>NC_136489.1:115511690-115544190 GCF_053919585.1 Euprymna scolopes | reverse complement strand
GGTTTCATCCGTAAAATGGGCTGCTAAGGGGTCAAAATGGACAAATTAATACGTGGGGGGGCATCGGATTTTGTGTTTGTCATTTGTCTCATGAATACCCAGGTACGAATCGTTCGCATTACATATTACTTATATTAAGAATAACTAGGCTTGAATACAGTTTTAAAGACGTGTCAAGTTGACCTAATGGTTATTGTACTTGACTCACTGTCTTAAGGTTTGGGCTTCGATCTCAACTCGAGTCCATTTTTTTACTTACAAGAAGTGAACTGTTTAGTAAAAAAAATAATATTGCCATGCATACATCTTTTCCATTGTTTCTTTCCGTTTTTTTTTTACTTTAATTTTTAAAGGAATTTAATATTACGTTTAATACCTTCATTATTTCTGTTGGTAATAAATAAGAAACCTGCATTAATTATAAGTTGGTGTAATTTTGAATTTTGTTCTGGATTCTGAAAATAAGAAAAAAAATAGATTTGTAAATAGATTTTTCAAATTATAAATCCCTTAAAATAAATATTTTTTTGTTTCATACGAGTGTTAAAATGTTCTGATTTATAATGCGATCTGAATTACGTGAACATGATTTTATTTAGCGAGTTTTCACATTTATTTTGCAAATCGAAATATTTTAGCCACACCTAGTACTACTGTATAAATTAGTAATGGAAACTCACCATGACAGGTCAGCTTCTACAAACGTAAAAAAAAAAAAAATGGATAAAGAAAATGATTCCAATTCTAACTCAAAATGTATTTATAAAAATCTATTTTGTGGAGAATAGAATACCTTCATAAACTCGACAGTTACGTCATAAGAAAGAAAACTGTTACAAAATTTGGGGACGTATTGCTATTAGGACTCGTTACCTCGATGTGTACAAAATAGATTTGAAATTTAGGAACGAGTGTATTCTTCTTTTCTCTACAGCCTAGATAAATGATCTTACCAGTCTTACCCTAATCTATCTTTATTTTTGTTGCATATTCTCGACGGAACTCTAATCCCTGTAAAACATTCGTTTCAAAATAATCATTTAGCTTCATTCACTGTGAATAAATTTTCATTCTTTCCTATGTATACCTGGAACAAAACGGAATTTTCATGAACTTACTCTCTTTCCAAGAACTACACTCCATGGACCAGATGCATACGGCGCTAATTCCAGTCGTTTTCATGTCAAATGCTAACAAACTCCCGATCAGCACTCTTTACTGTAACATAGTCATCACATATACATACGCAGGGGCCACACATTGCATGCAGATTCATAAGGAAACAAACACAAGGAAACAACTTGGATGTCTTCAAGTCCAACGTTAACAAATTCCTAATGAACCGCCCTCTTAAGTAAACACTTCATTAAATCTCCACACTAACGTACTGTACTTGCAATAACCCTTATCCCTGAGTGGCTTCCGGGCCTTGATAAATGGTGACCACCGTGTAAAAAAAAAATCGACACACTTTATATGTTACATATAGGGGTTTCATTAAAAGAGAGTCTTAGAGATAATGAGATGTTGTTGTAGAAGGAGAAGAGAGATGTTGTTGTAAGAGACTTAGAGAGAGTGTTCGTTTATAACGATTCCTATATTTTAAATGTTCATTCCTTAGATGTGTAGAAGAAGAAAGCTCTTAGAATGATGAGATAGTATTCACTGTTCAGACATTGTGTAGACATGAGATGTCGAGACGTGCATGTAAAGACATTTTATAACACAGATATATAATACAATTTTCACTTTACCTTTTTGTAAGAATCATAAGACAAGACGACGTTTTACAAAAACACAGATGAGTTTATTCTTCACACGACCGGCCGTGGTTTCCTCATCAAGAATTCAAAGCTTCACATTTTAGTTTCAAAGTGACGTCTCGCTTCCTAGACGTTCGAATTCCAAAACTCCAGACTCTCTCTGAGTTTCTCACCAACTAGCTCTCACTGACCGTCTTCTTTTACTCTCAAGTTTTTTCTCTATAACTAGAACTTTCTAATTTCCGTGACGTCATACACATGTTAAAACATGTGCCTTCTTTCACGTGTTCTGGACATGCGTGTCCAAAACTTTTCCTTTTTCTACAAAAGAAATTTTAACCTATACTCAGTAACCTATTTTTCCAATATGTTAAAAACATTATCTTATAGCTACATTCTTTTAATTAAAAATTTCATAACAAAATTGACAGTGCACATTCTTTTCTTGAAATATTTTATCTCTTATTCTAAACAATCGCTTGTTTTTACATTCCTTTTTTTTTAATTCTCACGCGTAATCTATTTCTAAACCTAAATTACGAGGTTCGAATTTCGTCTATTACTATTTCATTTTCATTTTAACTAATCTCTCTATTTTTATACTTACATGAAAAGGGGACAGCCCTTATCATGTAACATATATTTTCCAGATCTTTGTTACTTCAAGAATAATGCCTTGTCTCTTGTTCAAAATATTATTGTACTCATTGCTTAACAAGATCCTGCCGTATCAAACACGTGGTAATTTGTATTTGTCCGGCCATGTTTAGGACACATCTTAAACGGTCGCTCTTGGGCAACGTGGGTAACACGTCTGTCGTTCTCGGCCACGTTTTTATTTTATAATAACCTTTTCCTTTCCTTCTCCCTTGCTGTGACATCCTCTCGCACACGCCTCAGTAATTTGTATACGTTGGCGGTTGGGCTGCTGCTGCTGCTACTGCTACCATACGCGCGTCCGCGCGCTGTTACGTTATAAATAATCTTCACCCTTCAATGTGTTTCCCTCACCGTTTACTTGACAAACGGATTATCCCCATATCGCTTTTCGTCCCTAAAAAAATAAAAAAAGTAAATTAGTTAAAAACATGACCGATAAAAAACAGACGAACAAGTCTAGTTGTTCAAAGAGGCTGAACTTTAAAATTTAAATAGAATATTCATATTGGTAAATAGTGAATTATGTGTCAATTTAATTCAGTTCATACGGCATAATCTCGTTTACACATCGATTCTCGCAAGAACACCGAAGTTAAGCAATGTTGACCCTGGCTAGTACCAGATGGGTGACCATTTGCGAAGTCTATGATCTCCACGTATCTCGCTGTATATGATCTCCACGTATCTCGGCAGTTTCCCGTCGTTCTGAACCTCCACTTGCCATTGGTATTTAACAATGCCGACTCAGGATAAGTGCGGTTGAGGTTGTGCCACTCTTGCCACAAACATTACGCGCAGGCACCCTTACAGTGGGTATCGATAGTCTGTCAATAGCTAGCAACAAACCGTGTATATAATTCGGGTTCGTCGAGGATTTGAACTCTGGACCTCCAACACTCAAAGCGAAAATAAAAATATTAAAATTTCAAATAAAAGATTTTATGTGTAAGAGATTTTACGTGAAGAGAGAGCGTCAGCGTAAACGAGAATTCAGCTAGTTAGAATATACAATAAATATAGGGTTGCGTTTTGCGGTTTAGTTAGTTGATTTGAAAACCTGCCCAACTGGTAACCATTAGAGCTTTCTCATCGCTGATACAACCCGACACTCGTAGTGGTGCAAATATTTTTTTGGCTACAATCAATTGATTGTATAACTTCGGGGTGGATCGATTTTTTTATATCGTTTCTTTTTTTTACCTTCATTTATTTGAATCGATTTCTTTTTGATTGTGTAATAAAAAACGCATTACTTTCGCATTGGATGTGGACGAGAAATTCTGATTCACTCGCCAAACGAGTTTCGCTTTTGTTGTTTTGTTATGTTTTGTTTTATCCTGCAAAAAAAAAAAAAAAAAAAAAAAAAAACATGACGGCTTCGTGTTTTAATAATGGACAGAGGAGAACACCGGTTGCGTTTTTTTTTTTCTTTTTTTTTATATCGTCTTAATCATTTTCGTGGCGTTTTTTTTTTCTCACGTGTCATTTTTATTTTTTCCATCTATTCGTTTCTGCAAATTCTTTCCCAATCACGAATTTACATACTCCCCGAATAAAACGTTGCATTTGAAATGCTCCTTCGAATAAACTGAACGTAGTTAAGCAATAAACCAGGCACATTGCGCAATGAAATGCATGCGCAGCGGAAAGTGCTCCAAGAAAACTATGCCTTTGCCCCAGTCTGCCTGGTTCATATGTGCAACGTGAAGTAAAACGATATATTAACGAGCTTTAAGACATAATACAAAAATGCAGGTTTTAGTACAGCGGTTAAGGATGCATAGTTAAATGTTTACTTAAGTATACACTAAAAGAGAACAGTACACAGCTAATGTCTCACCGTACCGTTTTTTCTTTATTTACACTTATATCAATCTTGAACAATGATTTCATATACGTACATTCTCACCTGGCGCAGTGGTTAGAATAGTTGGCAAAAATTCAGTTGTGAAAGCGATATCTCTCTGAAACTTGAAGGTTCAGTCCTAAGTGTGGTGGACCAGAAATACAATCGCGAATTACTTAAGAACTTTATCCAGTCATGACGGCACGAGAGCAAATAAAGGATTCCATTCGAAAGTCCATGCAGATTCCGGAGTTCGACAGAAAGATTCCCGACTTCGACAGGATACATATGAAGATGGTCAGAGGTTACATCGACCGAAATGTTGTGTTCCTTTATATACCTTTGCAACAACAACCATTAGCATATTCTATTAGTATGACGATATGTACTTCCTGCACGCCGTATAAGACCGAAATGGGGAAGTACAGAAAAGTCAATGTGCCACAAGAGTATACATTCTGGCTTCACATAATAACATAAACAGATCGATCTTCATTCTCCGATGAGATCGCCTGTAACGATTAGCAATAAACAAATTCTTCACAAAGAGAGAAGGTAAACCCTGGGATGATGCACTACTAGAATTAGACGAAGCCATGCCTTATTTAAAATAGAATTTGGCGCTGGTGCGAGACAAAACAAAAAATAATAGGAATAGCTCTTAAAACCAGGGTTGCGAGTCTGTTATTGCTCTATCGTTATTCTCATGACAAATGCTCGTCTGGGCTTCAATCTATGGTCTCCCCTTGCCAAACTTTTCACAGAAAACACTCGCCTTGCTAAAACGACCTTCGATGGTTTCCCCCCACTATATGTCGCTACATTTAAACGCAAATTCCACGGACAAAGTTTCTTTTCTAGAACTGCACATTTATGGAGCTCTGTTCAAGTCCAATGTAAACAAGTTCTTGTTGAGCTGCCTCCCCCAATAATTCATTTCTTCTCCATTTCCACCATTAATTATTAATACGCGTTTGTCTCAGTGACTAGCGTACACTAATTAACCTTTATCCTCGAGTGGCCTTAGGCCTTGATAAAAATGTAAAATAATTTCGACCTATATCTTCAGAGTTATAAGAAAAGAAGTCCTAGTTTGCCGGATCGCAAATCAAACGTAAATGCATATTGATATAGAGCTATTATTAGTCCGAGATAAGAACACTGACAAGGGACATTCCTCTTCGCAAATTTTCTAAATAACACCATGAGACTATGTTGTTTGAATTAACGTTACATGAATATAAATAAAACTGCGACGAACTCGGGGATCTGTATGTTTAAGCAAAGACATGTTTCAGAAATGACTTAGGACAAATTTGATCCGAAGAAAATAGGATAAAATCGAACGTGACCCGTTTCGTAAAGTAATCGGCTCTGTTTACATTGACTGATCGAAGTCAGTTCTCAAGGGATGACGCGAGCATAGCCGTATAAGACGGAAAGTTTGTAAACATAACAAGGATAAGAGTTTGTTTTAGGATATTATTGAGGGCAAACAAGAGAACAGAATAAATAGATGAATAAATAGCTATGAATAGTTCCTAGCAGATAAATATGATTAGGCTGATATTTACGATTCTCTGCGGAGATGAAATGCGAACGCCTCTGTTTATCCTAACAGCCATATATATATTATAATTCTCTAGAATTTTAAGAGACAATGGATAATCCCTGTAAGGAGTGTTGCGCGTATAATTGTGGAGCAAGGGCTGTGCAAAAACCAAGCTCACTTGCCCTGACTCGGCACTGCCTGATTCCAGTGGCAATAAAAAGTCCATGCAGACTGGAAATGCCTAGATTAATAGAGAGCACATGTAATACCTTGTATTCATAAATAGTCACCCATTTCGTACTAGGACTAATGTCGTTTAACATAAGACATCAAAAGGGAACCGGTGTGTCAACGTAATTATGCAAATATAATTTGGCTACACTTTGGCAAAACATGTTTCAGTCACAGCTATAAATTTTCTTTTCAAGTACGAGTGCGCCTAATCTAATTTTGTCGACTGAGGGAGATCTAATCTTTAAAACTCACATGATTAATTCGAAACATTTTAAATTGTAATTAACCATTGATGATTTATTTTGTAAAATAAATATCTATATTTAAAGCCTAACGACTTTCGAATCAGGTTAAATAAAGTAGATGGATACATCCGGTACGATTGTTTGGGATATTAAAGCAAACACAACATCCGTTAACGAACGAGCAATCAGTAAATACGCAAACAAATGGACAAGTCTTCATTTCATAAAAGTTTATATTAGTTTGAGAAAGCATGAGCACACGCGCCTTTGCTTAATATCGCAAGCTGACAGATACGGATAAAACACACATATTTATAGGTACATCCACCATGTAAATAACATTTCAATAGAAATAGACGCTATCATTGAGTGTCTAAGGTCTCTCTGTACAGGAGTTTGTCAGACCTGGCATGAGGATACTTTTTCCATAGAAGTAAACCCTGACCAAATATTCAAAACCACATAGTATTCGCTACACACATAAGATCTCCTCACTATGGCTAACCCACATTAGCTTTTACGAGGATAGGTGCAGCTTCTCCAAGTGATGTTACCTCAAGTAATAGCACAAAGCTGGATACTCCACCAGCGTAGATGAATCATTGTCCTGGAATTCAGACCAAGAGACCAAAACAAAGATATACCACAACGTTGAAAATGATTAATTGGGGAGAGGAAAATTATGTTCTTAATTTCCTTACTAACTCAGTGTTTGAGAGATAAAGAACTTTAATGGAACATTCGAATATCTATGTATTTCATACAGAGTTCAAGTAATAGCCCCAAGTGTGGGCCTCTTGATTTCTGAGAACTTCGACTTAAGTAAAATAAAACAAAAACGCATATATATATATATATATATATATATATATATATATATATATATATATATATATATATATATATATATATACAGTGTGCCCACAAAGTCTGGCTACATTATGTAGCCAGACTTTGTTAGAGCATCCTTTAGATTATGTAGCCAGACTTTGTGGGCACCCTGTACATATATATATATATATATATATATATATATATATATATATATATATATATATATACACGTGTGTGAGTGTATGTGTGTGTGTGTGTGTGTACAGGGTACACACAAAGTCTGGCTACATAATCTACAAGTTGCTTCCGCAAAGTCTGGCTACATTATGTAGCCAGACTTTGTGGACACCCTGTATGTATGTATGTATGTATGTATGTATGTATGTATGTATGTATGTATATATATATATATATATATATATATATATATATATATATATATAACTACTTCATTTACTCACATAAGATAAATATACGAAAGTATAGATTTATGCGTAAACTTTAAGTATTTACTTCAAAAGTGCTCAATACGCAGGTAGAGCTAGTTAGTAATTTATAAAATATATATGGCGATTAAGCTACACTGAATATTCGGCGTTTCATCAACTCTAGGATTCGTCAGGCTTATGCGCGAATTCTGTGGTTATTTATCGTTTTTATATGGTCCTCTTCTGTTAAGGATTTAGTTAGCCAATCAGCTTTCTAGTATCCACCGCGCCCCTTCCTATCAGCCAATGGGCATGCATTTTATCGAACAAAGGATCTGTTTTAAAACTAAGTTAGTGGTTTAAGGCAGACATTTTTTTTGTTAGTTTATCTATAAATATACATATGTGTACACACATATATATGCATATATATATATATATATATACATATATATACATACATATATGTGTGATCGTCTATGTATATTCATGTTTATTTAATTTATTCATTTGTTTGTTTTCTATTGTCTTTGTTAGTTTTTAAACTATTTTGTATCGCTATCCTAGAGTAAATTTTATTTTGTGAACACATTTATTTGCTATTTCTCTTCTACAGTTTAATAGATTTTGGGGTTCTTTAAAGTACAGGATAGCAAATTTTTCATAAAGGCATAATTTACATGGGTCGTCTAAATGCCTACACGTGGTAACTTGTCTTATTATTTTCCATTCGACTACCGGCGAATGTCCACTTTTTTGAGTTCCCAGTATTTATTCGCTAGTGTTGTTTTTATACGGTGTTTTTTATTGTTGAATGTACTTTTGTGGTCATAGTATCGGGTTTTGAAATCTAAAGAAGTCATGCCTACGTAATATTTCTTGTTATTCGGGTTTTCTTTCGCAAATAGTGCGTAGTTTATCAGGCAACAATATTAAGGAGGTGTATGTTGAGCACAAAAAAGTGGTCGTACGAAGGCAGGCTTGAACATGTATCGCAGAGGGGGGAGAACGGAAAACCCCCTGACGTATTTGCTTTACAACCATCGCCAAACCGGAAGTGACGTACGTTTAAATTAAGACTAGACAATCGAAAGGAGAGGATGACTTTGGAAAATATCGGCGAAAAAAGCGACCCTTCCCTGTAGAAATGTGCCCCGACGAAGGTGAAGAAATGAATGTTTTTAGCCATTTTTTTTATATTTGTCTTCTGAAAGGTCGAGTTTCAAAACGATACTGATCTTGTGAAAATCTGTCGCCTCTGTCGAAATTTGTAGGCAGACATGCAAACATACATACATAGATTTATATATTGATAGCTCAAATTTTCCATCCAACCCGATTAAAAAGCTTGCCCTATATCTGAATACCATTTATGTAAAATTTCAAATGTTTAAACCAGAAATTGTCTGAGTAATTTGGTAGAGACCGCAGCGGTAAATTTTTTTTAATTTTGACCCCTATTATGACTCATTTTGGGCTTAAATCAATTTATTAAGTTAGATCCATATCCAAGGAACCTAAATTTAAACTTTCAAGTGTTTAGACCCCAAATTGGCGGAGGAGTTTGTATCAAAGGTCAAATCGTTGAACTTTGACCCTTAACAGCCAAATGTCTGGCCAAAAACCGATTACAAAGATTTTCCCAAATTTCAGTACCCTGTATATAAAATTTCGAGTCTCTAGACTGGAAATTGACAGAGTTATTGTATAGGGAAATGTACACAGACACACAGACAGACACTTTCACTTTTATAGATATATAGATTAAAACATTTTAACATATACTTTTATCTGTAAATACTTATTTCGCTATGATAACATTCTTTCTGACATTCTTTTTAAAAATATCAATAACGCTCATAATAATCGTCGACATCTTTCGGCATTTCCCTGCCAATATCTAACACCCTGTTAGAGGCGCTGGTATTGACAGTACTGTCTTAGGAAGTGAAATGTGTTACCTTCGCTGATTGGAATTCATGGGGTGTGTACATCGTAGATTCTATCTATCTATATTTCTTTTCATATGTATGAAAAGAAGTAGAGATAGAAAAGAAAAAAATAAATAAAGAGGAAATATATTGAGGGGGGGGGGCTATCAAATATTTTATTATTGTCTGCCGAAATGTCCTGCACCCATTTCCAACATGAGATTGCATAATTGAAAAATGGCATTGTTTCGTTTCTTCTCGAAGATCTAGTCTCGCTAGGACTGTAATAGCTTAGAAGAGATTGCAACAAATGATGCGCCGAGAGACGAGATGACAAACGAAGAAAATATAAAGATTCAACTTACATTGGGGACCTTATTAAGTCAAACATTTATTTGTCAGTTCAGAGATCGAGGATTCTGATTACAAAACTCGAATCGATTTTGATTGTGTCAAAAGATCGCCATAAATGTTATTTCATTTACCAACTGTCTAAGAGGGGTTGACACAAGGTCACGTGTTGGTTTGATGAAAGTGTTGTTTTGGGGAACGAAGTAAATTTGAATTCGGTACACCCTGGTTTTAACTTGGTGGCGTTAACCACTTAACCACAATCATCCTAAAAAATAAATTAAAAAAATAAAAATAAATAGGTGACTTTCTGTGAAAGAGTCTATTATTTACGACGGTCCTGATTGAATCTACTACATCGCTAGCATTTCATCTCGGCGTTGCCCGGGTATTTGAAGGTCTATGTTGAGCTAAAAAAAAAAAACCAAAAAGCGGTCAATGTTTTTAACGTTAACTCCTATTATGACCCCTTAACATTTATTGTTTTAGGCTCAAATCGAATTATTAAGTTAGGTCCACGTCCAAGGAACCTATGTCTAAAATTTCAAGTGTTTAGACCCAAAATTGTCGGAGTAGTTTGGTAGAGTTCTCAAAGGTCAAATCTTTGAACGTTGACCCCTTAACAGCCAAATGTCTGCCCGAAAACCGATGAGAAAGATTTTTCCAAATCACAGTACCCTGTATATCAAATTTCGAGTCTGTAGACTTAAAATTGACATAGTTATTCCGTTGAAAAATGTACACAGACACAAACACACACAAACACGTTCACTTTTATATATATATATATAACTAGCACTTCAGCCCGGCGTTCCCCGGGTGTTTGGATGTTTCTGTTGAGCAAAAAAAAAAAAGGTGGTAGTAGGAAGGCAGGCTCGAACCCGTACCGCGAAGGACGAAAAAAACGGGGAAAAAACCTGACGTATTTGCTGTTTCGAGCACCGCAAAACCAGAAGTGACTTATGTTCAAATTAAGGCTAGACAATCGAAGGGAGAGGATGACGTTCAAAAATATCGCCGAA
Organism: Euprymna scolopes; assembly: GCF_053919585.1. NCBI lineage: Eukaryota > Metazoa > Mollusca > Cephalopoda > Sepiida > Sepiolidae > Euprymna > Euprymna scolopes. Next base: position 115,533,324 of record NC_136489.1, on the reverse strand, counting down.
AAAGCGACCCCCCTGTAGAAAATTGCCCAGTTGAAGGTGCAGATATTAGCGTTTTTACCCAATTTTTCGATATTTGTCGTCTGAAAGGGCGAATTTAACAACGATACTGATCTTGGTAAAATCCGTAGCTTCTGTCGAAAGTTTTAGGCAGACATGCAAACATACACATATACATATATTTATATATTGGTAATGAAAAATGTTATACCCAAACCGAATAAAAAGCTTGCCCTATCTCTGAATACCCTTTATGTAAAATTTCAAATGATTAGACCAGAAATTTCTGAGTAATTTGGTAGAAACCGCAGAGGTAAAATTTTTAAGAACTTTGACCCCTATTATGACTCCTTGACATTTATTGTTTTGGGCTAAAATCAAGTTATTAAGTTAGATCCATATCCAAGGAACCTATGTATAAAACTTCAAGTGTGTAGACCCAAAATTGTCGGAGAAGGTTGGCAGAATTCTCAAAGGTCAAATCGTTAAACTTGACCCTCTTAACAGCCAAATTTCTGGATTACAAAAATTTTCCTAAATCTCAGTACCCTGTATATCAAATTTGGAGTCTGTAGACTAAGAATAAATAGAGTTATTGTGTAGGAAAATATACACATACGCACACGCGTTCACTTTTATATATATATAATGAAATGTAAACCATATGTGTAAGGCATTAATTCAGTTGAAATATTAAAGGAAAAAATGTTTAAGAAGAATGCGCCCACTATAGCACACGAATTAACAGAATGGTTAACTGTCGGCATAAAAACCATATAACCCCCACCCCAAGAAATTCTAATAAAAAACAAAACAGCCAGCCTTTGTACACCAATGGATGTGCTGCTACCATTGCTCCTAGAAACCACTACTTCAATTAGTTTAAATAGAAACTAAAATCGCCTTTAGGACTACCAACAATCACTGCAAAAGAATTATGAACACTCGAGCCCAAAGTAGAAGATTAGGGCTTGGCACGCATGAATTTTGTCGAATAACAAACAAGGTCTTGAACAGACACGCATCTTTTATCCCGACTTTCATAAACGGGCTTAAGGTAATTTAATTAGCATCGGACAAAGCTAAACTCTTTGCCAAGTACTTTACGTCACACTCAACCATATGCTATCAAAACAACATCCTCTAGCATTTTCTCCCAAAACAAATTGAGTGACATCCACATTTTTGGCGGTCATGTTGCCACACTCATCAAGAACCTCCATACCAGCAGAGTAACTGATCCTGATAATATTCGAGTCATAGTACTAAGAAGCTAAAACCAAAACTGATATCCATTCTTCTAAAGCTGTTTAATCGAAGCCTAAAGGAGAATTCTTTCTTTACATTTTGGAAAACCTCATTATCTGCTCAGTATTTTAAAATACTGGAGATCGATCTTCGGAATTTAAATACAGACAAATTAGCATTGTGTATGTCATGAGTAAGTTGTTTGAATCTATGTTTAAATAGAATGAACTCAGAAAAACCATACTCAGTGACAAGCAGCTGATGTACTGACTGTAATCTCACATAGTATCAGTGACTCTAGCGATGGTGATTTTACTCTCTACAGGAATAGCTCATAATATATCAAAAGCATTTGATTGGGTTTAGCATTAAGGTTTACTTCACAAGATATCAAGCTAGGGAATATCTGGAAATGTCTTTTCAACAATTGAATCCTTTCTCTCCGATATTGTTATACAAGTAGTTGCCAATGAGTAGAAGTTCGAAAATCAAAATATTAACTTTTTTTCCTTATCTTCATCAATGATCTCTCAAACCACATTCTAAGTTCATTCGTAGCGTATTCTAACATTCTAAGTTGCTTCACACACGCAGATGACACTACCATCTACGGAAACACTTCCAGCAACTATCACTTCGAGTCTCTCCCCCGACCTTTACCACATGATTCGGAGAGGTAAAAAGTGACTGAGTATTTTTAATGCACCAAAAGCAACCGTCTATCTTTACAACACTAATGCTTTGTCTCCAGTTGATATGAATGGCTCTACTCTCAATGAAACACCATACCTCGACAAGCTTCTTGGACTGATCTTCACTGGTGACCTGAAATAGACGACTTACATTAAATCAATCGCCAAGATTGCTGGAAAAGTGGTTGCGTCATTTCACTGCTCCAAAACGAAAAGTAATGTTGCGGGTCTGGCTTTGCCCTTCCGTTATTTGTAAGGCAAATGTTCCTCGGAATTTTAATCTATGGGGCCCCATGTCAAATTTTTACAAAACGAAGTCGTCTAGCTACAATCACTATCAACAATTCCCCCATTCTCTATCTGTGCCTAAATCTAAACGCAAGTTCTATGAATAGAGTTTTTTTTCCCCCAGAACTGCTCGCCTGTGGAATCTGCTTTCCAGCTGATTAAAACATGGTCGTTTTCAAGTCCAATGCAAAAAAAATTCTTGTTGGGCAGTTCACTTAAATAGTCAAATTAAACCCAACTTCCATCACCGTACACTCATTAACCCTTATCTCTTGGGTCTTTATAAATGGTGACTTCCTTGTAAACAAAAAACGGTCGCATGCAGCAAAAAAAAAAAGTAATATATTGTATGAACTTATTAAAAAAAGAAAACAGCCTTTCTCATTTAATCCCCAGCAATGTAGTATCTCTCTGCTAGTATATTCTTAGATATATCCCCAATTTCTTTTGTAAATGAAAGTAAGAAAATCTGTCATCACTTAACCCCTTTTTGGAAGCCATTGAGCAGAATTTGCCAATAAAGACATCGTATGCTGCCTTAAAATCGAACATTATAGTTGACATGGCATCAATCGGGAATCCCGTCAAGTTCGGTTGAATGGCGAATCGTGAAGTGGAAGTTAGCGAAAAAAAAATCAAACGACTGGAAAATTACCTAATGGATTTTCTGCAAAAATCGGGTCAAGAAATTCTTGAAAATCACACCGGAAATCTTATTCTGAATGTGGATAATAGCACGATAGAATGCGACCATTGCCAAATCTGATGAACACACTTAGTTTAGTCCATTTAACTAATCTCTAGATATATTTATTGAAAATCAGAAAAAAATTATAGATTTACACTTTTTACTACAAAATATTGTTTATTTTATGACCGATGTGTGTGTGTGTGCGTACGCGTGTCTGTGTCTGTGCGCACGTGTGTGTGCATGCATGTGTGTGTTTATTTCATGAATATACGTATAGTATAAGCTATATTTTATGTACTGATTTTTAGTATTTACATCAACAGTGCTCAACCCGTAAGTAGAGATAGATACTAAGGTATAAAAATATATTTGTGGCACTTTAGCTACACAAGGGATTTCGCGATTTATCTTTATAAGGAATCGCTTCTGTGTAAAGTAAATAGCTTAATTGCCATAAATCTATTTTCATACACTGTTCTCTCTCCTTCTCTCTCTCCCTTCTCTCTTCATATATATATATATATATATATATATATATATATATATATTTGTATACATACATATATACATATATATATGTGTGTATGTGTCTGTGCGTGTGTAGTCGACCACATACAGTACTGTTTCGTTGTATCACAACTCATCAGTGCGCACAATTGGATTTAAATTCTGTAAATTAAATTGTACAACAAATTATTTTTCAACAAGGGGTACATAAAAAAATCCTTATTCCATGGAGTTTCAATGAATGGCTCATATCCTCCGAGGAAACGTATTTAGCAAAATAAAATTCATCTGTAGTCTATAAAATTCTCTAATCATCACATATATTGAATACTAAAATTTAGAGCGAAAATTTAAGAAAATGACAAGAGGAAAGGTTGAAACGATATTTCCAAAGAGTTCCAGGCTTAAAGAATAATCCAGAGAAAAGGGTTGGTAATTGTTGTAGACCTGTGCTAGTGGTCACATATTAAACAAACACAAGTAGTGTAAAGTGTATAAAATATATGTATTTATCATAAAGAATACAGGAGTCACTAAAGGTGTATGAGAGGAACGTGTTCGTAGCATGCGGTTCAAAATGGTAATAATGTCTACAGTTAGTCTCTGCAACCAGTGGTATTCATAGGACTGGTTAATTCCATTTAGTTCTCAAATAGGGGTGATGTGTACCCCACAAGAGTAATCAAATGCATATACGTATATGATACGGGGCTGAAAAAGATTGATATTCAGACTTTTGTATTTTAAAATCCAATATAAAATGTCTCATTCTAAATTTATCGTAAAAAGTGATTCACCGAGAAAAACAAAACAAAACATATTAAACAACAAACTAATAAGGAACTCGATAAATCATATAAGTTGTCCCACAGAATACATTAGATAATATAGATATGGAAGATAAAATTGTTAAAGTCTCTCTGGGGATATATAGTCCTCCATTTTTGTGCAGATCACTTGTTTTAACTAGAAATATTGCATTGAATTTCTCAAAACACAATCCGGCATTTGGACATTTTATCATCTTAACAGCCAAATTTCTGGCCGAAAACGGATTACAAAGATTTTCCCAAATCTCAGTACGCTGTATATCAAATTTCGAGTCTGTTGACAGATTTATTGCGTAGGGAAATGTACACAGACAGACACACAGGCAGACACACAGACACACAGACACGTTCACTTTTATAGATATACTAGCATTGATGCCCGGCGTTGCCCGGATTTTTGGAGGTGTATACTGAGCCAAAAAAAAAATGATTACGGTAGTAATTCAAATGTCGGAACAATATAAATTTCAAACAAAAGAAATATCTGTTTCTTTTGTAATAATGCGTTGTTTTGACTCCAAACGTATCTAATACGTATTTATTTTATTCAAACTCAACCAACGCTTCTATCCAAGGTACACAAACCCTAACGTGAATTCCACGCAACCTGCGCACCGTTCCAACATTTGAATTACTACCGTAATGGCCTTCGGATCAAGATCAACGTGTAGTATCTGTTCTTCATCTCTACACTTCAATTTCTTGTTTTCTGTTAGTGGAGGAGAAATCCTTCAGGACTGAGACAATTTTTATTTTTGTTCCTTTTGCCCACATTAAAAAACGACCCTGGTGTCTAACTCTGTCCCGTGGGGAAGCATTGTAAATAGGAACAACAAAATACCAAAGAAAAAAACAAAAAAATAAAGAAAAACCTACTGATGATGAAGTGTATGTTCGAAATATATTTATAAATTTCAATATAAATTTCAAACAAAATAAATATCTGTTTATTTCGTAATAATGCGCTGTTTTGGCTCCAAACGTATCTAATACTACGTATTTATTTTATTCAAACTCAACCAGGGCTTTTATTCAAGGAACACAAACCCTAGCATATATATATATATATATATATATATATATATATATATATGTATATATATATATATATACATATATACATATATATATATATATATGTATATATGTATATATATATATACACGTGTGTGTGCGCGTAGAGAGTATGGGTCCAATTCGAACGTGTCAATATACGAACCGACATAATGGAAAGCGCATTGCTTCGGTATATGCCCATGGTTCTGTCAGCTAGTGTGCAATAGATTAGAAAGAGAGACAAGTCAGCATTTTCCATAATGCCGAAGGTCTCGACGACAAGTTGCACAGAGTTGTATTTCTTTAACAGTTGCCGTTTCTCCGCTTGCTTTGTTTCTTCAATTGTACGTATGACAGTTTTCGTACTTATCGCGATTGCGTTGATATTGCTGAGCGACAACAAATCGCCGCAGGCTGCGTCCCAGACATGACGTTTTTTTTCCCTGCTGTGCAGGAAAACGGTCATTCCGTCTGGTCGCTTCTCGTCACCGCGGTGTCGCCCAGCAAGCTCGAAAAATCGACAATATTTTAAATAAAATATTTCTTTTATCCGAAAATGAAATAAAGAACTATTTGCGATTCAATTATGATTCCATTGTGAATGTGTCAAAACGTCTATGTATCTATGGCTATCTTGTCGAGAGGAGGAAAGACGATTGAATGAAAATTATATACAAGATAAGTAAAACCTTCTCTACCACCAACACCAATGGCAAAGTACTTCTTTAAAACTCCTCGGCCTAACGTTTACAGGAAACATTAGTTGGAACAATTACTTTGAGAGCATTGCCAGGACCGCTGCGAAGAAGGTAGGTTCTCTCTACCGTGCTAGAAAGCTACTAACGCCTGAAAGTATCCTGTACTCCTATAAGGCCACCATTCGTTCATGTATGGAGTATTGTTGTCATATTTGGGCTGGTGCATCTGCTACTAGTCTCTGACCCCTAGACAAGATTCCAAAGAGAGTCGCCAACGTGATAGCTCCTGAACTGTCATCTAAGCTTCAGCCTCTGTCCCATCGACGAAATTTTGCATCCCTCTGCCTGTTCTACAAGTACTTTAACGGTGAATGCTCCGAGGAACTGCAAGCACTTGTACTCCCTCGACATAAATACCCCCTCCCCACAAACCCGACAAGCGGCTTAATCTCACCTCTTCACAGTAGAGATCCTTAGATGTAAGAGATCCTTCTACTCCAGTAGTTTATTCATCAGAACCGCTAGACTTTTGAATTCCCATTCTGGGTTCCTGCTTCCCCAACTGTACTGACATGCAGAAGTTCAAGTGTAACGTGAACCGACATCTTGCTGCCTAACTCCCTACATAGTACCCCTGTAGCATGTGATAGTAACCCTCTACATCAAAGTTGCAATGTGCCTTGTTTTGGGTGAAGATGTAATAATTAAAAAAAAATGAATATCCGTTGGGGTTAAATTATGACGTAAAAATTGTATTTACTGTCTTGATAAATGCTACAGTGGAGATGTGGTTGATTGGCGTCGGTATTGGAAACAGGTTCGATTCTTGTAGCAGCCGAATTTATTTGCTTGCTAGTAAAAGGTTGGTATAACTTAATTCGTCTCCGTTCGCAATTATGTAAATTTTATTATTTCCTTTAACGTAAAAGTTTATATTTATATAGTTTATATATACGACGGTCGTTTCAAAAGTAAAGTCTTTTAATTTAACTCAAGAGCTACGGAGACGGGAATATTACCATTAAAACGAGCTCTGGAATTTATTTTTCTACATAGTCATCAGCATTTTCAATGCACTTTTGCCAATAATTCAATGAAGTATCACTGCTTCTGACTTACGTCCATGGTACAGGTTTTTTTTTCTTGAGGTTTCACGCCGTCAATATCTTCAACAGAGATGAAACTTTCAAGTCACGAATACATGACTTCAGTCAGTCATCATAACTATGTAATTTGCAATCCTCTCTAATTAACCCGAGCAGAATAAAAATAGGAGGCATTACATTTGGAATGCTCTATCTCAACAACTTATGTGTTTCTATTGCCCCCCACACCCTCACACTGTGTTGACTCAAACACAATCTTATATTTTTTTCCTGCCTTTGTAAACATGTAGAAAGAAGCGATACTATTTTTAGCGTTAATGTTTAATTTACCTACGCATTTGTACATATTCAAACAGATACTGTAAACAAGATTTCAATAATAATAATAAGTCTATTTATTTCTCTACAAGAAAGAGACTTATGAATTGTAAAGAAGAATAACGGATTACCTTATGTATGAAATTTGGAATAAAATTAATTTGTATAGCGGTAGTGATTATGATCCAACTGTTCACGAGTAGGTCTATGTACAGTAGCGTCCAAAACTAAGGGACAAAAATTTAAAACCTAATATTTGTTTGAAATAACAACTGTGAAAAGCTGAAATTTTGACAACTGGTAGTCGTTATCATCCATAATAACATACTTAAATTTGAATCATTTGCAAAGGAGAGAAAAGTATTTGTAACAATTATGCATTTTCAAAATAAGGACGTCCAAAAGTAAGGGACAAAATTGAGAAAAACAATGTAAACAGCCAAAAAACACTAAAAATACAAACAATGTAAACAGTCTGCTATAATCAAATCTTTGAATTTCCTCTAAAGAATAAGTCATTTGTATCAGCCGGCGCCATGGTGAAACGCCAAAAACTTGATTACTCTATGAGACAAGCTATTGTGAAGCTACACAAGGAAAAGCGCACCAGTAGAGAGATTTCAGAGAAAGTGAAACGCTCCAAGAGTGTTGTAGGCAGGGTTGTTAAATCCTACAATGATACTCTCAAAATAGTGATTTTAAAACCAGCAGTGTACTCCAATAAGAAAAAATTTATGAAAGCGTATTATTTACTCATATATGTGTTACAAAAGATTAAAAAAGACAAGATCGGTACCGTCGGTTTCGAACCCAATCATAGAAGGTCATTATTTCTTCACCCATTTCGGATTATATTCAGCTTCTGTTTATATTCGTCTTCCTACATATTAGGTTAACGAGAAAGTTCTTACAGAATCTATAATTTTAGATTTCAAATGATGTATTTTCAAATGAATTTCCGCTATATTACTTTTACTTTATAAATCATTTAAAAGGGCGTTTTTCGCTCCATCTAATCGTTTTGATTACAGTCGTTTTAAAGCAATTATGTATTCTTCTCAGAACGTTGACTACAAGATGGAAAAAAGCAAATTTGCATAATTTTCTTGTTTCAATTCACGTTCGGCCAAAAAGCTGCTGAAACAGCTCGCGACATCAACGAAGCGTTTGACCGAGGCACCACTACTGAATGTACAGCACAATACTAGTTTAAATGATTTTGTGGCAGCGATAAAGTGTCTTGAAAATGATGAGTGTAGTGGTCGGCTATCGGATTTTGTCAACGATCAATTAAGAGCGTTAATCGAAGCCAATCAACGAGCAACTGTTTGAGAACTTGCTTCTGAATTAGATGTAACGCATACAACGATTTACAACCACTGCAGAAAGATTGAAAATACAAAAAAAAAAAGAAAATGATAAATAGGTGCCTCACGAATTGAAGAAATGCCATTCTGATTTGCCATCTTTCCTTCTTTTACGCAACAAGAACGAACCGTTTAACAACCGGGCTGAGACTTGCGATGAAATGTTTTCTTTACGACAACCGCGACGCTCATCTCAGTGATTAGACACCAACGAAGCTCCACGACACTGCCCAAAGCCAGAGTTACACCAAAACGTCATGCTTACTGGTTGTCTGCGTCTAGTCTCATTCATTGCAGCTTTTTGTATGCAGGCGAAACAATTACAGTGAAGAGATACTGTCAAAACATTCATGAAATGCAGCAGAGACTTCGACGTTAACACCTAGCATTAGTCAACAGAAAAGGCACAATTCTCCTTCATGACAATACCCGACCGCACATTACTAAACCGACCCTACAGAAGTTGAACGAATTGGGTTAAAAATATCCGCCTTATCCGCCATACTCTGCAGATATCTAGCCTACCGACTACCACTTTTTCAAGCATCGCGACAGCTTTCTGCGTGCGAAATGCTTCAAAAACCTAAGCGATATCAAAAACGCCTTCAGCGGCTTAATCATCACCAGAGCGTAAGATTTTTATCATTACTGGCATAAATATACTTGTTTTGCGTTGTCAAAAGTGTGTTGGCTCTGATAGTTCTTATTTCAGTCAATACCTTTTTTTTTTTGAGCCGAGATATATTCATCTGACGCCATTTGTGTGTGTTTCATATAAGAGTGTCAAGCAGGAAATTGTGGTTTAACACACAGCCTCTTTCTATGGTAATTAAAGTCTTTAAGTAGTATTGAAATGGATAGGGTAAAATATCACGTGATCTCTTATTTAGGCTTCAGAGAATCGTGTCTCTAAGAATACATTGGAATTACTGAGACTGTCAGCTATAGATGGACAACCGATGTGTTTAGATGTTTTTGGATAACAATGCAATGTAAATGGATCGTTGTAAAATATAAGGGATGAAAGGTTTACGTCTCTACTGCCACATCAAGATAATCGTGATGTGGGGATTGGAAAGTCAGCACACAACATGAAGTGTGTTCTAACTCACCAAAAAAAAAATGCACGAACAAACAATTATGAACAGGCTATGAACTGCATAATGTTATAGGAAAAGCAACATAATAAGTGGGAATTTTATAAGAATCGTATAATGTAAAATGCTTAACTGTTAACTTACAAGAGAAATAAAAGTGGAATAATTCTGTAAGTTAAGATATTTTACACCAGGAATGTTTTATATTCATTCGAGTACATACGAGGTACCTAAAATAAATGTCCACATTTTCCAAATAGACACTTTTATTGATAGTATACACATGAAACTCTAGACGTCTTCGAAGTAATCTCCTCCAGCTGCAATGCACTTGTACCGTTCCAACAACTTCTGGAAGGCCCCCTAGTAGGTCTCCTGTGTTAGTCAACAACCCTCGCCACAGCCTTTTTCATCCTCTGAATTGTCTCATAACGGCAGTCTCTAACGTTTTCCCTCAGCTTAGGGAACAACCAAAAGTCACAGAGATGTTCTGATGCTCATTTTGGTACAAATAGTCTCTGACAAGGATGGAGAAACCTTAGGACCAACTTCGCGCAAATCTTCATCTTTAGTTCCTCGTGATTAATTATATGTACAGTTCTCACACTAAAATTAAACTGCGTACTTATTGTCTCTATAAAGACATGACGGTCCTTATCTAATAATTTCATCATTTGACTAATCAAGTCTGGTGTTCTGACTTTCTCACTCATCTCACACCTCTGATCATCCCTTACGGACTCCCTGCCTTCCTTCAATCTCTTATGCCACTCAAAATGATGCATTTAATACGTTTCTGTACCATTTTTTCAAAGTTTGAACTCAATTTTATTGCATATTGTTCTTCTAAAGTGTCCTTAGATCCAGATTACATTTTGGAAATTCACCAGATGTGAGAATCAGGTTTTAGTAGAGTGTATTCGAATTCTTGCTGGAGCTGTTTATTTGAACCTGAAATCATAAAATTGATCAGTGATCTTATAAGATGTATAGCAATAACATACTGACTTTTCAAGAGTCTACAAATTTAAATGCCTGTACCAAAAAGTTTGGATACTTATAGAAGATACCCAGTATAATGTGGTGTACGAAAACGGTGAACACTATCCATAGTTCACCTCAGTTCTTCAATATCGTCGCTGATGAAAAGACATTGGTACAGTCATGGACAACTTCTTCAAATCAACGTTAAAAGCCAGATGATGAATAAAGCCAGGCGTATGCGCTGCCTGATCTAAGGATCATTTTAAAGTCTAACACTAGACGCTTTCCGTCTCTTATACATAGCTACCGTACGATCTATCGTTAAGTATTAAAAAAAAAAAACAAAGCAAAAACAGAAATATCTTTTCAAAAATCGTACACGTGTTTTACGTTTACCTAGAAGTAACAGCTTCAACGATAAAAATCTATACTCATTTGAGCAGCGAGGGATGCGAGGAGACTTGATTCTGGAATACAGCATCATCAACGGGAATGTAAATTTGCAATTAGACAATTTTTTATCCTAACACCAAATCGCGGTGTCTGCGTCACCAGCAAGTCCACCATCGTCGCTTTCATCTCAACAGAAAGAGGACCCATCTTGTTTTGCTGTTTCTTGGAACAGCCTGTCAGTAGAGCTCATATCCGGATTTATTGTCACCTGGGAATAACATTCAGACTGTATATACCGGCAATATATTTTATTATTTTACATGTGTTTTTATACTTGACTATTCTATTTTGGAAATACTGAGTAAAGTGAGATGAGTAATTTGCACGCTATAGGAATACTCAGATAAAGGACTGTTGTTTGTTTGTTGTTGTTTTACGGTATATCAATCCTTTTCAGGTTATTTAATGCCGAATCGAGTGATTTTGAAGCACAGTTTTTTAATAGAGTATATTTGTTGTTGTTTTTTTTTAAGTCGGGTTCTATGTAACCCATCGATAGGACCCTAACAGGTACTACCACTCCGAGTCAGAGTGAACCTGGGAGTAATGGTAATTAAAGAGTGGCTTCACACTCTCCAAGCAAGGGCCTCACCATCGGATATAGTTTAAGGTCATATCCAGGACCATAAAGGACTGTTAAATTTGAAATGATGTAACATTCTTGAGACGTAAGTAGTAGCTTAACTGATAGTGATGTCTCTCGGCAGTAGTGTTAGTAATTGATCATCCTCTGTTTTTGTTGATGTAATAATGTAACACATATAAAAAAGGCTATGGTCCTGGATATGAAATTAAACTATATCCAGTGCTGAGGCCCCAACTTGCGGGCTTTGGGGAGTGTGGAGCCACCCTTTAATTGCCATTTCTCCCAGGTCCACTCTGACCCGGAATGGTAATACCTGTTAGCGTACCAACTATGGGTTAAATAGAAACCGACTTGAAAACAACAAATATATTCTATTAAAAACATTTTCTTCAAAATCTTCGGCATTAAATAACCTGAAAAGGGTTGATATGACGTAAAACAAAAATAACCAACTAACCAAAAAATGTCATGTACTTACTCAATGAGGTCATACACTTTAGTGTTTTTTCTTTATAGCAAGATAGTTATAAATTACAAAAACTAATTCTTTGTTTCTCTACTGAATGTCAAATGCAACCAGGAAACCTACTAGAAAGAAAACACTGCTGCTTTCTTTATCACTTCAGACTTCCTTTCTATGCTGTCATCTTGCATATAATTCTAGTTCTAATCTTTAATCTCTAATGCATTATTAATTTATTTAATCTTGTCTCCCTGTCTAGTGGATGCAGATCATAATAAAATGTCCGGAGATATCTTTCCTGAATCATCCATATCCAAATTTATCCAAGACCTCGTCGCATAAATCGCAACGTATTGCTTCCGGATGGCCGGCTGGGCGATCAATATTGATCAGCAACAATCAATTGCCATCCTCGTCCATCAGTGATCTGTTCTTAGGTCGATATGGTTGACCCATCTATTATATAACATGTCGACCGGGCCTGTACATTTAAAAACAAATTTCCGATCTGATAATTAAACGAAATGAAATAGGGAAAAGCAAGAATAATATATATATATATATATATATATATATATATATATATATATATATAGTACCCCACATGCAGTAATGTTTCGCTGTTTCACAGCTTACCAGTGCGGCTAGACAAGCAACTATCTCAAGCCAGGATTGAAACCCGATCGCCCAAACGATGTGTGTGTGGGTGTTTTATGTATGTATGTATGTATGTATGTATGTATGTATTCAATAACTATAAATAAATACAAATACACACTTTAAATCCATTAAATATTACTATATTCAATAAATGATGATCCTAGTTTTTAAATAAACTTATTTTGTTCTAACATTCATAAAAATCTTCATTCTAACTCATGTCTAAAATTTGAGCAGTTTAGTTTTATATCAATATTATCTTTCACACATCTTTTGTTTAGTTGCTTTGATAATTTGTGAAAGGCATGTATAAATAGATAAACAGTTTTAATTACAGGAGACTAAATCAGACCTATTATTCCTAAGCGAAACTGGCATTGTACCGACCAGTTCCATAGATGAGTTCGTAATTAAAGGATATTTTAACTTCAGATCAAAATCTGACCCCCACAGTTACCATGGGCATGGAATATGTGCCTACATTAAAGATGGCTTTCCATGTGGTAAGGACATCTCCAGAGAAGACCCTGAATTATTCCATATGTACCCACACCGCAGCGTTTGTATTTGCGCTCTATTTCCCCTACAACAGCGGAGTTACTATCTTTAAGAAAATTGACCGCATCTTTCTGCTCATCCTTCGGCTTACATTCACGTCTGTGGAGACTTCAATCTCAAAAAATATGGAATGGTTAGCACACTAAAACAAAACAGATGATAAGGCGAGGTTCTCTCACAATTTATCAATTGCTTATGACTTAACAGATTGTTCACGAACTAACCCGTGTGCCCGGCACTGACGCCCAGTATGCAAGTCTCCTAGACCTTTTTCTCACAACTTTCCCTAAGCTATGTTCATCATCCGTTCTGTCTCCACTTGGATCTTCCAACCACTCAGTTGTATCCATTAAGATAAAAACGAAATGAAATAAGTCCGCAGACATACCTCTCCACCGTACAGTATATCGATACTCTATAGCTGACTAGGATAGATCTCATACAATTATATCAGATCTACCTCTGCGTTCCATGTTTAAATAGAATGTGTATAGTATCAGACATGACAGAATGGTTAATTTTAAGTGTAGTATCCTCCACAAAATCCCAGCACAAACCTTACAGCCAGCAGTGGTTCCCTCCAGAATGTGCTGCTGCTGTTGCGCACATAAATCACTTTTTCCACTGCTTCCAACTTAATAAATGTATTGAGAATAAAGCCGCTTTCATGACTGCCAGCATCCACTGTAAAAGAGTAATAAAGGACGCGAGAGAGTTGTATGCTCAGTACGTTGTCAAAAAGCTGCTCAGCTGCTTCGTTCTCACCAGTTTTGACAAATAGCAAACAGGATCCTTAACAGAAGCGTGTTCTCTATCCCAACCATCATCAATGAACCTGAAGCAATCTCGTCAGTATCAGACAAACCCAAACTCTTTGCCGTTGCAGCTAATTTTACCCTATGCGATCAATACCGTCACCGCCCCCCTGTATTTCCTCCTGTATCTTAAAATATGATATGCAACACACAAATATCTGTGTGTGTTGCCAAGCTAATGAAAAACCTTGATCCCAGTAAAGCAACTGGCCCTGACGGCATTTCAATAAAAATGTTGATAAAGTTTCAACCAGAAATAGCTCCCATACTTAAAAAAGCTGGTTAAATGTTGCCACAAGAGAATTGCTTCCCAACACTCTGGAACGCCTTTTCAGTATGCTCCGTATTTAAGAATTCAGGTGATCGGTCATCTCTCTCTCAGTACAGACCAATAAGTCTCCTGTGCATCATGCGTAAGTTGCTGGAATCTGGAATTAACTTTCTTAGTGACATGCAATATGATATTTACGGTTATATCTTATGTACTTACGGTTATATCCCGTAGGATTAGCGAATCTCTCGATGGAGCCTTCTTTTCTAGGGCAATTGACATACCAAAGGCCTTTGATAGAGTATGACATAAAGGGCTTTATCTGTGCCTAAACCTAAACGTAGATTCCATGATCAAAGCTTCTTTCTTAGAACTGCACACCTGTGGAATTGTCTGCCGTTTTCCTGCTTTCCAGCTGTCTATAATATGATTGTCTTCAAGTCAAACGTGAACAAGTTTCTGATGAGCCGTTCCACTTAAGTTAACAAATTTACTGAACTTCCATTACTATTGATTACTATATTGTCGTTTTGACTACTCTACACTCTTTAACCCTTATCCTTGAGTGGCCGATCGGCCTTGATAAGTGGTGACGCCTATGTAAAAAAAGGGCTATTTCACAATATCTCTGGATACGGTATAGCAGGAAATGTCTTCTCAATTATTAAATTGTTTCTTTGTGATAGGTTCATAAGAGTAGTGGTTGATGGGCAGAAATCAGAAGCTCACAGTAATAATGCTGGAGTCCCTCAGAGGCCCACTCTGAGCCCAAATCCCTTCAGGATTTACATTAATGATCTTCCAAATCACATCCTTGCATCATTCGTAGATATTTATGTTGATGACACTACTATCTATGTATATATTATATATAAATATACATTTATAAGCTACAACCAACATCCAAATTAATGCTTTGACGATAATAACGGTTTTCAAAAGAGGAACAATTAAAAGATACATCTGCCTTACTTAAAAATTGCTAGGTTTATTTATGGTATCTTTTACATATAAAAAAACCCATCCAATACTTTTGCTGATGAGGAGACTTTGTTTAAAAAAAACTATATGTCAAAATTATTGTCCGTAGCTTAATGTCTATCACAATAAAAACATCGTTTCCGAAACGATCGTACAAATTATTGACTTTATTGTTGTTTCTTCTTATGAAACAGATTTTTAATTTTTAATTCTAATTTGAATTTTAAATTATCAATCATATTACTAAATATTAAAGTAGCTCTAGGATATTTGCCTATAGAGCTTATTATATATCTGAAATACAACGGACACTGCTCTTGTCTTGTATTTTAATTACATTAGTAATTTTACTATGACATTAAAATACACTCTGCTCTTTAGACTACTGTTCTAATCCCCTTTAAATTATATATATATATATATATATATATATATATATATATATATATATATATATATATATATATATATAGTTGTGGAGACGCCCACTAATTAACATAGGCGGGTGAGTGAGATATAAAAAGGTATCAATCACCAATGCCGGGGGGAGTTCGGCAATCGACCGCCAAATAGTCAAAAAGGCCTATATTGCCTCCAGTAAGACATGCAACACGCCACCTGCCGGAATATCTCCAACTGAAGTATATCTGAAGACATGTAAATATGTATATAACTTTTCTTCCTAATATATTATTGTTATACCTTTACTTTCCGTGTTCTTGTTAATTATGTGTGCAGACACAACATATGTATATATATATAATATATATATATATATATATATATATATATATATATATATATATATATATATATATATATATATATATATACACCCTATCAATTTTTTATGCACGATTTATCTCTTTTAAATATACACTCTATTGTTTTACTTATTTCTTTTTTATTAGCGATTCTGTTGGATTTAATTGTTTCGCTTACCTAAGCGGTGAGAGAGTTACCTTCCTTTGTTTGTTTGCGTTGCCTTTTTTTTGTGACGTATGTTTTTGTCATTATTATCATTGATTTTATTTTTTATTTAAATATTTATTTAATATTTTTATGCGCATAAAACGTTATGTATGAGCACGTGTTTCTGCGTATCACTCGTCGTCAGCATGGCTAAACTTTTAACAAGGATCGAACTGATTATGTATATGTCATTATATGTATATCAGTCATCTATCAATCATGTTTATAACCACTACCAGGTTGAAGCTAATTAGCTATGTTGATCTTGTTGCATCACCGGTTTTATGTGCCTTTATATAATTTGCGTGTATGAAAAGTTTTCTTTCGAAATGTATACGACGTATATCAACATAAATGTTCACGAGAAATCGCAGAAAAAAATCTATAATCAGAAAATGTATTTTATGGGGAAAGCCCTCATTTCCTCTGAAGTGTCAGCTATTCTTCTTTGTTATCCAGATGCCGAAAGCAAATTATTCTATTTCGATTTCTATGGATTTGGGTATCTAAAGAAAATGAGACTACATTTTGTTGTCATGTAAACAGCATGTCAGCCGAGAGGTTAGAAAATATGAACCGAGATCCTATGTACACTGACAAAGGCAAACATGCAAAACGTAAAAGAAAATAATAATTTCATTGTTGTGTTTATATTGGAGCGACGGAAAATAATTATATCGTCAGAATGAGGAAATGGGGTTCAGCAACGAAAAACCGAACACAGAAAGGAATGCATTTAGCATTGTTAACAAAAAAAAAAAAAAAAATATGCGAAACTATGTTGTAACATTGGCCATTAATTTGCGTTATTGTTTAAACGAAAAATAACAAATGCTAATCAGTATTCTATTCTTGACTGAGGCTTTTTGTGATAATGTTTTAATCTTCTTAAACTGGATTTTTCATTGGTAAATTTTGTTAAACAAATAAGTATTCTTTAGTTATTTACGCCTATTCCCTTATTAAACCTTTTGAAACGTTCAAGTTTCTTTTTCTGTACTTAATTAATAACCGTCTGTATGGCACCTTTCAAAGATTGCAGTTAAGTATTAAGACGTTCAGGATACATATTTCTTTTATTTTGCTGGCACCATCCCTACTCTGTTTTTTTTCCGGGCCTTGATAAGTGGTGATCACTGTGTAAATTATATATATATATATATATATATATATATATATATAAATTACACAGTGATCACCACATATATATATATATTTCTCTTATTTTGCTGGCACCATCCCTACTCTGTTTTTTTTTACTATTTATTTTAGTTTGTCTTTATTCAAACTTACATAAATGGCTTTATATCTCTTCTACAGGCAGTCATAACAATATGTTTCTCCTAGTGTTGGAGCGATTTATTGGAATCGGAACTTTTGGGGGGTATCGGAATCGATACTGAAATCTGAGAAAATTGTGCCTATTTTCTAACGCCCAAACAATTTCTTTAATTATCTTTTTTCAATAGATTTTGTTTTTAAAAAAATCTTCAACAGCTGGTAGTAATAAAAAAATAAATATTTATCGATTTCGAACTACCAGTAAAGAGATCACTACATAAATTTGTTTTTACGTTTGAGAAAATATATGCACATTTAACATACGTTTTTACGGTAATCGGAGAAAAAAAAACAATGTTATAGTTTATAGTTAAATCTTTACAGATTTATATAAAATCGGAATTGGTAATTGTATCGGGATCAGGAAAAATATCGGACTCGTCTTATCACTAGTTTTACTTATGGGAAATTAGAAGTAAAGAGTTTTTGTCATCATCTAATTTTCATAGTGTTTTTCTGTCTGCCCCGATACTATGTGAATTACACCAACTTACTAGAGTCAATATATGAAAATAGCCTCCCACCCTCCCTCAAATTGTAACAAAAAGTTTCTCAACTGATTCGGTTAGGTTTTAATGTACTTTTTAACATACTAAATGTTTACCAAAGTATGACCCTCGGAAAAAGTGTTTGTTTGTTTTTTAAGATGTCGTCTAAGATGGCCGCCGAAACCTTTCAACAACCATAACTATAATTATAACTCAAATATCATGATCTAGGTGTCTATTCTTACATTTTGGGTGTCAAAGAACACATTAAGACAACTAATTGAGCTGTTAAATATAGCAGAGTTTTTCCTTCTTTTAGATGCATATTTTAACGAAAACTGAGCGTACAATATATATATATATTATTTATATTATATTATTTTTTGCTATTATCGACGTTTTACTCTTATATATTATATCCAATTTTAATATTGTTTAATTAATCTTTTCCATATTTTCCTATTTCTTCATATTTATTTCATATCTAAATATTAAAAGTCAGTTTTTTTTTACATCTATATTTACATTTGATGTAATTCTAACCCTCTTCCTCTTCTGGTGCAAAGCTTCGAAATGTCGTGGCCTAAATCCTTACTTTCTGATGTCTGATGACATAATAAAGTTATATGTAAATTTTATTGCTCATCTTTCATTTAATATATGTATTTTCTTTACTTAATAGCGTTGAGATTTACTGCATCTTGATAAGTTTTACTTTGTTAATGATTTTTTCTTGATAGCATAATTGTATATACATATGCCTATTAATATATGTACACACACACACACACACATATATATATATATACATATATATATATATATATATACAACCGTACAGAATGTCAGAAAAACATTGGTACCATCGGTACATAAGATGGACCAGTTAATGGTAAATAATGTTAGGCTCTCTCCAGCTATCCCTTATGTTGGGCTTGAAACCGACAGTACCAATGTTTTTCTGACTTTCTGTACAGTTTTAAATAAATATAAAGCTCTTATATTGACATTTTTCTCTGTAATCGAACACTTTGATGGAATCTTTTCCCCCAAACAGTGAACACACACACACACACACACACCCACACACACACACACACACATATATATATATATATATATATATATATATATATATATATATATATGCTAGACGAATACTCATCTTGAATCGAGTATCCGAACCCAACAAGTTTTAACTAACTTTATGGGTACAAAGTTAGAAAAATTAAAATCACAATACATAATAGGAACCATTTTCGTCTCGAAACTTTATTTAACATTTCAGCAAAATCCATTACGTAATTTTAATACTAGAAAATTTAAACAAAAAAATTAAGGCTTAAGCTTAAAGGGTCTTAAAATGTAAAAGACAAAATAAGGCTTAAGCTTAAAGAGTCTTAAAAGAAATTGAAATTCATGGAAATTTGCTTAACATGTGTCTAATTGATATTTATATAATTCACTGCACATTTTCTACTAAGGAGTCACTACTTATAAAGGTCCAGAGGCCACTCGAGGATAAACTGAGTTGCATGTGGACGATGAGATGATGGTAATCATAGTGATCATTGGTCCGAATTTGGTTATTTAAGGTGGCGGTTTACATTGAACTTGAAAACGACCAGGTTGCAGTCAGGTTGAAAGCACCCCGCGGTTTATGTTTAACAGAAGATTAGTTTTTCGAAAGAAACTTTTATGAAGGAAGTTCTGTTTAGTTCTAAGGAAAACTGGCATTGGTTATAGCAAGACATGCGTTTTATGAATGTTTTACTCTTGTGGGTTAATAACGCGGTTAACGCGGCACTGGCTTGAACCAATATCTTGTGTCAGGTTAAGTGCAGAGAGGTCGAAAAGTTAAGACTGACAGGCTTCAAACTTATTGACTTCCATTGACAATCATTGCACCTGGATGCTAGCGCGGGCCACGAGGCAGTTCAGGGAATTTTGTGTGCAAACCGGTAAAGGGGATGTTACTGTCCCACACATACACTCTATATAGAGTTAGATTTTGTCATCTCAAAATCAGGCAGTCAGTCGTAACAGGAAATTTTGAGTAGATTAAAGACTTTTTGTGAGCGCGACGAGATAGGGATGGATGGCAGATAAACCGATAGTAAAATTCCCATCCTCCTTCTAAGGATGACGTAGAAAAAGGGACGTGACTTCGACTGAGGAAACTGAATAAAGATCCAATTGTTCAAGTAAATGAGACAATAGACCTTTATGTCAAATCTTAGCAAAGCTTTTTGATATGTTAAGAGCTAATGCTCTAGAAATGAACCCATCGCCGATGAATTAATTGACTTTGTGTAATATTACAATCAACACATCAGCTGTCGATCTCGCAGGACGAAAACAATATTGCTGTGTGGGTAGGGAGGTTGTTTTTCCCGAGGTGATTTTAAAATTATCACAAAGTACTAAACATTCTTTTTGCCTTTATACATAAAATAAAATAAATCTAAATATAACCCACATTTGAACACATTACAACTGTGCATTGTAAAATATATAAAGATTATTTGCATGTTTCTTAATTGATTTTATTTCGATCATTGTCGTGTAATATCAATGATATACGTATTATTAGATTATTATTATTATTATTACTATTACTATTATTATTATTATTATTATTATTATTATTATTATTATTATTATTATTATTATTACGAAGAATATGATTGATATTTCCCTAGTGAACATGTTCCGCATCAAACTATTTGTTCTATTCAACATTTCAGGACAGACGACAAAATTTATTGATTAACGGATGTTTCTTGTCAATGAAAGTCTGAATCAAAAATCAAATTCTCACGTATGTTGTTGAGCATTGTTTTTCGCTAAATGAGAATAAGTCGAATGATTTGATCGTTATTACAACAGCCTTTGAGAAATAATATGTATTAGTTGATGAACAATTTTATGTTTGTGTGGATTCGTAATTTAAATGCCATGAGTGTTATCATTGTTTTGTTATTTCTTTTTTACTGATAACTAGGGCTGTGACAACAGAATATTCTTTTCATTGTTTTGACTCTTGAGTATATATCCGGCACAATAAAACACAGTCAATCAACCGAGAACAACATCAGTTTATATAAAAAAACATATAAGATATTAACAGATATATACTCAAGAGTCAAAACAATGAAAAGAATATG
>NC_136489.1:115439190-115506690 GCF_053919585.1 Euprymna scolopes | reverse complement strand
TTCCCACAAGCTGACAAATACGCATATATACATACATACATACATACATACATACATACATACATACATACATACACACATATATATATATATATATATATATATATATATATATATATATATATATATATATATATATTCCAGGTAGCAAGATATCCAAAAATTAAGATTAATTGAATTTCCAGAAGGGTCGTTGATAGTGCTCAATCAAAGAGAGCAAATTATATTTTTTTAATTCTTTATGTAAATACAGTCATATCTTGCTACGATGTGCAGACCGTTTCGATCATATTTGATTTCATCAGGCAAGAAAAATTAAAACACAAAAAATGAAAAAGGTTCCAAACCTTTTCAAATTTTAAGGAGAAAAATAATGACATGACTGGCAATACGCAAAAATTTAAGTTCTATAAGAACTTTAATGAATAATGAACTTTAATAACATAAATTCTGATACCATTTCTGATTCTGTTTGAAATTTCAGATTTCATTACAGTTACAGATCCAATTTTGATTCTTTTAAATTTCTAAATATAGAGTTGTGTATGATGTTTTGTGGGGGGGTAGGAAGTCGTATTACTGCAAAACCCATGTAATATGTGCATATAGTTTTGACAACGTCAAAAATACATTTGTGAGAATGATCTGTAGATTTAAGTTTTACTGATGTTTTAAAACCAATAAATATTTATCAGTTCATCACTATCAATGGAGTTTTAAACAAAAACAAAATTATAACTATAAGAATCGTTGTTTCTAACCAATATCAAAAGTTCCAATTATTTCCATTCCCGATTCCGATTTACAGTCCCATCACTAGTACCTATATCCAATCTGATATACTGATACATTTGAAAATACCTAATATATCCACAATGATATACGAGGCAGTGATATCATTTGTTTCAGTTAATCTCCTCTTAGCGCTTCCGCTCTCCAATGGACTTCCGGTTGTCCCATTTGCATTCATGGTCGTATTCCATTATCGATTAACTGAATCACGAAAGACCTATTGAATACATCGTATTGAAGCCAGCGAGTATTATTGAACGATTTCCTCACGTTATAATCGGTGAAGGCAATAGGAGAATACGTGGTAACGGACAGAAAGAGAATCCAGACTCGGGAAACAATAATGAGATTTGCAAGAAATGACCTGCAATAAAGAAAAATAAAGATGGACGTCTCCCTATGCAACAAAAAAACTGGCTTGGAGCCACATAATTAGAAAAAAAAGCAATAACTAAATAAAAACGCCATGAAACTAAAAAAATATAGTGCAGAACAGAATCAAGCGGTGACAGGCGATCATGTTTTTTCAATTTATTTATTTATTTGTTTTACAAAGAAGTTACCACTTATCAAGGATGCTAGCACACTCGAGGATAAGCTTTAATGAGTGGCTATCGGGACTAAAACATAATAATCCTCCCCACGGGACAGAGTTAGACACCAGGATCGTTTTTTTAACGTGGAGAAAAGGTACAAAGATAAAAATTGTCTCAGTTGTGAAGGATTTCTCCTCCGCCGAAAGAGAACAAGAAATGGAAGTGCAGCATCTGAAGAACAGATACTACACTTTGATCTTGATCATATTGTAGTCAGCTGGAAAGCTGAAAACTTACAGAGTTTCTCAGGTGAGTAGTTCCACGAAAGAATCTTTGTTCATGGCACAGATAAAGAATGGGTAAATTGCTGATAGTGGTGAATCTAGAGAAGTGGTTTTGTGAAAGTTTGGCAAGATTAAAGCCCACACGAGCACTTGCCGTGAAAATAACAAAAGAGCAGAAACAAGTTCTTTATTTCCCATTGATGGTACTTATGAATATGTATAATATATGACAACAGCATATTCTATTCCTCGTTTTGATGCTCAGGCATATATCCATTTATATCTTATGTTCTTTATGTAGAGTGATGTGGTTCTCGGTTGATTAATTGTGTCTAACCGTATCGGATATATACTCGAGAGTAAAAACAATATGCTGTTGTCACAGCCCTATAACAGCTTCCTTCAGTCTTCACAGACTATGGATACCCAAGGTAAGGGTGCCTGCGCTGGAAATTTTTGTGGCAAGAGTTGCGCAATCTCAACCACACCTCACCTGATTCGACATTGTTGAATACCAATGGCAAGTAGAGGTTCAGGACGACTGGAAACAATGCCGAGATAAGTGGAAAGCACATACAGCGTCTAGAATTCCCAAATGGTCATCGATCTGGTACTAGCCAGGCTTAACGTTGCTTAACTTCGGTGATCTGACGAGAACCGGTGTGTCAACGTGATTACGCCGTACTTATGAAAAGAGAAAAAATATCATTGCTTTAAAACTGACAGTAAAACTAAAATTTATACGAAGTATCAATGGCATAAAAATACTGTGTAAATTTATACTGGTCGTCGTCGCTAACTCGTGTCCGAGTATCAGATACTGCTGTTTGTCTCTCTTCTTTACTGATGTCCATGAATAGTATAGCTTCAACAGCCTAGTTTATGGTGGAAGAGTTGCGGACAATTTCCACGCGAAAGTCTCGATGGAGGACTAGATTGTTTACTCCATTCTCTTCTGCTTCGTCTAACTTCATTTTCCAACCTCTTTCTCCTCAAAGTTCCAAATGCGTTGTAGTGTTGCTCTCCTCCACTTGTTCCCGTCCCTGTCGGTTTGTTCCATCGACCACCTGATATACTAATGAAAAACCTATCTAGTAAACACTATACAGATAGATGGTTCCCAACAGTCTATATTTTCTTAGGAGGACGCGTATAAAAATACTTTATTTTAGAAGATATTCCCTTCCAGAAACGCTTAAATACTTACATACATTTTATATCTGCTGATATCCTTCTTCAGAAGAAAAAAAAAACAAACACATCAACAATAGTTGAATATAATCCTCATCCTCAGTATCAAATAAGCAATAAACGGATTATAACTCGTAATAAAAACACGCTAAGCTAATCAATATACGATTCATTTTTACTTAAGAACATCAAAATAACATCAGGAACGTTTTTGATAATAGTGTAGCACCAAAAAATAAATTTTACTTCCTGTTTTTTTTTTGTTTGTTTGTTTTGTTTTTACACTTGTCGGCTTTGGAGATAGACACGCACGCACACACACACACACACACACACACACACATATATATATATGTATATATATGCATATATATATATATATATATATATATATATAGTAAGTTATAAAATATATATGGCGATTAAGCTACACTGAATATTCCGCGTTTCATCCACTCTATGATTCATAAGCCCGAAGGATCCTAGAGTGGATGAAACGCGGAATATTAAGTGTAGCTTAATCGTCATACATATTTTATAACTTACTAACTAGCTCTACCTACGTATTGAGCACTGTTGAAGTAAATACTTAAAGTTTACGCATAAATTTATACTTTCGTATGTTAATTTTATGTGAGTAAATGAAGTAATTACATGTTATATATATATATGTTTACTATTATATAAAGAGGGATTTGCATATGAACTCGGAAACGGCTGGGCCGATTTAAAAAAAAATTCACATAAAGCCATTTGATGATTTGATATGTCTGTGAGTGTTCTTGTTCAGGTTTGCTATGGAAATGCGTCAGATAACTATCGAAAATCTATAATCGAAAATTTTTTATTAAAACAGAGGGACGGTTTTGACCAAAGTCAACATTATTATACAAGCTAACATGATAAGTTGATAAGTTTTACTATCGCACAAGCAGAAAAGCCCAAGTTAAAATCAACAGTAGGTTCTTTGATAAAACAGGGTCGCGCTCGAAAACCATGCTACTTGTCTTTTGAATTTCATACTTTAAGTGAAGCCATTATTTATAGATAATTTCATGAAAGCAACAGTAGATTCTTTACAGTGCAATGCATTGTGGACTAAGTCACTACAGAAAGGCATGTAAAACTCACGGATATCTGCTACTAAATTATTAAGGGTACTGGAAAACTTCATTTAAATTTTATGAAAATAAATACAACAATATTGCATTCGTGACAGCAATCTATAAAAAAGGAAACACGACATTTTCTTTTATATCTTGAAAATAATAAACTTGAATAAAGAATAAAAATTACAATTGTAATATAAACATGCACGTGGGAATTCACTACGTTCTCGTCTAATTCGCGCAGATCAAGAGTTATTATCAATAATTTTCTTCGTATCATTTGAAATGTTCGGACTACGTTTCTTAAAGTGTTTATTTCACAACGTTTCCGTCGATGTAACCTCCGACTTTTCATCAAGTGTGTCCGATCGACATCGGAAATCTGCGCGGTATTTACAAACGAAACTCTTTGTTTAAGTAACGGGGGTAGCATATTCTCATCCTATCAGCCATGATTGGGTAGAAGTCGTAAATAACTCACAATTTTATTTCCCCGCACTGCGGCTAAAACTTTTAATAATCAATAAGTGTAAATTACTGTTGTAGACCCGCGCTAGTGGTCACAAATGAAAGACCTCAAGTAGTGTAAAGTGTATGAATATAATATGTATTTATAATAAAGAATACAAGAGCCACTAAAGTTGTATGAGAGGAACATGTTCGTAGCATGCGGTTAAACATGGTATGTTTATTTAGCCCGTTCGCCTCGGCCTTGACATTATCTACTATCAAGGCCTCGTTTGGGGTCCGACGCAGCTTAGGCACCAGGGCCAGTAGGGGAAAGTGGGGTGTGCGGGGGTCTGTGCTAAGTTAGACTAGACTTCAATGAAAACAAGTACTTTATTAGTTTATTCCTTCACTAGAATCACTATCATACTAAAACGCCTTCATTCTTACCATGGACCTATTTAAAATCAGTAAAACTTCCCAGCTTACGGGATGGGAGGCAACATGCATTCTGCTGAAAACGACAAACATATTTACGAAAAAACAAAAAAAAACAATTAATATTTACAAAGCAAAATAATGTTTTTTTAATTATATATATATATATATATATATATATATATATATATATATATATATATATATATGTATATATATATATATATAAGGGGGCAAACTAAGAAACAGCCAAAAGGAAAGAAAAATTAAACAACTAAACAAAATGCCTATGGGCGCGGGTTAGTGAGGGGTCCCTCCCTACCTACTTACTAATCATCTAATGGAACGCCCACTGTCTTCCAGTCCCCTCAAAAGAGGGGTGAAAGCAAGCAGGTCGTTCCCTAATGGGGAGTGGGGGACCTAAGGGACCGCATTGCAGCAAAAAAATAACGTAGGGTTGGGGTCATCAGGGATGGACGGCGTCTTCACAGATATAATACGTAAAGCGTAAAATAGACCGGGGAGACAAAACAAACAGGTGGACTGGTCATCTTTGGAAGCTTTCCTAGTGCCGATGAAACAAAGAGACGGGAACAGGATAAACACTCATTCTTAGCCTAGTCTGGGCCCTAATAAAGAATTTGTTTTCCACTCTAGGTGGTTACTCTGCCTAACTACTTTCTACCCGAGGGACTTTTGTCCGTCAAGGAGCTGGATTCCGAAAAAATAGGGACCCCAGCACCATTCAACCAATGACTACTAGGGCGGGAAACGAACTCGAACCTAGCACCTCGTCGGATGCACAAACTAGTGTTGAGCACCCATCTCCTATCAAGGTCTATGCGGCGCAATTTTTTCCCAATCACATCTGATCTTAATTTATATCTGTACCTCCGAGCAATTCTTGTCCAGCTGGAATCCAGGCCCGAACCACACTTCGAGGATCTTAACCGGGCCATCCGTCCAGCCGAACGCACCTGGAAGCGAGTTTACCCCGATCCAGGCGCTCAACGGCAGGCCAACGAACTTGCTGCAATTGACTATGGTCCCTCTGACAACTTCATACTCAGCGATCGCCTCCATCACTCGTCTCACAACGAAAACGATGACATCATCAGCGTACGCGGATACCCTGGCAAATTTGTTGCCAGGTCTGGTCTCGTCACCTCGTCCCTTAATTTACGAAGGAAGGTCTCCAACGCCAGGACATATAACGGAGGCGATAGCGGACAACCCTGGCGCACCGACCGAGAGACTCTGAAGGACTCCGACAACCTACCATTTACTTGCACCACTACCGCGGGATCACGATACAGAATAGAGACCCACTTGCGGAAGTTCGGACCAAAGCCGGTGGTCTCTATAACAGACTCTAAGAAACCATGGTCGACCTTATCGAACGCCTTGGACTGATCTAAATTGATCAGCCCGGCTTCCGTGTCGGCTTCTAAGCCCTCTATGATCGTGCGCACAAAGTGCAAGTTGTTTTGAATCGATCGACCCTTCACAGCGTAGTTCTGATCTGGCTCGACCAAGTCACCGATAAAAACCTGCAGTAGGTTTGCAAGAACGCGGGGCAAAATCTTCAAATCTGTGTTTAGCAGAGTGATGGGCCTATAGTCATCTAGATTACCCCCACCATGCCATTCTCCCTTCTTCAGAAGCGTGACCACTCCTTTGTTAACCTGCCTCGGGATCGAGCCCTAGGCAAACCAGTGGTTAAACATGCCCTTCAGAAGGGGCACAAACATAGGCGGCAGCCTCAAGAACAGTTCGTAGGGCAGACCATCGAGCCCTGGAGATTTGTTGCAGCCAACCTGTTTCAACGCAGTAATGATCTCATGCTCCGCAACCATCCCCTCGAAGCTAGCCGCTCGGGTCGCAGTAGGGCGGGGCGATCCAGCTAAATAGCTGCCAAACTCCTGGCCGCGGAGTCTGGGTAGTTGGGTGAAGCGCTCCTCCAAATGTTGTCGAAATCCGTTGCAAATCTCTCGTGCCGATACGAGAATGTGCCCTTCCAGGTTTTTCATCTCCCGAATGCACTTGTCCGAGCCGCGTCTTAGGGCGGGCCCACGCTCAACAGCGTCAACGTTTACGGCTTCATTGGAGACTCTTTTTAACCTTGTTCTAACTACGTGACCCGCGTATCTCTTGCTAGCCAAGCGATTCAGGTCCCCCTTAACTAGCGCTAGCTCTAGAGGATCCCTCCTGCCACCGCTCGGGTCAGCCTATCCTCTCTATCGAGGCGTTGGCTATATTGAACGCAAAAGTGCTTAATGGTAGCCTTAAGTCTAACCCACCAGCTACACCCGGTAACCGCCCCCACTAACTCCCGCTGAGTTTCTTCGTGTTGGTGTTCTTGTCGTTCTCTTTTTTTCTGCCTACTTCGTCTTGCCCCTCTCCTCTCTTTCAAACTCGGAGGAACTCACACGAAGTGTCCGCTTGGCCGTCACCGCCGCTCCTCTCAGTGTTGCCTGGGGAGCCGGCCCTTCCTGTCTTTTTGCCTTTTTGGAGGCAACCTGGCTCTAGGTAGCTCCTTCGCGTTTTTCAGTCTCTTTCTTCTCCTCCATTTCCTCCGCTGGCTTCCTTATTGCTTCTTTTGCCTTCTCGGGCGTGTTCTTCTGGGGGCAGAATTGGCCACATACCCCGGATTGTAGCAATGCCAGCAGTACGGCCTTCTTCCCTCGACTATCACCCGTATCTGCCAGCCCTCGCATATCAGCTGGGAAGGGATCTCATTGAATCCCTTCCTATCCACTCCCATAAGGATCTTGTAGTCGCCAATTCTTATATTTAGGGGGCCCATCACTAGCCGTACCCCCTCTACTTCACCAAACTGGGACATCGTGGCTCCCAGCTGGTCTCCATCTATGAAACACGGCACGCCCATCACCGTGACCTTAGTCCTCCGTTTCGATTTGTACTCTGGTTTCATTCTTAAGTTCTTCCATGTGAGGTCCCCTTTTGCTATTCTTTCCGCCTCCTCCTTTGTTGGCAAAAGGAGATCTCACATGGCATAACTGACCCGAACTATGTACTGGGCGGGGAACTTCAATTCGCCCAGTACCTCCAACATCTTCTCTTTGGGGACCCCGGTGAGATAGACCCTGTTCTTTTATTTCAAAGATCACCAGGGAAGCTGATCTCTGCTGTATCTCCTTCAGTCTCCCTGGCATCACTTTTAGGGCGTTTCCCTCCACGTACCCCTGGAATTTGTTATTAAAGAGGTCTCGATAGTACTCCGGGGTCTTTTTTCTGACCTTCATTGAGGCCCCATGTTGTAGCAGTATTTTTAGGTTCTTTGGGCGTGCCGGCTGCTGGCTGGCTGTCAATTCTCAGCTTCTGACCCGGTGGTATTGGGGACGAGTCACTCGCTGTGAGGGCTGGCCAATCGACCGCACTGACTGGCGTAACTTCCGTTGATCCCACCACTCCCGGGTAGCACCCATCCACAACAATTACTTCAAGAGATTTCGTCTTCCTCAGTCCCGCTGCTGCCGGTTTATGGGGCGACTCGTTTCAGATTACGTCTGCGTTGGTTACGGTGTTGACGCGGCTTTTTCCTCGTTGCGGACCTAACGTTTTACCGGTCTTCTTTCTTTTTCCTTGCAATTCTATAATCTTCCTCCATGCTCTCGGCCTCCGGAGTGGTCTCTAGCAGCTGTTTCCATGCGTCAACCATCTGCTCCTTGGTTGTGGGCACCAATGTTGCCGGCGTCTTCCAGGGTGTCCCTCCTTCCATACTTGCAAATGAGAAGGGTTCTACTGTTAACTACTCCCTCTGTACTGCCAGGATACTCGCTCGAACCACTGGGGTTGTCGACCACCGGGACCCTGACCGTACCCGCCTTGGGGTGCCTTTTGGGGTTGCATCCCCCGAAACAGATCTCAACCTCGCACTCGAACTAGAATTGGGGTTGCTCTTTGGGGCGGCAACCCCTGTGGCCGTCACCCTACCGACCGCAACCGAACCTGGTATGGCGACCCCCGAACACGCACCGACAAAACTCACGGACGGGGGGGGGCGACACCGGTTACCCGTCTCGAACTGGGAGTGCCCTTCGGGATGGCACTCCCCAAACCCTTCACTATCCCTACACCAGGGTCGTCTCCCATGGTGAAGAGGCAGAGGCCTGTCTCCACCCCTAAGTGTTGGGCCAGTGCCCTTTCCCAACCCGCCGATTTGGAAACCAGGGGGACATTCGCCTAAAAAAGGCACGTTGGTTGCTCTAGTAACTGTGTGTACCCCCCCCCCAAAAAAAAACAAAACAAAAATACCATTAAAAAAGAAAAGAACGATGTCAAACTTCCCATAACGCTCGAAAAAATGTAAACAGCAAAAAGGAAAAATCGAACGTAACGAAACGAAATAAAATGGAAATGAATTAGTAAATGGTACCAGAAAAAGAAAAAAAATGAAAAAAATAACGATGCCAAACTTTTCAGAAAGATCGAAAAAAATATAAACAGAAAAAATAAAAATATGAGGGAACGAAATGAAATAAAACGGAAATGATTTAATGTATGGTTAGAAAAATGGAAAGAATATGTGTGTATATATGTACAGTTCTTAGTGTAAGACTGCGAACAACGTAAAAGTAAGCAATATAGTTGTCTTAGTATAAAAATGCAACCAACGTAAAGCTAAGCCTGGTTTAGGTGTAAATTTGATATTTCAGATTACGAAATGCGATAATTACGATGGTATAATTATTTTGATCTAAAAAGTAATTTCTAACCGTGGGAGCAGAAATAACCCCCCACGAAAAAAAAAAAAGAAAAGAAAATAACGATGTCAAACTTACCAGAAAGTTCGTAAAAACGTAAACAGAAAAGAGAAAAGTTGAACTGAAAGAAATCAAATGAAACGAAAATAAATATATAAAAATAACCATGTCAAACATTCCAGTAAGATAGGCAAAATGTCGACAGAAAAATATAACGGAACGAAACGAAACGAAATACAACGGAAATGATGTAATATATGGTAAAAAAATAAATAAAAATAAAATGGAAAGAATCTTTTTGTAATTTGTTTGTATTAGATTAAAAATGTGTGAAACGTGTAAGTAATGTATTTATCTTTCCTAGTATATATATATATATATGAACAACGTATAAGTAAGAGTGGTGCGTTTTCCCCAATAGGAAGCAGTTCAGTTTTTGTAAGCAACTAAGAAACCCGTAAACGGTTGGCGTCCGTAAAAGTTCCTCTTGAACGATCAAGCAGCGGTGTAAATGGGGAGCGGGAAAAGGAGGAATCTAATAGAGAGTAAAGATTTTACAACTTCCATTAAATCTAACCGATTTTGGCAGTGGACTCTCACCAGAACCAATATAGGTATGCACGATTATTGGGCAAGTGTAGCGATAATAGACATTTGGCACACGTCAAATAATGTGCCGCAGTTTGTGCATATCACATCTGCATGAAATCTCCTGATTTTTAATCCTATCAAGGTCAAACTCACACGAAAAAAAGTTGTTCATTTTATATATATATATATATATATATATATATATATATATATATATATATATATATAAAGAATAGAACTACAAGATAGATAGAAAAGAATAGAAGATAGAAAAGAAGAAGAAAGAAGATAGAAATAGAAAGAAGATAGAAGAATAGAAAGAAGATAGAAGAATAGATAGAAGAAGAAGATAGAAGATAGAAGAATAGAAGAAGAAAGATAGAATAGATAGAATAGAGAAGAAGATAGAAAAAGATAGATAGAAGATAGAATAGAAAAAAAAGAAGATAGATAGAAGAATAGATAGAAAGAATAGAATGATAGAAGAAGATATATACATATATATATATAAATAATATATATATATATATATATATATATATATATATATATATATATATAGCCAGTAGAGTTTAGTTTCCTAGTAGTTCATCCAATGAAACAACATGTGTCTACCAAAATAGTGCTCAATAAGTGAACAGAGCAGGTATAATGATTTTATTTATACAAACATTAATGGCTACATATGTGCATACATGTTTCTGTAATCACCCACGTTGGGGGATTACGTCTTCAGGCCAAGAATTACCGTCAAAAGTGATATTTCCACCACAAAATATGAATAAATATAAAACACGAAAGTTATCTAAACCCCACATGTACCTATATACATATATCAATATACTTATAAATGCCTACACTTTGCGCATATATACATACACACACACATTACAGACATACAGAGACAAATAATAGCATTTTTCTTTACTTCTGTAGTGTGGTAAGTCCTTCGTATATGCAATAGTACGCTACCACACTCCAGACGGGTGTATATATATAAACACACACACATACACACATACGCACACACACACATATATATACATATATATATACATACACACACATACACAGTATAGATTACAAGAATGTATGGATGTCCGAATGTTGTTTATATATATGTTATATGTGTATGTATGTGTGTGTATGTATATATGTATATATATGTATATATATGTGTGTATGTGTGTATGTGTGTGTTTATATATATATATATATATATATATATATATATATATATATACATACACCCGTCTGGAGTGTGGTAGCGTACTATTGCATATACGAAGGGCTTACCACGCTACAGAAGTAAAGAAAAATGCTATTATTTGTATCTGTATGTCTGTAATGTGTGTGTATATATGCGCAAAGTGTAGGCATTTATAAGTATATTGATATATGTATATAGGTACATGTGGGGTTTAGATAACTTTCGTGTTTTATATTTATTCATATTTTGTTTGTTTATTTGTTTTAATTTAATTTAATTTAATTTTGATTTATTTATTTTTATTTAATTTTATTTATTTTTTGTTTTGGTTTATTTACCTTAATGTAATTTTTACTTTATTCCTGCGTAGTTTCAGAGTTATTGTCTGGTTTCAGTAAATGAAATAAATAGCGTACAGCATGGATTCGCTTTTGAATATATGCATTAATGGATGTGTGTGTGTGGCGGTGTCTGTGTATGTGTGTGTTGTATGCGTGTTGCGTGTATGTGTGGGTGGAGGTAGGTTAAAAGGCACCGGTCAGTACTTAGTTGACCACAGCTAAGGTTATTAACTTACAGACTCTAAGACAAGAAAACTAAATTCCATATGCCATAAAAACCAAAAGTTAGGTGGGATGGGGGAAGGGGAAATGAAAAAAGATGTTTATTATCTTCAAAGACCTCACTGATCCTTTTACCGTTTTTTATGACTCCCACCCAGGTTGCATTCTTACTTGATAAACGAAATAGAAAAATGTATTTGGTGGAAATATCACTTTTGACGGTAATTCTTGGCCTGAAGACGTAATCCCCCAACGTGGGTGATTACAGAAACATGTATGCACATATGTAGCCATTAATGTTTGTATAAATAAAATTAATATATATATATATATATATATAGTCATCCACATACAGTACTGTTTCGCTGCTTCACAGTTCATTAGTGCGGCTAGACAGGCAACTACCTCAAGCCAGGATTGAAGCCCGACCGTTTGTACGGCAGTCAAGGCTCCTAACCATTACGCTATTGGCGGCTGCTTGAACGAGTAGTGAGTTTAACGATGTTTTGATATCGTTCGAATATATATATATATGTATATATGTATATATATATATATATATATATATATATATATATATATATTATATATATAATACCAGGCCTCCCGGCATTGCTCGTTCGTTAAATACACTTAAATATGATATTTTGATTGATGCAGATTTCACATTTATTATATTATATTGGACACAATATATAGTAATGATTAAAAAAGTTTTTTTTTAATGAGTCGTACGCCACCAACGAGAGTTGAAACCAAAACTTTCAGCTTACGATTTACTTTTTGCTTTAACGTAAATGCCTGATATATTAAGACATGTTTGCTGCAAGCCTAAAAAAATCATGAACCAATATCTATTACGTTACACATGCATATTCGTAATGATGTCCTTCTACTTTCATCTAGCAAATTCAATTTTATTTTAAATTTCTACACATTTGTACCGATTTTCTCCGTCTAAAACCTAAATATGAAGTTTTGCTTGTGTTCGAATACCTTATATAATAAGCATTATGTCTGCAAGCAAAAAACTGAGAGAGGAGTTTGGTAGGCAACATTTTTAAACAAATATCCATACGCATACATGAATATATATATAGAAAGAGGTTTGTGTTTACTATAACATTTTTATGTAAATATTACGCAAGCATAAGTTATATAGTATATCTGCATAAATATAATTCCACGTAATAGTAAACTAAAGATTATCATTCCATAGGAAAACCGAAAATTCAAGTCCACAATCCATGTATAACAACGTTGTATTTTCTTTTTTAACTAAACAGAAAAAAACACAACCTCTTTTGTTCTTGGCCTTCGGGTCAAGATCTTTTTCTGTTATCAAAGTGTAGTATCTGTTCTGCAGATGCTGTAATCAAAGTTATATGTGGGGCAACCCCACATATCAGACCATTGCTCTTGAGCAATCAGTTTTGGTCAATCTAGGGGAAACCCTTCATACCAATTGTCACTGTCCAGTTCCCTCTCGGGGGGGGGGGACTGGTCCCCCTCCCCTCAATCGTCACATTAAAAAAACGGCCTTGTACCTAATTTGTTCAGCGTGGAAGCAAATAAATAAATAGAAAAAGGGGTCTTAATACGAATATCACTACACAAAAAATAATATAGGCGAATAGATTTCTATTGAATTGACGGTTTGAGGCTCCAACAAGCTATACATTTTGTTATACGTATTTCATACGTTGGATGTGTTTCATTTTTATTTTTACTTCACATTTGCGATTTCGGAAAATGCATTGCTCACACTTGACAGCACAAACCCCATCTTCTGTTCCTGACCAGCTTTTTATTTATTTATTTTTTATTTATTTATTTTTTTTTGCAATCGAATATACCATGTGATCGTAATTTTCCAAACGTGAACTTGTCGGCTCTGGGGAGCGTTTTGTTCAGATCAGCCCGTCAAACACGCAACCTGGGAGCAAGTATCGGGAGTTGATAGGCGTAGCAAGGCATCCAACGTTTTCATACAAAATGCTGTCCCCCATCGCTTAGTTCGATAATGCACGTGTCATGCAATACCGATACAACGAGAACCACAACAGCAACGAGGGTAGCCATATTGGTCGTCTTTAAAGCACACTGGTAACAAAAAACATTGACAGCAATAAAATTCGGTTGAAAAACAAACAAGCGTTTTTATTCAGAACACGAAAACAGCATTCTGTTAATCAAATACTCGGCGACGAATTAATTCAAAGCAATTATTAAAAAATGCCGTACATCTAATAATACATGTAATACTGCTCATAGTTTAATTGCTGGAGTCCCTCAGGGGCCCATCCTGGGTCAAACTCTCTTCCTGATTTATATTAATGTCTTCCAAATGACATCCTTAGATCGTTCGTAGACATTGTTGCTGCTGACACTACCATCTAAGGCAGTACATCGAAGACCGTAAATGACCAAGTTCTCTCTGATTCTCTCACCTCTGACCTTGAGCACGTGGTACAATGGGGAGAAAAGTGGCTGGTTACTTTTAATGCATCTAAAACCAAGCTTCTATCTTTACATCATCAACGTTCTGATCGCCATCTGGCATCAATTGAAATGAATGACTCTCGTCTTGGGGAAGGTCCATGTTTTGAGAAGCTTCTGAGCTTGACCTTTACTCCTGATCTAAAATCGAACACATGCATCAAATCCGTTGCCAAGGTCGCTGGAAAAATGATGGGATCCTGCTATCGATCCAGTAGATATCTACCTGCTGATGCAATTCTCTACTTATATAAGAACCAGATACGTCCAAGAATGGAGTATTGCTGTCACATCTGGGCAGGAGCTGTTAGGAAAACTCATCCTGCCTTGACAGAGTTCAGGATAGAGTTCGTAGCCTAGTGGGGGATGCCCCTTTCTCTTTTCTGCAACCTTTTTCTCACAGAAAAGACCTTACAAGCCTCTCTGTTTTATCGCTATTTTCATGGCAAGTGCTCGTCTGAGCTCCAATCTATGTTCCGCCCTCTCCAAACATTCACGAAAAACACTCGCTTTGCTGTAAACACTATCAATAATTTCCCCCACTCTTTATCTGTGATCAAACCTAAACGTAGAAGCCATGAACAAAGCTCCTTTCTTAGTATTGCACACCTGTGGAAATCTCTTTCGTGTACCTACTTTCCAATATGACCGTCTTCAAGTCCAATATAAACAAGTTCTTGATGAGTCTTTTCCCTTAATCCAATTTCCTAAATTTACACTTCTAACGATTACTATGATATTGTCTTTTCGACCACTGTACACTTTAACCATTATCCTCGATTGACTCTGTGCCTTGATAAGTGGTTATTCCTTTGTAAACAAAACATCTTTTATCACCACATTACTTTTATACTGCTAATCATCGGTTTTTACCCTTTCATGATAGTCGGTACAATCAGACATTTAAGAAAAAAAAATATCTCGATTAGAGTCACATACACACCCATACGATGGCCATTCCAAAAGTAATGCATCATATTTTTTAACAAACGAAATTGGAAAGCTACGAAGACAGGAGTGATACCACCAGAACCGGCTACATTATCTACTCTAGAATTTATTTTGCTACATACTCACCACCGTTTTAATGCACTTCTACCTGAAATGGCGTGGTGGCAGCGTTCTTTATCATGTACATCTTTGTCGCCAATCCGAAATCCACGAACTCATCTCCTTACTCTGCTGACAACGACTGCATCGGATTTGTAAACGTCCAACAAGCGCCGTTGAATTCTTCTTGTATGGAGGAATTCAGTGACGCACCTCTGCTTCTGACGTGCTAATAGGCCGTCCAGCATTGCCAGGTCGTAAAATATGCTTAAATATGATATTTTGATTAATGCAGATTTCGTATTTATTATTATATTATATTGGATCCGATATACAGTAATGATTTAAAAAGTAAAAAAACAAAAAAACAAAACAAAAAAAAACGACTCGTGCGCCACCTACGAAAATCTAAACTAAAACATTTAACTTACAATTCATTTTTCCTATCACGTTAGTGTCTGAGCTATGAAGACATGTATCCTGCAAGGCTAAAAATAAAAACATGAACTAATAGCTATTACTTTATGCACGCACATTCGTAATGCCTTCGTTGAATCTTTACTTGGCAAATCCCATTTTAATTTTTTTTTTGACACTTTTGCACCGTTTTTCCTCGGTTAACTCCAAATATAAAGTTTCGCATAGGTTCGAATACCCTATATATAAATTTTCATGTATGTAGACCAAAAACTGACAAAGGAGTTTGGTAGACATTTTTTAACAAATATATATACGAAAACAGTATTATATATACAAAGATGTTTGTGTTTACTATAACCATTTTACGCAAATATTACGCAAGTATAAATCATGTAAATATCTGCATGAATAAAATTGCACCTAATAATTAACTAGAGTTGATCATCTTATGAGAAAACCGATAAAAAAACTAATAGGGAATTAATTTAAATGAATGTTTAAAAGAATATGCAAATTGGCCCGATCTTTTGCTGATAAATGCAATTCCACGACGAATATATGAGAATGTTGTATTTTCTTTTTAAATAAATTGAATAAAAGGTGTTTAATATGAATAGACGTTGTATCAAAGTTTACAGTTACCCAAAGGTGCTGAGTTCAATCCTAAACGAAGACAGTGACAAGTAAGATTCAAAACAGAGAATCAGAAACTATGTCTCAGAGCCTAGCTGGAGTTCGAACACGGTACCCCCGTAATAATAATAAAGGGTTGGGTTCGAGACTTCTGACAAACGGTTCCCCAGTTCGATACAAAACACCTGGTGAAGGCCGGAGGGCAAAACGGCCGAAACGTTGTGACTATAACAACCAAGATGAGGAAGTCAGTCCGACAATCTCAATAAATGTGAATTCATATTTATGTCCAATATATCAACGAATACGACAGAACTCGAATCTAACAACCCGCGTCTATAACCACTAAACCACGCCAAATCAAATGCACACATATATATTCATATATTCATGTTGTTCTCGTGTTTATGAATTTTGTACATATTTATATATCCGTCAGATAATCATAGTTGACAGCAGTAAAAGAAAAAAGTGTCATATAAACCGACGCACATGTTGACACGCATCTTACACAGACACGTGGCCGCATTTGAAATTGTGCGACTAATGTATTAATTAGAATTCAGAACACAATTTATATTCATGTTTTGGCGTAAAAGCTAAAAGTTGCCACAAGACACGAACTGTTTTACACGTGGTCATAAATCTATCTTCCTTTCTCTCAATACACACGCGCGCGCGCACGCACACACACATATACCGTCTTATTTGTAGTATTTCGAATTTTAGTGGGTTTATATAATTCAGTAATCGTTCATATACCAATAAATTTTAAGCCAAAAAGAGATGACTTAAACTGTAAGCTACAAAATTATCATATTTCATAATTGAGCATTCATATATTGTTTTAACAAAAACCAAGACTTCAAAGAATGGGGTGATAGCAACAAATAGTGTATTTCATCGTTAGTTACAATTGTTTCAAGACTATTCGGACAAATTCAAACATTATGTCGTTTGAAAAATTTAACAAGAACAGCTTTTCTTCAGACTTATTGAATAAAAAACACTTTAACAATAAAACATTATGGAAATCATTTCCCTTATAAGGAAAAGAAAACAAGCGAAAATATTTTACCTATATCGCACTCTTCAAAGTATTTTTTAAAGATTTATATATTTACCTATTTTCGTATCTCCATTGAAAAAAATGTTCAAACAAAATATCATACAATGTAACCACTCATTACCTATTCCCATTAAATATATTTTATTAATACTATTCATTGATTTCTTAACGACATAATGTCTGAATTTGTCCGAAAAGTCTCAAAACAATTGTAACTAACTATGAAATACACTATTTGTTGCTATCAACTCATTCTTGGAAGTCTTGGTTTTTGTTAAAACAATATATATATATATATATATATATATATATATATATATATAAAGCTGAATGTGTGTGTGTGTGTGTGTGTGTGATTGGTCACGAATAGGCTCCTATATGGTTGACTATTTAAAAAAAACTGATTACATATAATGATAGAAGATGTATCGGAACACAGGAATGGGTATGTTTGATCAGGCAGAACGGTGGTTCATTAAAATTGTGGAGTCTGCGTTTGCGCCTGGTTCACAAAGTATCGAAATAAAAAATTTAAAAATTAAAAAAAAAAACGTTTACAAGTGTTTTTGATATAGATGTACATAAGAATACATTGATAAGTATGTTTTATCTTAAATAGGGATGGTATAATAAAATTGTGGGGTCTGCGTTCGCGCCTGGCCTCCATAGAATGAAAATAGGCACAAACTTTAATAAAGACTTTTCATATCTATCTGCGTAAGGATACTTTGATAATTATATTTCAGTTTGAAGAAATATGGTATAATAAAATTATGAGGTGTTCGTTCGCGCCTAACCTCCATAGAATGGAAATATGTCACAAAGTTTAACACGGTTCTTTAATATAGATCCCCAGATTATTGTGATAAGTGTTTCAATGTGAACAGGTATTGTGTAATAAATTATGAGGTTTATTTATTCTATTTTTACTTTCATCATATTTTACTTTGGTTTTGATACCTCCAAATTCGAAGCTATGTCTTTACAACCCTTCCTTTTCATAACCTATCATACTTTCATAAATCAGAGTCCATTTTCTGTAGGCTGTTTTTGAACCCAGTCAACGACGGGTACTTTTGCTAATATATATATATATATATATATATATATATATGTATATATATATATATACAGTAGCGTCCAAAAGTAAGGGACACAATTTTAAAACCTAATATTTGTTAGAAAAAAACATCTCTGAAAAGCTGAAATGTAGACAACTGGTAGTCGTTATCATCCATAACATACTAAAATTTGAATAATAATGTTTTTATAGATATGCGCGTTTACACGAGTTTGTAACCGGACAAGAGGCGTTGTACATTGTCTAGAAAACATTCTAATTACCATGACACTTCCGACCCCCAAACTTGACAGTTTTCTTAGTACACTTTGCACTTAATCTTTCACCAATATGTCTCTTTACATTGTTTTTTCCATCATTTCCAAATAAATTAAACTTGCTTTCATCACTGAAAAATACTTTTGCCCAATTTTCATGTCCAAGTTACATACCTGTTTGCAAACTATAATCTCTTCTACTTATTCTTAGAACTAACAATTGGTTTCTTCCCTGTTGTTCGATGAAACAGCCCTATTTCTTGCAGTCGTCTAGAAACAGTTCGTCTTGAGACATTAACACATGAGGTACTATTCACAACCCTTTTAATTTCTGTGCAAGACTTGAAATGGTCCTTTAATTACATACGCAGCCCACGCTCACCGCAGTGACGCAGATCTCCACAAAGCTTGCCGGATCATAACCAGAAACTTAAAAAGCACACCTCTACCAGCCCTATACCGATTAAGTGGCATACCACCACCTAAAGTCCGCCGGGATATAATTGCGAAAGTTGAGCGTACTACACAACTCGAAGACCCCAGACACCCTCTCTATGGCTACTCGGAGGTGGCTAGACGATAGTGTCCCGGCGAAGCTTTGCCACAGTGGAGGAACTACCGGACACTCCTACATCCTCTTACCGGCTGCAGATGTGGGGAGAGGTAGACCCTCAGTCTACAAATATAGCACTGCCAGAGCCCAGTGAAACCTTACAACCTGGCACACACCTGTCCAATTCGAAGTGGGTCACTCTGAATAGGGCAAGGGCAAAAGTTGCAAAAACTGGCGACAACCTCCTCATGTGGGGTTACTCTACAACTGTTGAATGCCCCTGTGGTGCCTAAGTTCAGACCATCGAGCACATTTTAACATCTTGACCGCTGGGGCCAAACTGCACGGACGAAGACCTCAGTGTTGGTAATGAAACCGCACGCCGTTGGTTGAAGAGATGGAGCGACAAGATATGATGATGCTGCATTATTCGATCTTCGCTTGCCGAAGTTTTGCGGGGTCTGCCGGTTTTAAAAGCACTAACTATTTTTCCAGTATCATTGTAGGATTTAACAACCCTGCCTACAACACTCTTGGAACGTTTCACTTTCTCTGAAATCTCTCTAATGGTATGCTGTTCCTTGTGTAGCTTCATAATACCTTGTCTCACAGAGTAATCAAGTTTTTGGCGTTTCGCCATGGTGCCGGCTGATGGAACGTTTACAAATGACTAAGTTTAATTTTAATTTGGTTTCTAATTTTAGAGGAAATTCAAAAATTTGAATATAGCATACTGTTTACATTGTTTTTCTCAATTTTGTCTCTTGCTTTTAGACGTTCGTATTTTGGAAATCAATAATTATTATAATTCTTTTTCTCTCCTTTGCAAATGATTCAAATTTTAGTATGTTATTATGGATGATAACGACTACTAGTTGTCAAATTTTCAGCTTTTCACAGTTTTCATGTCTAACAAATATTAGGTTTTTAAATTTTGTCCCTTAGTTTTGTACGCTACTATATATATATATATATATATATATATATATATATATATACATATATATATATATATATATATATATAAACCTGTATGCCAATTGAGCTACCCATAGTCTTGCATTTTATCCTCGTAAAGAATCGTTAGGCTAAAATAAATAGAATTCTTGTTACCTGTTGTGTTTTTATATATTCCAGTGGTCTTTAGTTTATCTAGCTAACTAATCAGATTTATTTTCATTTCCGCCTGTGAGCTGAAGTGTTCATTGGCCAATGGTCGAACTTCACCTAGGAAAAGGTTTGGATTATATGGACTTCCTGTTCTATTGTTCTGTTTTCTATAAAGTGGCGCGTCTTTTTCGTGTGTAAATATATTAAGTTAATACTTTTAGCTCATCTTAACACAGGCGTAATTGGAGACCATTTTCATATCTATACAATTAAAACATTTTTTAGAGTCTTACCGTACCTTTAGGCGGATTTGTTCGAAACTCTCTTGCACCTGATTTACCGGGTATGTATACCAGGTAGTTTTTAGAATTCTTGTTCATGAGTCCAGTTTCTTCTATAATTATTGGAATGATAGAGTTTGTCAAAAGATTTACTCTTCTTTTCACGTCGTAAAAAGGACCTTGATATATCATTATCTTTCCCCTCAGCTCTGTTTCACCCAGCATCAGTAGATACACTAACTTCTAATAAGGTTGTTTCTTTCTCCTTCTCGTCTCATATTACTATGTCAGGTTTTATAACTCTGTTTACTAGGTACGTGGCTGTATAGATCGCGTAGTCATAGTGGATGGTGTATGACTTATCTCCAACTGTTCTTTCTGGTAAATATGTCCCAAAGACTTTCTGCTGCATTAAATATCCAACCTTTTTACATATCGTCCAGTAGAGATATTTACACATTCTATTGCTTATGTTTGTAATTGCGTGTATCCGTTATTAACATAAGAAGAGAAAGTAAAAAAGAAAACAATAAAATATTGCATTTAAAATCATCTCGTACACAAGATGAAAGTTCACATCGTTTTTTTGACTTACGAAATTAGTTATGTCTATATAAAACCTGAAAATACAACATTTCTACTTCATGTTTCTGAATTGTGTATTATTTGGATTATTATGTGACAACTCAAAATGCGAAGAATGTTCCAATAATCTAAATAATACAAATTCTACTTCAGTATTAACGTTTTGTTTCGCATTAATTATCGTAAACCGTCATGTTGTGCTAACCTTAAAGTCAAACACGTTATATTAAATCGTTTTATAGTGTTATATAGTCGCTGTTATGCAATCAAATGTATTTTTCTGTCTATATAATTTATTTAAAAAAAATCAACTGTTGTAATTGTCCCGATATATACACTTCGAAGTGAAATAAAACGCATACTCATCTGGTTATAAAATATTTGGTTCATTCAAATCAACCTTTTCGATTTCAGAATGATAATTCTGACATTAATGAAGGCGCGCGTGGCGGGGGTGATGTGCTTGGCAGCGGAGAAAAAATATGTCGCTATTCTTGCCTGTCGTCTCTCTGCTTGTTTCCGTTGGATGCCCTTCTATTTTATTTATACTAATGGCGTAAATATTCTACCACGTACTGTCTTGAAATGTCAGTCAGTCTCGCTGACCTAACCTCCGAAAATTCTACGTCCTCCAGTTTGATTCATTTGATTCGAGGTACCTGGATCCAGTAACTAACCGCCTTTTCTTTTGACGTCATTCCTGGGATACGTGAAATATCGAACAATAGATTCTTAAAAGCATTTTATTTTGAAAAGTGGGCTATTTGTGGTTTAGGCTTATATCAATCTCAAAATTGTTATAAATACGAGTGTATAATCTTTGACAAAAACATGACAGAAACAATTTCGCTTTACTAGTGTTCGAACTAATCTCCATATTCATTAAAAATAATTTTGAATTGACGAAGTTAAAAAAGTTTATGAGAAAATAAGAAAACGTTTCAAATAAGAAAATAAGAAAACGTTTTAAATAAGTTCTATAAGTAGTTTAGAAAATGAAAAAAGAATTAAAAATGTATAAACTATTCACGTGACTCCTACTGAAAATATATCGAAATCTTTCTAGATAAAATTGTAACTGGAAAGATATCATGGAAAGTGTCGTGGGGTACAACTCGCTCCTAATCCTAAGTGGAATCAACCAGTCCTATGAATACCACTGGTTTCAGAGACTAAATGGAGACATTCATACCATGTTTAACCGCATGCTACGAAATGTTCCTC
Organism: Euprymna scolopes; assembly: GCF_053919585.1. NCBI lineage: Eukaryota > Metazoa > Mollusca > Cephalopoda > Sepiida > Sepiolidae > Euprymna > Euprymna scolopes. The sequence continues at coordinate 115,484,040 of NC_136489.1, read as the reverse complement.
TCATATCACTTTAGTGGCTCCTGTATTCTTTATGATAAATACATATTATATTTTATACACTTTACACTACTTGTGGTTTCTTTCATTTGTAAACTCTAGCACAGGTCTACAACAGAAAACAATACCAACAATAAAATTATCTGATTTATCTGATAAATGAATGAGATATTAATGTGATTAATTAGTTTCGTTTATACATTTGATTGTCCTCGATTTTCTATTTAATCTATAAGTATTCTACGGTTAAAGAGCCTACACTAGTTTTTAAAACACATTGATAAACAAGACCGTTTTATACAAGTGATAGACGACTTACAAAAACACTTGTGTGTAAGTGTTAATGAGATTGCCAGTTTGAATATAATGCTATGAGAGGAATTAAGAATAATGTGTGGTATTGACAGAGTTGAATATTGAAAAGTAAGGGTTGACATTGAACTTAAAGTTGACCATATTTCAGTCAGCAATAAAGAATTACCGCATGAATGTGCTCTATAAATAAGATCAAATGTATTTTTTAAATCACATGCGTTCTGTTGAGATCAACACGACTCCATTCTGATTGTAGATTCATATAGTTCAGGAATAACGAGTATTATACAACTGCCGATTCTCTAGTTTGATTGGATATTCCTGCATAGTTGCTTAGAAAAGGAAATTATCTCATTGTCGCACCACAGAAAATAGATTCACTAGGTCTCACTCTAATTCCTCCTCGGAAATCAAAGGTATTTTTAAAAGCTAACGAACGTATTATTTTTAATGATACCACGACATTGTTTTTACATGTTGTACCTAGTTAACATATTCGTACTAGTTGAGTTATTTATTTTATTATATTTATTTATTTATTTTGCGAACTATCTCCATCTTCATAGTTGTTGCTTCACGACGTTTCGGCAAACTATTCATCTGACCTTCGTTAGGTAGTTAACTGCCATGGAATAAGAATGCTTAGTCTCTTAACTGAATGATGGAAATCTGAAAAAGCTGAAAGGGGGAAACAGAGGAAATATCAAGGTCCCGTGTATGATATGAAAAGAAACTGGAATCCTTGAGAGATATCAATCATAGCAGCTATTACAGGTGCATCAGGGCTTATGAAGAAGAACCTGAAGTCCTACCTAATTAATATTCCTGGTGAACCAAGTGCAAAAGAGACCCAGGCAATTGCACTTAAGGGAACAACGAGGATACTAAAAAGAGCTCTCGGCTGGTTTCAATAAAAAGCAGAGAAATGTTGGCAGCTGGTTTCAATAAAAAGCAGAGAAATGTTGGCAGCTGGTTTGGCTGCCCCATACCCAACGTTACAATCTTCAAAAGAAGGAAATTAGGGAAAAGCATTCTTATTCCATTGCAGTTAACCACCTAACGAAGGCCAGATGAATAGTTGGCCGAAACGTCGTGAAGCAACAACTATGAAGATGGAGATAATCCGCAAAATAAATAAATGAATATAATAAAATAAATAACCCAACTAGTACGAATATGTTAGAGTTACTAGCATTATCTCTTGCTTTTCATCTTCATAAGACCTGAAAATAATGTAAACCCTTTTCGTTCGGGAAATTATCTTGCCCATCCTACGACAAGTATTCCTCTAGTTCTTTTGTACATTTCCTGTGTGTTTTTGCTTTACTATAAAATATTACATTTCTCTATTTTGTCATTGTTTCCAACCACCGTTGCAAACGGCGTAGACGAAGATCAACACTTGACGGTCTTCTATTCGGTCAACTCTTTCAGCGCATAAATTTTCTCGGCGCGGCAGAACATATTAATCAAAACTCACACAGGCCACAAATGCCGGACAAGCCGCCCGTTTAAAAAGGTCGTATATTTATGGTTTGCTTTCTAATTTTGATCGCTTCCACACATTTAATTGGATCCTCCAGTAGTCAGTCTACGCATAAAGCAATGTTCTAGCAAGTAAAAGTCTAGATGTTTGATGGCTCGAATCTCTGGACTATTAATTAAGACCTTCTCAAATGACAAATACGGGACAGGCTGTCCGATTACAAATGTCGGATATTTATTATTTTCTTATGTTATTGCTTTAATATATTTGATTGGAATGTACTGTAGTCAGTTTAATAATAAGACATTGCTACATCAAGTAAATTGGAACAGCTTGATTCGTTGAACTTTTAACTGGCGTTTTTGGAGAACAGACGTTGGAAAGGCTGTCTGTTAGCAAAATGTGTAATTTTTAAAACGTTTTTCATCTGCTATAATATAAATCTCACCCGTCTGTTTAAGTGTATGTATGTTTGTATGTCTCCCTAAATCTTTCGACAGCGGCGACGGATTTTCTAGAGATTGGTATCGTTTTGAAGCTCGGCCTCTCGTACGACAAATATAAAAACAAATTGGCTAAAAACATTGATTCCTTCACCCTCAACTAGGACCTTTTCTACATGTAGGGGTCTCTTTTTTCGGCGACGTTTTCCAAAGTCACCCCATCTTTTCGATTGACTAGCCTTAATTTAAACCTTCGCCACTTCCGGTTTGGCGAAGGACGCAACGGCAAAGACGTCAGGTTTTTTTCGCGTTCTTTTCCATGCTTTGCGGTACAAGTTCCAGCCTGCCTAATACAACTTTTTCTTCTTTTTGCTCAACACACACCTCCAAACACTCGGACAACGCCGGGCACCCAGGTTAATCCTTAATAAAGCGTACTGATACTCAATCATAAAAGACTACTATTTCTGATAATGGTACTGTGGGTAGATATTTGATTGCTTCCTTACCAGAGCAATGTGTTATACAAGGTCAAGAAAATGGGAGATAGGCAAGCTCCCCTAAAAGAGGGGCACTCTTTGCTCGGCAAAAAAAATACTTGAGCACCCCTTCGGCATTACGCAGACGAGCCGCCTCAGAAAAATCAATAAACTTGCCCCACCCGAAAGCCAGATGGCAAGGCCTGGGAGGGTGGACCTTCTGGGTGATACCCAGGCGACGTACTTCAGTCCGACATGTACTAAGCCGGTCCCTAGCCCTGCACCTGTTGAGTTGAGTGTCAAGAACGGGTCATTGGTGTGTACTTTAGTTGAGCAGATAAAACTCTCTACTCATTATCTGTAAACTTCTGCAGGTTAGTACAATCAAGAGAGCAGGAAACAGGGAGGGAAGTCTAGTAGTGCGATGGAATAAAATATTAGAAAAAAAGGTGAAAAGTGGATTTCGATGTTTGTCGCGTTAATCGAGAATATGTACGTCCGGGAGACACAAATTCTATAAGTGTTTCAGAGAAAGTTCCATTAAAGTTCTTATAAATGAGTCACAGTGATTCAACATTACGGCGATTGGACAGATGTTGAACTTAGTCGATCGTACCGATTTGAGATTTTTTTTTTTTGAACAGACAAGTGTCAGATATGCCAGCCCATGTTTGGAAAAAAAATCCTTCATTTATGGGTGAATAGTGGCTTTATAGTGGTATAGAATACTTTAGGTGTGAGTAATATTCTAGTAGGTTAGAGGAAGCCTGCCTTCTTTGTAGCAGTTTTGGAAATGTCCTAAATGTATTTACTCCAATTCATGTAAGAAAGATTGGTGTAATTATGTTAAACTGGGAGATAATATAAATCTTCTTGCCAAACTGAAATATGTAAATTATTTTTGCGATTAGCATATTTGCTAAACTTGAAATCATTTTATTTATTCATATGTTTCCATTATTGCATGATCAGTGTGATAAAATAATATAAATCTCTACCTAATGATAAGGATTTTGAGCTTCTAAAAACAAAATGGAGGTTTAAAACTCGACAGTTTCAAATGATTTATTCAATGAAAATCAGTTAAAAACAAGTTAGTACGATGTAAGATTTTTAAAAACGTGAAACATTTATTTAAATTAAAAAAAAGTCTGTTTAATAATCCATCTTTATGTGTGGTGCAAAGAGAGTGCTTTTTTATTGTTTTCATTTCTTTTAATCGCCGATCTTTACAACGTCACCGCAGAAGATTGCTGATTTCTCCTGGTGTTAGAGAAAGTGATTGTGAATAGTTTATATGCTCTAAAAACATTAGTTAACTGAGCTGCCACGACTGTACGGATATTGAATGCCATATTATAATATATACAGTAGCGTCCAAAAGTTAAGGGCTAGTAGTTTCAAGACAAGTTTAAGTACTTTTTAAGAAAAACCGTTCATTTAAAATACTTAATATGCATATATACTTATAGATATACTCATCACTCATGTCTCGCCTGAATTTAATAAGCATCCGTTGGATATTTTTAAAGTTATGACCAATAACACAAAAGTTTGTCCAAATTCTCGTGGTCCAAAAGTTAAGGGCTAGGCAGTATAATCTTTAATTATTATAACAGTAAGGTACTGTATAGGTGTCAGACAGGCACTATGAATAATCCTACTTTAATTTTTACTAAAGAACATTAAAATTATTGTAATTGAGTAAAAGAAATGAGTGTTTGTATCGCACTAGTACAACATGGCAGCAAAACAACGTCGTCCCGTTTGTGTCGAAGAAAAACAGCTAATTATTCATCTTCATAGTAATGGCAAGAAAACTTCTGAGATTGTTGACACCGTAGGAACGTCTCCTAGTGTAGTTAAGCGTATTGTGGCACATTTCAAGCAGTCAGGATCAGTGGCAGCTGCCCCAAAATCTGGTAGACCTCGAATCACAACTGCTCAACAGGATCGTCTTATTGTCAAAATGTCACTTAAAGACAGATTTAACACTGCTGCTAAAATATCTCGAGAACTAAAGCAAAGGTCTATTGTTCAAACGTCTCGGCAAACTGTTACACGCCGGTTGCACGCTTTAGGATTGCAATCTCGAGTGCCAGCAAGGAAGCCTCTTATCTCCCCCCCCAAAAAAAACAGAAACTCCGCCTCGCTTTTGCCCAAGAACACGTTGTGTGGACAACCGAAAACTGGTCCCGTGTGCACTTTAGTGATAAATCGAAGTTTAACGTTATCGGATCTGATGGCAACACGTATGTCCGGCGAAGAACTGGTGAGAGATTGGAGGTTAAGTGCGTGAAAAAAACTGTGAAATTTGGAGGAGGAAGTGTAATGGTTTGGGGCGTTATGTCAGCTGCAGGCTGTGGACTACTGATTCGTCTGCAAGGTGGAATAAATGCAGAAGTTTATAAGCAGATTCTACGGCAGCATGCAGTTCCTAGTCTTCGGTCGTCGCTCTATCAACCTGCAATTTTCATGCAGGATAACGCTCCTTGTCATACTGCTAAGAAAGTAAAAACATTTTTAGACGAGGAAGAAGTTGAAACGATGCGTTGGCCCCCTCAGAGTCCAGATCTTAATCCTATTGAGAATATCTGGAAAATAGTTGGTGAACGTGCTCAATTTCAGTTCCCAAAAAATCAAGAAGAACTCTGGCAGTGCTTACATGCTGAATGAAGTGCGATAACGCCAGCATTTTGCAAGAAGTTGGTGGATTCCTGTGCCAAGAGGTGTCAATAAGTCATAAATAGCAAGGGTTTGTTTACCAAATAGTAGTTAGTTGGTAATTTCAGCCATTCACAGCAAGGACAAAAGCCGCAATCGTGTTAGCCCTTAACTTTTGGACACACAAATTTTGAACAATTTTATTTAAAATGGTAGTTATTCAAAAAATACTTAGAGTAGGCTAACGAAATTATGACCCATTGAAGATATACATGTTATCTATATAATTGTGAAGTAATTTTTTGTTGTTCGTGTGTATTTGTTTCAAATATATGGTTAAACTTGCTGAGGTTTTACTAGCCCTTAACTTTTGGACGCTACTGTATATATATATATATATATATATATATATATATATATATATATATATATATATATATATATATGCGCACGCGCGTTTGTGTGTGTGTTGGAAGTTTTTAATCTTTAAAACTATATAAAAAAATATTTTTTATCATTCGTTAGAAAACCCTTTAGTCAGTAAGTCATTCAATCACCTACAATCACTGCATCAACTTACTCTCTCGAATTCACTAGAGTACCTGTAATAATTTGCTTTTTAAAGGGATTATCAGTTGTTTTCCATGAAATATTATATATATATATATATATATATATATATATATATTAAATAAGTGTTTATGGTGCAAAACTTTTAAAGCGCTTTAAATAAGGTCGGGAAGACACTAGGACCCCTTTCATCAACAAGCTCATCAGGAGTCAATCGTTGAATTTCAAGTGTAAAACAAATGTCACGCAAGAGCGAAGACTTAAGTTGGGATTACTTATATATATATATATATATATATATATATATGAAATTAAATGAAGGGCGAATGAGATTACGAGTAAATTATACGTTGTAGAATATATACAATTGTATAAAATATATGTACAAAATGGGATATGTGGGGAAGTTTAAATTTTAAATATATCCCCAAATAAGTCCAAAGATTTTACGAATTCCTTCTGTCGACAGAGAGAGGGTCTGCGTGAAAGGATAGAGACTGCCTCCAGAATCCTCAGGTGATTTGAATAGTCAGCCCGGTGTAAAATCTTAAACCAGTTCATTTTATATGCATTGGCACATGCTGGATTTTCAGCGAGGTGCTGACCAATAGCAGATTCCAAGGTGGACGAGGTGTGACGAGGCTTACCTAATCTGATGCTTGCTGGAACATGTTGGTTTATTCTTGTCTTCAAATTTAAACGGGTTCGACCTACATAGACAGCAGCACACTGACAGTTGAATTGATAAATCACATTACTATTTGTGATGTAGGGTAAACCACCCGTCATAACTGAAAGAAATGCAAACTTAACACGATAAACCAAGTGAAAAGCAACAGATGGGAAACAATTTGATACAGACTTGATAACAAGTCTACCCAAACACTGACCAGGGTCACCAATTCAAGGAATTTTTAAATAAACAGGACACTTGGGGGACCAAAAACTGTAGGAGAATTGTGAGCTTTAAATTTATTATAAATAATATTATCAACCAATTTCTCCGGAAAACCATTGTGAATAAAAATGTCTTTAATCTTCTTTAATTCACAATCCAGTTTACTAGAAGAACAGATTCTAAGGTCTCTATACACTAATGTCTGAATGAGCCCTATTTTTCTTGAAGTAGGGACGAATGAACGCCAATTTTTGTAGAAGCCGGTAAATGCCGGCTTACGATAAACAGTCACAAGAAGAGTTCTTACCACGTTCAATTAAAACGTCAAGAAAGGGTAAGCAACCGTCATTCTCATCCTCCATAGTAAATGTTAATGATTTATGGAGGGAATTAAGTTTATCGAAGAAAGCTAATGCCTCGGATTCTGATGCAAAAGCTGCAAAGGTGTCGTCGACGTATCTAAAGTGTATCGATGGTTTCGATATACTGTTAAATAGTGCAGCCTCATAATATCCCACGAAAATGTGGGCTAATGCCGGACCCAAGGGACTTCCCATCTGAACCCCATCAATCTGACTTTACATGATGTTATCGAAGGTGAATTCTACAGCTTTAGTACAGATTAATAGGAGTTCAAGAAATATTTGTCTAGGGAAGGGTGGGGGGATTAAATCACTGTTGTAAAGGGAGTCAGCACAAATGTCTATAGTCTCTTGTATCGGGACATTGTTAAATAAACCGGATACGTCGAAAGAACACATAAAGCTGTTCTCAACACCAGGTTGCAATTCGTGTAAGTAATCAACTAATCTAAATGAGTCACTAATACAATATTTAGTATATAGCTCCTGAACCGGTTCTATAATGTATACAAGACATTGGGCTAAGGAGTGCTGGGCAGACCCCGCCATAGACAAAATAGATCTAATTTTAATACCTTCTTTGTGGATTTTAGGAAGGCCATATAGTCTAGGTCTCAGAGAGCCAGAAGGCTGTATTTTTTCATATATATCTTTTGTAAAATAAACTTTTTTGTAGAGGTATAAAAGGCGTTTCTGGATTTTGACTTCATTTTTATAGGTGCTATTGTGAATATCGGCAGGGCCAATACAAAGGAATTTATCAGTATCATTAAAAATAATTGACATGTTCTGGACATAGTCCGCTCTGTCCAAGATAACCACACCAGCACCTTTGTCAGGTGTACAAATATAAATATTTTTGTTAGATTTAAGTGTTTTAATGGTTTAAAGTGTGTGCTGGACAAACCAAAATCTTTAGAATCAATGTTTGAATTTGAGTAACGAAGAGCCAAGTCCTTCAAACTGGCCTTCACGGTGATTACATGTTTTGGTGTAAGAAGATCGTGGTGCTTAAGTTGAGAAAATAAAACTTCAAATGATGCAGGTGTTTCTTCTTCATCTATACGAGTCGGGGGAACACAAAAATTTAACCCCTTAGACAACACTGCAGTGTTAACTTTATAAAGGACAAGATTTGAATAATTAAAAATATTCTTGCCTTCAGCACCAGAGTCACGTCCAAATCTAGACCGAACAAGTAAATCCAATTGTTTATTTAGTTCAATAGAAATATGTTGTCCAGAAAATTCCTCTCGGTTTGCCAAATACTTTGATAATCTAAAGAAGTCATAAAAGCTACAAAAACTGTTAATTCGAGAAAATGAGACAGTCTTTAAATTAATAGAAGAGACACGTTGTCTGCATAATTTGTTAATTTCATCGTGGATGAAAGCTCGTTCAATTTTGAGGCTAAGTGTTACCTTAGAAGAAATAATTCTTTTGTTAATATAAAATAAAGAGACGTTTTCTTCAAGGCATAAGCGAAGAAAACGAATGGATAGTTTTATAGATCTTATTTTGCTCCTGTAACGAGATAGTTTTAACTTCCCCACATATTCCATTTTAACCTTCCCCCACATAGCCCATTTTAACTTCCCCACATATCCCATTTTGTACATATATTTTATGCAATTGTTTATAATCTACAACGTATAATTTACTCGTAATTTTTTTTAACTTGTAATCCCATTCGCCCTTCATTTAATTATATATATATATATATATATATATATATATATATATATATATGATTTTTTTCATTTCATCCATTCGTCATAATTTTATAAGTAATCCCCACTTAAGTCTTGCTCTTGCGTGACATTTGTTTTACACTTGATAGAAATTCAACGATTGACTTCTGATGAGCTTGTTGATGAAAGGGGCTCCTAGAGTCTTCCCGACCTTATTTAAAGCGCTATATATATATTAGTGCTGGGACAATAATTCGGATTCGGAATTGGTAATCGAAAAATTCGAAATATTTTTGGGTATCGAAATCGGGAAAATTTATACCGATTTTCCAATGCCAAAACGATTCTTTTAATTGTTTTTTTTTATTTGATTTTGTTTAAAGTTAAATCTTCTATTGCTGGTAATACTGATAAAATAATAAATATTTATTGATTTTAAACTACCATTGAAGTTAAAATGGATAGATTGTTCCCCGCGAGTATATTTTTACGTTCTGCACATTTAACATGTGTGTTTTACGGTAGGAAAATAAAACTATATAGAGATTTATAAAGAATCAGAATCGGTAATTATAGTTGAATCGGGAATTTAGTACGGAATCGGTAATTGAATCGGATTCGGGAAAAATATTGGAATCGACCCATCACTAATATATATATATATATATATATATATATATATATATATATATATATATATATATATATATATAGAGAGAGAGAGAGAGAGAGAGAGAGAGAGAGAAAGAGAGAGAGAGGGAGAAGATAAATAGTAATTTAGAAGCATACATGAATGAAAAATATGAAAATCGGTTAGAAAATCAAATAAAAAAATCAAATAAAAAATCAAATAAAAAAATCAAATAAAAAAATCAAATAAAAAATCAAATAAAAAATCAAATAAAAAAATCAAATAAAAAATCAAATAAAAAAATCAAATAAAAAATCAAATAAAAAAATCAAATAAAAAATCAAATAACACTACGCGAGATTTTAATTTTCTTTTTTCAAATAAATTAAATATTTATTTAAATCAACATTTTCCAACTTATCAAGCTTTATTAAGTGGGGCACATAAACATTTTGTCTTTGTATTTCGTATTTCACATTGTCAAGGTCATAGGACGTCACCGCCGAAGATTGCCAATTTCTCCTACTGTTGTTGATAAAAAATGTGCTTTTTAATGTTCGAAGAACTATAGTGCAAAATGCTAACACACATGAAAAAAATGAAAACGAAATTGTCCGTATCCTACAGCTGATCAAACTTGGATGTAACTAGTTGTTCAGGTTCGAACCTCAACATAGGAACGTTTGTGTTAACGCTAGCTATACTGATAAACTGTAGATACTTTAAACAACTATGGATTAAATACTTTTTAAACTTTTTTTTCTATAATAAATAGTAAATATGAATTCATCATTTTTTTACGAATTTACAGTAAACGGAAAATAACTGCTTGCTTACTAAAACATAACCGATTTCAATTATGATGTATTTAGTTCACAATTTGTAAGATATGTTATACAAAAGCTGCATTTTCACGATACTTGCATGTTCACGACACTTGCATCTTTCACGACACTTGCATCTTTCACGATACTTGCATTTTTCACGATACTTGCATGTTCACGAGACTTGCATTTTTCACGATGCTTGCATTTTTCACAGTACTTGTAGTTTTCACGATACTTAAATTTTTCACAGTACGTTTAGTTTTCACGATACTTGCATTTTTCACAGTACTTGTAGTTTTCACGATACTTGTAGTTTTCACGATACTTGCATTTTTCACGATACTTGTAGTTTTCACGATGCTGGCATTTTTCACGATACTTGTAGTTTTCACGATACTTGCATTTTTCACGATACTTACATTTTTCACGATACTTGTAGTTTTACGATGCTTGCATTTTTCACGATACTTGTAGTTTTCACGATACTTGCATTTTTCACGATACTTGCATTTTTCACAATACTTGTAGTTTTCACGATACTTGCATTTTTCACAATACTTGTAGTTTTTACAATGCTTGCATTTTTTACGATATTTGTATTTTTTATGATACTTGCATTTTTTACGATACTTGTAGTTTTTACGATACTTGTAGTTTTTACGATACTTGTAGTTTTTACGATACTTGCATTTTTACGATACATGCATTTTTTACGATATTTGTATTTTTTACGATATCTATATTTTTTACGATATTTGTATTTTTCACGATACTTGTAGTTTTCACGATACTTGCATTTTTTACGATACTTGTATTTTTCACGATACTTGCATTTTTTACGATATTTGTATTTTTTACGATACTTTTTATGATACTTGCATTTTTTACGATACTTGCATTTTTTACGATACTTGCATTTTTCACGATACTTGTATTTTTACAATACTTGTATTTTTTACGATATTTGTATTTTTCACGATACTTGTATTTTTTACGATATTTGTATTTTTTACGATACTTGTAGTTTTTACGATACTTGTAGTTTTCACGATATTTGTATTTTTAACGATACTTGTAGTTTTTACGATACTTGCATTTTTCACGATACTTGCATTTTTTACGATATTTGTATTGTTTATGATACTTGCATTTTTTACGATACTTGTAGTTTTTACGATACTTGCATTTTTCACGATACTTGTATTTTTACAATATTTGTAGTTTTCACGATACTTGCATTTTTCTAGATATTTGTATTTTTTATGATACTTGTAGTTTTCACGATATTTGTATTTTTCACGATACTTGCATTTTTTACGATACTTCTATTTTTACGATACTTGCATTTTTCACGAAAACTCCATTATAAATATAAATTCATCCAAATGTGAATAAGTATAGTCAAAGTCATGAAATTTGGACGATTACTTTATTTTTAATATTTTTATTAGAAAAACATGTATGTATGCACCTTATCACATGTATTTTTGCACTTTACACATGTATATACCCACCTTATAAAACGTATATATGCACCTTAACACATGTATATATATTCCTTAATATATGTATATATGCACCTTAACACACATATATATGAACCTTAACACATGTATATATGCACCTTATTAAATGTATATAAGAACCTTAACACATGTATATATGCCGCCAACCTGATAGGTCCTGAACTGTCATCTAAGCTTCAGCCTCTGTCCCATCGACGAAATGTTGTGTTCCTCTGCCTGTTCTACAAGTAATTTAATCGTGAATACTCTGACGAACTGCAAGCACTTATGCCCCCACGACGTAAACACCTTCGACAAACCCAACTGGCAGCTAAATCCCATCCCCACACAGTAGAGATCCCTAGATGTAAAAGAGCTTTCTACTCCAGTAGTTTCTTCCCCAGAACCGCTAGACTTCGGAATTCCCTTCGGATCCCTGCTTCCCTATCTGTACTGACATGCAGACATTCATGTGTAACGTGAACCAACATCTTGCTGCCCAACTCCCTACATAGTATCTCAGTAGCTGTTGCCCCTGATAGTAACCTCCTACACCAAAGTGGCAAAGTGCCTTGTTTGGGGTAAAAATGTAATAAAAAAAACTTCTGGAACGTGAACTATATAAAACCTAATAAAATGTACAAACAAATGAGCAGTATTACCAGTGAGATACTATGGACAGAATATAATCTGGGCAAAAAAAGAACTGTGGAATCTTGACAAAAAGACCAGGAAACTAATGCCTACTCACAACGCACTACACTCTATAGATGATATCGACCGATTCTGTGTGAAAAGTAATGACGGAGGAAGAAAACTGGTTTGTATAGACTCTGTAAATGACACGCAAAAAAAAAACAATTAGAAAAATACATAATGCAGAACACCGACAGTATAATTACCGTAGCAAGAGACACTAAAAAAACAACAAAAAAAAACCGAATAAAACAGAATAAAGAAAGGCAAGGGATAACACGACCCCAAAAATAGGAAGAGAAAAAGCTACACATGGACGATTAATAAGGATTCCAAAACATGGAACTACACATTCAATTTTATCATTACTAGTGGTTAAAAGCCCGTTTGTCCTTTTTCACGAGTTTAAATAATCAGCTATAAAATTAGACGTTTCTCTATGAACTACAAACTGGGCCACGAATTATTTTCTGTTAAATTTAAAACTTTCCAAATTTATTTTTCAGTGTCAGATAATTCCAAATAAGTAGTTACGGACTCAAATAATTTGTAATAATATCGAATACTTATTTAATTTTAAGACTTTCACTTACATGTAACTTTTATTAAAAAAAAACAACACATACTACTTAGTAACAGACTGCATCTTTTTCTTAATCTGTTACAAAACTATCTCAATGGTTTTTCAAATATGGTAACATGATAATACGCTAAGGCGTTTTCTGTTCTTTCGTTATACTATTTTACACACGTTTTTGAACGTACAAAATTCGGTTTTACTTGTTCTAAAATGAATTGTTCTCAAATCAGATTTTATTATCGTATCGATTAAATGTAAATAAATACATTAAAAAAGAGACAGTCGTTTTATTGATTCAAAGAATATTTGGCTTAAAAAAGATACGATTGTTAAACTTTTACATAAACAAATAAAGAGACTTTATTTGTTTATGTATATAAAGAGTAAGTCGAAGACAGAAAGTGACATTTTTGCTTCATTTTATTGACACTATTTTTATCTGTTCCTAAATCTAAACGTAGATTCCATGAACAAAGCTTTTTTCTTAGAATTGCACACCTGTGGAACTGTTTTCTGCTTTCGAGCTGACTACCATATGGTCGTCTTCAAGTCCAATGTAAACAAGTTTTTGGTGAGCCATTCCCCTTAATTAATTCAATTTACCAAATTTACACTACTAACGATTACTATGATATCGTCCCATTTGCTACTGTACACTCATTAACCTATACCATCGATTGGCTTCTGGTGACCCGTATGTAAAAAAAAAGCAGATTTTACAACCAAGCAACTCCCTCCACCACATTTTTTTTTGTTTGACAGATATATATTATTTTAAAAAGAAATTTTATTATTAACCATGTGTTAGTCACCTGGGTGTTCCAGACATGGTTAGTTCCATGCGGTGTTTATACATCCCAGCAAAAATGTTTATAGTGTTATTATTTTGTAAAATATAGTTATCCTGCTGATTCAGAATATATCTACATTCCCTCTTGAACAGTTTGAATCACATGTATCTTGTTGATATTAATATAACAAAGACTATAAAATAAATTATGACAATTTTTTTAAATACATTTAGAACACGTTTAATTAAAAATACCAACAAGATACACCAGGTTGTGTTATTTTTAAATATCTGATGATGAACACAAAATGTTTCCAAGAGAACTGGATGTGTGCTGATAAGTGTAAACAGAAAACGTTTCTATAAATTGAAATGGCAAGAAAAAAGAAAAATGAGTTCAGTACATAAACATTACCTTTCAATCTGATTCACCTCCAAGAAAAACTGAGATACAACTGTGCCATACCACGTGTGCTATACCCTCACTGAGTCAGGAGAGTACTAGGATAGAGGAAAAGAAATAAGTTGCAAACTAGGAATTATGAGCACTCAAGCAGAATTGTGATGAAAAAACATGACACGGGACTAATACATGGTAAAGAGCGAATTATTCATATTTATGTACAAAACACCGTGAACTTTCCACAGGGTCCATCTAGATTACATTAATGTATTTGGATTACAATATCAAATAGTAAAAACTGATTTCGACAACCATGTTTTGTTAGCATTGCAAGTGATGAAAATTTCATCTTTGAGAACAAGACTCTGACCATTAATCTTTCCCTTCATATCCATTTCCACGTGACACAATCTAACCCTAATGAACTTGTCAGACAAAAATAAGTTAGGTATGAAATATTATCGACGCTGTTTTCTCGAAGACTCATTAATCATTTCTTTATAAGTTTGTTTCGAGCGTTGTAGATGACTATGTTTCTAAGCCGAAATCACTTTGAATTTAGTTTATACAAAACAGAGTAGTCCACTAAACGGAAAAGCGAAAATAGATGCACATCAACAAAACGTCCGTATTACATATGGGACACGTCCAGCTTCTATTGTATTGAATGAAAACCCTAACATTATCGAAACGGGGTAAAGTCACCAAGGTAATCATTGAAACTTATCGGTGCAAGTAATGTTAAAAAGTAACTGATTAATTGCATTTTCTCACGAGAGTATAAAAGTTAGCTAGTAAGATTGTTCTGATCAAGGTCATTCAAGGATAAGTGATAATGAGTGTTATCTAAGGGGACATCACGATGACTGATGGTGATGGAAATTGGATAGAAATTAATCATTTAAGAGGACAGTTCAACAAGAACCTGTTTACGTTGACTCGAAAATCAACTTCTAAGGCTACTCCTTGGTAGTGTCTTCCCCAGACTAGCAGTTTTGATGAGAAAAAGATTTCCTCATCGAATTCTTGTCAAGTTTCAGATACAGATAGAGAGAGGGGGACTTGCTTATAGTGGTTATAGCTAAGCAAGAGTTTATAGTGAATGTTTTACAGGAGGATTATAGAGTGAAGCTCAGTCGAGCACCTGCCATAAAAATAACCATAGAGCAGAAATGAAGTCGCAACGTATCTTATGTGAGAAAGAGAAAAGTATATTATATAACACGATCAACCGGTCACTGGCGTGTGATTGGCTTTACGTGTTACACTAAATATCTTAGAAACGGTCCCATGAAGATATGAAGACGGGCCAGTCATTAGGGTCTGTTTATCGAGAAGAAAAGCATACCTAAGATGTTGGATGTGGGTGTGTGGCTTCCCATTCTCTCAAGATGATCTCTTCACCCTGGTGGCATTCTGATTGGAATCTTCGTTCGTCCTCCGGGCCGCTTCGTTATTTAATGGACGCATTTATGACAGACATAAGAAAACACACAACACAGCACAATCGTAATATATATGAAATATAATCTTAACTATTTATCTAAAAAATATATATTACAATACAATATACAATTTACATATCCTACAATTGATTTTTCGCCATTACTTCTTTAAAACTAAACTAACTAACCTAACTAATGATGAGAGGAGGGGGCTCCCTCTCGTTTATGGAGAGACAGAAATATGCGTGCTTACCCCGTGTTGTCCGGACGAAATAGGAGCTCGATATAGGAAAGAGAATTATGGGGTTGCATTACTGTGTATCTCTGCGCTTATGGCTGAATCACAACCCGGCCATGCTGAAGAGTGTGTTAACAACTGTGGGACTAAGATATAGTGCTACACCAACTAGATTTCGAAGTCGGTTTTTCATCCTGCCGGAGAACGGTACTCTGAGCAGCTCACTCAAGATGAGAACAGTAGTCCAAAATATCCAAATAATATGGATTATAAATTATCATCTAAAAAAAATGCCATAAGCATAATTGCATATTCGGGGCCCGTGGCGCAGTTGATAGAAACGTTGAATCTCTACAGTTCCAGATAACATTGTCTGAAGATAGCGGTTTCAATCCCACCCAAAGCGTGCCAGAGGTTAATTGGCCAAAATGTGGTGAGACGACAACAACTACGGATGGCAGTGATGGCTGAGAATGCAGTTAGGACATTAGAAGTTCCTATCTGTCGCGGTTACCACCTGACGAAGGCCAGAGGAATAGTTGGACGAAACTTTGTGAATAAACAAAACCAATAAAAGATCAAAAACAACAACTAATAAAGATGAGAATAATAATCCGAAATAAAAAATAAATTAATATATAATGCTCATCTCAAAAATGAATTCCAATTAAGGAATAATATATATATATATATATATATATATATATATATATATATATATATATATATATATAAATTACATATTCATTGACACAATGAAAAACATGGATTTGAATAGACGCTTCATTTTGCGAAGCTGTTTTATAATTCTTTATCGAAAGCGGCAGTGTGGTTCCTTATGTGAAACGTTGAGATGTGTCAGTGCAGCTTTCATGCAGTGGTGTAAGAGTTTATTTAATGTAAGTGAGCACTTCGTCTGAACATTACTTGAGCAAACATTTACTTATTCTGTTTGATTGTGGTTCATCTCGATTTTCGCTGCCATGGTAATATTTGAACACGTTAGCTTACTTTGCAAGCGAGATCTCTTAATCGAAATTCAGAACAATGTTCTGCCGGCATTAATTCAGGCATTCCATAAGCATTGGATTGTAGATGTATCCTTGCTGAAATCCAGTGGTTGAGAGATAACATATGATTGCGCGCGCAGAAATAACTACAAAAAACACAGCGTACAATAAACTTTGGTTCAATGCCTCGACATCATTTATACCGTCAAACATTGGGCACACTTACCGAGTCCAGTGAAAGTGCATTGATATTACGCTATTGCTTGGAGCAAATTAAATAATGGAATATTATAGAACAGAGCATTCGCGGAGAAATTTAAAATAGGACACATCACGTTAGTCAACAACCCCGAACGGTACATCATGCTAAGTAACGAATCTTTCCTCTTGAATCTATCTATCTATCTATAGATAGATAGATAGATAGATATCTATCTATATCTATCTATCTATCTATCTATCTATCAATGTATCTATCTATCTATTCTATTCTATTCTATCTACTATTATACAAAATAAACTTTGTCTATCTGTGTATGTGGGTGTGAGTTCCTTCCATATAGACTCGGAAACGGCTACTGCCGATTTTTATGAAATTTCACACAAATGTACCTCATGTACCTGGCAGTGTTTTAAAATAGATTTTGCATCTGAATGTCTTCGAAAAGTATACATAACGGATAATCGATGGAAGAAGAAACAGACGATTTTGACCAAAGTTAACACCTTACACAGCCTAACATCACTAGTGCATTTAAAGAGTTTTATTACCACACAATAAGGAAAAGTTCCGGTATATAAAATCAAGAGTAGGATTTTTAATATGATTGGGGTGCTTTCAAAATAAATATTTCTTTTTAGAACACAATTGAACTATTAAACTGGACTTTGAAATTTGACTTTAATTCAAGACGTTATATATAAAAAAATAATTTTACAAAAACAACAGTAGGTTCTCTGCAGTTCAATGTAGACTACAATGTAGGCTACAATGTATCGTGGACTGATTCACCGCGGGGAGACACGTGAAGCTTCCTCCCATTGCACGGCGATGGGTTCACAACTAGAGCAGAAAATCAATCGATTTGATTGAAAAATAAGGGATTTTACCTATTTCGATGGCAATAAAAATGTGATGCATTTGTTGGTCATGATTAAAGCCCGGGAAATGTCGGGTCTCTCTACTAGTAGTGTAGAATTCGTTCAGTAATCAAGTGAAGAAGTATTTCTTTTTTTTATCGTAGAGCTTTTTTTCTTACAGTAGCGTCAGGTCTCCCTTGTGTTTCTCTGTCTGTAGAACACGTAACCACTGGACTACTTCCCGGCATATTATAAAATTATCAGTTTTACATAGATTTCAACAGAATAAAATGTAAACGATTCTTCCCTAGTTCAAGCTTGTTCCATCCCCATTAGTCTTTCCCGATCCTCTCATAGAATATTTCTCAAACTTTATGTCCTCCCCACCAGACGGTTTTTAGAATACAGTTTCCGAACTTCTGCCCTATCTCATATACCTAATATCCGGCACGTGAGAGCATTCAACAATTAGCAACTTGAATGGCACAAGAACTTAGATGGTTGCCATACGAAGGCTGATTCGAGGAAGTAACGTTTTTTTCCTTTTGGACGCCAACATTTACGCGGTGATCTAATCAAAGCCTATACTCTCCTTAATACCTATTATGATATTTTTATGTAGCTACTCTTTACCCTGTGCCAGGAAAGAGGTTTACATGAGAATAGCCAGAAACTATTTCACAACTGATTTCAATTACACTTGTGGAACAATCTTTCTTGCTCAGAATCGTTACTATGATAATGTCTTTATGACCAATGTACACTCTTTAAGCCTTATTTTCCAGCGGCTTCTGGACTTTGATAAGTAGTGATTCCCTTGTAAAAAAAGGAAGAATCACAGAACACTGATGTATAGTTCCAGATGTGATGAATGCCTCAGCGAGGTGGTAATTCAAGACGAAATTAAGCAGGTGATGAGTCAGTGTATTAATTTATGTGCAAATTTCTAGTCTTTATACTCTACATGGCAAATAAGAGTTCTTGTTTTATTTTTTGACATATTTATTTAATTGGATTGAATGGAGAAATAAGCGGTCGCGGTTAGCATGTGCCCGCTGTAACGAAATAGTTTTACGCAAACCTATAACCATATCGATGTTTTTGGAAGTCCAAATGGTAGAATAAAAGAATGCCAATATTTCTGCTCGAGAGTTTTTGGACGCTATGTTAACGTCTTTGCTGTTTTATTTTTACAAAGAGTTCACACCTTACTAAGGCCCAAAGGTTAATGTGTTTACGTTAGTCATTGGAACAATAGTATAGTAATTGCAATTAGAGGGAATTTGGTACAATTAGACTATTTAAGAGGACGGTTCAATAAGAGCTTATATTGTTTACATTGGACTTGAAAACGACAATATTGTAGTCAGCTGGGAAGCAGATCAGGTGAAGAAAATTGTTGCAAAAAGAAGAACGATAAACGACCGCTGTTGTGGACGTCTTTGTCGTCAGTAAATAGTTTTAGTAGTTTAATAGAGTTCGTTCCTTCAACTCGAAATAATTTACATGAATGAAGTACGGATTAAATACCTAAACATATCTTTCAGTCACGTACATTATCCATCAAATCCTCAACAGTATTTCCTTTTACTAATCCTTGTCCTCTAGTGGCATTTGGCCATGATAATTGAAGAAAGGCTCTAGATTTTGATCTTTATATTTTGGATCTTGAAATTGTGAATTTCAGAAATTTAAGATTTTGTAATTTCTAGTAATATTTTGTAATTTCTAGTAATATTTTGTAATTTCTAGTAATATAAGGATTTGTAATGAGATTTTGTAATTTCTAGTAATATTTTGTAATTTCTAGTAATATTTTCTAATTTCTAGTAATATGAATATTTGAAATGAGATTTTGTCATTTCTAGTAATATTTTGTAAATTGTATTAATATGATTATTTGTAGTGAGATTTTGCAATTTCTGGTAATATTTTCTAATTTCTAGTAATATTTTGTAATTTCTAGTAATATGAGTATTTGTAATGAGAATTTGTAATTTCTAGTAATATGAGTAACATAGCAACTTGTGTGCAATTAATTGTGCATCATGAGACTTATGCACTATTTATTCTGCTGCGACATGAAATAATCTAAAATGATTCCATCCGCCGTTACAGAAGCAGAGCAAAACAAACCGATCGACTTTCATATCGATTGTTCCATGTTGGGAAAGATTCGAGGGAAAAAAATAAAGCACAAATTGGCAATTTGTTGAAGTGTTGCCATTTTGCCCTTCCCTCGGGGAAATTGATTTTGTGTGGAAGAGAATTAATCAAAATTTTGAATGGAATTTTGTCAGGCGGGCGATAATAATTTATCGTAAAATATGTCTTATGAATTGCGTTGCTTCTGACGAAGATGACAGACGATTTCGCTGGCTAAAAAGCTTCGGTTTTTGCAATTAAACAATGCTTTATGAGTATGTAACGGTATTCGCTTTCTTTGCAAAATGATTTGATCTCTCTGATTCTATATACATTGTTTGTCTGTGTGAAGAACGGTTTCTACGAAACTCCTCTGTCAATTTTTGGTCTACATACTTGAAACTATATACAAAGGGGTTTGGCCATGTGTAACATTCGATTTAGTTCTAAGCCGGTAAAAATAGTTGGTAAAGAGTGATAACTGGAAAAAAATGGAACTTGCCAGGCGTACGTTGACTTAAAGTGATCTTCTACGCATGCGCAAATATATTTTTTTACACTTTAAGCAACGTTAGTTTGGAAAGGTTTATGTGCGTATAGACGTGGCTTAGAGGCAACAAAAAACTCTGGAGTGCTACTAGTTTGGGTTTCGATTCTAGGTGATGGCACCCAAGTCATATTTTTGAAATATTTATAATTACTACTCTATATTGGGTACAATAATCGATTTAGAATTGATTCAGTGATAATAAATACAAAATCTACATAGATTAAAATATACTAATTAAGCATATTTTACTATCGGATCACGACGTGCGGTTATTATAATATATTAAGTAGGATATCATAATAAATGATAAAGTATCTCTATAATTTTAAATATGACATCTGCATGAATTAAAACATCATATTAAAATATGAATTACTACCGAGCAACGTCGGAAGAGTACTAGTATATCTATATATAAAAATGTAATTCTTGGTTCGTTCAAAATCAATACCACCATACTTCTACATTACCAATTTCATTGAAATTTTCATAAAATCTATCTGTAAAGTAAAAGGAATGTTTTTATGTTATTAAAATAATTTAACATTGCGAATTATAAAAATATTAAATAAAATAAAAATATATTTCGTAACTGTGAGACTGTCCGCCATTTCATTTCCAGTAGAAATGAGCCTTCCACTTATTGCACCACGAGTTGACGACTTTCGAATTACAACATTTCATTATCTACTTAATAGATAAGTACAAAAAAACATTCCCTACTTTTTAAATTTAAATTAATTTGTTTATCTTACTTTTTTATTTTTAAATGGATTTGTTTATCTTAAGGCTTTCTACCCATCAAACATTACGTCTTAATTGTTTAGTTTTTTTCACGGTGTCTAACGATATCTCGATTTCCAAGAATCAATTTTTTTTTAGCTTAAAGCTTTCCTGGCGAAGCCTACCTAAAATAAATTTGTCTAATTCTAAATTTCTTATTCTTTAGTTACTTCTTTTTTATTATTTATGAAAAGAGTTAAGCCAACGTAAATAATGTTCGTAAAAGTGCGAAAGGCAACGTAAGTAAACAAATAAAAAATGGTACGTGCGCATGTGTTAGCCTTGACTAAGGGGGGAACAAAGGGAACGACCATTAAATAGTTCTACGAGTCGCCATGGAACTCAACGCCCAATGAGTACCAAAAATAGTTTTCAAGATATGAAGAAATTTATTTTTCGAAAAGTGGGTGATCACTTTTCCATGTAAATTTAACTTAAAATGAGCACCCACTTTCTGGCCTTTAGGAGGGGTCATCTATTTTCGTGTTTATTGGCTTAAAGGTTTTTTGACAATGCAGTTTGGTATGCTAGTGCATATTTAACAGCATTCGTTTATGCTCGCGCGTAGCGTAAACAAAGGCTACGTACGTGAAATGGAAAATAGCCCCCAGAGTTCAGGGGTTATTACCATGCAAAAGAAATCAAACAAAAACTTTTTAGCCAAGAAACATACAGAAAAATAATTTAAAAAATAGCATCCATTTTCTTTCTATCGAATTCATTTGCTGTTTTTATTGAAAACTATTTTCCCATGGATTTTTGATAACATTTTCCATTAAGGGCCGTGCGTCTCACGTTCGTATATAACAGAAAAATTTTTTTTGTAGATTTCGGTGTGCTAAAAACGAATCTGCAAACCGTTTCCGTCGCAAAAAATAGTTTTTATGATATGATTTTTATGATATGAAGAAATTACTTTTTCAAAATGTGGGTGGTCACTTTTCGATGTAAATGTAACTTAAAATGAGCACCCACTTTCTAGCCACCTGAGAGGGGGGGTCCCATGTTTATTGGTTTAACAGCCTTCGTTTATGCTCGTGCATAGCGTAAACGAAGGCTACGGCTGTGAAATGGAAAATAGTCCCAGAGTTCAGGGGTTATTACCATGCAAAAGAAATCAAACAAAAAACCTTTTAGCTAAGAAACACACAGAAAAAATGCCTCTCTCTCCGGTGATCAGAAAGTGGGTGTTCATTCTAAGTTAAATTTACATCGAAAAAGTAATTTCTGCATATTATGAAAACTTTCTTTTTGCGACGTAAACAGTTTGCGGATTCGTTTTTAGCACACCTAAATCTACAATAAAATATTTTGTTATATACGAACGTGAGACGTGCCTTAAAGTAAAATAATACCGGATTTTTTTCGCAGATTTGCCGCTTAGTTGTACAAATATGCTAAAACCAGGTAATCACTAAAAGGGACACTTAAAAGGCGTAATCTGTATTGAGCAAAAGTTAAAAACCACTGATTATATGTCAGTCTAAGTCACGGTAACATATATGTTCCTCACAGTATTTTGTATAGTTTTTGTTTTTAGGTTAAACTAATTTTCCCAAAATTTCCCCAAACTTAACGTGTTCGATACAGTATAGCGCCATTTGTATTTTTCAGATATACCGATAAACACTGTATGTTTTTGAAGCGATTAAACATTATACCTTACATAAAAACACTATAAAATCTTATCCAGTTAAGTAGAACATTTACTTTTTTGCCTTTGATAACATTTATTTGGTATATATTTATTTTTTGACAACTTTTTTGTATCTGTGTTTAGTAATACAAACCCTTTTCATTTAATGTAACATTTAGTCGACTGTTTATCAGTGTATTTGAAAGATACAAATCGTGGCGACCACTTTTGATTACGTTAAGTATTAGAAGGTGAGTTAAAACTAAAATCTATACGAAATACTGTCAGAAACCCACTGATTATGTCAGCCTATGTCATGGTAGCATATATTCGGTGGGTTTATGACATTGTTTTGTATAGTTTTTAGTTTTCAACTTACTTTCCCATACTTAACAAATTCAACAGAGTCCGCGACCATTTCGGTTTTTCGAGCCGATTAAACATTTTACATTACATAAAAACACTAAAAATTTATCTAGTTAGGTAGAAACGTAACTTACCTTACCTTTGCTTTAATTTATTTGTTTTTGGACAACTTTTTCGCATCTGTGTATAGTACCCCATCCACCATCACCCAAATATTAATTACTAACTCGCATTTTTGTATAAAGAAAAGAAAAGAAAACAAAGCAAAAAACATTTAGCGTTTCAACATTTTTGCTACGTTCGGCTTCATCCACTGATTGTTGGTCAAGCCCAAACCATGATTGACGGAAACTTCCGAGGATCCGGATCAAATTCTGCAAGAGTACTATTTTTTTTTTTTTCATTTTCGCCTTCTTTTTCACTTTTTGGAGTGGATTGCTGTACTAAGAATATAAGAAAATGCATTTTCACTTTTTATGAGATTTTTCCATTACACCAAATTGAGCCACTGCAACGCGTGGCAGGGTGCAGCTAATATATATATATATATATATATATATATATATATATATATATATATATATATTATAATAATTATTAAATATCTACATACGCAAATGTTTCATCCTTTCGGGAATCATCAGTGCAGGGTTCACGATTATCGCTAGTCGAGAGATTCGAACCCCGGCTACATTTGCAAGGATCCTAACCACTAGGCTATCGTAAACCGCGGGAGATACAGTTGAAATCACACATTATATATATATATATATATATATATATATATATATATATATATATATAAATATATATGTGTGTGTGTGTGTGCGCGCGCGCACGGTTATGTATGTACGGAATGGTCTCTACCAAACAAGTCTGTCAACTTCTAGTCTATAGACTTGAAACTTGATATGTACACAGTTTGGACCCGTGCAAAATGGGATTTTATTTTTAGTCGGTAAAAATAGTTGCTTAGAGGTCTGACTTAAAAATAATTGAAACTTGTCAAACGTAAGTTGACTTAAAGTGGTTTTCTATACATGCACAAACATACATTTATAGGTTAAACAACGTTATTTTTAACGTTTTATCTGCGTATGAATTTATACTGATTGTCAGATTAGTTTGAGATAGAGCGGATTATAAAAATCATTAACATTTTTTTGAATCTGTCTTTATCGCAATTGGTTAGCCTTTTTGTGCTAGTAGAAAGAATTAAATCTCTTCGGGGAAATTTGACCACCTCTCTCTTTTCTTCCTCCACTCGCGGTGCTATTTAAATCGTTTCATACACGCCTTATTAAATGAATTTATTTGTTTAAATCGTCCCCGTAGGTATTATTAATTTATAAAAGATCCCCTATTGCTTTTTTTTTCGTCAGTAATATTATTTCAACGCTATCGATAGCGTTAAAATTTCAGCTGATTTTCAAATGTATTTATAAATTCTGTAACTCCAAAATATTATATATATATATATATATATATATATATATATATATATATATAGATAGATAGATAGATAGATAGATAGTTTGGGCATCCTGCACTGAAGATTCCCTAAAGGATGAAACACTAGAGTCTGTAGGTATTTGCTAATTATTATAGCAAATAATTATATATCTATAATATAAAGCTGAATGTGTGTGTGTCTCTGGTTGTGTGTGTGTGTGTGTGTGTCGTCACGAATAGGCTCCTATATGGTTCACTATTTTAAAAAACTGATTGCATATAATGATAGAATATGTATC
This sequence comes from Euprymna scolopes, assembly GCF_053919585.1. Classification (NCBI taxonomy): domain Eukaryota; kingdom Metazoa; phylum Mollusca; class Cephalopoda; order Sepiida; family Sepiolidae; genus Euprymna; species Euprymna scolopes. The sequence continues at coordinate 115,458,699 of NC_136489.1, read as the reverse complement.
GATAAACAGGAATGGGTATGTTTGATCTGGCAGAACAGTGGTTCATTAAAATTGTGAGGTCTGCGTTCGCACCTGGTCCACAAAGTATGAAAATAAAAAATTAAAAAATTAAAAAAAACGTTTACAAGTGTTTTTGATATAGATGTACAAAAGAATATTTTGATAAGTATGTTTCAACTTAAATAGGGATGGTATAATAAAATTGTGGGGTCTGCGTTCGCGCCTGGCCTCCATAGAAAGGAAATAGGCACAAACTTTAATAAAGACTGTTTATATCTATCTGCGTAAGTATACTTTGATAATTATATTTCAGTTTGAAGAAATATGGTATAATAAAATTATGGGGTTTTAACCCTTCCTTTTCATAACCTTCTCATACTTTCATAAATCAGAATCAATTTTCTGTAGGCTGTTTTTGAACCCAGTCAACGACGGGTACTTTTGCTAGTATATATATATATATATATATATATATATATATATATATACTATGTTTCATCCTTTTGGGAATCTTCAGTGCAGAATGTCACGATTAACACCAGTCGATAGATTCGAACCCGGCAATAGAAGCCATCTCTGGCTTCGTTAGCAAGGACCATATCCATTTGGCTATCGTTAACCGCGAGAAATGTTGAATTTTAAACATTTATTTTATTAAATTTTTTTAATGTTAGTCACAGTGATCTAATCATTATATAATGATCAGCGCTTAAGAGCTAAATTGATCGACTTTTTAATTCAACTAGGAGTGCTCAACGATAAGAAACGAGCTGACATAATTGCTTACTATATATATATATATATAATAATGATAAACCTGGTGCGTTCGTTTGGGGAAAAGAAATTCCATCCCCCACGTTGTTACAAATCGACCATCTTAGGTTCCGTGCATATATATATATATAAGATGGTCGATTTGTAACAACGTGGGGGATGGAATTTCTTTTCCCCAAACGAACGCACCAGGTTTATCATGTACAGAGTTAAGTTTTTGTTGGTAACATCGGATAGAAATCACATCTGAGGAGTTAATGAGAAAGAGCATTTTTATGAAAACATAAAACATAAAATTGTCATCCCATTAACGAAACTGCTGTAATGACGAGTTCAAGATGAAATAAACATAAGTTATATAAAAGAAAAAAAGTAAGAAAAAGCAAGTCTTTGAATTTCAACAAAATTGTGTACATTATATGGATATTCAAATGCCGCTTTAGATCAGCTGCTGTTTTACACGTCCACCTGCAGCTGACACATGTAAGATCTGGCAACACAAGACTGTTTTGTGGCCGAGTGAGCTGATGCGTAATCCGATGGCTTATCAGCCCAGCTCTGCTCAGACATAATCTCCCGCACACCTCACATTCCAGACCAATTTGGCGCCCCATCCCATCCACTGCTTCTGCACTTTCCCTTTATCACTATCACGTTTCAGCTGCTCATACTGGGTACGATCAACCTCAAACTGGTCCACACATCTCCGCAAGGTCCTTCTCCACTCTTCACGATCCAAAGCAAGACTCTTCCAGGTTCTCTCATCCATCTCACATTTTTTCAAGGTGGACATCAAATAATCGTTGTATCTCATTATAGGCTTTTGAACCAGACCTTTTCCCTCGGCGAGCTCGCCATAAAGGAGTTGTTTGGGAATTCGACTGTCAGACATCCTCACTGCATGACAACTCCATCTCAATCTATGTTTGATAATGCGAGCTTCAATGCTCAGACATTATGTCCGTTCTAGAATCTAAACATCACTGACATACATTTGCCAGCCCAAACCTAATATTCGCCGTAGGCCCATCTGGTGAAACCGCTCCAGACGTCTCCAATGCTTCCAACTTTCCAAAGGCATATATATATATATATATATATATATATATATATATATATATATATATATATAATGTTCAATAAGTATTGATAATTCTTCATTTTTTAAATTGTTTGATGTGTATCATGTTTTAATTTATTATTTATTTATTTTATATGTTTATATTTAAAAAAGTTGTTATAATTAAAAAAAAAATTATTGTAATTTTTATTATATCATCCATTTATTGCGCGATAATTTCTAAATACAGTTTAGAAATTTATCTATCATATTTCGTCGTGAATAATGTGATGATAAATATTCTTTAAAGCAATACATGTATGAATCCAACGACATTTTGTTTCGCGAGTTTAATACAATTCTCTCATTAATAAAGTGCGCAAAAGAATGACTGGCTTATTGCATATCTGTTGTGTAGCGGTGGACATTTTAAAGGTATATGCGGAGTTCATATCGGGTCAATATATACAACGATGATGATGAAACGGAGTCATTTATACAGTTCTGAGATTCTTGTAACATATATTAGCGAGGAGATAGGGTGATAGGTTGATAGATGCACATATATTATATTTTTTATAACACATATAGAGAGGAGAAGAGATACATATTCTTGGAAGGGTTACGCAATGTTCATAATAAGATGTTTAACACATTACCTTTTGGGTGTTGAATATGACACATGACAACTGTTTTACAAAAACACAAAGATGATTCTTTATTCATTGGACTGGTCGAATCCTGATGACGCTAAGAATTCAAATTTGGGATCTACATAGTTTAATGTTCTTTCCTTCGCGTCCAAGGGACTCTGACTCCAACTCTCTCTCTCTCTTTGACTGACTAGCAAACTCAACTGTTCTGCCTCAACTACTCTGATCTGACAAACTCTAGCTCCTATATTCTGAATCCCACCTTTTTCTATTACATCAGAAGTGTTTTTCCAAAACGTGACTAATTCACGTGGCTAATGCACACGTTTTTCCTAACACACTTTTGACAACAAAGAATTCTCAACTAACCTATTTTTTAACAATGTCTTTTTAATTCGTATTGTTTATTCTTTTTAGCTTACATTTTAATATTCAGTCTCATAAAAAAGAATGAACAATCAGTTTCTTTTACAATATACGCATTATCTATTTATAATAGAATTTAACAATAGACCTTTTTAACATTCCGATTTCGAACATTCTATTTCTTCACCTTGCTTACAAGGTTCGGGTCTCGGCTTATCCTAATCTCATTTTCACTTTTCTAATGTTCTTCTAATTTACATTTGGAAAGGGACAGCGCTTTTTCCTGTAACTATGTTATCTGATATTCGTCAGAATAAAACTCTGAGGCACATCTCCAAAACAAGTATTTACATGCAACAGTGAATTAGGTGTCTATACTATTTATTAATTCGTATATCCTGTAGAGATATTATGAGCAAATAAATACACATGAAAAAAATAGATCTTAAAATAATCTGATTAGCGACGCCATTAAAGTTCAACTTTACCTTCAATATTTTCTTGGCCCCGAACTGCAATACGCAACGACTCCAATCACCAAACCCGCTATTTTTACACTTAATCAATAGGATTTAAACTAGGGACATTCGTCTTGATTGTGAATGCCAATTGGCTCTAATGAAAGATTATGGGTTTTTGTTAAGCGATTTTCGTGAATGTTATCATCATTTTCGTTAATCATTTCACGTTCTGCTGTCGGTGTTGGAATTTGAGTTCTTCAAAGAGTTCCAGGGAAATCGATAAGGACAATGAATACTTGATCGGTACAAGTAACTTTTGTGACAGTTTTTGTCTGGATTTTGACCGGACGAACCACATGAGAACGATTTGGCGTGACTGAGTAAGATATTCAGAATGGCCATTCATGCTTCGATCACAATCGTGATATCGCTCGATAAAGCACCGACCGCAAACAATACTGACACTAAAGGCCGCTCAGACGTCGCTTCAAGAAATGAAAGCCAATTGAAATAAATAAAATTGGATTCTTTTATTTTATATGCGGTTTATTATATTCACAAAGACTAAAATCAATGCCACTAATTTTTTTTCTGAAAATGGACATTGAAATAAAAGAAACGTTTCGCTTTATTTCTCTATCTTTATCTCCCCTATGTTTTTTTCTTTTCTCTCTCTCTTTCTTGATCTCTCTCTCTCTCTCTCTCATACTTTCTTAGCATGCACACACATACAAACGACATGGCAAAAAATGGTATGTTAGGAACATCTCCATTATTTAAGTAATTATAGGAGCAATCGGACTCATCTATATTTATACGACAGAGTGTGTGATATTTTGTGTGGTCTCCTTACATCTGTTTCTCTTCTAAGTTACTGTCGCTTAATTGTTATGACCTAAAGTCTCTTGTAATAAATAATTTTACCAAGAACTCTTCATAAGATTTGATTTCGATTTCAATTACCCGCAAGTTATTTATTTTAAAAAAATAATTTTACAAACAATTCTTCATAAGTTTGAGCTTCGGTTTCGATTATAGCTGAAATAACTCAAGTTATATATATATATATATATATATATATATATATATATATATATATATATATATTCTACATAAGTTTTGGTTTTGGTTTCGATTCAATCTGATGCACTTAACTCATATGGATATATTTTTTTTATTTATAAATCAAAACTTTATAATATAGAGAAATCGATAGAAAAATGACTCTATAACAATATACACGAAATCTGCGTAAATTAAAATATTATATCTAAGCGTACTTTACGACCAGGCTACGCCGGGCGTCCCTGCTAGCTTGGATAAATACTTTTGCAGTTTTAACAAAAGAGCTACAATAATATCAGCACGTCTCCATTTTCGCTAAACATCCACAGCATGCCAACATCAATATGAAGGAGTCTGCTGTGGAATTTCCACGGGTTCCGCTAATAAAGATAATTTCAAAAACGACCTTGCGAATATACACGATGGACCAAATAATTGCACTTAAAGTGGCGGTAAGAGTCTTGAAAAAGATATCCTGGTTGAACTGTCTGAAATAGTGGATGAATATCATCCGTTATGAAAAATGTTAAGAAAACCGAAATAAAAAAGAGAGAAAAAGTGAGAACATGCACATATGCATACACATATAATAAGTTTAATTATTCGGTGTTTCTCGCGGTCAGTTTTAAAAAAAATATTTCTGCTCGTGCATTTTAAATCTAAGAGTAGAAAATTTGTATTACATTCTGAAATTTAATATGAGTTATTCCCCTTAACGGTTGTATTGTTTATGTCATCTTTTTCTTACAATAGGTTGAAATTAGCAGTCATAGTCAAAGTTAAATTAAGTTAACTAAATTTAGTTTAGTAACGAAATAAGTTATAACTAAGTATGGTATGTTATTACTAGGGCTAGGACAACAGCATATTCTTTTCATAGTTTTGACTTTCGAGTGTGTATCCTGGGATATCTTATATGATTTTCTATAGGGCGATGTGGTTCTTTGTTGATTAACTGTGTCTGGGTCGCATATATACTCGAGAGTCAAAACAATGAAAAGAATAAGCTTTTGTCATTATTATTAATAGCAAAGCACCATAATCACAAATAAGAATTAGCTAGTCGCAAGCAAAGTTTGTTTTGTCAGCTTGGGTCTGACTGTAGGAAATCTGATGAGCTAAATATTATGTATATCTCTTCCTATTAATGCATCAATCTAATTACTTATCTCTATATATAAAGTTGAAGATTGCCCACCAAGTATTCATGTTTACGTTATGTAGATTTAAAATCCATCTTAAATATAATTAATGGTGAGTTGATTATTATTTATATTAATCACTCGTTAAGACTAGTTGCAATGACCCTCTCCGTAATACCAATCCAATATAAAGAAAATAATCATTACGCGTGACTGTAATATAAATAAGTGAAGCATGCATGGCCCCCCGTGAGTGCACAGTGAACACGGCATTCTCCTCCCCATTTAGCTTACCAAGTCCCCAGGGGACCCAAATCCCGGTAAAAATGAACAAATGGTGCAGTTTTATGCCTTACCATATGTAAATTGGAGCTTTGTACCATGCAAAAACAGAAATAACTAAGTCCATATTTTGCCCCCCCTCTCCATTTAGTCCTCGAAGTATCCAAGGCATTACCATATTTAAATTTGAGTTCAGCACTATGAAAAACTGCTAAATAGACATGCACAGAAAATTTTGGGAAAATATGGTAAAATAGTCCCAAAAATGAAGTGTTTTTATTAGCCCTAAAAGAATTATCGCGAAGTATAGACAAACAAAATTATATAGAAATCAGTTAGTTACAACTTTTCAGAAAGTTTTATAAAAATCTAAGACATCACTTTTTTTTTAATAAGTACAACAGTGTCAATTTTAGCCATTTTAACCCGAAAGGCACCCTTAGGGGGGCAACTGGAGTTTTCTCGGAAAATCCGTTCTGTTACTTTTTTTTTTACTCATGTCACGTTGAATGTTTGTGCAAAATTTCAAAAAATTCCAAGGCGTAGTTATTGAGTAAAGTGCGGACAGACGAACGGACGACTGGACAATGGTGAATTTAGAGGTCCACCCACCTTTTGTCGGGGGGGGGGGCGGCAATAAAGTTAAATTTTCTCTTGTGTTATAATGGAACAATCTGTCTTATTGTCGCCTTAATTGTTTTTATTGTAGTCCACATGAAGTATATGCAATACTTAAAGGAATTAAGTTTTCTTTTTGACGCAAACCTAAAGTTAACATTTGGAACATTCTCAGACCGAAATGTGCAACAAACCTAAAAATGTAACACTTTTAATAACTAACACAAGTCTTAATACGAATGTGCATCATTTACATGTGTGCAGTCTATACTCATTTTTTTATTGTCACTTTTATTTACGAAGAAAGTAACACAATGAGGGTTCGGTATGAGTTTTTATATATCGTTGTATTAAGAGAAAATTTACAAGAAGAAAGAAACTAAATGTTATCGTAGCTAGTTATTCAATTCTTATACTTACATTTCTAATTAATTATGAGTGACTCGCATGGATAGAGAAATCGGTAACTTTCCCCCTAAACATAGATTTTCCGCATTATTGGCGGTGACCCGTGCGCTCGGCTTTCATGAAAAAAAAAAAAAAACAAGCCTTAAAAACAGTTTTCTCTCCGCTCAAAAACGTGACGTCATTCTTAACCGTGTCTCTTTTGTCTACGATACTGGATCTGTACCCACTGCCTCAACTTTACTTCATGAATATTTCATTCAGCCACAGAAATGAATCTGTTTTACATATCTGAGCTGCCGTGCAATCAGTGTGACCGGTGTCCCCATCCACACTAGTTTACATAATTGCCATTGACCTAAGATCTCTAATATGTAACTGACGCTCTATTTTAATTCAACAGTGATCACAAATAACAGCGCCATGACAATGCTCATTACGTTCTATTAAACTCAATTTTGTTTAATATTAGAAAACTAACAGAGTAATTTTATAGCAAACAGCATCTGCTAAATTAGCATCAGGCTATCTCTACTATTACATAAAAGGTAGTTTTGCGTGTGTGTAAGTTTGTTCCCTAAAGACTCCGAAACGGTTTGGACGATTTTTATGAAATTTCACACAAATGCACTTCATGTGCCTGGCATTGTTTCTAGATAGGTTTGATATCAGAATGTCTTAGGTAAGTATCAATAACTGATAATCGAAATAATCCGATGAAAGAAACAACTAATGACTTCGAATACAAGTAACGTCTTATATAGCCTTACACCGCAAGCGCACTCGAGAAGTTTTATTACTGCACAAGCAGAAAGGCCCGGCAGATAAAATCCGCAATAGCCTCTTTGATATGACAGGGGCGCGTCTGAAATGGATGTTTTTAGTTTAATGCACGATCACCGCAATCGCACCATGATATTTGGCTTTTGCATTTTAAACATTAATTCAAGCCATTATCACCGCACAAGGGGAAAGGCCCGGCATATAAAATCAACAGAAGGCTTTTTTATATGACAGTGACGCAGTCGGAATAAATGTTTCTGTCTGGAGCACAATTGAAGCATGATACTTGATAATTGCATTTTAAACTTTAATTAAAGCCATTATGTATAAAAAATAATTTTATAAAATCAACAGTAGATTCTCTACAGTGCAATGTAGACTACAATGTATTGTGGACTAAGTAATTGCGGGGCGAATGGAAAAATGTGCGATCCTACCGATTTCGATGACACTAAAATATAGGAAGGTAAAAAATTCGTTCATTCTCGTTCATTTCCGCCCAACTTTATTTATCGCTGCTCGCACTTGTAAATAAATCGCTTGTTAAAACTCTCCAGAAACCCTCGAGAATGTTTAAAATCCAGTCGTCATTGCTTTTGCTCTTGTGTATGTACATATACTAATGACATTGACCGTTGGCGTATTAAACTTTCGAAGAAGGGAATATTAGGGGAATATTAAATTCGCAAGTGGTCCCCAGTCACATGTATATATCAGTCGGAGAGATGATGACGTTAGTCTTTTTTTTTCCCCAGTTCTTCAAGTTTGATGTCAACGTTCTGCTATGTACAGCACCTGGAATTCCCGAAAAGTCATCCATCTAGTACTGACCAGGTTGAACGTTGCTTATCTTCGGTGATGTACGGAGTATCATAATATTAACATGATGCCGAGTAAAATAGAAATCGTCTACATATTTATTGCCGACATATTTGAAATCGGAAATTGCGTACTAATGTTAATTTAAAAAAAAAAAAAAATCCAATTATATTTTATGCTGGATTATTTTTTAACAAATACTCTTTTTCAATACATAATTACATTATTAACAAATTATAATAGCAAACTGTTTTTTTTTTGTATTTACAAGTTTCTGTTTCTTTTTAATCTCGAAAATTATTTCAACATAAAATCAAATGAAACATATTTTCAGAATAAGAATGCATTTTTACCTGGAAAGTTTAATTAACCAAATAAAATATATTAGAAAATAATGGACAATTATTAATATTTTGGCCTTTTAGCTAAGAACGAATTATAATATTGGGCTGACATTAAACAGTCGATTTTGATTTCTGTCACTGAAGGGGAAGTCTTTCTAGGCCGATGCAATTCTTATTTTGTTCCAATCCAGAGTATTTAATTGCTGATGAGCTGAGTTTTCCCCACACCAAAAAAAAGAAAAAATATAGTAATGATTTCAGAATTTATAAAAATAATATGTCTTTGGTACCATCCGCTACATTCGAAACTAGAACCTTTAGCCTTCCAGGCTTAGTTGTTATTTATTTCTTCAGCGTCGTAGATGTCTGAGATTTCGGTAGATGGATATGAAAGTTAAGAAATTAAGGGAATTGTGAGTTATGGATGTTTAATTTTGCGCATACGCAAAAGTAATAGTGGAGTAATGCTTTATTCGACTTACCTTGGAAAGGACAACTGTGTTGTTCTCAAATTTTGCCGGCTAAAAATCAAACCAACAGTATGTTACATGTAGAAATACCATATATATCAAATTTGAACTGTGTATATCAAATATTGAGATGCGAATTTTGTAGAGACTTTCCTCATACACACCAACAAAATCACTTTTTATTATTACAATTTTCACCCCAAACAAGGCACAGTACCACTTTGAAGCAGGGGACTACTATCGGGGACATAAGGGATATTATGAGGGGAGATGAGTAGCAAGATGTCTGTTTACGTTATACTTCAACTTCTACATGTCAGTACAGTTAGGAAAGCAGAATCCCGGAAGGGAGTTCCAAAGTCTAGCAGTTCTGGGGAGGAAACTATACACCCCCACACATATATATATATATGTATATATATGTATATATATGTATGTGTATGTGTGTATTCGTATGCTACAACGTTTTAATTTTGGAAACATGTAGGATTATGCAAATTTGTAAACGTTCAATGTAGTCGCTGGCATATTTATGAGTGAGTATATTAAGAAGCTCGCTCTAATAATTTTAAAAAGAAAACAGTTGGCTTTTAATATCAAACTAGAAATAAACTCAACTTTATCGATAAAAATAAACATTCTGTCTGACGCCATACGGCTTAAAATAGTTTGTGTTATTTTTCGATTAACACCGAATCGCAATGCCTGAATTTGCGACCATTTTAAAATAGATACCTTCTATTTTTCTTATATTATGACATTCAAGATCTCTGTTTATAGCAAAGGCGATTCTTTGTTGCTTACGATTGGTTTTGCTTCGATTTCAATCCAAGCTGATGGACCCAAGTCATATGGATATTTTTTTTTTCATTTTTGAAATCTCAACTTTATAATATATAAAAATCGGTAGAACATTAACTCTATAATAATATATAAGAAATCGCCAAGAATTAAAATATCATATTTAAGCGTACTTTTCCACCGGGCTACGCCGGGCCTCCTTAATAGCTTAGATAAATACTTTTGCAGTTTTAACAAAAGAGCTACAATAATATCGGGGCGTGTCCATTTACGCTGAACATCCACAGAATCATATGAGGAAAGTCCCTGTGGAATTTCCACAGGATCTGCTATTATGAATCATTAATAAGAATAGAAGTTATAAACTGCAGTAAGCATCTGCGCAAAGCAATGCATCGAGATGGAACGTTTTATTATGCTTCACTATCAAAGTTTTACTGGGTACCTAAAGGGTAGATTAATTTTGTGACAATACTGATCGGTATTATATACATATGTTGGCAAACTAATAAAAAAATAATCGAAAGCAGTGGTTTTCTATTGGGAGCCATTTCATGAAATTCAACCTCGTGAAGCTCTTAGCGAACATATTTTGTTAAAACATGATTATTCAGGTCTTCCATAATTTTGGGTTCTGTGGTCTTGTCTTCGTTCTTCGCAATCTTTACAAGTATTTCAGAGTCTTTTCCAGGTATATCTGCCTTTCTTTCACAATTTTCTTTAGAATATGACGTTTTCCATTCTTTTTTATATTCATTCCAAACACTACCTTTCAATATGACCACCATCTTAGCCATTTCCACTACCGTAGCACCTGTCGCACGGACACCAACTATCTGTTCATTTATTAATTGCGGACTTTTATCCTCATCTTTTAGTTGTTTCACGATGTTTCGACCACATATTCCTCTGGTAATCGCAACGGGATAAAAACTCCGTATCTCCTAACTGCATTCTCAGCAATTACTGCCTTCCGTACTTGTTTTTCGTCGAAGGCCAGATGAATAGTTGGACGAAACGTCGTGAAACTACGACTAAAAGATTAGGATATTATCCTAATCTTCCACGATGAATAAACGAATAAATAATACTAATCTCAATAAAAACTCCAATTGATTAAATAATACCAATTATCTGCCCTGTTTGGAAATCTGATATTCATGTATTTTTATTTATTTTACTAATATGCACTGGAATAAACAAATGTGCATTTCAACAATTAATTCAGGACAACATTAATCTATAATATAAATCTCACCTGTCTGTTTAAATGTATGTATGCATGTATGCATGCCTAAAACTTTTGACAGGGGCGACAGTTTTTCACGAGATCGGTATCGGTTTGAAGCTCGACCCTTCGGACGACAAATATCGAAAAATTGGCTAAAGACAGTTATTCTTTCACCCTTAACTGGCTACTTTTCTACAAGGGCGGATCGCTTTTTTCGCCGATATTTTCGAAAGTAATCTCCTCTTTTCGGCTGACTAGCTTTAATTTAAGCCTTCGCCACTTCCGGTTTGGCGATGGGCGTAACGGCAAAGACGTCACGTTTTTTCCCCGTTCTTTTCCTCCTTCGCGGTACGGGTCTTAGAGCCTGCCTACCTGCCTACTACCACTTTTTTTTTTAAGCTCACCCAAACACCTGGGCAACGCCGGGCATCCAGGTTAATCATAAGTAAAACCAAAATGTTAATGTTCTTTCAAATTTTATATGTATTTTAAAATTAATACAAGATTCCAAAATTTTCTTCAACCGATGTAAATGTGACTTTGTTTTTCTATCTGGAATAGTAATCAAAAGTAAACCTTTCTACAAAGATGAAACCCAGTAAAATTTGATGAGAAATCCACTCATGCTTTTTTTTTTTTTACATTTTAACCCCAAACAAGGCACATTGCCTCTTTGGTGTAGGGGGCTACTATCAGGGGAAACAACTACTGGGTACTATGTAGGGATTTGGGCAGCAAGATGTTGGTTCACGTTGCACTTGAACTTCTGCATGTCAGTACAGTTGGGGAAGCAGTGAACTGGAATGGAATTCCAAAGTCTAGCAGTTCTGGGGAAGAAACTACTGGAGTAGAAAGATCTTTTACATCTAGGGATCTCTACAGTGTGGGGTGGGATTTTGCAGCTTGTCGGGTCTGTCGAGGATATTCACGTCGTGGGGGCACAAGTGCTTGCAGTTCATCAGAGCATTCATCACTAAAATACTTGTAGAACAGGCAGAGGGATGCACCGTTTCGTCGATGGGACAGAGGCTGAAGCTTTGATGCACGTTCAGGGCCTATCAGATTTGCGACTCTCTTTTGAACCTTATCAAGGAGCGAGAAGTTATGATCATTGTGTTCTTACAATATAATCACAAGCGCTTCATTCAAGTCTTGCATCTATAAACAGCAAACGTGGCAATGTCTGATATATGCTGTCTCGAACACAATAGTTTTAGGGTGCAACCCGTTTAACAGAGCTTTATACAAAAAGAGTAAACGGTAGGATCCGTCCTCTTATGGACGACAATTCCTCCGTATCTATAGACGGCATGGACGAGAAAGGTCGAGATTCGCTATTCTGTTGTGTGTTCTGAGCAAATCCCTCCGTGATTTTATATGAAACCACTATATGTTTCACTGCTCTCGATATCGCCGGTGAACCCGCTTTCTTAAGTAGCGTTATCTTTTTATTGGCATCCTTTCGGATTTGTAATTTGTGCATTTATATATTTATTTCTGGACTGTTATCATCATCTTCATAGTTGTTTCGGTCAACTATACTTCTGGCCTTCTTTATGTGATTAACAGCAACGAGATACGGATGCTGAGTCTTGTAACTGGATTTCCAGTAATTATTGCAATTTCACAGTTGTTGTTTCACCACGTTTTTGGCCAACTAATCCCCTGCCCTGCTTTTGGGTATGGTTGAAACCGCTCTCTTCAGACAATCCACCATTGATCACCCTTCGCGTCCATGGCGCAGCGGATAGATTTGTTGAGTTTCTACGGTTCCAAGTATGCATTGTCTGAATAAGGACATTGTCTGAAGAAGGCCAGAGAATGAGCTGGCCAAAACGTGGTGAACCAACAACTTAGAACATAAGGATAATAGTCCACAAATAAATAAATACACAAATTACTCGTCTTAAAAGATTCCTATAAAAAATATTTAATACCTTTCAGTATCGACCCGACATTGGAAGAATGAACAGTTAGATTTATAAGAGCAAAGACCTCAACCTTGATCGGAGCCCGGGACGCAGTGGATAGAGGCGTTGAGTCCCTACGGTTCCAGGTGAGCATTGTCTGAAAGTAGCGATTTCAATACAGAACAGAGGATTAGTTGGCCAAAACGTGACGAGACAACAACAACTATAGAAGGCAGTAGTAAATAGGAATACAGTTACGAAACTCAGAATTCCTTTCCCATCGTGAGTAATCACCTGGAGAAAGCCAGAGGATGAGTTAGCCTTAACGTGATGAAACAACAACTTTGAAGGAGCATATTTACAGCGACTTTATTGCAATTCTGAGAGACGGTCTTCGTTGGCTTTGTTGGATGTCAGATCCGGTCCTACCTTTTATCATCATCATCATCATCATCATCATCATCATCATCATCATCATCATCATCATCATCATCATCACCAAAATCAATTTCTAAAAGTGCGCCCAACACATGCCGCCATATCAAACGGACGTGCAGCCGAATTTGACGATAATGAGAACCATTCCTTTCGTATGGACCAGAATATTGTTTGATTAGCATTTATTTCACTGATATCTTTCTAATTTGAATTATTTCTAGAAAGAAACTGGGTATTTCCTGTGCAGAGGGCAACCACGTGGAGGTTGCTTACATCTCAAAGTCAAAACAAGGTGTTCTGCGGAACGAACTAGATTCAAACTTGGCAACCCTTCCTAGGTTATTGTTGATGACCTTGCCACCGTTACCTCCATGCTGATTATTATTATTATCATGATGTTGCTGCTGCTGATGATTATTATTATTATCATGATGTTGCTGCTGATGATGATTATTAGTATTATCATGATGTTGATGCTGCTGATGATCGATTATCTATGATATAAACTCACTTTTCTGCTTAAATGTATGTATGTATGTATGCCTAAAACTTTCGACAGAGGCAACGGATTTTCACGAGATCGGTATCGTTTTGGAGTTCGGCCTTTCGGATGACAAATATCGAAAAATTGGCTAAAAACATTTATACCTTCACCCTCAACTGAGCACTTTTGTACAAGGAGGGGTCGCTTTTTTTCGTCGATATTTTCGAAAGTAAGCTCCTCTTTTTGATAACTAACCTTAATTTCAAACTTCGCCACTTTTGGTTTGGCGATGGGCGTAACGGCGAAGACGTTACGTTTTCTTTTTTTTTTTTTTAGTTCTTTTTCTCCTTTGCTGTAGGTGTTCGAGCCTGCCTGCCTACTAACACTTTTTTGTTTTTGCTCAACACACACCGCCAAACACTCGGGCAACGTCGGGCACCCAGGCTAGTATAATTATAAAGCTACACCAATCAGTTTTAGTTGATCGCAATTGGATTCCAACTTGGTACATTCAGGTTGTCAGTCAGTGTATTTAACCATTTTACCAACGTCACTTTCCTGATGCTGCTGTAACTGCTGCTGCTGCTGATGATGATAATGATGCATTATATCAAATCTATAACACTACAAAGAAGAGATGTTGCGAGTTTGTCTCTGATGTATCGTTATTTTCATGGAAAGTGTTCAACTGAGCTTCAATCTATGGTCCCCCCTCGCCAAACTTTCACAAGAAACACTCGTCTAGCTGTAAACACTATCAATAATTCCCCCCACTCTTTATCTGTGCCTAAACCTAAACGTAGATTCCATGAATAGAGCTTCTTTCTTAGAACTGCACGCCTGTGGAATTGTCTTCCGTTTTCCTGCTTTCCGGCTGACTACAATATGGTTGTCTTCAAGTCTAACGTAAATAAGTTCTTGATGAGCCGTTCCATATAAGTTATCAAATTTACCAAATTTTCATTACTAATGATTACTATATTGTCCAATTTCTACTGTACACTCTTTAACCCTTATCCTTGAGTGGCCTCTTAGCCTTGATAATGTGGTGATGCCTATGTAAAAAAAAATACTCATTTTAAGTTAATGGCAATAAAGAAGTGGGGATCAAACGATAAGGATTCCGACATTTTCTCACCTGACCAACATTCGATTATAGTGCTTGTTTCAGTTTTATGCACATCTTCACCAATGATCGAAAACAAAAAACTCGGGAAATATATCATTAAATTGCTGTCTACATGTAATCGATATCTGTAACTGATTTTTGGTCGGTTTATACAATAAATACATTAATTCCCTGTCGTGTTTTGATTTCGTGACAAGCAACATTGCACGTGTTTCAACTTTGAAAGAAATAAGTGTTATTTCGTTTTAAAAATCTTTTGCTCTGATCGATATTCATTTTTCGATTCAAGGTAATAATAAAAAAAATTGTTTTAAATAGAATTTTTGCGTGTTTAAGTGCCTGCAGGATAAGAATGTTTTACACTCACAATCGTGTTATGCCCGTTTTTAAATTTTTTTTACTCAAGATGCTAAAGATGCAAATATGAAGAATCGCAACAGGAATGATTTATAGCTTACAATTTATTGTAGCAAAATGTCGAAATTGCAAGCCCCAGCCGAAAGGAACAAAAAATAGAACCTCCACACAGAAAATATTCGAATTTTCTCTTTCTTTCTCCGTCTCTCTCCCTCTGTCTCTCTCTCTCTCTATCTCTCTCTCTCTCTCTCTACACACACACACACAAATATATATAGAGAGATAGATAGATAAATATATTTCTCTCTGTCTCTGTCTCTGTCTCTGTCTCTCTCTCTCTGTATCTGTCTCTGTCTCTCTCTTTCTCTCTCTCTCTCTCTACACACACACACATACATATATATATATATATATATATATATAGATAGATATCTTTATCTCTGTCTCTGTCTCTCTCTGTCTTTCTCTGTCTCTGTCTCTCTGTCTCTCTTTCTCTCTCTCTCTCTCTCTCTCTCTCAATTGTTGGCGTAATTCCAAAAAAAAAAAAACGTTCTAAACACTTTCCCAAAATCGACATAGATCAAAGTACAAACAATAAAATATTACGGTTCTGGATTGTTATTTATTATTCTCCCCATGTTATGCCATCATTTGTTGGTCTCCGTATTATTGTTCATTTTTTGCTGTGATGTTAGCGGTGATAATCAACCGTTCTGTGTTTTATCGCAATCCCATACGAAATGGATTCTTCATCAATACAGAAATCAATGCTGACATGTATCAGATTAATATCTATTTTGATATATCTATCCATATTAAATAGATACTTATTATCTATTGTTTATGTATAACTTTAAAATTATCCATGCATAATTTTATTTATATTTTCCTGACAGAAGTTTGGAAATACCTGGTTTAGAACCCAGACGCAGAACTACCTTTCTCGGCATGATGCATACGCAGACATTGCCAGGTCATGAATCTAGGAGAAAGATAATTCTGATGCAAACCTGTGATATTGACCTCACTTATCATTGCAGCAAACTACTGGGGGTTGAAGGTATCCTTACTGAAGCTGGTGACTGAAGCAAATTATCCGGTTTGCAAACCTTAATTGCTCAAGTATTTAATAGGTCTCTCGCTATGCTTTCAAACTTTTCTTTTTCTATTAACCAGGCGCAGAGGAACTTATCTGGCCTTGAGTGCTTGGTCTTGTTCCCTGACTAGAAAAACGATCACCCTCCTCATACTTTTCTTCCTTCCATTACCTTTTTCCCATCTCTCTGAGACCGAGCAACTCCGTGTTGCTTGCTAGCTACTCATGATCATGAAACTAGTTTGTGTTGCTCTTGTCTAACAAGTCCGGGGTACAGAATTGACAGCCGTAACTTTTTGGTAGCGCTTAGAGAGGCTTTTCTATCATCAATCTTATAATATTGGGATGGGTGTAGTCATACGTCACACATTGGCACAACTATCTTGAGAAGAAACGGTTAATAGTCTACTTGTGTTAGCGTATTTGGCTTCAGATTGAACCACTTTGGCCAACCCACTCTATTCTCAAACTAAAGTATCAAATGCAATGAAATCGAAAGTTCATAACATATTAAAAACAGACACAAAAACAATAAAAACCAATTCGCCTCCTCCTCCTCCTTGAGACGCGCATTCACAAATATCCATAGACTTATATGCTATCTAAATTATGTCGAATTTTTTCTCCTAGTAAACACCTCGAATATTCTAGCATTAAGTGAAACCAACCTACACTCCTCAATCTTTTTTAACTGCTTTAACATGACAGGCAACCTTCCACTCTATCGTTCGGACTCAGATAGATATATGCACTGTTTGTCAACATAAGTAACACCCTCGTCTTTTCTAGATAGCACAGTCTTGAATCAGATGACCAGGATTTTATGTGCTTTAGACAAGCCTTACAACACTGCGTTAGTTACTCTCTGCCGTTCTCTCTGTAATCAGGACTACACTAATGGACGAATATCTCAGACAGTATAGATGAAGCACTCACTTTAGATATTAACGCCCAGGTTCATGTATTTAGAGATTTTAATATCCACCGGAGAAGTTGACCTGGTTTCCATAGTTACACAGACGCAGATGGTAGCAGCACACATCGCTTCTCTGTTTCGCATTCCTTAACACAGAAAGTCACATTCTTCACCCATCACCTAGATCGTGAAGATTTGCAAACGTCACTTATAGACATTTTCCTTACCCCAGTGCGTCATGATTGTTTGATAGTCAACTCGGGAATGCTGATCATATTGTTGTATTAGTTTACCTAAGTTTATGACTTCAAGCTTAGAAGTCATTGCTCCAAATGACAAGATACTTCAAGAAGGCTATTTGGAAGCTATCAGAAAACACACCAGAGATGTCCCATGGACTAATATATTTTCTCTACTTGCCGAACACTGCACTAATAAGACAACTGAGTGGTGCAACGCAGGCACTGAAGTTTATGTTTCCAGATGGAAGAAATATAGCAACCCTTAATTTCTCTCAATTGTTCGTTCTAATTTGTGGAGATACCATTACATGAAGGCAGCATGTATTCCAACGATGGATCCACAAGTGAAATAAAAATATGCAAAAGTTTATAAAACTAGTAATATCTGTAAGAGTGAAATAGCGGCAGCCAAGAGAAGGCGTACCGAAATGACCAGAAAGCGTATCAAGTTGCAGAAACTAGGAACTCGTGATTTCTAGAAAATTTATAATATTGTGATGAATATTAGACGATCAACAATTCCGCTCATTATAAAACAACTATGCGGTAGCTTGCACAGCAACCGAAAAAGTTTACTTGCTTGCCCGGCCGTTTGCCTTCAACGATACCTTCAACCCCGTAACTTACTCTCTCTCTCAAATAGACACCTTTAATGCGTGTGAGCCTTATTTTATTGAATGACATACTAACTACAACAAGCGTCAATGAGCTAGCTCTTGTCCTCTTCAACGCTTCAACAAATGTCCAACTAAATCTTTTTTCCTTGATTGCTGGAAATTGCCACTGTTCTATCAGTATTCAAGCATACTGACGAAAGAACTGACTCGTTCTATTATCGACTCATCAGTCTCCTGCTCCCCATTAGCTGAAATTCTTGTCTGTAATCAATCAAGCAATAATCTGCTATCTTGTAAATGCTAAGCTTCTTTCTGACCATTAGTATCGATTTGGACAAGCACATTCAACTGCAAATATTTTAACAGTAATCTCTAAACGCATAAACTATGCATTAGGTAACTCTAGAGACGTAACCCTTGATATATTCAAAGTCTTTGACAAAGTCTGCCATGAAGAGCTTCTCACAAAAATCACATCCTATGCTATATCTGTTCCGTCTGCCTGCTTCCCTCCGGACTACAACTTGGATGTCTTCAAGTCCAATATTAACAAATTCCTAATGAACCGCCCCCTTAATTAAACACTTCATCAAATCACCACACTAACGTAATGTACTTGCAATAACCCTTATCCCTGAGTGGCTTCCGGGCCTTGATAAGTGGTGATCACTGTGTAAAAAAAAAAATTTCTGAATTAATACTCCACACGACCAGATCCTTCCTAGGCAAGAGAGAAGCATTCAAGTTGTCCTCAATGGCCGTATACCCAAACACCATTTTATTAATGCAGGTGTGCCTCAAAGGTCGATCCTTAGACCGTCATTATTCCTGATATTCATTAATGACCAATCTGATAAAATTGTGTCCCAGATGTAGATATTTGTTGGTGACACTGCGCTCTATAATAGACATGGAGGTAAAAAAATGTACACATAACCACGACAATTGCTGAAACATAAGAAACCGTTCTTTTAGTAGTGGAATAAGGTCATACTATTTAATTCTACTAAGACTAAGCTCCTTTCCTTAAACAACTACAAGAACTC
>NC_136489.1:115416690-115429190 GCF_053919585.1 Euprymna scolopes | reverse complement strand
AAGTAAAGTGGCATACAAAAGTAAACATGACCAAGACATGATGTTAGTACACTTACAATAGTGCAGACGGCTGAAACAACCGGACATTTATAAGGAAACTCATTGCTAAAGATTCCTAATCAAACATTGCAGATTGCTTGCCTAAGCTGTGTGACGCGCGACTTATGTAAAGCGACGCACCCATTTCAGGCAGACGACTCATAATATTAATATTGATATAAAGAAAGTAAATCCACTATTTCATGCTGTTGCAGCCGATTATCTTTTGTAAATATCTGACAAGCAATCGAAAATGAGAAAATCCTAACAGTTAAAAGAGGATTAGTTTCGTTGTTTCTTTATTCACTCTATCCGACACGAATGGCATGGAAAACAACAGCAATTATTGAGTGGCTCAATGGTTATCGACTAAGCAAGGTTGTGTTCATATTCCGGTTCGTATTAATACAACTATTCTGCATAATGTCATCTGCTTAAAAAAAACTCTCCTACACAATACTAAATATAATAAAGTAAACGATTGGACACGAGCGTTTTTTGGTCACCCCGACAAAAGGAAGGTTGACCTGTAAATTCACTTTGTCCGTTCGTTCACTCGTCCGTTTTGTCCGCACTTTTTTCAATAACTATGCCTTAGAATTTTTTGGAAATTCTGCACAAATATTAAACATGAAATGAGTAAAAAAAAAACTAACAGAACGAATTTTCAGGGAAAAATCCGGTTGCCCTCCTAGAGGTGGCTTTCGGGTTAAAATAGCTAAAATTGACACTGTTGTGCTTATTTAAAAAAATGGTGGTTTAGATTTTCATAAAACTTTCTGAAAAGTTGTAACTGATTTCTGTATACTTTTGTTTGTCTATACTTCACAATAACTCTTGGGTGTGCTCCAGGAGCTCTTTTAGGACTAATAAAAACACTCCATTTTGGGGATTATTTTAGCATATTTGTCCAAAATTTTCTGTGTATGTCTATTCATTAGCAGTTTTGCAGTGTGCTGCTCTCCAATTTAAATATGTTAAGGTCTTAGGGACTTTTGGGTCTAAATGGGAGGGGGCAAACGATGAACAGTCACTTCTTTTTTTGCATGATGCAGAACTCAAATTTACATATGTCAAGACTTAAAACTGCATGGTTTGTTCATTATCACCAGGATTTGAGTTCCCTGTTGACTTTTGGAGATAAATGGGGATCAATGCTGAACTTAGTCATTTTTTATGCCTCGTTCACTGTACACTTACGGGGGACCATGCATGCTTCACTTGTTTATTCACGTTTTTTCTTTACATACCCGATAAATTAACGAAGAAATAGTTTCCCCTCAAGTGTGTCGATAAAGACACCTTGGTATAACAAGTCTTTTTCTCTGTTCCTATATCTGTTACTACTTTTATGTATCTCTCGTCTTCCCCCCCTTTCTCTCTCTCTCTCTCTCTCTCTCCTGTGCGCTTTCGCTCTCTCTCTCTATATATATATTTATGCGTATGTCTACTGTTGCCAGGTTGAAAAGGGTTTAGTCTCATACTATTTAAGATACACCGAATATATATTTTTTCACGATTTTTCCCGATTTTTTCACGATTTTCCTGTAAGTAGATCACATGTTGGATTTATAGAAGCATAAAACAGTTCAATTTTCGTCTACGAAAATTAAACGGAAAATAGCTTAAAGCGGAAACACTCCCACAGCTTAAATAAACAAACTTATTTCCGTTTTTATAAGCACCCGATTTCGGATGATAATAATAATAATTGAAAATAAATTTAATCGAATCCACTTTAAATAATATTTCTTAATAGAACAATGAAAACAATTCTATTCCCACAATCAATAAATAACCTGGATCAAATTATTAACACAATTTTTTAAAAATTTAATATGCAAATGAGGTTATTGATTAAATGTAGATTCCCCTTGAATAAATAGTATATATATATATATATATATATATATATATATATATATATATATATATATATATATATATATATATATATATATATATATATATATATAAATCAAACTAGAATAAAAGTATGGAAACGTCTGTTTTCAGTATGAAAATTAATTTGTGAATCAGTTTACCTTAGATTGTGAGCAAACGTAAAGAGATGGATTACGACTTAATTATAATGGATACTAGCCTGGATGCCCGGCGTTCCCTGGATGTTTGGATTACGACTTAATTATAATGGATACTAACCTGGATGCCCGGCGTTCCCTGGATATTTGGAGGTGTAAAAGTGTGGTAGTAGGCAGGCAGGCTTGGGCCCGTAACACAAAGGCAGAAAAGAAATCCAGACGTCTTACTGCTATTCCATGACGCGACCGGCAGTTTGGAACGTTAAAATTAGGCAAAGTCAATCCAACCGATACGATAACTTGCAAAAGTGGTTCGCAAAAAACTAGACTCCTCTTTATAGAAAACTACTCAGTTGAGGGGGAAGGAATTAATGTTTTGGCCAATTTTTCGATATTTGTCGTCCGAGATATAGAGCTACAAAATGATACCGATCTCGTGAAAATCAGTCGGCTCTGTCGAAAGTTTTAAGCATACATACAAACATATATACATACATTTAAACATACAGGTGAGATTTATATTATAGATTATTATCACTGTTGACCCAAGAAAACACTGAGTCCAGCCGCTTTATCAATAGTCTCCTGATCGACTTTTTTGCTTTTTTGTTTGTTTTCCGAAAGAATCGGACATTTGCATCGAGCTCATGAAGATGTTTCATGATTGTCTGAACAGTATAAACGCCTTGGCACTCCTTAAACTGCAAGATTTCAGAATTTAAAACCGATGCAAAGAGGAGCAAAGCTTAGCAATTACATTCGAAGCCAAGGAAAGTTTCTACACACGTCGTATGAGTTATTAGTTACACGCATCCGGCATCAATATATTAATACGAAAGCGAGTGTGTTATTTTCTGTGTCACGCTTACGTGACACAGGTCGTTTAAAAGTTATATACTTCCATTTCTTGTCATAAATCATTTTACCAAGAATTCTTCATAAGTTTTGGTTTCGGTTTCTATTATAGCTGATGACCCTTAAGTAATCTATTTTTTTATGAATCATTTTATCAAAAATTCATAAGTTTCGTACGTTTTCGATCATTACTGATGGCACTCCAGTGATCTTTTTTTTTTATAAATAATTTCATCAAGAAATCTTCATAAGTTTTGGCTTCGGTTCCGATTATGGCAGAAAGAACTCAAGTTATATATATATATATATATATATATATATATATATATATATATATATATATATATTCATAAGCTTTTATTTCGGTGTCGATTCAAGCTAATACACCCAAGTCATATGGATATATTTTTTTTTACTTTTGAAATAGCAACTTTATAGTATATAAAAATCGATAGAACATGAACTCTATAATAATATATACGGAATCTGTAAGAATTACAATATCATATTTAAGTGTACCTTATGACCGGGCTTTGCCAGATGTTCGTGCTAGCTTCAATAATATCAAAGCGTCCCCATTTACACTGAACATCTACAAAATACCAACATCAATAAATTACATATGAATGAGTTCCCTGTGAAATTTCCATAGGTCCCGCAATATACAAATATATCCATCATATAATTTATTAGACACACACATACACACATACACACACACGCACACACACGCACACACACACATATATATACATATATATATATATATATCCGTCATGATTTATTATCAGTGTTCATGTGCAACAATATTTGTTAACTTTTCATAGTAATCATTCCTTATAAATATCATGTAGCTATCACATGTAAGTTGCTAAAAAGCTATTACTTCAAGGTCAAAACTAGCGAAGATACGGGTTTGATATTGATTGTATAATTTATTCGTTACTAGCATCCGACATATAATTTTTTCTTCATATACATCCGCCAAATAATTCATTAATCATAAACAAATGACACATGCGTGTTTTTCGTTATATGCATCCGTCATATTATTCATTAGTCAATGAACAAATGACATGTGATTTTTTTCTTCTTGTGCGGATATGTCATTAGTCATAGGGAAATAAAAGTATGTAAACGTCCGTTTTCAGTATGAAAATTAAATTGTGAAATATTATACTTTTACTACATATTAATCAAAGTGTAGAAGAAAAACAGATCAATTAGGAGTTTATTATAATAGATATGAAATGACATACGATTGTTTCTTCATTTTATGCACCCGTCATATTATAATTTTGTCATAAGTCAATGGAATATGGTTGTTTTTTTCATTATATGCATCCGTCATATTGTATTCATATGTCATTTGTCATAAGCAAATGACATATGATTGTTTTTCATTATATGCATCCATCATATCATTTATTTCTCATAAGTAAATGGCATACGATTTTTTCATCATATGCATCCGTCATATCATTTCTCATACGCAAATGACATATACTT
Source organism: Euprymna scolopes (assembly GCF_053919585.1). NCBI lineage: Eukaryota > Metazoa > Mollusca > Cephalopoda > Sepiida > Sepiolidae > Euprymna > Euprymna scolopes. Next base: position 115,424,745 of record NC_136489.1, on the reverse strand, counting down.
TATTCTTTATATGCATATTCGTCATATTATTCGTTATTCATAAGCAAATGACATATGATAGTTTATTTATTATATGCATCTGTCATGTCATTCATTAGTCATAAGCAAATGACATATCATTTGTTTTTTATATGCATATCCGTCATATTATTCATTAGTCATAAGCAAATGACATATGGTTGTTTTTCATCATATGTATCCGTCATATGAATTATTTAGTCACATAATTTATTTTGTAACACGAACAATTCAATTGATTACAAACTGTAATATTAGCGTAGACAATGTGATATAATCTTTAGAAATATCTTCTTGCACAAATAACGTAAACAGCGCAGTTTAATTGACTTAAAAATTCCGACAAGAAATGTTTAGAATAAAAGAAAACGAGATGTTTCAACCACGTTGAAAATACTTAACATGCAATCGAATTGGAAATAAAATAATTTAGATGAAAGTTAAAATGATGACAAAATTTTTAATAGCTTCCAGCAGAACAAAGACAAAAAAAATAACAAGAAAAAACAAAATGAAAGCACTTTTTTCTTATCGATATAAACGTAGTGCTTTTAACTACGGTTAACATTTCTATGAAACTGTCTTTTTTAATCTTATAATTGTTTTCTAAGCTTACAATCAGATTATTGATAGACTAAGTTAAAAGGAACAAAACAAACATCAATTAATCTTTAATGAAATTCATGGTTGAATTATTTTCTTAACATTAGAATTACTAATGAACGTTTATTTGGACTGAACAAGACTACTTTAATGTTATTTTTATATCAAAGAAATCAAAACAAAAGCAAAAAAAAAAATAAAATAAATCAGTGCATTTTAAAACTCAACATAAAAAAAACAGAAGTACAGACAAACAGACTACTTGAAACAAAGTTGTAACGGGAAAAATTAGATCAAGGACTCCATTGTTGAAGAATTTGTGTTTATTTCAAACGTAATGTTTCAAAGTGATTTCATCGTGTTCTTTACTTGGCTTGAAATGGAACACATACACGAAGTCCGCTGCCAGGGTCGCTGGAAAAAATGGTTGGATCACTCTATCGCTCCAGTAGATATCTATGTGCCGATGCAATCCTCTGCCTGTATAAGTATCAAGTACGTCCTCAAATGGAGTACTGTTGCCACATTTGGGTAGGAGTTTCTCAGAAATCCCTATCCTTCCTTGAGAGAGTTCAAAATCGACTACGTAATCTCGTATGTGATGTCCTTTTCTCTTATCTGCGACCTCTTTCCCACAGAATATATATTGCGACGTTGTTTCTGTTCTGCCGTTATTTTCATGGCAAGTGCTCGACTGAGCTTCAATCTATGCCCCCCCTTGTCAGGTTTAAAAAGAAACTCTCAACTAGCCAAAACCACTATCACAAATTTACCCCTGTGCCTAGACCTAAAGTGGATTCCATAAACAAAACTTCTTTCCTAGAACTGCTTGCATGCGGAACTTTCTTTCTCTAGTCTTTTATTTATCTTTAAACCATAAGATTACCCCTTACAGGATGGACAACTTTAATACATCGAACAGGACAATTTTGAAACACTTTTATGTATCATTTCTAGGGCTATGCCAAGAGAATATCCTTTACATTATTTTGCCTTTCGAGTATATATCAGTTAAAATCTTACATGTTTTTATATACAGTAATGTGGTTCTTGATTGATTAACTGTGTCTAATTGTGTCGGATATATACCCGAGAGTCACAACAATGATAAGAATAGTCTATTGTCATAGCCCTAATCATTACACATTTTAAAACAAATATAAATTGTTAATATACTTACAGTTTAGAATCAATACTAGCAGAGGCGCCCGGCATTGCCAGATCGTAAAATACGTTGAAATATAATATTTTAATTTACGCAGATTTCGTATTTATTATTATTGAGTCAATTGTTTTATATTATATAGCATACAATATATAATCATGATTTCAAAAGTAAGAAGAAAAAAGCATATGATTTAAATACCATCAGCTAGAATCGAAAATGGTTGAAACTGTGTGTGTTATAAGCAAAGACTGACGTTTATTTGTACCCATGATTAGGCTGTGGAAAGGAGTGCGATTTTATTAAACACAAGCTGATTTCCATGTCAACAGTGTTTTTGATGGACAAGATGTAAGCAAGGGCGGTCAAACAGGCTATAGAGTTTTATAATTTGGATTAAAATCCATTTTATGGTTTTGATTCTGGAAAATGTCTAATCTTTAGGCTTAAACTTAAGGGGTCTTAAGACGAAATTGAAGTTTGGAAAATCTTCCTTAATTGGTACCTAATTGGATCAAATTTAATTCAAAACTAATATATTTATATTTTCAAATAAATTCTTGTCCAATAAAACCCCCCAAACCCATTTAAAATATTAATGAGGTGAATTTTGGTAAGTATTTATTAATTATTTACTACTGAAAAAGGACGGAGGATCAAATCCTCTTCATAATTTCAAAAAGGAAGAACTTAAGACAAAACTGATAGAAAGCAGTGGTCATATATCCAAAGTGCACTTCCTTCTAAGCCACGAAATAGTGAGGAGGAGAGGCAGAGCGAGATTTAAATCACTATATGATATAAATCATATTAGTCTATTTTTTTTTTATATAAAAATACAAATCCTTTAAGGTTTTACGCATTTCCATAATTTAAACCCTCTTAATTGTGGCTTAACTCTAAAAATCTCAGATGTTAAAACTTCATATTTTACATTTCACTATATTCTTTGTTGACTAATTCCAGTGGCGAAGAGGGTCAAGGGTGCTTCAATATTATGAACCTGTTTGTTGTGTTGTCAGCCTCAGGTCATATATGAAGGAATCAAGTTACTAGAAACAAGAAAGTTCAAAATGGCTATTCATACCTAGGCCACCTCGTTCGTACTGTACGCGGTTCTGTGGCGATCGTCCCAGACAGAAGTAACGTTTGCCTATGATTAAACCTTCTGCAATTTCACGAAGAGTAATCTCCCCTTTCTTAACACCATTCATAAAGCTAAATGAAAGTAAATATAATCCATATTTTGACGCCTTACACCTTGCAGCTGTGATAGAAACATTGAATCAGTCTTTCTGAATTGATTCACCTTGAAAAAAGACTTAGGCGAACCGTTTATTGTAATCTTCGTTTCAAATTGGGAAGACAATGATAGATACAAATCAGTAATTAATTATATATCATCAGCGTTGTTATTCAACAACTGGCGCCAATTCGTGCTATTAAATAGACTATTTTTTCATCCTCTCTCTCTCTCTCTCTCTGTCTCTCTGTCTCTCTGTCTGTCTCTCTCTCCCTCCCTTTGAGCCATGTGATGACATATTCGTCTCTTGTTCATTTCTAGAGCCCAAGTTTTCTACTCAGTAGGACCGAGTTGACCTCGGCTAACTTTTCAGCGGTGATCCACTTTCTGTTATTTTCAACTAACAAATTTTACAATAGTGGCTCTAACCGCTCAATACGAACACTTAGATCCCCTTCATCGAACTGACTGTGCTGCTAATCACGAACAACTTGCATAATATTAAAGTTTACAAGAATTGATTGGCGCTTAGTCGCATCATGAATTCCTATTCATTTCATTTTGTCATATGGTTCGAAAAAAAAATGAAAATACCTGCGTTGCTCCAGGTTTTCTACAAAACTTTTTTTTAAGAAATTGATCATTAAAAATCCTTTTCTCTGTCCTAGCACTATTTCATTCGATCACAGATCTCTACCCAATATTTACAATCCAGCAAAATAATAAGCATCTTTTGTGATTATAAATACCGCCCGACTCCCCGAGGGAAATCTCAAATATCACAGTTTCCTATCTATTATTCCAATGCTAGTTTTTTTTTGTTTTTGTTTTTTTGTCGAAACAAAAATATTCAAATATTTATTACACTGAGAAAGTACTTTGACGATAGTATTACGACACTGTGTTCTAATTCCCGCTGGACTCTGACAGTATCTTAAACGTCTGGCTGTAACTACTACTACTACTACTACTACTGCATTTTGCATTTTGTTGTCATTATTTATATGATACTCTGGAAAAACGGAGTATTTCAACAATTTTCCGTTGCAAATCTACAATCATTCCAGCTCTAATGATTTTTAGTGTGTAGGTGGGCCAATATTTGTCACTATTTAAAAGTTGGCTTGAGTTATGTTGTTCACAGCAAAGGACGTAGTATTGTAAACACGTTGAAGTTGTGTGTGTCTCTCTCTGCGGTAGTGGCCGTAGTAATCGTCGTAATGGTGTCGATCTTGTTTCCTTTTCCTCTTTATCGCTGTAATATTTGACTTAATCCAAAGAGGAACAACCGAAGAGGAACAACCGGTTTATTACTTTAGCTGGGCTTCCCATTTCATTGCTGAACAATTTATTTTTTACAGCACATAAATGATTTTATATGCTCGATCATCCCCGGTGGCTTAGTGCAAGTGCCCGGAAATACATACGTTTATTGCAAACGTCTGAAAATCAAGAGAAAGATCTATTTGGCTTCATTGCCATGTCAACACGAATTATCCAATTCACAATCAAATATTACAATATAGTTATCTCTTTTTAAAACTCAGCTACATAACACATTTGTATGTTAAATGAATTGCAAATATAAAGCCAACATAATAAGATAATCAAGAATAGCTATAATTTGTCATCATAAAATATGTAGCAATTTAGAATTGGCCATTGATATATTGAAGTATTATTTCCATTTTTTAAATAATTTTTTTCCTAACACTTTCAGATATGGGTTTCATTTTGATAGATTTTTGAGAAAGTTAACTTCGGTTTCTTTTCTAAATATTAAATGTGTTTCACCTGCAGAGTAAATGAAGTTCTATTAAAAATGTTTAACTAAAAAAAAAATTAAACGGATACTCTTTAAATTATGGCTATAAAATATGTGTGATAATAACAGAAATGTTCTTTCAAACCAAAGTGTTACACACTTAGAAATGAACTAACGGGTACAGTCTTCTATAATATAAATATCACCTGCATATTTAAATGTATGTATGTATGTTTGTATGTCTGTCTAAAAATTTCAAACAGAGGCGACGGATTTTCATGCGATCAGTATCATTTTGAAGCTCGACCCTTCGGACGACAAATATCGAAAAATTGGCCAAAAACATGATTTCCTTCACACTCAACTAGGCACTTTTCTACAGGGACGGGTCGAAAGTAATCGCCTCTTTTCGACTGTCTAGCCTTAATTTAAACCTACGTCACTTCCGGTTTTGCGATGGGTGCAACGGCAAACACGTCACTTTTTTTCACGTTATTTTCCTCCTTCGCGGTACGGATTCGAGCCTGCCTTCTTACTACCATTTTTTTTTTTTTGCTCAATACACACCTCTAAACACCCGGGCAACGCTGGGCTCCCAGGCTAGTTTTCTGATGTAAATTCATGAACGCAAATAAAATGAGTACCATTAATGTGTTATATTAGTGATATCATTTATGAATAAAAAGTACTTTTATTACATCCATCCATCCTTTTAATACATCCATCCATCCAGCAAGATTGAACTCACTACACGAGTTTGTAGTTTAATTCAAATCTTGTCGGCAGCTGAATATTTGATGCTTTGCCAGTGCTATCAAGGGTATTTTTTTATCGTGACGCCATCACTAGATGGGGTGACTACAACGGCTTAAGAAAATCCCATCTATCACCGAGAGGATAGACCGCACTAGTTTTTCAACCTGGTATTTTTACCTCGCGGTACATACAGCGCCTCGCCTTTCCAAATGGTCACCCATCTGGTACTGGCCAGGCTCAACGTTGCTTAACTTCGGTGATCTGGCGAGAACCAGTGTGTTAACGTGAGTGTTAAAATAGCAATACTTAATTTAAGATAATCTTTACACATCTGAATAAAAATGTTTAATGTTTAACTGATTGTTATTGAGGTTCTGTTTTTTATTTATTTCAGGATAGTTAATAGGATGTCCGAATGAAGTTACAGTCATGATATAAATATAGGGTTACTTAATATACCTGAATTTATAATGTATCGATCTTCATAAACGTCTAAAATGTATTTTTTATTATCTCTTCTCTATTCTCTTTTATAAAAATAAAATGAACTTATTTTTCCCCTCTGATCTTTACCTTATTAGGATTGAAAATCTAGAGATTTTATGCAGATGTACTGTACACAAACTGCATCGCGCTATCTCAGATGTGTTATAGGCATATTACCTATCCACTACCTCGCTGATCGGAGCTCCCTATATTTTATCCGGTGAGAGTTCACTGTCAAAACCCGTTACGATCAATGGAAGTAGAAAATTCTCCTCTCTCTAATAAATTCATACTTCCACCGCCACCCATTTACACCGTCTGTGACCGTTCACAGGAGACAATTACAGACGAACACTGGGTTAGATTTCTATAAAAAGTGGACTGCAATTTAGGTGAAACGCACCACGCTTACTTTTACGTTGGTTCAAAATAAATAAAAAAACAAAACAAGAAACTTTACAGCTCCTTTCCTTAAAATAATTTTTTTTATTTTACTTCAATTCCTTTTTATTTCGAGTTCTATGCCATTTATAACATCATTTCTTTTGATTTTTTTATCGTATTTTATTTGGGGTTTTTAATGTTTTTCTCTGTTTTTCGTTTTCCCGAACTTTCCATTTTTCAAATTTATTTCTTCTCTCTTTCCGTTTTTTTCTCTTTTTCGCAAAGTTTACCATCGTTTCCGTTTATTTTTTATGTATTTACCTGCTTTTACTTTCTTCTGTTTCTGTTTCTGTTTCCACGATCTTTCCATTTTCTTTTGTTATTTCTTCTCTCTTTCCGTTTTTCCTCTTCCTTCGGCAAGTTTAACATCGTTTCTTTCTTTGTAAAACAGTCAGATTTTTTTTTTACACTAAACGAATCTTTCCTTTTTCTTCCGTTTCTTTGCTCTTTGTTGTCTGTGTTTCCAATCTCTTTCCTTTTTTTATAAATATATCATAAATCATTTCACTTAGGTCGATGTCTTTCTATCTATTTTCATCGTTCATTTCTTTTTTTTCTCTCTCTCTTTTAAGTATTTCCCTTAGAGGCGGCAATAGGAACCTACTTTTTTCCATTCTTCTTCCTTTTTCTTCTTTTTTATTGTGTTGGAAACGTCCGTCTCACCTTCGTATATAAAAAAATATTTCTTAAAGCTAAACAAATATAATATTACTATTACTATTTTAAATGATCATAGTGAATTCAAGTGAAGAAGTGTGATGACTGCATTATAGAAAAATTCGCAGACGTACGGATAAAATATACGCATAGATGTATTAAAAATAGATTATTTTTACTTGGAACCACCACTTATCAAGGCCCGAAATCCACTCGAGGATAAGGGTTAATGAATGTAAGGTAGTAGTGTAGTAATTGTTTATGGTGTACATTGGATAGAATTTGATTATTTATAGACACATCTCGACAAGAACTTGTTTGTATTGAGTTTGAAGACTACTATGTTGTATTCAACCGGGAAGCAGTACACGAAACAGTGTTGCACAAGCGAGCAATTCTGGGAAAGAAGCTTTTTTCATAGGAGCTGAGTTTGGATTTAGGCGCAGGTAGAGAGTATATAGTCGTTGTAGCTAGTATAGTGTTTTTTTTGTGAAATTTTGGCAAAAGGAGACCAGAGATTGGAGTTCAGTCGAGCACTTACCATGAAAATAACGATAGATAAATGAACAGAGTGAAATATTGTATAGGGAAATGTTCATAAATTGGTGAGCGGAGAAAGGAAATAAACACGAAAGTAGGGAAATTAGGCGAGCGTATACTTCGTCATGAAAGGATAGAAGAAGCAAATATGAAAGACATTGAACTAAAAGCAAGGCTTTGAAATGTATACATAAAGAGAAACATGGATGGGCGTGTTACATATGAGTATAAGAAGACAAACAAGAAAATTCTTTTGGCAAAAATTTATTGTTAATTTTACGAGGATATATTGGAAAGCGAAAAGAGAAAATATTAGAAATGTTAAAAATAACGAAGACGTGGAAGGTGACTGAACTATGCTTTCGGCGTTTCATTGTG
>NC_136489.1:115356690-115411690 GCF_053919585.1 Euprymna scolopes | reverse complement strand
CATTTCAGACAAAATCGCGAACTCTGAAAAGGTGAAATCGATATTCTTTGATATGATAATTCGTTCAGTTCAGATTAAAAAAAATATTTCAGTCATCTATGAGTCTGAATAGAGTTGTATTTATAAAATACTTTGCTTAAAACGTAGACAGTCAAACCTGAATTCATGCGAGAAAATAATAGAGATAGTTAGTTAGAAAAAGAGAGGTAGAGAGAAATGATGTTTCCAAAATCAATTACTGTTTCGCTCAGTCGTGATCGAAGTCGTATTTTCATGCGATCATATAAAGAGACCCACTTAGCCACCGGAACATGAAGGGGGAAAAAATGGACGACTTTCGTTACTTAAGTAAAGTCGAAAACAACAAAAATTAAAAAAGAAAAAGAATATTCTCATATCTTTTAGATGAAGCACGCCATCTTATAAAACAACTTTTAAATACCCACCGATAAAAGCACTAACCTCCGATTACGACGTAATCTACAACGCTGTTCTCTTCTCTTTTTTACTATTAAAAAAAAGTATAGTTTTCTCGAGGCAATAACACAATTAAAGACAGAATCTATTTTTGCTCTTTTTCATGTTTTTTTTTTTTACCTTTGAAGTCTTAGCAAATCTTCGAGTAAACAAAGGCATCGATGTAAGAATGAAGAAATTTGTTCACAGCCGTATTTATAAACAAATGAAATAAATACAATTTGCTTATTGTATTAAAAAAAACGCGCCATTTTCTTTGTGTTCCTTTTATGACAATAAATCTTCCTCAAGATGTTCACTTTTTTGTATTCGCATTATTTTTTTTTTATTAATCTGGTTTTATTTTGTTTGAATGGAAGACTTCTATTCCGTTTTTGCTTACCGAAACGTGTAGAAATTTATAGATATGTCGCTGTGTGTAATACAAAGGCTTTAAATGTCGCAACGGAAGAGGGAAAACAGAGGGACATAGACATGTAGATAGCTAGTGTCTTGTTTTAGCTAAAATCTGTGCGTTAACCCTAATCGAGGACGTTTTGTTTTTACGTAAAAATAAATCCTTTCTGGAAGCCATGCCATTTCATCGAGTCCTACTTTAAACGGGGCCTCTTTAATACCAAGGTGTCATTCAAACCGTCTCCTTCAAACTTACAAGATTGGTTATGAAACGCTTATTTTCAAACAATTCCGTTGTTTTCTTCCATGTATCAACAAGGTGTTATTTTATTACTCAATGTTTGTTAGAAATTACGGCTATTATGAAGAAAGACCTTTCTTCTAAGGAACGTCATTTTTCTTTTACCAAGTACATTTGAGTAAATGTTAGAAAATGTACAAAAAGAATCAATAAAATTATCTGTTATATTCACGTTTTGTAATGAAAACAGAAGAGATTCCGTCGAGTTATCTTTTATTCAATTATTAATTCTACTCAACAAGCGGAAATGTACAGATTTTATAGCTTAGAGGAGATAATCCATATTCACAACACGTTTATAAATATTTTATTACATTAAATAAAGTAGTTAAAAACAATATTTTTGTTTGAAATAGATAATTTTATTGTTTTTGTTTACATTTTGTTTAACATTTTCTTAGATGTTCTTAGTAAAAGTAGAGTTACGCCCTTAGAGGAGAAGGTCTTTCTTTATGATTGCCGAAATTTTTCATAAATAATGATTGACTCTTAGGGAACATTTTACCAGTGTTTTTCGGAACTTATTCTGATATGATATGATTTGATATTTTAAGAACATACACATATTTGTAAACGTTATGGCGGTCACCTTTGCAATAAAATTGCTGCATTCATATGCATAATATGTGCTAAATATCATGATATACTTTTAGGCCTTAGTGTTAGTGAGAAATCACTGTTGCTTCCAAATTCCTGTATAGCAGGTAACTAATGTACTTCACTGGATTTGAGTAAATATATCTTCCTTCATCGCAAGTATTATAATACAAGGGTATCACGACTAAAGTCTCGACCAATCAAAACCTTGGAAGGAGCGATATCAATTACTGAACTACTAAGACACAAATAGGAAATTCGAAACAAAAAACTAGCTGCTGACCGAAGATTTTCCACCGTCAAGATGACAAACGTGAAACGACAGATTTCATCGTATTTGCGCAGAAAGATACGCTTAAACAACTTTATATGATGGGAAGACCTCCACGTGTTTTAATTTTCTTTTTTAGTGGTTGCGCAAAATATAAAGTTACTATATTATTACACATCATTATTAATGTCTTTCAAGTCAAAAGCTTTACTACGACCACCAGTGACCTTTAATTCACTGTATTATTTTTTGTTTCGATTTTCATACAGGGTGACCCCAAAAAACGGGTCCCAACTCTTATTAGGCCCCGTTCTCAGTATTTTGTCCGAATGAAATGAAACTTTGGTCATAGCTAGTTTATTATATTAAAAAAATCACATCAAAACACAAGAGTCTTTAGCCTTTTTTTCTCCGTTCTACAGCATACGTTCTAGATGGCCTCCATTTAGCTTTTGTTTTTTTCTTTTTTTTTGGGGGGTCACTCTGTATTAATTCCGGCTCCTACAGATTATACATAATTGTTTGGAATTCTTTTTAGATGAGGGTGGATCAAATGTGTTATTTGGATTTTTCGGACTAGTGCTTTCATCTTTGGTGTCATTCACCCAGACGTTCGTTTGGTGTATTTCGATTATGGCGCTTATTAGCCGATAGTAGGAATAATGTATTTGTATTTTTCCAACGAAAACTATTCGTTAGAGGTCCTGGATATGACCTTAAACTATATCAGATGGTGAGGCCCAGCTTTGGGGAGTATGGAGCTACCCCTCAATTGCCATTGCTCCCAGGTCCACATTGACCCGGAGTGGTAGTACCTGTTAGGGCCCCAACTTTTGGTTAAATAGAAACCGACTTGGAAAAAAAAACAAACACATGTATTCTATTAAAAACATTGTTCTTCAAAATCATTGGATTCGGCGTTAAATGACCTGAAAAGGGTTGATATGCCGTAAAACAAATTACCAACCAACGAAGCATAGTCGTTGGACTTCAAAATGTATTATGTGTTTATGAAACGGAAAGCGCACCGACTCGTTTCTATTTTCGGTATTAATTCATGATTCTAAGAGTTTTTAATGAGATTAAAGAATAATTCACGAGCGTCCCAAAACATTTCCGATTGTGGTTCACTACTGTACTTGAATCGCACTTGCTCCTTCCCACCGCAAGAAAAATGTGAAGCACGATTAGGCGGTGAAGAGCCAGCGTCTCTAAACGAGCAGCAATTTGGCATATTAAAACAAAAAGCCTCCGAGAGTGGACCTCATAGGATTAACCATAACGAATAACACAGTCAGACAGATAAAAAATCACCAAAATGGTTCCGTCCACGCCGAACTGATTCTCAATTTATATTTAGAAATAACTAAATCTCTAAGTAATCGAAGATGCTGAGAGACTGTTTCGTATTTTGCTTGCGCTCAATCTTTTCCGTGAATGCGTTTATTCTTTACGTAGGCGTTCGTGAAAAAGTTGATTCAGTAGCTGTTCGTCGAGTTCAATTGATTAACGAGTTATGATTTTGCGTTAGGATCAAACACCAACTTTTCAAACGCAGAATAAAACCCCGTGTGTTACTTTTGAGGCATTGTCACTTCTGAATACGGCGCATAAATTTTTACGAGCAGCTTCAACGATCTTAAAACCTCGATCAGATACTGGATGCAGATGATATCGTGCGTGCTGAATTTTATCCGCTGGATTTTCTATTTTAATGGCTTAAAATACAACAAAATCCAATAAAATTAATAACATTAAAACACACTATATTGTAGACCAAATCATTGTCTTTTAAATATTATTATGCGCATAGTTTTGTTCTGCGATCCTTTTTGAAAATTTAAATAAATCCCCTCCCTTATTGATTCCTCAACCCAATGTAAACGAAGTATCCACCACCAAAATCGACCCATTAAACATATTCATCGTAGTGTGTTTCGAAAGAAGTAGGAATATTCTTTTGGAAAACTGAACAATAAATAATATTCATGCATTATTTAAATATTCTGATGTTTTAAATTCTTCTATTCTATCATTCTTCTTTGTAAAAAGCGCATCACCAATTTGGTTTTCATGAATAAAAGACGCTTTGCAAAAATCTGAAGGAAGAGGAGGTCGGTGTTGATACTGTTTATAATAAAGTGATAAATGAATGTATAATCAGAAAGCAAAATAACTGAATTTACATAGATAAAATTAAATATGCAATGTGTGTTGTTTCTTTTACTTTTATGGATAAGCATAAAAACTCATCACAGAAAACATTTGCATAACCCCGTTGTTGTTGTCATCATAAGTCACAATATATATATATATATATATATATATATATATATATATATATATATATATATATATATATATTACTAGTCTGGCAAGACCACAGGGGAGACAAACGAAGCAGGGAAATTGCGGCTAGCCTGCTAGGACACTATACATAAAAACGTGGGAAGATTTAGACACATTTTATTGGTTTGAATATATAGTTTTTTTTACGAATTGTCATAAAATTTAAACTATAAAATAGTATTATAATCTCTAAAAGGCCTGCAAATTTTCATGTAGTATCGTTCCATAGAATCAAAGATATGAATATTTCAATATACAATTTGACTACCAGCACACACACACACACACACACACACACACATACATACATACATACATACATACATACATACATACATACAATCTTTCTGGGTAATTTAATCTCAACTATTGATCAGAACTTAACAAATGAAGGCTCGTTGGAAAAGTAATGATCTGAATTATGTATTGGGCTACGTGACATTTGCCCTTAACGTCGCACATTAAGGGAATCATCCATCGACCAGAACCTATTTTTAGTACCTTTTTACAGCCATAAAATGTTTCAATCATAGCTATTTGTTTTCCTAGCTTTGCATATGAATTACAATATATCTGGTATTTCCCCTAACATCTGGCCATGACGGAGGGGAGACTAAAACTTCTGCTATGTTTCAAATAATTCTCATATGTTATATCTCCCCTCTTTGGTATTTCATACAGAAAGTAAATTTCACAGATTGATGATTATATGATACTGGAGATATTCATAAAAGAAGGAAAATATAACATATGAGAAATATTTGGAATCAAGTCTCCCTTTGCTATTATTTCAGATCATGTGAAACTATAGCAGCAAGTTTTCGTCTCCTCTCCACCAAAGTCAGAGGTTATGTGTGTGTGTGTGTGTGCGCGCGCGCGCGTGTGTGTGTGTGTGCGTGCGCGAAATCCAATATGGTATCGTGAGATATTGCCAGGTTGTTTGGAAGTCTATTATTTTTTTCGTGTATTAATACTTATGCAGACGGGAACACCATCTAAGGCAACACTACAAAGGCCGGTAATGACCAATATCTTTCTGATTCTCTCTTCTGATCTTGAGCACGTGGTGTAATAGGAAAAACAGTTACTGGTTAATTTAATGCGTCTAATCCCAAACTGTTTTCATCATCAAGGCTCTGACACCCATCAGCCCCCAACTGAAATGAATGACTCTCGTCTTGGGGAATCACTGTGTTTTGACAAGCTTCTAGGACCGACCGTCACTCCTGATCTGAAATGAACACGTGCTTCAAATCTGTTGCCAATATCACTGGAAAATGGTTGGATCATTCTACCGCTCCAGTAGACATCTCACTTCCGAAGCATCCTTTATCTTTATAAGAGGCAAGTACGTCCTAAAATTGAGTATGTTGCCAGATATGGACAGTAGCTTTTCGGTGCGCCCTATCACGCTTTGATAGAGTTCCAAACCAGCTTTGAAACTTAGTATGTGAAGCCCCTTTCCCTTCCCTGCAACCGCTATCCCATAGAAGACACGTTTATAAACATAAATTTATGCAATAGTTTTTACAATAGAAATATATAATAAATTAAGAAAAAATTTTTTTAGGTCATGACATTTCGAAGCTAAATGCTTCTTATCAGAACGAGAGAAGAGTCAGAATTATACAAAATGGAAACATAAAAAAAACTGCCTTAGCAACATTTAGATATAAAATGTGAATGAAGAACTAGGATAATATGGTAAAATAATATTTAAAAGTAGGTACAATATATAAGACTAAATCGGAAGGGTATTAAATATGTAGGTAAGATTTAAAACAATAATTTCCTCTTTACTTTTCGTTATTGTTCCGATGATTATATACGGCATAATTACGTTGACACACCGGATCCCGTTGAATCACAGAAGTTAAGCAATGTTGAACTTGGTCAACACTAAATGAGTGACCATTTTGGACTTCTAGTTGCTGTATGCGCTCTCCGCATATCTCGGCATTGTTTCCAGTCGTGCTGAACTTCTCCTTGCCACTGGGGTCAAACAGTGCCCGTTCGGGAAAAGTGTGGTTAGAGATTGCGCAGCGCTCTCCTCACAATTACGCACGCAGCTGCCCCTACAGTTGGTATCCTTTTTCTTTCGAGACTGAACGGAGGCACGGATTGCTCTGATGATATAATAGAAGTTATATATAACTTTTATTGTTCATCTTTCATTTAATATATCTGTTTTTCTCTGCTTTATTAAGTAGAGAAAACAAATATATTAACTGGAAGATGAAAAATAAACGTTATATATAACTTCTATTATATCATCAAAACAACCCTGCCTCCGTTCAGTCTATCAGCGTTGAGATTCTTTTATCTTTACGAGTTTTGATTTCTTAAAGATTTACTCTTTGAAAACATAAGTATAATAAAGTCGTATTCTTGTCTGCTTGTTTTTACCCACAATTTAAATATGCACAGAAGGTACACTGTTTCATGAATTAATTTTCATACTAGAAAACGAACTTATATAAACTTTTACTTCAGCATGTTTTCTATATATACTATTTGTTCAAAAGAAATATACATTCAAGGAGTAGCCTCATTTGTATTACATTAAAGAACATCTATCTTAATTATTAGCTCTTAATTATGTATTGTTCCTTGTAATAGAATCGTTTCGACTGTATATTTAGAAATATTATTTAAAGTTGATTTATCTCGTACGTAATAAAATAACTGCAGTATTGTAGGTCTGCAACAACAAATGACACATACAAATTCAATACGTCTAGGCTATTAGCCACTATCTTATGTAACGTTCGAACACCATTTCAGACAAGTTATAAAAACGTTCTAATAAAATGATACATTACATCCTAGGATCTAATCCATTTGGCCACCTTTAACCGCGAGAAATACTGTTGAAATTTAAACATTAATTACTAAAATGTTTTTAACGTCTGTCAGAGTGATCTAATCATTATATGATGATCTGCCCATAAGAGCTAAATTGACCGACTTTTTATTTCAACTTAAAGTGCTCAACTATAAGAAACGAGTTTTATTTAAGGGAGCTGACATAATTATTTACTACAATTAAGCTACAGAAAATATTCTGCGTTTCATTCTCGTGAGAATTCTTCAGGCTTAACGGAATATTCCGTGTAGCTTAATCGCGGTATATATTTTCATAATTTACTACCTAGCTCTACCTAAGTATTGAGCACTCTTAAAGTAAATACTAACACTTTACACATAAAAATTTTCGTATATTTATTTATGTGATTAAATGAAGTAGCTGTATATCTATATAATTATAAAACTCAAATGACCTTGTACGAGTGATGTAACCCACTTTCCGGTTTACGACATCCGGTTGCGCATTCGTGCATAAACATTAACCCATAACAACGTAAAAAAAGTAAACACAAATCGCTTCTTTTGCAAATTTTGACCTGCACACTGAAACATTAACGTTATTATTTCGAAATTATTATTTAATATGGGAAGAGTGGGGGTGTTTTGCAACTATTCTTTATTACAACTATAGTGTCCTATTTTCTGACAACTAAACAACTTTAACCTGTTGACAAACATAAGAGCAATTGTAGTAAACCAAGACTACTAATACTAATACTGCTACTCTCAATCCGTCCCTTTTCCTTTTTTCCTTCTTTTTTAATTTTTTGTTTATATTTCTAGATACAAAGTAGTTGTGTGAGAACGGTGAATTTGTTGACACATTTACTAATCTGTTTCAATATAAGTTTTATTTTATTTTATTTATTTAGGTTTTATTTTTTTTGCTTCGGGTTCTATTAATTATTTGTTTTAAGATTTAAAGTTTCTATAACTTGGTTGAAGGATTCCAATATGGGCTTTTCATTCTTATATTTCTAATCGGTAGGTTCATGTGCGTTTTTGCTGGAGGATTTTTTTCTTGTTTGAGTGATCGGTCCGTGATTTTTCATTTTAATATACTTTCATAGAAATGTTTCTGTTATGTAAAAAAAAAAAAACTATTTTCTTTACGTCACAAGTGTAACGCTCATACATGAATTCCATAGCTAATATAACATACTGCCTCAACTGGTTCCAAGTAGTCTAATATATATATATATATATATATATATATATATATATATATACATATATATAAATTTATAAAATATATATGGCGATTAAGCTACACTGAATATTCGGCGTTTCATCCATTCTAGGACTCCTCAGGCTTATGCGCGAATTCTGTGGTTGTTTATCGTTTTTATATGCTCCTCTCCTATTCAGATTTTAGTTAGCCAATCAGCTTTCTAGTATCCATCGCGCCCCTTCCTATCAGCCAATGGGCATGCATTTTATCGGACAAAGGATATGTTTTAAAACTAGGTTAGTGTTTTTTTGGGGTTTTTTATTGTTAGTTTATATATGAATATATATATATATGTGTACATACATATATGCACATATATATATATACATATATATATATACATACATATATGTGTGATCGTTTATGTATATTCATGTTTATTTAATTTATTTATTTGTTTATTTTCTACTGTTTTTGTTAGTTTTAAAACTATTTTGTATCGCTATCCTAGAGTAAATTTTATCTTGTGAACACAGCTGTTTGCTATTTCTGTAGAAGAGAAATAGCAAATAACTGAAAGAAAGAAAGAAAGAGATAGAAAGAGAGAGAGAATGCTTTAATGGAAACTTGCGTTGGTTTACACAGCTTTAGCATAACAATTGAAACACGGACAATGTTGTATAGTTTGTCTATTAAAATGTCTTTAAAATCTTTACTTCTATTTAACCACGCCTTTTTTGTTCGCATATAAAGATTCAATTTACGTTTTTGTATTGTGAAGGAGATTCTCGCTCTCTACTGTGTGAGATTCATTTCTGCTTTCACATTTTATTTCTTCGTTTCAGTTTACGCTGTGTTCATCATTTTCATAAACGAAATCGGCTAGTGGACATTTTTTCAATCAAAATTCTTGCACAACATTTTCTCCTGCATTCGAAACTGTATCGATTCTCGTTGTATCTACATTTTCTATTATTTCTCTCCGAATCTTCTGGTCTTCTCTATTCTGCCTGATTCACATTTCCACTTCGTTTTGTATTTTTATTTATCTATAAAATAATTATTCTTTATCATAGCGAACTATTTCCCCCCCCCACCTAATTCGGGTTAACACAATTTCTCTTCTTGAAGTCTCGCCAGGCAAGATGGATCATAGATGCATTACGCGACAATGGATACCTCCCGGAAAGGTAAATTTTTAACCCAGCTTTGCTTGTCCAGAAGTTAACATGTTTACCTTAAAAGAGAGAAAGCACATAGTCGTTTATGTAAACGCGTACTTTACTTGGAGGTTTAACTCACTCATACTCATGGCTAGGAATAGACTTGTCCACGTTTTCTGCAGACACACACGCGACTGACGAGTCCAATCCATGATAATTAAGCTTACCCGCAACAGTTGCAGGTAAGGGTCTTACTGGGTTTAGGGCTGATGTTGGCGCTCCTTCCTCCTTTGTCTTTTGTCTTTCTGACAAGTCCGCTGAATGGTCTCGAAGGAATATACCGTTTAATGGATGGTGTGCCGCCGAACACTTCGGTCCGCTACAAGGGTTGACCATCTTTCTTACAAGGGAGATAACTCACACAAAATAAATATACTAACAGAATTAGTATCCGTTTTTTAGATGCTTCCTGGCATTGTTCAGGTAGAAATGACCGCTTATTCGATCTGTCTATCATAATCAAGGTAGGCATGGTATTTGAATATTTAAACGAGCGTATAGTCTTCGATTAATCTGTCGAAATTAAGTTTGTAATATTGATGCAGGAACGATTTTTCTGTCGTCCTTATGTACAAAATCTTGTGGAACTATTACATTTCACCTTTATAATTCGTCTATTTAGTCTATTTAGGCTAATTGTAAGACTGTTCATTAGGGTGTCGAAAGACCAGAGTTCCACTAATATTAAGCCCCCCCCCTTACTAAACAAGGATGTTGAAAATCCAGAATAAGTGGTGTAATCCTGGAAAATAGGTGGCAGCAACCTACATACAACTCGGCGCAATAACTACTTAAAACGGAGCCGTACGAGTCGGCCTTGTCTATGTTTGACACGTTTACATTTTTTAACATTGCTCAACACAACTAATTATACACCTATCTTTTCTTTTTTTTTCAAATCTAAACCGAAACACCATTGTCAGTTTTTTTTTAACAGGTCAACTTTTACTTGTAATAAATAAATCGTTATTCAGGTTTAACACAACGTCTGCACTGTAAGAGATTCCTCTCTCGACCACCAAACAGTGACATAAAAATATTTTGAAAAAAAAAATTCCATAACTTTTCTTCTATTTTCATGTTTTATAGAAAAAATGACACAAAAGTTTTCCCTTAAAAGTTTTATTTTTCATCCTACTACTTTTGCTAAATTTTGAAGCAAGGGTTGCACAATTGCAAACTGTTCTTCTTCTAAGTCGGAACTGCTTAATTCCAGAACGTGTACGGAACCTGGTATTGCCAAATTGTAACCTATTTTAGTACTGACAAGGTCAATGATACTTAACTTCGATGATCTAACGGAAATAGGTAAGTCAGCGTGATTACGCCGTATATTTCTATAGAATTGTGAAGAATACCTTTGCGAACTTTTTATGTGTCCTTGTAATAGATTGGGTCCCTATGATAGCTAGCGAGTAGGTTAGCTATCTAAGTATGCTATACGCAGAAAAGCTTGGTAATATGCGGTAGACAATTGTGTCAGATTATGCCGGTTTTTTGAGTCGGACGGATCTGGAAAACATCAGATTTCCCCCTAAAATTAGCAAACGGAACAATGACAAAATGCGTTCCATAAACTGACCGGAGTATGACATCGATGATTAAACAAAGGAACAATGGAATTTTGTCAATATGAACAAGCAATACACACACAGGTGGGGAGAGACAAGTCAGCGTAGACCAGAACGTTGCCCGCATTCCTTCGCTGTCGTCCCACTACGCCACGGACCACGTCTTCCACCCCCGCAACCGACGAACTGAGTTGTCAAAATACATCATATTGTGATAAACTGAATTTGTGTCTGTTATTGAACACGGCACATATTTCAGCGAGCGTATACACTTGTATGCACGATAAAAAACGTCAAGTAAAATTTATTAATTTTTTAAATTTTAATTTTAATAAATATCGATTAATTAATTTTTTTTCCAGATAATGTCTAAAACATAGGGTTAAGTTTAAGGGCTCTTAAGAAGAAAATTAAATTCTATGAATTTTACTGTTTTATAACTCTGAATCAAATTAAATATAAATCTGAAATATTAATATTTTCAAATGGGAGATTGTGCCCATAGTGTGAGCCCTAAAATCTCTTTAGAATACCCCAAAGAGAATATTGAGAAATATTTATTGACAGATGATTAATACCTATTATCAAAATGCGATAAAAAAGAGTTATCTAAATTTTAACAGTGAACTCCTCTATGGTTATCCCCTGCATAATTCTTAAACTAAATATAACCCACATTACAACCTCTTAATCTCTGTCAGATATGTTTCAGTATGCATAATGATCGATTAATTAGTTGAGGATTAGATGTAGATTAATTAGTAAATCTCGTAAATATACATACATAAAAGTATACACATACATTAAATACATATAGCTAAATACACATTGGTCTTTATTATAGAGCTTGTAGATATAATCTAGTATTTATCAGGTGGATTAATGCTCTTTCGTATTTCGTTTCACAAATGCCCTACTTTAATTACAACCCTCGCGTCGTTGGTCGTCCCTTTTCGCATATTATTGGCTCAAATGTCAATGGTCATTACTGAATCATTTAGACACACATATATACAGGCACACACTCCTTTTACACCACTCTATATATTTCGCTTCCTCTCTCTTGCCCACTCTCTTTAATTATTATAGTAAAAAAATAATTATATATATATATATATATATATATATATATATATATATATATATATATATATAATGATACTTTTTCGTCGAATCTAACCTATTGCTTATTATCCCCACTCTGTTTTCTATACAATTCCACTGTTCTGTTATCGATTCCCCTTCTATTCGTTTCCTCTTTTATTTTCACCTGCCCCCTTCCATCTCTCACGTTGATTACGCAGTCACGGAATCCCAGTGGACCGTTTACTCTGATGTTATCGTTTTGAAACAGGCAAACATCGCTATCAATCGACGTTCGCAATCAGTCAAATGATACAGCACTGGCTATTAACCGAGCGCTAACCAACGAGCTACACCGGGTGACAAGTGTAAGTTGCGCGCCGAAAAGAAACTCGCGGCGTCGGCTCGGAAGATCGTATTGAAAATGGCGACGTGCGACATACTCTTAACTACTTAACGAAACGGCCAATGGCAATACACAGCGATAGGAAATGAATCCACGCCTTGACAGCAATATGAAAAGAAATTATCCGGTGTGAAAGGTAGAAAATTGTTGGCTTTTTAAAGACAAGGGAATATTAGTTGACAACAGCTTCTGCAACGACGGTGACCGCGCAAGGAAATTCAATTCATCGCGAAGTCGGAAACGACGAAAGGGAAAAAGGGAACATGAGATGATTAGCTAACATTTAATCTGCGAGTAGCTGTCACAGACATGGAGGAATTAGCGAATTGTACACGTCATATGCAATAACATAAGCATCTATTACACGCTTCGCCAAGAAACCTGATTCGATGGAACCGAGATACAACGCTGTGAAAATAGTTTCGCACTTTAAAAAATCATCTGGGATTATGATATAAACTAGACTTTTTTTGAGCAAAAGTTATACCCCCGACTTAGAATGAGTGCTTTATTCCAAATTGATGGTTGATTATTGTTAGATATGTACCTACATTAGCATTAAATACTAATCCGTGTTAATCCTCAACTGTGCGTCGAACCGATGCTTAAAAGGTGCATACAAAACTTGGGTCAGATCAGCACCAGTAGCGACTATAGTTGTAAAATTATTATCCGCGCAGTCTGGTAATTCGGAAGTTCTGATTTAATTTCTTCAAATCCATAGTTTAACTTGTAATGGAGACATTAATGTGTTTTCCTCTTGTGAGTAGCTGATTCTGTTACGAAAAATACAAAAAAAATCGGCATCTGACATACGATGAAACCGTAAGTTCATTAAAACTTGATGCAAAAAAGTGCTCTATTTTCTTGTTGATCTCAAAATTTTCCTAGAGATTTTTAAAACCAATTTTTTTTCAAATAGTAGCTGAATGATGCATTTTTTTTTAAAATATCGTATTGAAATTACCAGCGCAGAAATCAACTTTGTCCCCATGAATGCAATATTAGTTTGTGTCTATCGTCACGCGATTCCAATTCTCCTCCTAAAAGCTGTATGATCTGATGATACCATTTCGCCTAACGAAACACTATGCACGTTCTGTTGCTTAACAGTCCAATAGGCATGTTCATTAAACTAAGTCTGAACTTAGAAGTTCATATGTCAAGTTACAGAAAGCTTTGGCACCTAAATAATAAAATTCAACAAGCCAGGATCGTTTGTCACTGAAATCTTCACAAAAGGTTTCTTATTTTACTTTATAGCGATCAGTTGATCTGCATTTTGTATAAACAAAAAAAGGGGATGCAGGTCATCACGTAAGATCTTCGAAACTGATATCCTCGAAATGCTTGTTTCTTGAAAGAGAAGGTGTGTTCATTTTCTGGGAGATTTCTCAAGGGTTCTTGTAAAATCTGAATAGAGTAAAAAATTATGTCTGAACGATGTTAACTATTGTGATTTTGTTTTTTTTTTTGGGGGGGGGATCTGCCACACTTCC
Source organism: Euprymna scolopes (assembly GCF_053919585.1). NCBI lineage: Eukaryota > Metazoa > Mollusca > Cephalopoda > Sepiida > Sepiolidae > Euprymna > Euprymna scolopes. The sequence continues at coordinate 115,397,478 of NC_136489.1, read as the reverse complement.
TGTTTCCTGAAATTTGGTAACTAAACGTTGAATTGTCTTTCTATCAGGTACATTGTTGCTACCAAATCTTTCCCTGCATTTCCGCAGTCCCAGAGGAACTGATTATTTGGCAAAGTATGCATCGATGGTTTTAATCCGCTGCTACTATGAACAGTGTTCACTTGAATCCATATCGAAGTCAAACAATTATCCCAGGCCTGATCTTTACGCAATATGAAACATATGAAGAAAATGATGAAACACAAGTTTATGATGAAAAACAAAATACGTCGCTTTTTTGGTCCACCCTGCATGTATATGAGCTGCATTATATTTCTAATTTATGAAAACAAAATCAATATATGCTTCTAATTCTTTTAGATAACGATCGATAATTTGTATTTCTTAGATTATTCGAACTATTGGTTTCATTTTGGATGTTACTCTGACAACGTTTATATTAATGTAAGTTCGCACCTTCTTTAAGTTCATCTTTTCGAACTAGAGAGTTTTTTTTATGTTAAACTCGCTAACTTTGATAGTATTTATTAAATTCACGAAATCAGTTCGCGATTTCATACAAATTCTCGAGTCGGACGTAAAGATATTCCGAATTTGACAAAACGCATCTGAAGAAGGTAAGGATTTACATCGGCTGAAACATTTTGAGAATAACATCCATAACGAGAGAAGTATTTTAAGTAATCGATATTATACAAAATCAATATGATTCTGCATACGAGGTTATTAAATAAGTTAACTATGTTCACAAATCGTCAAGATTCAGTGCTAAATTTAAAATTAAAGTTTAAGAAAGCTGTTTTTCAAGACTAAGATATTTAACGGGTAGATTCGTGCAATCTAACTTTGTTGCATTTATTGTCGAACGTCTGAGCGTAGACTATTCTGATTATAGTTAGGAAAAAACTTTGGTGTTGAAACGTTTTGATTTTTCTGCTGTTTGCCCTTCGAAAGCTGCATGAGTTGCGCATTAAAATAATTGTTGCTTCAAATATTTTAACTTTGTTTAGTAACACATTCTATCGGCAGTAAGAAAGCAAGATGCATTGGTTCTAAGTTATTCACGCATGATGGAATCTGTATGATGAAAGGTGAGATGATGTGTACATAAATGTATGACTGTCTTAATATGTCTGTCGGTCTGTCTCTGTCTGTCTGTCTGTCTGTCTGCCTCTCTCTCTCTCTCTCTCTATATATATATATATATATATATATATATATATCTTCCTGGCAGAATATAATCACTATAAAATAATGAGACTTAACACATAGAGTAAGTTATAACAAGTTATATTGTACAACGATACAATATAACCAATAGATATTGATACTCGAATGCATCCTGAATGCCAAAGTATAAAGACCAACGTAATCCCTGCCTAGTTACCGCTTTCTAGCTTCTTTCTTTTAAAGACTGAGTAATTCATTCTCAAGGAGTATCAGCGTATTCTACTATATCATATACATGTGCGTATATATATATATATATATATATATATATATATATATATATATATATGCATATATATATATATATTTCATATATTCACATTTTAGAAGGAGATATAATATTTTCAGTATTTACGTCAATAGTGTCCAATACATGATTAGAGTTCTACACGAAATTTCGTAAGGATTCGTCAGGCTAAAATGCATTTCACCTTTACTTACAGTGTGGCCACGCACCTAAGGTATGTATTTAGGAACGAGGTATTTCAATCTACGTGTCACAGTTGCAGATAATCTTTACATAAGTTAATGAGCTAACCATCAGATATTTTAATGTCTGGGATGTAGTATCTTTTTTGTCTAATAAACGAGTTCTATCAGCTGTTTTTGTTTCTTTTCAGCAAGCTGCATGTTTGTATCAAGTTAGTTTTATTTATTTCCATTTGTCATTTCCGATAGCTGATATCAAACATAAGAATCTCACCTGTCTTGAGAACAGCGTACTGCAATGGCTAAATCAACCCAGAGAAAGAAGTGAGCGAAACTGGCTCATGAGCAATTAATTTTCCATATTTTATTCTAACTTGATAATATATATGTCAAACACCAGACCAGTAAAATAATACTAATGGATAGTAATCTTAAACATCCATAAATTATTCGTTATACGGCTCCCAAAATATGGAACAAGAATTTACAATATAGATGCATGACATAAGGCCTAACGGCGTTGGCTAAAAGCAATTATATATGATAGTCTTTTAGCAAGTGTCTTTTAGCAAGTGAATGTTAAATCGTTACGACAAGCGATAGTAACAAAAAAAAAATACATATGAACTTTACACTTTTACTCGGTCATTGCATACGAAATTGTTACACACGCATTAATCTGACCACACCCAGGACCGACACTTTGCAGACTCAATCGCAAAGGATACAAAGAATACGAAAAGAGAAAAGAACTTCCTGTGTCAGGTTGTAAGAAAATATCTTCATTCCTCATTCTCCCGCAAGGCATAAATTCTCGTTTTGTCTCGTGACGTCACTCACTTCTCTAACGTGACACTCCCTTCTTTTTTTATAGTTTTTTTCTTTTTCCCGACCGTTACGTATTTCGCACACTGCTCAATATTTGCATACGCGAGTCTGCGCTCTGTTATAGAATTAGAACAATCTAGCCATGCATTTATTTTATTATTATTATCCGCATCTTTTTAGTTGTTATTTCATGACGTTTCGGCTAACTGTTCCTCTGGCTTTCGTCAGATGGTAACCGTGACGGTATAGCAACTCCGAATCTTCTAACTGCATCGTTAGCAATTACTGACGAAAACCAGAAGATTAGTTGGCCGAAACGTCGTGAAAAAACAGCTTAAAAGATGAGAATAATAGTCCGCATTAAAATAAATTAATATATAATGCTCATCTCAATAATGGATTCCAATTAAAATTAATATATAAATCCATCCATTGTTAAATAAATTGTTTTTTCGAACTCCGTCCGACTTTTCAGACTCGACTATAAGGTTTCCAAATTCGAAAAGGTACTCATGAACCAGGTCAGAGGTTACATCTACTATTCGTATTGTGTGTATAGCTGACGCTAACGTCACCATATTCAGTCAGTCGTCGTGGAGGACTAACTAAAAAACTTCTCTCTCCAAAGTACATTATCACTATGGAATACATAAGCTTTTCACTTTGAACTAGCTTCTATTGATAAAACACTCAGATGCGGTTGTAAATATGGTGAGTCATTTCAAAAGGTAGTTCAGTGCATTCTCTTTCAAAAGTTGCATTCAATTCATTTATTATTACTGGATTCGTACAATGAACATTATCTTTTATGATTCCCCATTAAAATCGCGGTTTCATGAAGCTTGGAGAGCGCATAGACCATTCAGTAGATTATCTACGCCCAGTTTTATCTATCTGGCGGATTTTAATCAAGATACCATCTTCCATAACAATGGTGTTAGAGATGTGATTCTTCTCGCTTGAAATAAAGGTATTCTTTATTTTCCACGGATCGAGCAAATGATTACCATTGTAATATATGTTTTGAGGACAACATTACTTGTGGGTGTACGTAATTGCTGATTTCACCTACGGAGGGACGGATTATACCTTAAATGTACCTATCGATTGAGGATTAAATGGTTGATAATGTAAATTGAAAGAAACTAATAGTTTACAATAATACAGACTTGTTAGCAACACAGAAATCACTCGGCATTTGGATAATCAAGTTTGTTCATGACATGCCACACTTTAAGCCGGTATTTAATGGCGAATGAAGTCGTTTTTAGTAAAACGTTTTGCGTTGCAAGTCCGTAATATTTTAAAAATTTTATAGATAAACTAGTCTTTTTCTCTGTTGTTTCACTGCTATATTTCCATAAATTTATTTATATATATATATATATATATATATATATATATACTAGCAGGGGTGCCCGGCGTTGCTCGGGTGTTTGGAGGTGTATGCTGTGCAAAAAAAAGCAAAAGAAACAAAAAAATGGTTAATTTTTAAAACTTTGACCCTTATTATGACCCCTTAAAATTTATTGTTTCGGGCTCAAATCACTTTATTAAGTTAGATCCATGTTCAAGGAACCTAAATCTAAAATTTCAAGTGTCTAGACCCAAAATTGTCGGAGGAGTTTGGTAGAGTTCTTAAAAGTCAAATTGGTTAAATTTGACCCCTTAACAGCCAAATTTCTGGCTGACACCCGTCAGATCGATTTTCCCAAATCTCAGTACCCGGTATTTCAAATTTCGAGTCTATAGAATAAAAATTGACAGAGTTATTGCGTAGGGAAATGTACACAGACAGACAGACACACAGACACACAGACAGACAGACACGTTCACTTTTATAGATATGTAGATATATATATATATATATATATATATATATATATATATATATATATATATATATATATATGTCAACAGTATTTCTCGCGCTTAACGATAGCCAAATAGATTAGGGCCTTGGTCATGAAGCCAGAGATGGCTGCTCTTGCCGGATTCGAATCTGTCGACTGGTGTTAATCCTTACACCCTTTAGTGATGATTCTCGAAAGAATGAAACACTAGTGTCTGTAGGTATTTAATGATTATTATAGTAAATAATTATATATATATATATATATATATATATATATATACTAGCAAAATACCTGTCGTTGACTAGATTTAAAAACAGCCTACAGAAAATGGACTCTGATTTATTAAAGTATGATAGGTTATGAAAAGGAAGGGTTGTAAATTTGGGTTGAATTTGGGGGTATCAAAACCAAAGCAAAATATGATGAAAGTAAAAATAAAATAGATAACCTCCATAATTTATTATACCATACCTGTTCACACTGAAACACTTATCACAATATTCTGTGGATCTATATTAAAAAACCTTGTTAAACTTTGGGACATATTTCCATTCTATGGAGGTCAGGTGCGAACGAACACCCTATAATTTAATTATACCATATTTCTTCAGACTGAAACATAATTATCAAAGTATACTAACGCAGATAGATATGAAAACTTTTTATAAAAGTTTGTGCCTATTTCCATTCTATGGAGGCCAGGCGCGAACGCAAACTTCACAATTTTATCATATCATCCCTATTTAAGTTTAACATACTTATCAAAGTATTCTTATGTACATCTATATCAAAAACACTTGTAAACGTTTTTTTTTAATTTTTAAATTTTTTATTTCCATACTTTGTGGACCAGGCGCGAACGCACACCTCACAATTTTAATAAACCACTGTTCTGCCAGATCAAACATACCCATTCCTGTGTCTGGATACATCTCCTATCATTATATGTAATCAGTTTTTTAAAATAGTCAACCATATAGGAGCCTATTCGTGACCACAAACACACACACACACACATTCAGCTTTATATATATATATATATATTCAGACAGAAGATGTTGCTAAGTAGCACGGAGCGTTTTTTGCTTAATGATTTTTGTTTTTGTAAGTTTTTTTTTCATTTTTCGCATTGCCATTCGTATGTCTCCGTCGAATTTTTGTAAAAAGAATTCCGTAGTCGTTTTCTTCCATCTCTTATTTTTTGCAAGTACTCTTAACTGATTTTCTTCAGTCTTCTTAGGTCAGATTTTGTTTAAAATCTGGATGCTTTTACATGTTTTAATTTAAACTACATTTAAATTACTTGAAATAGTTAAGCGTCTCGTGTGTAAAAAAATACGTTTTACCGTGTTAAGAACGTGGATAAAACAAATATACAACGGTTTAAACAGTTGATTTACAAAATGGTATGGAATTTACAGAGTTTGTTTTTGCTATTACTTTATAAATTTAAATTACAACATATATATATACAAGGGTTGGACAAAATAAACGAAATACCTTAAAAATAAATTTAAAAAATTAATATGGTGTAGGTCCAGCTTTTCGAGGTATTGATTCGTAAAAATTGTAAATTATTTCCAAATGAATTTTATCCCATTCTTCAGCTAAAACATACTCCTGTTCTTTTTAGTGAGATGGCGGCGGAAATCGATTTTTTACTTGAATCTCCATAATCGACCACAAATGTTCAATAATGTTGAGATCTGGTGATTGTGGTGGCCAAATCAGACGCTCAACTTCATTGGAATGCTTGTTGGGCCATTTTTTAAATAATTCTAGCTGTATTGATTTGGGTATTATCATCTTGAAAGATGGCATCCTCACGCAAACAATTCTTGAACCACAGGATGAAGTTTGTCACTCAGATTCTTAAATAGTCTCGACTATTAATTCTTCCAGCGGATTTCCAAGAAATGACACCCCAAATCATCACAGTAGCCCTGCCATGATTTACGGTTGGGAGAAGGCAGTCTGGATAAAGAAGCTATTTCGACTGTCTCCAAACGTAGACTCCGCCGGTGATTGGAAATAAGGAAAACGATGATTCGTCAGAGAAAATCACATTTTCCCACTGTTCGGAGGTTCTTACACCACTCTAATCGCTTTAAAACATTTGTCTTTGAGAGCATGAGGACAGGGGGTTTCTAAATGCATTTCTCCTTAAAATCCAGATTTCTGCAGCTCTCAACAAACAGTTCTTGTGGAAGCTGGGCCCTGTAAATGTTTATTGAGCACTGCTGTGATTTTAGGAACCGTGGTCTTACGATCTGCCGTAACAATCCGCTTAAGAGTCTGGCGGACTCTTTCAGACATCTTTATCTTTCTACCAAACTTGTACTTTTCTGAGGACGTTTTTTCCTTCTCTTTTAAAAGCAATCATTCGTGTAGTTTCTGTTACACGAGCACCTGCCATACAGGCCCCAACAATTTCGCCTCTTTGGAAGTCCCGTAAGGTTTGCCATTTTTATAGGAAGAGCTTTTGATGAATTTAAATATCTGTAAAAGAAATTTATTTTAATTAAGCATATCATATGACATAAATAATACACAAAAAAAGCATTAAAACATGTCAAGATTTCATTGTGTAAAACACGTTCAAAGATTGATGCCAAAAATGTTAGGTGTCTCTCTTATTTTGTCCAACCCCTGTAGATATACATATGTATCTATATGTGCACGTGCACACACATGCACAAACACACATACACACACACACACACACATATATATATATATATATATGTGTGTGTGTGTGTGTGTTTGTGTGTGTGTGTGTATGTGCACGTGCTCATATAGATACAACATATATAGCATATAGAGCATATAGAACTGCACGCCTGTGGAATTGTCTTCCGTTTTCCTGCTTTCCAGCTGTCTATAATATGGTTGTCTTCAAGTCCAACGTGAACAAGTTTCTGATGAGCCGTTCCACATAGGTTAACAAATTTACCGAACTTCCATTACTATCGATTACTATATTGTCCTTTTGACTACTCTACACTCTTTAACCCTTATCCTTGAGTGGCCTATCGGCCTTGATAAGTGGTGACGTCTATGTAAAAAAAAAAAAAAAAAAAATTTTTAAATGCCTGGGTATGTAACCATCCTATACACACACACACACACACACACACACACACACACATATATATATATATATATATATATATATATATATATATATGAGTGTGTGTGTGTGTGTGTGTGTGTGTGGGATGGTTACATACCCAGGCATTTGAAAATGTTATTACTGTTTTCCAAATTTACATTGTTAATTTTTAGTTCTTTCAGTGCTTCCAATGTTTTAAGTCTTTCTACTTTTAGCTCCATACTAGGATTTTTCTAAATTGAACATGTGGGCAGCCATGTTGTTTTAGTTGTTGGCAAACAGAGCTTGTATCTGAAAATCGTCTGGACGGTGTGTTTTCGCGCGTTCAACGTAGCTATTCGTGTTTCTATTGTTGGAGATGCATTTCACAAGGGGCACTTGAATTGGTAGACTACATTGCTTTCGTCAACTGATCCTGTTGTTCGGGAAGTGTTGTTTTTATCATAAGATTAGCAGTTTTTAATTTCTTGTTGTAGATGATGAATCTGATCTTATTATTGTTGCCTGGTAATATATATCGATGTATTTTATCTCTTAGTACCTTTTCGTCTTATTTAAAGTTGTGGTATAGCTGGTTGCGATAGAATATATTGATGGAGTAGGGATTGTTATTTGGTTATTATTAGTTTGGTCTAGATTTCTATCTGTTAGTTTTATTAAAAAATAGGGGAACTGGTTATTAATTAAGGCTCATTTGATATTTTTTAATTCGCTGTGGAATGTGTTTTTGAAGGGAGCAATTTGACTCAATTAAAAAGATTTTTATAATTGCGGTTTTGTAGTTGTATCGATATTCACTTTTGAAGTCTAAAATACAGAAATCGGTTGCAATAGTGATTTTATACGAGGAAGTGATGAATCTGCCTTTGCTGGAGTCTATGATAACGTCGAGAAATCGAATACAATCGTTGACATTTAATTCATAAGTGAAAGCAAGTACGGGTTTGTTTGAAAATGATTCTTTTAGTTTCTCTCTTTCGTTATTATTGTCAGCAAGAATACAAATATCGCCAACGTACTTCACGTAAATAGACATTTAGATGGCCGTAGGTCAAAATCAGAAGAGGAGAGTGAGCATCATAGTTCAGGTCAAAACCTAAAGAATTGTAAAAACAAGACATTTATAAGCTCGTTGGCAGATGGAATCAAGTAATAGAAGGTCAAGTTTGTTATTGTTACGAATAAAGATTTTCCAAAACATTTTTTCCATTTTTAAGATGAAATTTTACATCGGCAAAAGCTTTTGCACTATTATTAATATCCACTATATGTTTATTGGTCCCCACACAAAAAGAAGAGTGGACCTGTAAATTCACCTTTATCCGTTCGTCCGTTCGTCAATTTGTCCGTTCGGTCGTTCGCCTGTCAGAACTTTCCTCAATAACTACGACTTTGAAATTTGCACAAAACTTAAACATGATATGAGTAAAAAAAGTACGGAACGGATTTTCCGAGAAAACACCGGTTGCCCTTCTAGGGTGTGAGTTTCCGGTTAAAATGGCTAAAATTGACACTTTTCTGCTTATTAAAAAAATGTGATGCCTTGGATTTTTATAAAACTTTCTGAAAATTTTTAAATAACTGATTTCTATATAATTTTGTTTGTCTATACTTCGAGATAACTCTTGGGTGTACCCCCGGGGCTCTTTTAGGGCTAATAAAAACACTCCATTTTGGGGACTATTTTAGCATATTTATCCAAAATTTTCTGCGTATGTCTATCTAGCAGTTTTGCATAGTGCTGAACTCAAATTTAAATATGTTAAGGTCTTGGGGACTTTTGGGGCTTAATGGGGGGGGGGAGAAAATGATGGATTTAGTAATTTCTTTTTTTAGCATGGTGCAGAACTCAAATTTACATATGTTAAGGCCTTAATTGTCACGGTTTATTCAATTTCACCAGGATTTGACGTCCCCTGGGGACTTTTGAGGCTAAATGGGGGGGGATGCTGAACGTAGTCATTTTTTATGCCTCGTTCACTGTTCAGTCACTGAGGGGCCTTGCATGCTTCCCTTGTTTGTTTGTTTTTTTTACTTTGACAACGTATTATTTTACATACAGAATATTACATTTCTACAGTTGTGTTCGCATGATCGAACACACGCATAACCAGTTTGAAGTTCTTCAGCAGTGTAGGCTTGCATTTTTAGCTTGAATTTTTTTTATCAAATGTTTATCCTAGAAAGACAAGTGTCTAGGTAAACGTCAAAGATGATTTATATTTCTGGGTTAAGGCGTGCGAAAATGATAAGCACTTTTCATCTATCTTGATCGCCGTGTAATTTAGCACATTTCTGGCTCGTTCGAAGAATATCCATGTCTAAATATAGAAGTACGTCGTAAAGTGCTTTTCATAACACTGTATCGACATTTTGTCTGGTTGACACACAATAAACATCAGTGCTGTTCTTTCAAGCAGATAGGTTTCAAAATATCTTTTAAAACAGAACAGATTTTTGTTCTTATTGATCAGTTCATTTTACGATGAAAAAAGAGGCACCATTTAAAATCGCTGTAAATCAGTTTTGCGTTTACACAAAGAGTATCGCTTAATACGATAAGGCAGCTTTTTACCACATTTTATCACTTTTCTATATGCTCAACTCAAGAAGGGAAACATTTTAGTCACCCACATACAGTACTGTTTCGCCATATTACATCTCTCCAAAAAACAGAATAACACACATACTCAGACCTAGACACACACGCGCGCACACAAAGACACACACAGACATATATATATGTATATATATATATATATATATATATATATATAAATATATATGCATATTAACATATGTAAATTTGAGTTCTGCACCATGCTAAAAAAAAGAAATGACTAAATCCATCATTTCTCTCCCCCCCCATTTAGTCCCAAAAGTCTCCAAAGCCTTAACACATTTAAATTTGAGTTCAGCACTTGCAAAACTGCTAAATAAACAGACGCAGAAATTTTGGATAAATATGGTAAAATAGTCCCCAAAATGGAGTGTTTTTATTAGCCCTAAAAGAGCCCCGGGGGCACACCCAAGAGTTATCGAGAAGTATAGATAAACAAAATTATATAGAAATCAGTTATTTAAAAAATTTTCAGAAAGTTTTATAAAAATCCAAGGCATCACATATATATATATATATATATATATATATATATATATATATATATATATATATATATATATATATATGATATAATAGACTGTTTTGTTTTTAACTCCCCGAAACAGTGTTTCATTGTAAACAACCGATGATCCTTAAAAAATAAATTATTACTGGTACTATAGTGAATTCGAGAGCAAGTTGATGCAATGATTGCAGGTGATTGTATAACTTACTGACTAAATGGTTTCCTAACGAATGATTAAAAAATTGTTTTGTATATAGTTTTAAAGGTTAAAAACTTCCAAGACTATATATATATATATATATATATATATATATATATATATATATATATATATATATATATATAGCCATGTCGTTCGCACGATGTCACGATTTTTTTTCTTTTTTTTTTTTTGCATCTTGACACTTATATCGAATTCTGCCAGAGACCATAACATAAAAGTATCATGAACGCATATACTTTCTTGTTTTGTGTGTGAATATTACATTTCTAACAAAAATGGCCAAGGATTTGAGTTATTGTACGCAACAGGTCACTGGGTGCACGAATGTTCCTTTGTTAAAATAGTTGCAAAGGAAAGTGAGATGAAATGTTCGCTCTTAAGGCAAACAAAGACAACATCTAACTCGTGAACAGGCTCGAGTGAATGGACTATGAGCGACCTTTTTCGGTTTCTTTTTGAAGAGGTCCCCGTGTAGAGAACCAAAGACGATCAGTAAGATCTCTCCAAAACTTTCTTCTTGACCTGTGATCCTATGTCAGACTGGAAAATAAGATGAGAACTGAAAGAAACTACTGATATAAAGGAAAATGAAAAAGAAAAAAAAAAAGAAAAATGTCCATGTATAAATAAGAATACAAGCTGATACCTCGTGTGTATGTGTATGCTTTTTGCCTTTCTTTTACTTTCATAAATTCAAATCCAATTATTTTGTGTAAATTAATACTGCCTAAAAATCGAATCTATGTAACCAATGATGATGATGATGATGATGATGATGGATGATGATGATGATGATGATGACGACGACGACAGCGGCGCTGCTGCTGCTTATGTCGCGATGATGATACGAATATTTATTGAAAAAGGAAATTAAGGGAAAACTTTAGCTATTCAAAATATTAATATTTAAAACAATTATAAACATGTCTCTATTTTGAAACATGTTTCCCTGAACGCTGCAATCGGGCAATGTTGTTAACATGCAAACATTTTAATGTGCTTGAAAAATACTTATGTCAGGCGGTAAGATTGTTACTATATAGCTAAGTCTCAATAATGTTAGCAAAGCAACGTCCACATACGATGTTGAGGAACTGTTATGTTTACTTTATGCTATTCTGTCGGCTGCTCAGCAAAACGAAAGAAAAATACACACACACACACACATATATATATATGTGATTGACTGATGATTGCAACGTCTTATCAGACGAGTGCCACTCCCTCAGACACTTAAAGTCCATGAACTCAAAAATGGCTACCATCGCCACAGGACCATTTTAATAGACAAATGCCTGAGGGAGTATCTATTTTTCTTTTTACACAGTGATCACCACTTATCAAGGCCCGGAAGCCACTCAGGGATAAGGGTTATTGCAAGTACATTACGTTAGTGTGGAGATTTGATGAAGTGTTTACTTAAGGGGGCGGTTCCTTAGGAGTTTGTTAACATTGGACTTGAAGACATCCAAGTTGTAGTTCGGTGGGAAGCAGGCAGACGGAACAGAGTTCCACAGGCGTGCAGTTCTAAGAAAGAAGCTTTGTTCATGGAATCCGCGTTTTGATTTAGGCACATATATAGAGTGGGGTAAATTTTTCACAGTGGATTCAGCTAGACGGGTGTTTTTCGTGAAAGATTGGCGAGGGGGGACCAGAGATTGGAGTTCATACGAGCACCTGCCATGGAAATAACGATAAAACAAGGATAGGCTCGCAACGTCTCTTCTGTGGGAGAGAGGTTGCAGGGTAGAGAAAAGGGCATCCCCCACTAAGCCACGAAGTCTATTTTGTACTCTGTCAAGGCAGGATAGGCTGTTTTTGCAGCTCCTGCCCAGATATGGCAACAGTACTCCATCCTTGGACGTACTTGGCTTTTATATAGATAGAGAATTGCATCAGTAGTTAGATATCTTCTGGAGCGGTAGAAGGATCCCACCATCTTTCCAGCGACCTTAGCAACAGACTTGATGTACGTGTTCCATTTCAGATCAGGAGTAAAGGTCAAACCCAGAAGCTTGTCAAAACACGGGGCCTCACCCAGACGAGAGCCATCCATCACAATTGATGCCAGATGGGGATCAGAGCGTTGATGATGTAAGGATAGGAGTTTGGTTTTAGATGCATTAAAGGTAACCAGCCACATCTTCCCCCACTGAACCACGCGCTCGAGATCAGAGGAGAGAGAATCAGAGAGAACTTTGTTATTTACAGCCTTTAATGTGTTGCCGTAGATGGTCGTGTCATCAGCATAGATGTCAACAAATGATTTAAGTATGTGTTTAGGGAGGTCATTGATGTAGATCAGGAAGAGAGTTGGGCCCAGGATTGACCCCTGAGGAACTCCAGCATTTATATTGCAGGCCTCCGATTTTTGTCCATCTACCACTACTCTTATGAGCCTATCGGAGAGAAATGTAACATCATCTATACGCAGATGATGTTACAGAGACTTAGCTTTGTACGACAGCTAAGTCTCTCTCTCTCTCTCTTGGTTCAAAATGTTGAGATCCAGCAACAAGCAAGAACAAGATAGCCAGCAACAAGTTAAACTGCAGACCAGCTTAATGCGGGTACTGGTCTCCCGCTTTATGGTTTTTTAAATCAGAGATTTGCTTCTCCTAGAAAGGTTGCCTTCGCCACGGCTTACGGGAGTCCTCTCCACCCTAACACACACACAAACACACCCGGTTCTAGTTGGCCGTTGACCCCGAAAAAGGGTTCATTCGTCTTTTGGAAGGTCTTGTTTTTAATCTTTCTGGGAGACTAACCACTCTCTTCACCAAACGAGTCTGGTGGGGGAACCAGTTTAGTATATATATAACCAGCTACTGTCTGACGACTCCTGCACCACATGGAGCTCCATCGTCCCTCTGTAAGAAAAGGCACCCCATATCATTACAGCCCCCCACCACCACTATGACGTGTGGAAAAATTTCAAGGGGCAGGTTTTTGTCATGCCAATATCGCTGGGAGCCATTAAGACCATTAAAATTGAATTTTTTCTCATCAGAAAACAGGACTTTCTTCCACTTCTCAACGTCTCAGGTTTGGTATTCACGACCAAATCTTAAGCGGTCCACTTTGTGACATGGAAGCAATCAAGGATTTTGTTACGCTTTTTATTTAGCATGCTTTGTTTGTTGTAAGTATCGTCTGATGGTTATTTGACTGCAATCAGCATCTGTAACCGCCTTAATTTGACTAGAAGAAAGTCCTCTCTCATTCATAACAACCCGTCTGATTCTCCTACTCAATGCAGGAAAAATTTTGGGGGCCTATCAAAGGATTTTGCTTTTTCATAATTCTTAGCGTTCTTTAGAAAGTATAGAGCACTTTCTTCAGTTTTTATTAATTACCATCTCCACTAAATATATGTATATATGTATGTATATATATATATATATATATGTATGTATATATGTATATATATATACGTGTGTATATATGTATATATGCATATATATATGTATATATGTATGTATGTATGTATATATATGTATGTATATATGCGTATGTATGTAAATATATATATATATGTATGTATATATGTATATATATATATATATGTATATACATGTATGTATATATATATTTATATATATGTATATATATATATATATATATATATATGATGAGAATAATGGAAATAATATTCCGACGAAATAGAATATATATATATATATATATATATATATATATTTATATATATGTATGTATATATGTTGGTTGGTTGGTTGTTTTTGTTTTACGGCATATCAACCCTTTTCGGGTTATTTAATGCCGAATCCAAAGATGTTGAAGAAAAAATTTCTAGTAGAGTATATTTGTTGTTTTCAAGTCGGTTTCTACTTAACCCATAGTTGGAACCCTAACAGATACTACCACTCCGGGTCAGAGTGGACCTGGGAGCAATGGTAATTAAAGGGTGGTTCTACACTCCCCAAAGCCCGCAAGCTGGGGCCTCACCACTGGATATACTTTAAGGTCATATCCAGGACCCCCATTGAGGGACTTTTACCCCCTGCAGGGGGGGCAGTCGGTGTATTCTAATGCCCCACCGACAGGGCCAATGTATACATGTATATATATGTATGTATATATGTATATATATGTATGCATATATGTATGTATATATGTATATATGTATGCATGTTTATATATGTATATATGTATGTATATATGTATGTATATATGTATATATATGTATGTATATGTATGTATATATATATATGTATATATATGATGAGAATAATGGAAATAATATTCCGATAAAATAGAAAAGGAAAAAGGAACAAACGGAGTTATTTGTTCATCAACGTTTCGTCTTTATTTCGAGACATTATTTATTTCGAAACTCGGTTTTTTCTTTTTTTTATTTCTCTCTCTCTCCCTCTCTCTCTCGTCCTCTCTCCGTACACACACACACACACACACACACACACACACACACACACACACACACATATATATATGCATATATATATATATATATATATATATATATATATATACAATATCAAGAAGAAATGTTAACTTTACAAGCCAAAAGCTTCTGCAAACTTAAAGCGAACATAAATATTAATATTTATAATAATTCTTCATAATCTGCATAGAAATTCACTTGTTTTGTGTGTACTTGAAAAGAATATATATATATAGAGGGAGAGAGAGAGAGAGAGAGAGAGAGAGAGAGAGAGAGAGGGGAGACTCTTTCCTTTCAAGTACAACTAAAACAATTAAATTTCTATTCAGTTTGTAAAGAAACAATGGGAACTTCCATGAATAAATTTCATTCTCACGACCATCTGATATGTGAAGCAAGATAGCGCAAGACTGCTTCCCTACCGTCTACAACATGCTCGGATTCAAATCTTATGAAAATAAAATACTTGATGGGCCATCCTCTCAGATAATAAATTCCTCTTAAATAATTCTCTTCCTATACAACTAATTGATTGCTGGTCCTCAAATGTTTTTTTTTCTTCTTTTTTTTAAAATCAATTTTTACCTCAAACAAGGCACAATGGCACTTTGAAGTAGGGGGGGCTACTATCGAGGATATAAATGGCAGCGGCATTATGAAGGGAGATGAGTAGCAAGATGTTTTTCACATTACACTTGAACTTCTGCATGTTAGTACAGTTCAGAAAGCAGAATCCCGGAAGAGAGATCAAAGTCTAGATTGGAGTAAAAGGTTTTCTTACACCTAGGGATCTCTACTTTGTATGGGTGGAACTTAGCTGCTTGTCGGGTTTGTTGCGGGTAGTCACGTCCAGGGGTACAAGTGTTTGTAGTTCGTCATAGCATTCACCATTAAAGTACTTGTATGACACGCATAGGGATGCAACATTTCGTCGGTAGGAAGCTTAGATGACAGTTCAGGACCTATCAGGCTGCCGACTCCCTTCTGAACCCTGTCCAGGAGTGAGAGAAAAGCAGCAGGTGCACCAGCCAAATGTGATAACAGTACTCCATAAATGGGCGAATGGTGGTCTTATAGAGGTACAGGATATTTTCAGGCGTAAGTAGTTTTCTAGCACGGTAGAGAGAGCGCACCTTCTTTGCAACAGCCTTGCCAATGCTCTTAATGTATCTATTCCAGTTCATGTTCCCTCTAAACGTTAGGCCGAGGAGTGTAAAGGAAGTTCTTTCAGGTAATGTGTTCTTGGCCATTGCTATTGGTGGGTAAGGAATTTTTTTTTTTGTAATTATTGAAGGAAGCAAACTTAGTCTTGGCAGCATTGAATGTGACCATCCATTTTTGTCCTAATTTCACTACAGATTGGTGGTCATCCTTTAGTGTTTCTGCAATGTACTTATATATGTTATAGTGAGTTGCACCTGTTATAGAGAGTGGTGTCATCAGCAAATATACCCATCTCAGAAACAATTTTATCAGGGAGGTCATTTATGAATATCAGAAATAATAAAGGCCCACGGATAAACCTCTGAGGTACTCCCAGTTTTATATCATATTGTTTAGATGCACGACCGTGGAGGACAACCTGGATTTTTCTCTTACTTAAGAAGGATTTAATTGCATTATGTATTCTTCCAGTGATACCATATGATCGAATTTTCCTTAGAAGACCATCGTGATATATCCTGTCAAAGGCATTAGATAACACTAGGGCTACCGCTCTACCCTCCCCTGTTTTGTCTAGTCAACGATACATATGTTCGGGGATTACAATTCTTGGCCTTCGAGCCGAGATCAAAGAAGATCAAAGTGTAGTATCTGTTCTGATACCTACATCGTGCGAGGCAGTGCTGTTCTGGCGACACATTCTCGTGCCCGGAACACCTGACAGGCTTTTTGGGTCGCGTTCTGTCCGCACCCCCACTTTGTCTGTCTTTCTCTGCTCTCCCCCCTCCCCCACGGGGGGGATCCGAGCTGATAATTTACGACCTTCCCGCGAGGGAGGGTCGGAAACACCTTCTCTCTTCCCTCCACTAACTTCCCACTCCCTCTCTCAGTTCTATCTCCCCTCTTGCCGCCTTTTGGCGCCACCTTTTTTTGGCGCCAAAGTCGGCTCCCCACTTTAGACGCTGATTCCACGTCACTTTTTTCGGTGAATTTTTTAAAAGAGGGACCCAAAACGGACACCCCCAGCCCGGGGGCCACCAATATGGATGCCCTCAGCCAGGGGCCCACCAATATGGATACCCCCAGCCAGGGGGCTACTGCTCCCCAAGAGGACGAATCCCCAACAGGAGAAAAAACAACTGCTGATGGGGCGTACCGCCCGGGTATGACACCATTGGACGCTCCCCAGGAGGGGGAAAATTTAACAACAGCTCCCCCCGAGGGCGACTCCCCCCAAAGGGGAGCAAAACCAAAATCGGTCGTAGCATCTCACTCCAACCACAAAAAGGAGGAGGTGCCGGACCAAAAGGACAATAAAGGGGACAGCGCTCCCCAGGAGGGCTGCTCTCCCAAAAGGGGAGCAGATCAAGAAAATGAGGGGGCATACCGCCTGGACCTCACAAACGAGGAAGGGGCAGATAGCCTCAAAGTAAACAAAAAGGATCATGCTCCCCAAGAGGCCGACTCCCCAAAACGGGAAGCTGCTCCCGAAAAAGACACTAAAAAGGGAGCCGCCGCCCAAAAAGGTGACACTCCCACAAAAGGACTGACCAAGACATCTGGGGAGGCAGGAAGCGTCGCCAATAAACAGGCAGGGGCGACCTCCATAAAAGACCAAAAACGATCTAACCCCACTAAAGACCCCATACCAACACCAACAAGAGGGTCTGCGTGGGGGAAGACCGTAGAAAAACAACTGTCCCCTCAAGAGTATAGAGACCTGTACCTGACAAAGTACAGACAATACATAGAGGGGGCAGATATAAAACCCATACCGGGTGCCTGGGAGGCGATTGAGGGCAGAGTCCTGTCCTTTGCCATTTCCGATATACCGGAAAACCGGCTCCTAGGAATGAAGAAGGAAGACATGGCGGGGCTTCTCCACAAACTTAACATCCCAGTACTATACCTGTACCAGAGGAGCTTCGCTGTGTGGGACATCCTCCTACCCACCAAGGATGATGCGGAGAGACTCTCCCTCCAAGAAATAAAGCATGGGAGAGTCAAACTAACACCTGAATACCAGGGCAAGAGAAGGACTCGGGTGCAGGTATTTAATGTGCCAACCCAAATACCTGCGGAAGTATTAGGATGCCTCTTCAGCCAGTACGGTGAGGTAGAACAGGTGACCCCAGTACGGTCAAAAACTGGGACTCACCTGGGCTGCTACACAATAGCAATGAGGCTGAAGAGGGAAGGTTTTCAAGCAATACCACCGCTGCTGACATACAAAGACGCCAGCATAACGGTAGTGGTGGAGGGCCGCCGTCCACACTGTTGGTTCTGCCAAAAGCAGGGCCACATGGCTAGGAGTTGCCCCCAAAGGGTAACCCCTAATCCAACAACCCAAAAGGCGGTCACAACCCCTGAGACAACGCCCGCACCAAAACAGGCGGCAACAACCCCTGCAACTGCAGCACCAACCCCAGCTCCAAGGAAAACCCAAACCACCCAGGAGGCCAAGGGGGAAGAATGGAGCACGGTAGTGAGACAAAAGCGGAAACACATAATCCCTTCTGCCACCGTCCCACCACCAGCCCAAAAATCGAGGCAGGAGCCTCTGCAAATGCAGCAACAACAACAGCCACCGCAGCCAATGCCGCGGAAACAACTGCAGCAACAACTACTGCAGCAGCAAAATCAGCAAGTGCAGCAGAAGCAGCAACGACACCAGCGAGAGCAGCAACAACAAAAACAGCTGCAGCAGCAAATAGAGGAGCAGACACAACCAACGGTCCCCACACCAATCGAGACGGGGATCAAGCGGAGAAAAGACTGCTCCTCTGAGGATGAATCCGCAAGTGAGAGGGAGAGGAACTCAACCTCACTTCTCCCCGGTTCATTCGAAAGAATGAAAAAGAAAAACAAAAGAAGAAAAGAGGAAGAAAAGGTGGCCCCCACTCCCTGTGAACATACACCACCCCTAACAACAAAATCCACTTCCACCCCCAAACCACACACTGCACCAACACCAGACACCGCACCAACACCAACACCAACACCAGACACCGCACCAACACCAAACACCGCACCAACACCAGACACCACACCAACACCAACACCAACACCAGGCACCACACAAACACCCGTCCCCACACCAAGGCAAACTGAGCCACTACCCCAAAAAGAAAATGAAAAGAATGAACCGAGGGAGAGGAGAGACTCCTCTGCCTCTTGCAGACCAAAGGTCCTTGCCCCTGAGGAACTATGTAATGTAGACCCTCTATCTGTGGCCACAGACATTTCCCATCGGCAGAGGAAAAACTTAAAACCTCTGCTCGATTACAAACAGATAGAGGGGAAAGATGTAAATATCCCCTCAAATTTCCCGGACGCCCCACTCCTAATAACCTTTGTCAGAACTCCAGAGGCCTGCAAGACCAACTTGTGGACAAGGCTGCAGGCCGCTGAAGGGGCGTTTCCGGGAATTGAACTGGTGAAAAAAAAATGACCCTTCTCTTGATGAACTGTCAAAACAATGCAAGGGAAGGGTCCCCGTGTTGGTCCATCCGTCACTCTACAGGACAGGGCCATAAAATTAATTTATCCTTTGGACGTCGGCGGCATTGCGAGAGAAGGTCAGGATATGAAAAACCTGACCACCTTGAGCATGGCACATAACGTCGGCGTCCTCTCCCCAGCTGACTTCGGAGGTGAGTGTGACACACCCTAAGGTAGGTACCATGGCTTTGAATTTGGCTAGTTTGAATTCGAGGGGCTTGAGATCACCGGGCCGGGCGGCTCGCCTCCAGCACGACCTCTTGTCCCTGGGAGTGGATGTGGCTGCGATTCAGGAGACGCATTTCGTTTCCTCTGTGGACTGTCAGGTGCTGGCCCGAGACTTTGAGGTTTTCTCAGCATATGGCAGCCCGCGGGGGAAGGGAGTTTCCGTGCTGGTTAAACGTACCCTGTCGGCGACGGTCGACGTTGTCCATAGAGATGCGGTGGGTAGGCTGGTTGTGGCCGATGTTGCCGTAAAAGATTCTGTGTTTCGGGTGATTGCGGTTCATGCGCCCAGCACCGCTCGTGAGAGGGTCTCATTCTTCAGTCAGCTTGACGCGTTTGTAGATTGTCGGAAGCGGGTGGTGCTAATGGGGGATTGGAATTCCATCTTAGACCCCGACATAGATAAGGTAGGAGGCGGTGCTAGAGGATCGGAGAGGTGCGAGTCCAGCCTGGCTGATCTGATGGCTAGATGCGGTCTGGTCGACAGGTTTCGGTTCGAGCATCCAGGGCGGGAGATGTGGACGTGGACCAATAGTGTTTCCTCCTATCCAAATACCTATTTGGACAGGATGTTAGTTAGGAGAGGCGAAGTAGACTTCTTATCTTGTCCCACGTTCACTTGGCTAGGCCAGACGGACCATAAATTAGTTATGGCCCGGCTGAAGCTAGGAAATAGGCCTAAGTTAGCGGGGTACTGGAAGTTAAACACCTCCCTTCTGGAGATACAAGACTTCCAAGATCAGTTAAGAGAATTGATTAAAAAGGCACTAGTGGGGGCGGTTACCGGGAGTAAGTGGTGGTTAGGTCTCAAAGCCAAGATCAGAAGCTTCTCCGTCAAGTATGCCCAGCGCCTCGCACTAGATAAGGCCAAGACGAAGAAGAAGCTAGAGCAGAAACTAGCCCAGGCTACGGGGGAGGGTGATAGGGTTAGTCAGGAACTAGCTAAGCAGGACCTTCTACGCGAGACTAGCGAGCGTTACGAAGGCCAAGTAGTTAGAGCTAGGCTTAGAAAGATAGGCAACGAAGCAGTCAATTCTGATGCAGACGTGCGCCGTGAGGTTTCTAGGCGTGGCTCGGACAAATACATTGCAAAAATCAAACATCCGAATGGACGCACCCTGGAATCGACTCGGGAGATCTGCGAGGGGTTTCGAGAACATTTCGAGGAGCGTTTTACGCAGCAGCCCGATCTTCCGGTCCTTGAGTTTAGCGACTATTTGGCCGACTCTCCCCGCCTCGAGGCGGCTAGAGCGGCTGGTTGCGAGGGCCGGGTGACGGAGCAGGAGGTCTTTACTGCGCTGAAGCAGGTCAGCTGTGACAGATCGCCAGGACTTGATGGTCTGCCATACGAACTGTACTTGAGGCTGTCGCTCATGTTTCTGCCTCTTCTGACGGATATGTTCAACCATTGGTTTGCTCAGGGATCCATCCCAGGGCAGGTGACCAAGGGAGTGATCACATTGCTGAAGAAAGGTGACGGGCATGGAGGGGAAGAGTTAGACGACTACAGGCCCATAACTCTGCTAAACACAGAGTTGAAGATTTTGGCCAAGGTCCTGTCGAATCGGCTGCAGGTTGTTATCGACGAGTTGGTTGAACCGGAACAGAACTACGCTGTGAAGGGGAGATCGATTCAGAACAACTTGCACCTGATCCGCATGATCCTAGAGGGGGGAATAGATGACGACACGGAAGCCGCGCTGATAAACTTAGATCAGTCCAAAGCTTTCGATAGGGTCGACCATCGTTTCATGGCATCTGTCTTAGAGGCTGCCGGTTTTAAACCGGACTTTTGCAAGTGGATCTCCATAATGTATCGACAGCCCATGGCTGTCGTGCAAGTGAACGGAAAGCGCTCGAAACCCTTTGTTATCTCTCGGTCGGTTCGTCAGGGTTGTCCGCTGTCGCCCCTGCTTTATGTCCTGGCTTTGGAGCCTCTTCTCCGCAAGCTGAGACATGGGGAGGCAAATTCGGCCCTGCGCGGAATGGCTCTGCCTGGCGGCTCAGCTGCCAAGGTATCCGCGTTCGCCGATGATGTCACGATCTTCGTGTCGGGCTTCAGAGACATTGAGGTCGTGTCGGAGGCACTCACACAGTACGAAAGAATTACAGGGGCCAAGATAAACCGCAACAAGTCGGTAGGACTGCGGTTGGGCGCATGGAGTGGCAACGCAAACCTCCCTGCGCCCGTCAGCTGGACAGATGGCCCGGTCCGGATCCTTGGCATGTGGTTCGGACCGGGTCTCCAGCTTGACAAGAATTGGTTGGAGGTACGGTCAAAGGTGGAGGCTGCAGTCAATTCGTGGCTTCTTAGGAAACTTTCCTTAAAGGGTAGAGCTGAGGCGTGCGCCACTTACGTCTTTCCTCTCATCCTTTACCGACTGGCCGTACTTCCCCTGCCTGCACAACACCTAAAAGCTCTTGTCGAACTCTTGTCCTCGCTCCTTTGGGACAGAGGAAGACACTGGGTGAGCAGACAGGTCTGTATTCAACGTCCGTGTGAGGGAGGCTTGGGAATGCCGGACTTGAAGTGTCATCGAGATGCTAAGAGGCTGGCCTTCCTGAGCCACTATATGCAGGATGACCAACCGTGGCACCCCGTGGTTACTGCCGCCTTCCCCGACCTCGTTCTCGACCCTTCCATCGAGAGCCGTCGCAGGCCGCGGGGAGAATCTGCCTACATGAAAGAGTGCCGAGCCGCGCTAAAACGACTACCAAGGTCCAGTGACCTTGTGACTGCTACCCGTAGGGAACTCCACAGGGATCTAGTGAAGGGGGCCGCGGACGACCCGCTATGCGCGCGTTTGGGGTGGCAGCAGAGTGAGATCCGCTCCGCGTGGAGCTGGGCGCCAGGTTCGAGTCATCTGAACAATTCGGAGTTCTCTCTGACCTGGCGATTGGCCCGAAATGCACTTCCACTCAACAACATACAATGCAGTTCTGGGTTTCTGGAGTCGCCTGATTGTCCCCGTTGTGGGACAACGGCCGTGGAAACTACGGATCACGCTTTCTTCGATTGCCGCGAACTCCGCCAGTACTGGTCGTATGTCAGTGGGGTGACGGCTCGCATCGATCCTAAGCATCCTCGCCCAATTACTGTATCCAATGTTGTGGACAACGTGAGGCCGCCGTGGGACCGGGAAAGACAAATCTACGTTACGATCCTGGCCGTGGCGAGAATGGTGATTTGGACGTCGCGTCTGCAAGGTTGCCGGGGGGTGTTGTCTTTTTCTGATCAAGATCTGATCGCGTTCTTTAAACACCAACTACGGGTGAAGATCAGATGTGATAGAAGAAGGCTGCATCGCGCGGCATTTGACAGAAGATGGATACATGTGGCAAGTCTGTGTGTACGAAGAGGAGCCAAATTTGAATACGTGTTCCCCGCCTAGGTGTGGAACGCGCAGTTCTGTAAAGTTAAATTAAACAAGTAGTCTCTCAGCTAGCTGAGTGTGTGTTCCATCCCTCCCCGATTAGGAAGCCTCCAAGATCCCCATCCCCTCTTACCTGCAATTTTTGTTTTCACCCCTTCCTCTAAATTTTACCCATCTTGGAGAAAAAGAAATACAAACTAACCTCCATCCCTTACCCAAAATAATTTTCTTTTCTCCATTCACCCCCATCTAGAGGGCATCCCCACCTAGAGACTGACCCGCAGAAGCGAGGTTCCTTTTACAAACCTAGTGGAACGGGCAGTCTATCAACTAGACGGGGTTGGGAGGGTCCTACTAATCACCTTTTGTTTTTTCTTCCCCCTCCCTCGACACAAATGAATTATTGTTACCATTTTATTGTTATCTTTTTTGTTTTTACACGTCAATAAAAAATGTTTTAAAAATTGGGAGTTACTAGGACGTCCCCCAATATGAAAGGGTGAATGCGGTATTATGGTGAAAGAAGATACTAGCTGGGAGAAACTTTTGACTTTGTTTAGTTCTGGAGTGACAAGGATGACCAACGACCCCCAAAATCCCCCCCTTTTGAGTTGGCCATGTGCCTAAGTTTTTTGTTCACCGTTAATTTTACTGTATTTTTTAACATGAATAAAAGATTTAATATCTCAAAGTGTAGTATCTGTTCCGGCAGATACTACAAGCAAAGACCAGATGTGGGGGCAACCCTACATACCTGACCTTTAACCAGCTCCCATTTCCCACCTCTCGGGAGCTGGTCCTCCTTTTCCCTTCCCCCTCCCTTCACTCCTCACATTAAAAATTGGCCTTGTGCCTAATTTGCTCAGTGGGGGAGCAAATAAATACCATCTGTTCCGGCAGATGCTGCACTTAAGATAATTTGTACCGGTCAATGGAGGGGAAACCCTCTATACTGGGACAATTATTATTTTTGGTAACCAGAGTGACCCCTTTTAGGGGAGCTGGTTTTTACCTCACATTAAAAACGGCCTTGTGCCTAATTTGCTCAGTGGGGGAGCAAATAAATACCATCTGTTCCGGCAGATGCTGCACTTAAGATAATTTGTACCGGTCAATGGAGGGGAAACCCTCTATACTGGGACAATTATTATTTTTGGTAACCAGAGTGCCCCCTTTTTGCCTACTTTTAGGGGAGCTGGTTTTTACCTCACATTAAAAATCGGCCTTGTGCCTAATTTGCTCAGTGGGGGAGCAAATAAATACCATCTGTTCCGGCAGATGCTGCACTTAAGATAATTTGTACCAGTCAATGGAGGGGAAACCCTCTATACTGGGGCAATTATTATTTTTGGTAACCAGAGTGCCCCCTTTTTGCCTACTTTAAGGGGAGCTGGTTTTTACCTCACATTAAAAACGGCCTTGTGCCTAATTTGCTCAGTGGGGGAGCAAATAAATACCATCTGTTCCGGCAGATACTGCAAGCAAAGACAATATGTGGGGGTAACCCCACATATCAGACCTTGGTCAATGTAGGGGAAACCCTTCATACCAATCGTCACTATCCAGCTCCCCTACTCCCCGGGGAGTTGGTCCCCATTTCCCCTTCACTCCTCACATAAAAATCGGCCTTGTGCCTAATTTGCTCGGTGGGGGAGCAAATAAATACCATCTGTTCCGGCAGATGCTGCACTTAAGATAATTTGTACCGGTCAATGGAGGGGAAACCCTCTATACTGGGACAATTATTATTTTTGGTAACCAGAGTGACCCCTTTTAGGGGAGCTGGTTTTTACCTCACATTAAAAACGGCCTTGTGCCTAATTTGCTCAGTGGGGGAGCAAATAAATACCATCTGTTCCGGCAGATGCTGCACTTAAGATAATTTGTACCAGTCAATGGAGGGGAAACCCTCTATACTGGGGCAATTATTATTTTTGGTAACCAGAGTGCCCCCTTTTTGCCTACTTTAAGGGGAGCTGGTTTTTACCTCACATTAAAAACGGCTTTGTGCCTAATTTGCTCAGTGGGGGAGCAAATAAATACCATCTGTTCCGGCAGATACTGCAAGCAAAGACAATATGTGGGGGTAACCCCACATATCAGACCTTGGTCAATGTAGGGGAAACCCTTCATACCAATTGTCACTCTCCAGCTCCCCAACTCCCCGGGGAGTTGGTCCCCATTTCCCCTTCACTCCTCACATAAAAATCGGCCTTGTGCCTAATTTGCTCGGTGGGGGAGCAAATAAATACCATCTGTTCCGGCAGATGCTGCACTTAAGATAATTTGTACCAGTCAATGGAGGGGAAACCCTCTATACTGGGACAATTATTATTTTTGGTAACCAGAGTGCTCCCTTTTTGCCTACTTTTAGGGGAGCTGGTTTTTACCTCACATTAAAAACGGCCTTGTGCCTAATTTGCTCAGTGGGGGAGCAAATAAATACCATCTGTTCCGGCAGATGCTGCAAGCTATGACTAGCTATGACTAGCTATGACTAGCAAAGACCAGATGTGGGGGCAACCCCACATGCCTGACCATTAACCAGCTCCCATTTCCCACCTCTCGGGAGCTGGTCCCCTTTTTCCCTTCCCCCTCCCTTCACTCCTCACATTAAAAATCGGCCTTGTGCCTAATTTGCTCGGTGGGGGAGCAAATAAACACCATCTGTTCCGGCAGATACTACACTTAAGATAATTTGTACCAGTCAATGGAGGGGAAACCCTCTATACTGGGACAATTATTATTTTTGGTAACCAGAGTGACCCCTTTTTGCCTACTTTAAGGGGAGCTGGTTTTTACCTCACATTAAAAACGGCCTTGTGCCTAATTTGCTCAGTGGGGGAGCAAATAAATACCATCTGTTCTTCAGATGCTGCAGTTAAGATAATTTGTACCAGTCAATGGAGGGGAAACCCTCTATACTGGGACAATTATTATTTTTGGTAACCAGAGTGACCCCTTTTTGCCTACTTTTAGGGGAGCTGGTTTTTACCTCACATTAAAAACGGCCTTGTGCCCAATTTTCTCAGTGGGGGAGCAAATAAATACCATCTGTTCCGGCAGATACTGCACTTAAGATAATTTGTACCAGTCAATGGAGGGGAAACCCTCTATACTGGGACAATTATTATTTTTGGTAACCAGAGTGACCCCTTTTTGCCTACTTTAAGGGGAGCTGGTTTTTACCTTACATTAAAAACGGCCTTGTGCCTAATTTGCTCAGTGGGGGAGCAAATAAATACCATCTGTTCTTCAGATGCTGCACTTAAGATAATTTGTACCAGTCAATGGAGGGGAAACCCTCTATACTGGGACAATTATTATTTTTGGTAACCAGAGTGCCCCCTTTTTGCCTACTTTTAGGGGAGCTGGTTTTTACCTCACATTAAAAACGGCCTTGTGCCTAATTTGCTCAGTGGGGGAGCAAATAAATACCATCTGTTCTTCAGATGCTGCACTTCTATTTCTTGTTCCTTCGGGACAAGATCAAAGTGTAGTATCTGTTCTTCAGATGCTGCACTTCTATTTCTTGTTCTCTTTCGGTGAAGGAGAAATCCTTCACGACTGAGACAATTTTTATTTTTGTACCTTTTCTCCACATTAAAAAACGACCCTGGTGTCTAACTCTGTCCCGTGGGGAGGCATAGTAAATAGGTACAATTAAGATATCTGATGAGGAACGGGCTTGCTTAAATCCATATTATTTGTCGGTCAGAAGTTTGGCAGCTGCAAGGTGTTGGACTAGGGCTTGATTAATTAAGGACTTAAATATTTTGGTGAAGAGCGGGAGAACCCTACTGAAGGGACAATTTAATGGGCCAGTTCGTTCACCAGAATTATTGAAGACTGGTACCACGGAAGCGGTTTTCCAGCAGTCAGGAAAGCAAGATTATCGACTTACTGACCATCTTTTTAATCGCTATGCTGCAGTGGCCCTCGAGCCCTGAAAAGCAGTGACCTATTAACGATTAAGTATATTATTGCACTGCCGTGATCATTCATATGAATGGAATTGTTGCCGGAATGAATGTTGGATACTCAACACGCGGACACTCATTGGATAGTTTATAAACAACAGTCTGTTCAAAACTGCAGCACATAATCGTGTAAACGTGTTAAGGAGAAATGGGGTGGGACGAATAACTTTTACTCGCTCACACGTTCCACGTGCGAATCCCATGTTTATACCCAACGTGCAAAAACACATCTTCTCTGTTCCAAGTCTCGCAGGCTAAGAGCGAAGAAGAGAATCAGTAAAAGTGAAATATTAATGTCAGCTTGAAATCATCATTGGCTTATATATGGCAAGCATGATGCTGGCTACCTAGGAACTGACTCGCATTACTTAAGTCTTTGTCAAATTGAAGTATGGATCAGCATAGCTCTAAAACGTGCATCAGTACAGGCCACATCAGAGCAAGAGATACGGTCTTTTCATCATCGATTGCGAAAGAGTCCCTGTCGAGGAATTTATTCTGATAATTTTTTTTACTCATCTAAGTGTCTTCTTCTGGTAGCTGTTTTTCGGTCCATATCTTTTAGATGTGAGAAAAATATCCAGTGATATAGTCAAAATCTTTGCGTAGGATTGAGCTTCATTGTAGATATTTTTTACGTACCATTTATTGTATTTCGAGGAGGACTAAATTGTTATTTATTGTTCGTTTACGTGTGGTAAATACGCCTTAAGGGTCTCGACACTACTGTATGCAAACGCGTTGTGTTTTGAAACGAAAACAAAATAACATTGTTTTTAACTTTACTTCCATCTTGGGAAATACGACTTGAATATTTATGATTATTTTTTAATTACATTTTGGTGAGAATATAGAAGTTTCAGGAAGCATATCGCTCTGGGGAAAGAGAGATTCAGTTTATATACTTTCTAAATATTTCATTTAAATTACTTTATGCACGATATGTTGAAAGCAACCAATCTATCCCCGTTATGTATACCAACCCAAATTGTATGAAGACTAAGCAAATGGAATGTCTCTCTTCTTTACTACTCTCTCACTATATCTATCTATCTATCTATCTATCTATCTATCTATCTTTCTATATAGATCATATATATATATATGTTAAATTGAAAACATACATATATATACATATATATGTATATATACGTATATATATGCATATATATATGTATATATATATATGTATGTATATTTATAATATTTTCGCAAAAAGTAAGGCAACAATATATATATATAAGGAAAATATCTTATTGTGTATTTTCGTATGTGTTACAATTGTTTCCAGAGTGTTTGGGCAAATGTAAATACTATATAATTTTAAAATATTCCTAAACAGTTACTCTTCAGACGGCAAAATACACTATTGATACATATATGAACACATTTACAATCTATATTTTTAGAGAACAAGATGCTTGGCGTACCTACACACCATCCTTATATTTTTGTTTTTTATTTTTTTATTTTACAATTGCCTTCGTATTTAGTACTCGCCCCAATTTTCGTATTTCTAGTTTTTAAATGATATTCAAACCAACTACCTACTCTAATATTAATTTAATCCTTTGTAATTTTTTTAATTTAATAATTATTTTTCTTCCAACATTTATTTATTCGATTTATTTCTCAAATACTAATCCACCCCCTTCAAATTCTCGTTTCTACTTTTATGTTCGATTAGCTCTTATATAATCTACGATCATCTACGATAGTTTCGTACAAACTTTGTTTGAATTCTACGATCTACTGATAAATTTATGCTTAACATTTCATTTCTTCAGAAGAAACTGTGATTAAAAGTTAATTTAAATACTATTAATCCAAATTTCCCTTTATCCCGGACTGGTTATGCCAATAATTTCAATTTAAAATTTATCTTTTCAATTCTTATAATTATCCAAGTGTTTTATTTTATATTTTTGTATCTATTCTTTTTCTTATCACCCGAAATATCTTTACGTTCGAAGGGAGATAACTCTGGTTAATCAAGTATTACCAATTTATCAAGTTTTTCGTGTACTAGAACGTTTTAATCTTCCATTCTATGCTATTATGCAGAATGTAGAAACTATGCATGAATAGACTTCAACGTAATAGTAAAATGAAAGCAGAATAGTGAAATAAAACCAAGTAATTAATTAACGCTCGCTTTTCAAAGAAAAATATGTAAGTTAGTTCACCTTACGGTATCGCTTGCAGATCCATGATTGAGTGCATTAAAAATTTCGTTTTAATATATATATATATATATATATATATATATATATATATATATATATATATATTAAGTTCTGAAAATATATATGACAGTTTAGCTACACAGAATATTCTGCGTTTCATTCTCGTGAGAATTCGTCAGGCTTATACCTATAAGCCTGACGAATTCTCAAAAGAATAGAAACGCGGAATATTCTCTTTAGATTAATTGCTATATATATTTTCATAACTTACTGCCTAGCTCTACCTATGTATTGAGCACTGTTGAAGTAAATACTGAAAAATTTACGCATAAAAATATATCTCTAAAATTTACGCATAAAATTATATCTTCGCATATTTATGTGATTAAATGAAGTAATCTTATATATATATATATATATATATATTACTTGTACAAACTAGTATATCTTTATGTATGTTTACCTTCCACCATTAAAATGTTACCGCCTGAAATATCATTCTCTTGACACTGCTCTGATTTCAGCCATGTTTTAGGACTAGCCTAGAGAATATAGTTATAGACATTATTCTTGAAATATCCCAGAAATAAAAATCTTGGTGGCTAAGGTTCAGTGAATTTAATTACTTATCAGAAAACTTACGAAAATTTTAACGACCATTCCGAGGTATCATTTGAAGTGTGGGAAGTTTCACCATCCTGTTGTAAGTATTAATCCATGTAATAATTCTTAACTAACATCAAGTAGCGCTCAATACTGATCAACGCAGAAAATTTACATTTGGAACATGCCAATGAAAAAAGATGAACAGTTTTGAGTAAAACTCGGTAGACCATTTAATGATAGTTTATTTGTATTAAATATGGTCGAATTGCAACATTGATTGTGAGTATTATAAATTCTTTTATTTGGGGTTTATGTTGTCTGTCTTTTTCCGGAAGCAGTATTCATGAGGGCTAGAACTTAAACAAAGTTTGACCCAATATGAGTCTAAATCTGTTGATCTTAGACCGTAATTATACCATTACTACTTTAATTGTATTGTTGCAGTATTTCACGACAAACACTCGTCTAGCTGAAACCACTATAAATATTTCCCCCATATGTTTGCTCGTCATGATGCCATCCTCTCGGGCAATACTTCCTCCTGGCTAGAGTAGAAATTTAATATAATTTAATTTTCAAGATACTTTCTTCTTGTGCTAGCTAAACTAAAAAAGCATGTTTGCTAGTTGTAAGCTAAAAAAAAAAAAACGAAACAAAAACAGTAAAATAGTGATTATATGAAAGAATACGAAAATATCTATGGAGCCAGTTACTTTTCTCTTTTCTTTTCCAAACAAGAACCAAAATGCCTGATGACGATCGACGCCCAATCCGACCGACACGTTGCACAAATAACACTCAAGATGAGAACAATAGTCCGATCAATAAAAGTAATATACATATTATTGGGTTCATATTCTTCGCGTTCGGTTTAAAATAATACTGTCGACATTTTAATGCCAGACAATATTTTATTTTATTGATGATACAATTATTCAGCATCGTCATTCCTCTGCGCGCGAGTTTTAATGCAAGTATTATTAACTTTTTGAATAATCAACTTTGCTTCGAATAATTCATATGATTGCCGATGGCATTGAAGTAACGCCATTGATGGCGCCATTTTAATCCTTATCTGGAGTTCCACTGTGAAACTGTTGATTCGCTGTTTGAGCAATCTGCAACTTAACGATGACTAGAATATCAGAGCTGAAGACAGCTAACACGGTGATCAATATTAATCATTTAAAGATGTATAATCCTAAGCCAAGAAAAAGATAAACTTTTATCTCCAAATCAGTTCAAAATGACTTCCTGAATTAATAAAATCTTGAATTAATTATTTCGAAGAAGACGGACTGACAACTTTGGACATTTTCCCTGTTACTGTTAGGATTTGATTTAACGTTGTTATAATTGAAATTCTGTGTCCGTTAGTAACAGGTGCTGTCATGTGATGCAGCAGTAATGAAGCATTGAATAATAATACAGTATATTGTAATTTACTTGAAGCATTGGATACGAATACAGCATATTGTAATTTACTTTAAGCATTAAATACTAATGCAGTATATTGTAATTTATTTTAAACATTGAATACTAATACAGTATATTGAAATATATTTTAAGTGATTGAATAATAATACAGTATATTGTAATTTATTTTAAGCATTGAATACTAATACAGTATCTTGTAATTTATTTTAAGCATTGAATACTAATACAGCATATTGTAATTTATTTTAAGCATTGAATAGAAATACAGTATATTTTAATTTATTTAAAGCATTGAATACCAATACACTATATTGTAATTTATTTTAAGCATAGAATACTAATACACTATATTGTAATTTATTTAAAGCATTGAATACTAATACAGCACATTGTAATTTATTTTAAGCATTGAATACAAATACATCATATTGTAATTTATTTAAAGCATTGAATACTAATACAGCATATTGTAATTTATTTTAAGCATTGAATTTTAAGAATTGAATTTTAAAAATTGAATACTAATACATAATATTGTAATTTATTTAAAGCATTGAATACTAATACAGCATATTGTAATTTATTTGAAGCATTGAATACAAATACATTATATTGTAATTTATTTTAAGCATTGGATTTTAAGAATTGAATACAAATACAGCATATTGTAATTTATTTCAAACATTGAATACTAATACAGCATATTGTAATTTATTTAAAGCATTGAATTTTAAGCATTGAATGTAAAGAATTGAATACTAATGCATCATATTTTAATTTGTTTTAAGCATTGAAATTTAAGCATTGAATACAAACACAGTATATTGTAATTGATTTTTAGCACTGAATACTAATACAGTGTATTGTAATTTATTTTAAGCATTGAATTTTAAGCATTGATTACTAATACAGTATATTGTAATTTATTTTTAGCACTGAATACTAATACAGTATATTGTAATTTATTTGAAGCATTGGATACGAATACAGCATATTCTAATTTATTTTAAGTATTGAATACAAATACAGTATATTGGAATTTATTTGAAGTTATTGAATACTAATACAGTATAGTGTAATTTATTTAAAGCATTGAATACTAATACATTATATTGTACTTTATTTTAAGCATTGAATACTAATACATCATATTGTAATTTATTTTAAGCATTGAATACTAATACAGTATATTGTAATTTATTTTAAGCATTGAATACTAATACATTATATTGCAATTTATTTTAAGCATTGAATACTAATAAACTATATTGTCATTTATTTAAAGCATCGAATACTAATACAGCATATTGTAATTTATTTTAAGCATTGAATTCTAATACATTATGTTGTAATTTATCTTAAGCACGGAATACTAATAAAGTATATTGTAATTTATTTTAAGCATTGAATACTAATACAGTATATTGTAATTTATTTTAAGCATTGAATACTAATACACTATATTGTAATTTATTTTAAGCATTGAATACTAATACACTATATTGTAATTTATTTTAAGCACTGAATACTAATACAGTATATTGTGATTTATTTTAAGCATTGGATACTAATACAGTATATTTTAATTTATTTTAAGCATTGAATACTAATACAGTATATTGTAATTTATTTTAAGCATTGAATACTAATACAGTGTATTGTAATTTATTTTAAGCATTGAATACTAATACAGTGTATTGTAATTTATTTTAAGCACGGAATACTAATACAGTAAATTGTAATTTATTTTAATCACTGAATACTAATACAGTATATTCTAATTTATTTTAAGCAGCATTGCATACTAATACAGTATATTGTAATTTATTTTTAGCATTGAATATTAATACAGTATATTGTAATGTATTTTAAGAATGAATCATAATAGAGTATATTGTAATTTATTTGAAGCATTGAATTTATTTTAAGCATTGAATACTGATACAGTATATTGTAATTTATTTTAAGCATTGAATACTAATACAGCATTTCGTAATTTATTTTAAGCATTGAATACTGATACAGTATATTGTAATGTATTTTAGGCATTGAATACTAAAACAGTATATTGTAATTTGTTTTAAGTATTGGATACTAATACAGTATATTGTAATTTATTTTAAGCATTGAATACTAATACAGTATATTGTAATTTATTTTAATTATTGAATACTAATACAGTATATTGTAATTTATTTTAAACATTGAATACTTATACAGTATATTGTTTAAAGCATTGAATACTAATACAGTGTATTGTAATTTATTTTAAACATTGAATACTAATACAGTTTATTGTAATGTATTTTAAGCATGTGATACTAATACATCATATTGTAATTTTTTTTTAATTCTTGAATACTTACACAGTATATTGTAATTTATTTTAATCATTGAATACTAATACAGCATATTGTAATTTATTTTAAACATTCAATACTAATACAGTATATTGTAATTTATTTTTAGCAGTGAATACTAATACAGTATATTGTAATTTATTTTAAGCATTGAATACTAATACAGCATATTCTAATTTATTTGAAGCATTTAATACCGATACAGTATATTGTAACTTATTTTAAATTTTATTAACGTTTAAAATAAGTTACAATATACTGTATTAGAAAATAAAAGTTCTTTTTGTGTGTTCCTGCCTTACAGATGCATTCTCCAATCGTTGCTCCCGTCGCAAGTCTCGCTCTGTTGCTTTTCTTAACACATTCCTTCATCCACATAACACAACTAATATTAATACTTTATCCAAAACACAACTAATATCATTTTTAATCTACGTGTCAAACTTTAAAATTATCAGTGCAATCACAATCACATTCAAAACACGACATCTAGCGGTACCTTGATAATCTATGTTATCATTCTTCCTTGCCATATTTATCTTGACCTTTCATGTGATGTTGCAAATCGCAGTCTTTTCTACAAATACTGTTATGGCATGTGTTTTTAAAACTTTTTTGTTCCTGTTCGTTTTACTCGTTGGTCTAGAGGTATCCATCAATACGCTGTTTTAATATCTCATTGTAATATAGGCTGCTTATTTTAGTAGTTTCTTCCCAATGATTGCAAGGTTGCTGAACTCTTGCTTTTTTTCTTCTACCTACAACCTTCGTCTTGAAAAAAACGATGGTCAATAGGCATTTCTTGTCTTTGCAAAAATCAGCGTTCCTTCTTGTTAGCTCCTTACACCAACTTGTCTAGATTGATTAAAGAAATGCTGAGATGAAATCAATGATATTAACAGGTCTGAAGTCAATAGATAAAACCTCTAAAATCAATTCCATGCTATTATTAATTAGATTACATCAATAGAGAAATCAAATTTTTATTTTAAAAATAGTAAATTTAATTGCTTGAAAAATTATTCAAAACTGCGTGTTATGAAACGCCTTTTGCATATGAACACAATAAAATAAATAGTTTTACAAGATCTGTTATTTGTCCTTTGACTATTCTTTTTATTAATTGGTGACCACTTATCAAGATCCGGAGGAGGAGGGATTCAAATTTAAAGAAATCGCCAGCTGGATGGTGATCGGATTTCGGAAAGGACTGAAACCACGAGTCAGATAAACAAACGATTATCGAAAAAGGCAAAGAAAAGATTTTTTTCTTCATATTAGACTTGAAGATGCTGTAATCGGTTAGGAAGCAGACTTATGGAACCTTATTACACGGATAGCATGTTCTCGGAAATAAATTTTGTTTGTTGAATCTCGTTTAAATATTAGTCTAGAAAGAGAAAAGAAAAGTCATTTTTGCAAGTTGTTGCTAAAAAAGTTATTGCAATAAACATTTTACTGGGGTAACAATGATTCGAAGAAAAATCGAGTACTTACTATGAACATAAATACACATATTGTCGTATTTCTTATGTGCCGACGACACACTGATATCTGAAAATATTACAATATATATTTATTGTTGATTACAGTGATTAGAGGTTGGTTGTTAGAAGCGAGATGCACGCACATGGATTCGACGTGTTGATTCTTCTCGGGCACAAATCGCCCACTAACTCCGATATAAATTTTCTCGTTTTAATCATATTCCTATTTGGGACCCGGCCAAACGCCCCCCCCCCGCCTGAGGCAGCATTCTTACTTTAGCTATACCCCCTGGCGGGTTATTCAATGATGGCCGTTTAAATAATTTAACTTCTTATTGGTGCGACTTTATTGCACATGTGTACTTTTTGCCGAAAATGGCTTTTCAAATATTCAACTTTTTACTTATTTTTTTGACAATCGATCATGTTTGATGTTTCTTCCCACGCAACTACCTGATAGTAATATTGCCCGATTCAGCCACAAACTGGATAAAGAATAGAAAATAACTTCCACTCGCTTTTTCTGCTACACAATGTCGTTTATTTCTTCTCCCATTTGCTCAGTGACGTCACTCACATGATCAGCTTCTCAAGCGTCATTCACGTCTCTAACGTAACCCCGAAAGTTCTTTCTGTCTACAACGTGATCTCTTTTTATTTAAAAAAAAATTTTCTCTACCGGTGACGTCATTTCGTATGCATTTGCACACTCGCGTCCGCGCTATGTTACATAATGTCAGATTATACACATTTTTATTAAATGATCTGTAAGTGCTTCTGATTATTGGTTCTTGCATCACGTTGTTAGGTGCATGATTCCCCTACTCCCCTAAAAGTATGATAGCTTCATTTAAAATATCTCTAATTGGTAAGTTCGAATGGAAAGGGCGATAAACGCTACTTTAAAAATTGTTTAATTACCCTATGTTCTTTCGATCGTTCATAAATGAGAGCTATTTCCAACATACGCCGGAAGAAAGTCGTAAGTTATATTGACAGAAACGTTGTGAGAATAACTGTTAGATTATGACGGTATATAACGAGTATATATAATGTATCATGTATACGATGAGTTTCTACGCGTTTGAAAACCTATTTTGTTTATATCAACCATATGTTTTCCTTGTTATTGTTTCTTAGTAAACCTAAATATTTTACTAAACATTCCTTTCTTTCAAACATTCTCTCTGCATACTTTTTTCTACTTAACAGTTAACAAAATATGAAAATATTTTCGTTATTTAACAATTAAACTTTTTAAAATCAATTATCATTAACGTAATCAGGCTTTGCCCCGGCATAAGCTAGCATAAAATTAAATCTAATATGAAAACAGTAATCCGAATAATGCAAATAATCCAAATATTATGAATTCTCATCTAAAAAATTCAGAAACAATAAAATATCGACATGTAAAAAGAAAACTAATGAAAAACGTTGTAAGTACACGATGTAAGACTACTTAGATGATCTCTTCCGCAAATTCATCTTAGGAGAGCGTGGAAACAAGCCGCAGCTTAAGCAGCTCCACCTTACCTATTAAATAGAAACTGCGTTTGATTAACGATGTACTACAGACCTATTTTGATTAATAGTATAAGCTGCTCTAACTTGATTCACCAACGAAGACCTGTAAACTCAATCCGGCACAAAAGGGCGCAATAATCTTCTTGCTAAGCACTAAAATCCAAAAGCCCGTTTTAATGGCGAAGATGGCGGATCATGAGTAACAAATTAATCCACTCTCTTCACCAGGATTAACTTAAATTTAATTTATAGGGCGAGATAACTCTAATATAAACTGACGCTATCTCAAGAACCGGGAGATGACATTGGCTAAATGGTTAGCGGCACGAACTGATTACCTGGGTATGTCAAGTCTGAACCGAATTCGTTCTACAGAGCAAAAGTTAGGAACGTTGGTAATCTTCAGATGATCGCGCACGTAAGTACAAGATGTCTTCCTAAAAATAATTCTAACTAATAAGATATAAGAGAAACGAATACCAACAAAAATCACATGATCCATATGAAAATGAATGTATAATGTTCAAAGATTTCAGCAACCCAAACAATTTAACTCTCCTCAATTCGTTCGTGTTACTACGCAATGGAAAATTACATCTAATTTTATAATATTTTGATACCTAAATCAGGAAATTGTATATTTTTTTGTGATAAAAGCATCAATTAGAACAGAAAATTATTTTGTTTTATATAAACATACAAACTGTTTGATGCTTATTATAATATTCAAATGCTACAACGTCTGTACATTTTCTTCAAACAGAAACGTAATGTACATTTTAATCAGGTAATTATGTGAGATCTATTTTCATCATAAACACTCGGACCCTTATTTCCCGCCAATTTAAATGAATATCTCAATCAATACAGAAGCAAACTTCTGGGGCAGATTTTTACTCGAAAACTGAAATGTTAAACTTACATCATATGTGTCGATAAGGTCGCTGGCAGAAATGGTAGAATCGTTCAATTACCTAACACGACACAACCTTTTACCAATATAAGAACCATATTTTTTGTGGTCCTGATGCCTTCTCTATTTGACTATATTCATTTCTTTCAACTGAAACATGTGGCTTCACACGGGGGGGGGAGGAGAGAGAGACAAAAAAAATTGCTATCACACGCAGCAGTACGATTGCTGTTACCGTCTAGTCCACTGGACAATAAACGTAAA
Organism: Euprymna scolopes; assembly: GCF_053919585.1. Lineage (NCBI taxonomy): Eukaryota > Metazoa > Mollusca > Cephalopoda > Sepiida > Sepiolidae > Euprymna > Euprymna scolopes. The sequence continues at coordinate 115,359,225 of NC_136489.1, read as the reverse complement.
CCGAACGACTCCGACTACACGACTCAGCATAAAAAATACTATCGATACGACCTAACACAGTACCAAACACTTCGGTCAACCTAACCCAGGACGGTCCTAAACAATTCCATCTACACGATTCAGCAGGGCTCCGAACATTAGCGTCGACACGGCTCAACGCGATCCTCCGTCGATACGATCCCGAAGTAACACTATGTGATCCCAAACAGCTCCGTCGACACAACCCGATACGATCCCAAAAAACTCTATCGAAACGTCTCGATACGATCTCGAGCAATTCGGTTGAAACGACACAGTACCAAATCTACCTCGGCATTCTCTCGCCGAACGACTCTGGCGTTGACTTTTTATAGCCCTTGGACGAGCTCATTTTCCCCGCAGTTAGGCCCGATTAAGTCATTGGTATACAATTCATGAGCACTTTCGCGCATGTTCGTCACAGTTAATTTATAATCTGCTTTATAGAGTGATTTTTACAGGGAGGCCCGACGTTGTCCGGAATTGAATGGGGATCAATAAATGTTCCACTCTCTTATACTTTTATTGACATTAAAATCGGTGAAATCGCCCGTTTTTCAATCAAATCGATTGATTACCTGTTCTAATCGATGACCCCCCCACCGGGGTATACTGAATAGAAGCATCATATGCTTCACCACAGTCACTTAGTCAACAATACCTTGTTCTCTACATTTCACTGTTGAGAACCTTCTGTTGATTTTGTAAAATTTTTCATTGAATTATGACTGAATTTAAAGTTTAAAAGGCAAAGTAAAATATCATAGTTCTATTGTGTTCGAGGTAGAAACATTCATTTCAAATGCGCCCCCATCATATAAAAGAGCCCATCGTTTATTTTATTAAATTATTTTACATGATTACTTGGGTTAAACTTTTACTTAGAAAAGTAAAAGATCATGGTTCAATTGTGCTCTAAAAGGAGACATTCTTTTTGGACGCGCCCCTGCCTTATAAAAGAACGTGCAGTTGATTTTGTAGGCTGGACCTAATTGCTTCTTCGGTGATAAAACTTCTCAAATGCATTTATGGTGTTAGGCTGTATAAATGTGTTTACTTTGGCCAAAATCGGACTTTCTTTAATTGGATTGTTTCGATTATCGGTATACGATACATTCGGAAGCATTCCGATATGACATCTTTGTAAGAACACTTCTAGACATGCCAAGTACATTCGTGTGAAATTTAAAAAAATATCGATCAAGCCGTTTCTGAGTCCATAGAAAAAGAACTTATACACACAAACATACGTACAGGTACAAAGTTTTTTTTATACAATTGTAGAGATACATGTTTGAATTCTTGATTGAATTCTTGATTGAATTCTATTGCATGAAGGAATCTCCAGCAAATGAAAATTAATCCTGACTGGAATTCCTTAGTAAATGGGTTGGGTTAAATTTGGTTACTGGTATTAAACCCTTTTTGTTTTGGTTAAAAGAATGTAAGCAAATATATAATAGGTGTTAAAGAATTTCAAGAAAATTTTGAGTTTAAATTATTCCTTCTACTTTGCCTTTCGGCCAAGTTTACACACACACACACACACACACATACACACACACACACACACAAAGTAATTGTAAATATATTCTTTTTTGCAAAAACGCTGTGGTTTTCATTAGTTAGTTTAGAGTCCACAGAATGAATGAGGTGTTGTGGACAATGTTGCCAGTCAAGAGTAAAGTCGCCAAAGACTCCATTTTCACTTTAGTAACAAAGACCCTGCAACACTCCCCCACCCAGATCTTAAAGGTCCTTGTGCCTAAATTTGTTTTGTAAATTTGAATTTTGCTTTTAATTTATTTTAATTTTACATTGAATTATTTTGATTGTAATTTTCATTTTGACGAAATAAATTATATATAAAGATCAAAGTGTAGTGTCTGTTCTTCAGATGCAGCACTTCCATTTCTCATTCTCTTTCAGTGGAGGAGAAATCCTTCACGATTGAGACAATTTTTATTTTTGTACCTTTTCTCCACATTAAAAAAACGACCCTGGTGTCTAACTCTGTCCCGTGGGGAGGCATTGTAAATAACTACAAAAATAACTATCTAGATACACGGCTTGATTTCTAGTTTTTTTACATTTTTATTTGTACCAATTTGTATTCGAAATAATTTCTTTTACAAAATAAAGTACCAACATAAGTGGTTTAAGTATTTATTTTAGGAAAATATAATGAAATGTTTATTTTGTTTTAAAATTTTGGGTTGAAGATAACCAAATTTGGTACTTTATTTTCTTTCGGAAATTTAATAATTTTTTTTTTTCATTTTTATATAGAAATTCACTGTTTTTTAAGCACTGTTGATATATGGAATAGAAAATTCAAACTTTAACGGTTTTAAGACCAATACTAGTCCAGACATTATTTTTTTTTTTAATAAATAAATATACTTATTTATTAAAAAAAAATTTTATACTTCGAATTATAACACATTTTTCATCAGAAAAGTCTAGTGTTTTTTTTTTTTGCATTGCATGACGGTGATTTAGTATGACTTGTTACCA
>NC_136489.1:115344190-115351690 GCF_053919585.1 Euprymna scolopes | reverse complement strand
AAACACTATCAATAATTCCCCCCACTCTTTATCTGTGCCTAAACCTAAACGTAGATTCCATGAACAAAGCTTTTTTATTAGAACTGCACGCCTGTGGAATTGTCTTCCGTTTTCCTGCTTTCCGGCTGACTACAATATGGTTGTCTTCAAGTCTAACGTAAATAAGTTCTTGATGAGCCGTTCCATATAAGTTATCAAATTTAACAAATTTTCATTACAAATGATTATTATATTATCCAATTTCTACTGTACACTCTTTAACCCTTATCCTTGAGTGGTCTCTTGGCCTTGATAATGAGTTGATACCTATGAAAAAAAAAGAAAAAGTCCAATGTGAACAAGTTCTAATTGAATCGTCCCCCTAAGTAATCCAAGTTTCAAAATTCCCACTGTTTACTATGCTATAATCACAATGACTAATGCATACCTATTAACCCTTATCATCGAGTGGCCTCTGAGCATTGATAAGTGGTGACACCCTTGTAAACAAAAAAAAAAACAAGAAAAAAACACTAACAAACCAATACTTGGAACTCAAAGAAAGCGGACTTTTGCCGGTAGTCGAATGGAAAATAGTATGACAAGCAAAGACATGTAGAAACCTAGACGATCTATGTAGATTATGCCTTCATGAAAAATTTACTATCCTATTCTTTAAAGAACCCTAACATCTATTAAACTGTCGGAGAGAAATAGCGAACAACTGTGTACAGAGGATACACTTTACTCTAGGATAGCGATATAAAGTAATTATAAAATTAACAATAACAATAGAGAATAAATAAATAAAATAAAAATACATATACATAATATATATATAATATATATATATATATATAATCCTGGTCAAAATCATAAGTCCACTTAAGAATGTAAGCGTTTACGCATATTATCGAATTTTAATCAAACAAATTGTTGAAACAAAAGGGAAAATATGATGGAAAAAAAAATGAAATCTGCTTCATTCGAAACCTTAACCCTGATCTAATTACTTTTTAAAATACAAACATTTTCACCTGGTCAAAATGATAAGACCACTGATAATTTTTCTAACAAAAGCAATAATAAATTACTAAAGAGAGTATCTGTATTTAGTATAGCCTCCATTATTAGGAATTACTTCAAAAATTCTCTTTGGCATGCTTGCGACTAAGTTTTTCATCAGTTGCGAAGGAATATTATCCCATGTACTGAAAACTGAATCAGAAAGTTCCTTTATCGAATCATACTGGGTTCCATCGTTGAACACTTCTTTTGCCATCCATCCCCAAAGATTTTCAATGGGATTGAGGTCCGGAGAACATGCTGGATGATCTAACAATTCTATATTATTCGAAGAAAAGTATTCTCGTGCTTGTCGAGAAGTGTGTATCGCAGCGTTGTCTTGCTTGAAAATCCAATTTCTTCCACATAGAAGTGGGCATTTAGTCCTGATAGAAGCATTTTCAAGCATTGAAATGTACTTCAATGATGTTTGCCGGCCTTTCACTACTTGCAAATTTTTATCATGCCAATAGTGTTGAAATCCATCTGGACCATCTAGATTAAACTTTTTCTCATCGGAGAAAATTACATTTTCCCACTTCTCTTTATCCCAAGTCTGGTATTTGGCGGCATATTTAAGTCGGTTAGTTTTGTGCTGTTCAAGAAGATGTGGTTTCTGCAGTCGCTTTAAATGATTGAAACCCTTAATTTTCAGATGCCTTCTGATGGTTTTAGGACTACATTCTGCTGCTATTTGGCTTTTCAATCGACTTCTTCTTCTGATACGGCGATCCAGTGATGGGGTTATTGTTTTTTGGTCGACATGGACTCTTTTTGTTCCCATATTGATCTGGATTTCTTTAAAATTTGTGATAACCATTTTGCTACGATTCACTTCGTTTGCAATGGATCTATGTGAGAGTCCACCCCTATTAATCTCAAAGATCCTTCATCTCTCAAACTCTGATAATGGTTTCCCTTTTGCTATTTATAATTTAGTAAGATGTTTTTTTATCCACTAACAAGTTGCTTTTACTAACATAGAAAGCTTTTCGTATTCATTTTTTCAAAACTAGCCGATTTTATTAAAGTGGTATTATCATTTTGACCAGGTGAAAATGTTTGTTTTTTTTTAAAATAATTATTAGATCAGGGTTAAGGTTTAGAATGAAGCAGATTTCATTTTTTCCATCATATTTTCCCATTTGGCAATGGTTCCAACCATGTGATTGATTAAAAATTCGATAATATACGTAAAAGCTTAGTTTCTTCAGTGGTATTATGATTTTGACCAGAACTGTATATATATATATATATATATATATATATATATATATATATATATATATATATATATATATAAACTAACATAATAAAAAACACACATTTAACTATACCTAGTTTTAAAATGGGTCAACTCACTAGATATCAACGCTTCCCGCTAAAAATGTACAAGCAAAGGAAGGAGTGAACCAAAGATCAACTGGGCCTTTGTCCTGTAAGTGCCTGCCCATTGACTGATTAGGAAGGGAACGGTAGGAACTAGGAATCTGATTGTCTAACTAATAACCCAATAGAATGTGCTTATATAAAAACGATAGACAACCACAACTCTTCGCATAAGCATGATGAATCCGAGCGTGGATTAAACGCGGAATATTCTGTGTAATTTAATTGCCATATATATATTTATAACTTACTATATATATATATATATATATATATATATATATATATATACATATATATATATATTAAATAGGGAAAAGTCTGAATTGACAATTTAACTTCCGCAGATGTTTTGCTGCATTTATAAAATAGTGCTCAGTAATAAATAGAGCTAACTATATATAACAGAGTAACACATGTTTAATTTACATTTGAAAGCTAGATCTCTTCAGATATATAAATAAATATCTGCCCTCTACATTTTCACATCTAACAACACACAGATATACCATATGTATATGTTTGTGTGTGTGTGTCTGTCTGTGTGCAAATATATATATATATATATATATATATATGTATATATATATATAATACAAAGCTGAATGTGTGTGTGTGTGTGCGTGTGTGGTCACGAATAGGCACCTATATGGTTGACTATTTAAAAAAAACTGATTACATATAATGATAGAAGATGTATCGAGACAGAGGAATGGGTATGTTTGATATGGCAGAACGGTGGCTCATTAGAATTTTGGGATCTGCGTCCGCGCCTGGTCCACAAAGTATGGAAATAAAAAATTTAAAACTAAAAAAAAAAACGTTTACAAGTGTTTTTGATTTAATAAAGACCTTTCATGTCTGTCTGCGTAAGTATACTTTGATAATTATGTTTCAGTTTGAAGTAATATGGTATAATAAAATTATGGGGTGTTCGTTCGCGCCTGACCTCCATAGAATGGAAATATGTCACAATGTTTAACAAGGTTTTTTTTTAATATAGATCCACAGAATATTGTGATAAGTGTTTCAGTGTGAACAGGTATGGTATAATAAATTATGGGGTTTATCTATTTTATATTTACTTTCATAATATTTTGCTTTGGTTTTGAAACCCCTAAATTCGAAGCTATCTCCTTACAACCCTTCCTTCCAGAGTCCATTTTCTGTAGGCTGTTTTTGAACCCAGTCAACAACGGGTACTTTTGTATATATATATATATATATATATATATATATATATATATATATATATATATATATATATAGTAAGTTATAAAATGTATATGGCGATTAAGCTACACTGAATATTCCGCGTTTCATCCACTCAAGGCTTCTTCAGGCTTATGCACGAATTCTGTGGTTGTTTGTCGTTTTTATATGCGCATCTTCTATTGAAATTTTAGTCAGCCAATCAGCTTTCTAGTATCCACCGGGCCCTTCCTATCAGCCAATGAGAAAGGCCTATTTGACCTCTGACAAACAACCACAGAATTCGCGCATAAGCCTGAAGAGTCCTAGAGTGGATGAAACGCGGAATATTCAATGTAGCTTAATTGCCATATACATTTTATAACTTACTAAAATGCTCTACGTACGTATTGAGCACTTTTGAAGTAAATACTTTAAGTTTACGCATAAATCTATACTTTCGTATTTTAATTTTATGTGAGTAAATTAAGTAGTTATATATATATATATATATATATATATATATATATATATATATATATATAATATGAAAATCAAATAATTTTGCTTAAGCGTTGAGACCGCCCAGGATTTAGAGGCTGGTGTATATGATTTTGACTTCTCTTATGGAGAAAGGCGTGTTTTTAAACATAGCATTTCTAATTCAAGTAATTATAGATGGTCCTTTTATTTAATCATTATTACCATTATTAAATGAGTGTATGTAGTTTGAAATACGTAACTTTATTAAGATGGCAGTGGTACCAATGTAAGTGTAGGTTTTAAAGGGTGTGTGCATTATGCTTTATATGAGAATACTATTAGGAACATGATTACTTATTAAGCTAAAGCGGTTCAAATTACTATGGGTTTGGTTTGTTGGTGAGAGTTCATGTTGAATTTTCAAAAATAATAAAAATTAATCTTTTGTGTATAGCAGTGTAAATTATTAGCAGAAATAGTATAATAGGGTATAAATAGGTAAAATACCTGGATCATATATTGCGCTTGAATAATGATGAGAGGATCGTACGAGGGGCGTGCAATAAGTACTGCCCCTGATCCACTTCCCATAGTACTAGAGCAACGAAAATTGGCACAGTTTTTAGTCTTTCTCTACATAGGAACCACCCAGAGTTATGCATTTCTCCCATCGTTTGATGCAGCTTTGGAGACCATTTTTGTAGAACACCAACCAGGACGTGACTTCAGAAATCAAGACTGCATCATCTGGGAAACGCTTTCCCTTCAAAAACAACTTCATACCTGGGAAGAGGTGAAAGTCAGAGGGTGCAAGATCAGGAGCGTAGGGAGGATGGAGGAGGATTTCATAACCATGCTTCTGATCTGGCGACATGTGAGCTGTGGACCGGAGCGTTGTCCTGCAGGAGAGGGTAACTTTGCTGATCTTGCCCCGCCTCTTGATTTTGATAGCTCCCTTTAATTTCCTCAAAAGTGAAGCATACTAAGCTCCTGTAATTGTGGTACCCTTTGCCAGAAAATCTGTCATCACTACTCCTTCCTGGTCCTAGAAGATTATGAGCATGACCTTGCCAGCGGAGGGCTGCACCCTTGCACTCTTTGTAGATGGTGAGTCCAAGTGCTTCCACTGCATTGACTGGGCTTTGGTCTTGGGATCATAGTGATGGACCCAGGTTTCATTCTGTGTAATCAGACTTTTGAAAAACTTTTACTCATTTTCTTGGCACATTTCCAAATTCATCCTCGAGCACTCGACGCGTTCTCCCTTCTGGAATGGTGTGAGCAATCTGGAAATCCATCTGGCAGACACCTTATGCATATGCAAATGGTCATAAATTATTGTTTCCACAGACCCTGTACTAATCTTGACACCTTGAGCTATTTGGCGAATTGTAATGCGCCTATCTTCCAAAATGGCAGCCTCAAGTTGACGGACAGATACTTCATTAATCGCAGAAAGGGGCGACCAGGTCTGGGAGCTGTTTCCACAGACTTCCAGCCATGTTTGAATTCACGATGCGAGCGTTTTACAAGGTCATATAGTGGGGCATTATCACCATAAGTTTCTTTCATTTCATCAAAAGTCTCCTGTGGTGTGCGGTTTTTCAAATACAAAAACCAGATCATTGCTCGACATGCAACAGGCTCTATTTCACACCTGACTCAGTTCAAACACCTGTAAAACAGAAACCATAATTAGTTAAGAGCTGTAAAGTGTCACACCACCCGTAGAGATATAAATCATTCTACATGCAAAATTTCAGCTAGATCAGACAACTGAAAGTGGGTCAGGGGCATTACTTATTGCACGGCCCATCGTAATAAGTGGCAAATTAATTGCGTCATTGCATAAATAGTTTACAACTTTTAGATGCATTCATTATTAAATGGGTAGTCTTCTTTATCTTGGCAGTTGCAATTTGTTCTAGGATTTCGGATAGGAGTTCAAATGAAGCTGCTTTAGTTTTCTGAATAATCGATGCGATTAATATTTAGGATAAGTAAGGCATTGTAGAGTGCGAGATTTTAATTGAAGTTTTTTTTTATTTAAAATAGTTTATTTATCTCTGCGGGTGTTTGGAAGATTTTTCTACAATTTTGAAATGTTGTTTCGATATATTAGTTGTGACATTTCTGCTAAAACAGAAATTGAACCAGATATTATTCTTTCGCCTTATGCGGTTGCGTTGATTAAAAGGGCGGGGTTTAATCAACGTGTTTAACTTATATTGCTTTGAGGGTCGATTTTATGATTGTTTGTATTGGATGGCATTCTTATAGTTTTTTCGAGTCATATTTTGCGTTATTAGTGACTCTGCACAGTTCAAAAGGGCAGGCGAATTTTGCCCGAATTTTATTTTCTTGGAATTTTCTTTTCTTTTGAATGGTGATATTTTTATTCGACGGAATAATAAACGATCAACATTCAAATACACCTGTCGAACGTTTTCGAAGCCGACGAAGTCGATTTTAGCACAGTTACGAAATGGGTTTGTCGCTTTCAGAGTGATGACCGAGATATGAGTGATAAAGCTCAGTTTTGAACTTTTACAGACGAGACATCAAAAGATACCGGCACAGTACATTGATAATGGTGTTGACTATGTAGAAAAATAAATTCTGGAGCACGAAAGGTCGCTCGTTTTGATGGTACTATTCCCGTCTTCGTAACTCTTCAATATTTTAGTTTTTGCGTTTAAAAAAATCGGAAGTCTTAATTTAGAACGATCATCGTATCTATCTATCTATCTATCTATCTATCTATCTATCTATCTACCTCCCTACCTACCTACCTACCTACCTACCTATCTATCTATGTATCTATCTATCTATTTATCTATCTATCTATGTATCTATCTATCTATTTATCTCTCTATATATATTATATAAAAAAAATTAACTAACAAGAAAATAAATGTAAAAAATAATTAAAGAAATGAAAATAAAATATCATATACATCCAAATAAAATAGGGGTAATTTATAAAGTAAAATGAGCTTAAAGGCGAAGACGCTATTTAATAAATAAACAAGAACTTTATATATATATATATATATATATATATATATATATATATATATATATATATGTATGTGTGTGTGTGTGTGTGTGTGTGTTGTTTTAAAATAATTTTATTTTTAAATTCATTTTTATTTTAAAATTAATTTTCATTTATCAATCTAATTTCGACGATAAATATCTTCTTCTAGTGTAGAACAGTTTCACTTTCTTTCCTAGTGTTATTATATCAGTAGAAATTCTTTACATGGACACTGCCCGATTTGTATTGTTGACATTTACGAGTAAGGACGTCTTAGGCGATAAGCAATAAACAAACCTATTATTAAAGTAAAGGCACAATTTTAAAAAGCAAACATTCTATGCATATCGCAA
>NC_136489.1:115189190-115341690 GCF_053919585.1 Euprymna scolopes | reverse complement strand
CAGGACTGTATGTTCTCAGTCATCTCAGTGAATGGAGGAGATATCCTTCATGACAGGGGCAATTTTAATTTTTATTCCTATTTAAAGTCCACAGTTTTGGAAAGATGGATTTTTCCACACATTAAAAACTGATCTTGTGTCTAACTCTGCCCTCGTGAGGAGGCAAGTAAACAGTATCATTATATCTTGTTTAAACTCTTCATGCGTGTATATTTAAAAGTGGTACAAAGTTTTTCTGTTCGCGGAATACATTTCACCCCCCCCCCCACTGTGACAGCAACATTCACTTTGGCCGGTTTGAACCAGCTTTCCCCGAAGAAGAATCCGTCTAGGGAATATAAATTTACAATCGCCCCTCACTTGCATGTATACCCCGGTCAACAGAAATCACGCCGTTAGGTTTTTGCAAGTATTGCAGAGGGGTGTTGAAGCCTGCTTACATACAAATGATCACCCATCTCATACTGACCATGCTCAAAGTTGCTTAACTTGAGTTATCTAACGAAAACCAATGCGTGAACATGATATAGCTGTATCAAGTAGATGCATGAATAAAAGAAGTAAGAATCGGACGCTTAGAAATGAGGGATAGGAAGAGATAAAGATAGAAGTTGTAGGGATTGGGTTGTTCTGTTTCATAGCATATAAAACATTATTATCATTTAACGCTGAAACGCAATACTTATTATAGGCTATTTATTGTCAACGTATCATTGAATGGTCCGCCATTTCTCCGATAGCGAAGAGGGCGTCATACCTTTCCAAACGCCAACAGAGCGTATATGTCTATTCAATGCATATCAGCGCTTAAGAGTATTTAATTCACAAACATAATACTTATCATGAACGATTTATGGAGAACGATCCATTGAGCATACTCTTATTTCCATCGTAGGCCGAAGAAAAGTAATAGCTTTTGCAAGTTTATATTGTGAATATGTACTTTAGTCACTTGGGAATGCATCTAGGCTTTATTTAAACTTTTATTAAACTACGTGAAGCAACAGTAACAGGCCTCTACACCCAAAACCTTTTATTCCATAGTAGATACAGTAGAAACTTGATACTATCAGAGCAATCAGGATACGAACGCTCTAGTGAAATCTAAGAGGTATCGACATCAGGATCTGTCGTCCTCTCGACATTTATGCCTATATATGTAGCACACAAAGGAGTGGCAGGTGCCGAACCATAAAACAATGGAGTGAAAATGGCAACCTTATTTCTGCACAATTTATTTATGTGCTTTGCGCCAAACCTTCTCCGACTTCGTATGCTACCACTGAGCTTTGCTGTTTTCGATTACTAGAATCAACACGTTTACTCCTGGAAGTTAATCAATACTTGTGACCAGCGGAGATTACTTCATGGGGCATAATCTTCCTGTTGGACTCGTCTATCAAGCAAGCAAACAAACACCACCAGCGAATGTTGTTTTTACCTATCGATACTCGATTTGAAAAAATCTTCAGTCTGCAGTTTCTGATAATAAAGTGTAGTAGAACCTCGGAATACGGTGAACGTCCGCTTTCCTTGAGTTCCCAGTATTTATTTGCTAGCGTTGTTTTCATACGGGTTTTTTAGTAAGTAAGTAAATAGTAAATAGTAAATACTTAAAGTATAGATTTATACTTTCGTATATTAATTTTATGCGAGTAAATTAAGTAGTTATACTTAGCTCCTGAAACAGTCGAGCACTCTCAAAAGAATTTATTTCACCACATTAAAAATAGATATGGAAAGAGTTAATTTCGAAACATCGCTAAAAAAAACATCCCCCCACCCAGCAAGCATAGCTATATTATTAAATTAATCCAAAAAACAGATGAACTAATACGCCGAATGCGATGGCGAGCAAATTTCTTCCTTAAAAATGAAAACGTAAACAAAAAAGTATCCTATGGTTTTAAACCCTTAAAAATGCGAAAACAGTAGACCTTTTGATAAACTTTGAAAAGGCCCTTTTAAACGTAATTAAAAACTTAGAATTCCACAATCAACCTAACAATTTCCAACGGAAACTACACAAAATCGTTAGAAACATAAACAACTCTAACAAAATATTTGTAAAAGCAGATAAAACTAGAAACTTTTATAAAATAGATAAATAATAATATAACAAACTAATCACAGAAAACATTACAAAAAACTACAAAAAATAGACACAAAAAATGCGCCTACATAGATATATTAAATACTGAAAGTAAACAAATTACCGATGAATTAAAAATTAGCGATAAAGTTGGCAAATTGAAACCTAGAGAGGCATACATTCTGCTTAAAGACCACAAATGGGGCTTTAATAATAATCCCAGCATCCGCTTGATACACCCAACTAAACCAGAAATAGGTAGAATTAGCAAAACAATACTTTCTAGAGTAAAGAAACAAATAAAACAAGACCTAGAATTAAATCAGTGGACAAATACTGCCGAAGCAATCACCTGGTTTAAAAATATAGAAAACAAAGATAAATGTACGTTTATACAGTTTGACATCATAGACTTCTATCTCTCAATATCCGAAGAACTTTTTAATATTGCCCTAGAATTTGTCGAGGCATACACTGATATATCTTCGGAAAAAATCAACATCATTAAAAAATATAGAAAATCAGTTCTAATAAATAACAATAACCAATGGATAAAAACTAAAATGAAAAATTCGTTTGATTTGGCGATGGGTGCCAGGGATTCTGCAGAGGCATCAGATCTTGTGGGATTATTCATTCTATATACCCTCACAAGCATATTTGATACTATGGATATCGGCCTATATAGAGATGACGGACTAGCTATAATAAAAAAACTTCAACAAAGTCAAGGAAGATAATTAAAGAAAATCATACTCAAGGAAATGAAAAAATTAGGCCTAAAAGCAAACGTATCAGCTAACATAAAAATAACAAACTTCCTGCACGTCACGTTGAATTTAGATAAAAACACATATTAAATATTAAAATATTACTTAAAAGATAACGCTACTCCAATATACGTAAACCCTGTTCAATCACCCACCATCGATTATAAAACACATTCCTAACTCGATCGTAAGTAGATTCAGTAATAACTCAAGCGATGAAAATGCATTTAACAGGGCAAGCAATATCTATGAAACAGCCCTAAAAATAGTGGATACAAAAATATCGATATCAAATATAAGCAGCAAAACACCAATAACTATAATAAAATTAAAAATAGAAGAAAAAGAACTATAATTTGGTATACGGTCCCATACAATCAAATGTAAAAAACAAAAATTGGCAAGAAATTTCTAGATCTTATTGAAAAACACTTTCCCAAAACCAACCCCTTACACAAAATTTTCAATAAAAATACCTTAAAGTTATCCTACAGTTGTTGCGAAAATTTAGAGATGATAATTAAAGCACATAATAACAAAATATTAAATAAAAACAATGTAAACAACAACAAAATAAACAATAAAAAAGTAGACACCATGACAAACATAAAACTAACACTAGCAGAAATAATAATAATAATAATAATAATAATAATAATATTAATAATAAACCAACCAATAATAATAATAATAATAATAATAATAATAATAATAATAATAATAATAATAATAATACACCAAACATTCGCCGGTAGTCGAATGGAAAATAATAAGACAAGCTACCACGTGTATGGACCTAGACGACCCATGTAGATTATGCCTTCATGAAAAAATTGCTATTCTGTACTTTAAAGAGCACCAACGTCCATTAAACTGTAGAAGAGAAATAACAAACAACTGTGTTCACAAGATAAAATTTACTCTAGTATGGCGATACAAAATAGTTTTAAAACTAACAAAAACAATAGAAAATAAACAAATAAATAAATTAAATAAACATAAATATACATAAACGATCACACATATATGTTAATAGTAGCCGAATGGATACGGCCTCTGCTAATCGAGCCAGAGATGTCTCGTGTCGCGGGGTTCGAATCGTTCGACTGGTAGTAATCGTGACACCCTGCACTGAAGAATCCCGAAAGGACGAAACACTAGTGTCTGTAGGTATCTAATTATTATAGTAAAAAAATAATTATGACAGCCCCTTTAAGAAATTCGTTTCTTATCGTTGAGCACTTTCCGTTGAATTAAAAGTCGGTCAATTTAGCTCTTATGCGTAGATCATCGTATAACGATTTGATTACTGTCTGTCTGACGTAATGAACATTTAAATTAAAATGTTTAAAATTCAACGCTATTTCACACGGTTAGTAGTAGCCGAATGGATACGGCCTCCGCTAATCGAGCCAGAGATGTCTCGTGTCGCGGGGTTCGAATCGTTCGACTGGTTGTAATCGTGACACCCTGCACTGAAGAATCCCGAAAGGATGAAACACTAGTGTCTGTAGGTATTTAATTATTATAGTAAAAAAAATAAGTATATATATATATATACATATATGTATGTACATATATCTATATATTTATATATAAACTAACATAAAAACACTAACCTAGATTTAAAACAGATCAAGAAACTAGATATCTAGGCTAAATAGAGCACACACAAAGGAACAGGTCAACCAGAGGTCAAATAATCCTTTGTCCGATAAGTGCATGCTCATTGGCTGATAGCAAGAACGCGGTGGATACTAGAAAACTGGTTGGCTAACTAAAATCTCAATAGAAGATGCGTATATAAAAACGACAAACAACCACAAAATTCGCGCATAAGCCTGAAGAGTCTTTGGAGGGATGAAACGCGGAATATTCAGTGTAGCTTAATCGCCATATATATTTTATTACTTACTATATATATATATATATATATATATATATATATATATATATATATATATATATATATATTGATGGTAAACATTTCAAATCTACAGAAGTGTCTATTTATTTTACATTCAAATTGTTTTATTGCTTATATGTTGCGTCTTACATGTCCTTGAATAGTCGACATTTACCAAACGAATGTTAAGCGACACATACTTTTTCATTAAAAAATACATTTTTCTTCTTGGATTACAAATAATAAATACTGTTAAAAGGGTATGGGAACTTTTAAGTAACATTTTTTATTTTTATATCCTAAGGTATTTTAAATTTGTACGTCCTATTACGAATAATTGTTATTGTCTTTCTTTATTAAATTATCATTTTTTATAACCAATCATGTGTGGCTGATTGACGTTCGTTGGCTCTGTTGGTTTCCACATTAGAAGATTCGTATTAATCATCCCTTTGATACCTTCTTTTTAGTATTTTTCAGGATTTTTAGAAGTGTTCGTTATACGCCTGTAATTTGTGATAGAATGTATTACTTATGCAATTGACCGCGCCTCGGTATGGCCTGTCAAATGATCGTATCGGGAAAGGGGGAAAAAAAAGAAGACAAGAAAAACTTAATCTTGCACATGGGTTCATTATATGCATGTGACAGTCATTTGCATATTAGGGGAAATATGGCGATGAAAGGGACGAATTGGAGAGAACAAGCAGTCGAGCTTTAGACAGTCGATATATAGTATAGACGTTGAGAGTTGGTGTCATGGATTACAGTTCATGTTAAAAGGTGTTTATACAAATCGGCGAGAAGGAGTTTTGACTTTTTTTTCCATTTGCAAACTAATACGCCCTTTATTCTTTTATTTACACAGATGTAATATGGCCTTAGTAAACAGTGACTAAAAAAATGGGAAGACTTATAATCTGCTATCTGTTTTCAGTGGGTTTAGTATTTGTAAATTGTGCAAAAAAAAGAGCCAGTAATGTATTCCCGGCGTTATAAGCAATGTACCAACAACTGATGAAATTAAGCACAACCTATATACAGCATTTGGTTGCGATCCTTTTGTTGGATACTGGCGGGCGACCCCTGGAAGAAGAGAAACATTAGATAGGTTGCACGCCCGCAGCTGGATTCCATGTAGGAAATGCGGGGCTTTCCACCATTGTCGATCGGAATGCGTAATTTGACTCAGAAATATTGGTTAAAAGATTGAAACAATAAACAACATGAAACATTAAACAATATAAGACAATACGAAACATTAAAAAATGTTAGACAATATGAAATTTTTAACAATATTAGATAATATGTAATATTAAACAATATTAGATAATATGTAATATAAAACAAAATTATACAATATGTAATATTAAACAATATAAGACAACATGAAACATTAAACAATATAAAACAATATGAAATATTAAACAATATTAAATAATATGAAATATTAAACAATATTAGACAATATGAAATTTTAAACAATATTAGATAATATGTAATATCTAACAACATTAGACAATATGTAATATTAAACAATATTAGAAAATATGTAATATTAAACAATATAAGACAACATACAACATTAAACAATATAAAACAATATGAAATATTAAACAATTTTAGACAATATGAAATTTTAAACAATATTAGACAATATGAAATTTTAAACAATATTAGACAATATGTAATATTAAACAATATTAGACAATATGTAATATCAAAGAATATTAGACAATATGAAATATTAAACAATATAAGACAATATGAAATATTAAACATTCTAATGGGGGAAATGTTTATATACACTGCCACAAAGAGAAAGCGAGGAAGTCGGCGAGAGAGAGAGAGAGAGCAAGAGATAGAGAGAGAGAGAGAGAGCAAGCGTGACACATTTCTTCACCTCTAACATCCTTATTCACCTCATGCGCCTTCAAATATGTCAAAACACCAATAATAATTTTTAATGCAAAGTTGATGTCGGTGTAAAATAAAAACAATATATTTTTTTTTAGATCAACTGTGTTGTGTATTACACGTTATCAGTTTATATAAGTCGTGGACCAGCTATGCCCGGTCTCTCTCGTAGCAAGGTCAACCAACTGACCTCAGGTCTTCTTCGGAAAAACTTTAGCTCGTGATGTCGAAACCTCCCAGAGATGATCACATCAGATCCTAAGCGTCTCGGTGTAGAATTCTCTGAAAGCGTAAAGAAATGAAGCTCGTATATGCGAGAAAGACAAAACTGGTCCCCCAGAAAGAAAGACAAACAAAAGGAAAATTCAATTCAACTAAAATTTATTTAACAAAAGATTTATAGTCTTTTTACATATATATATATATATATATATATATATATATATATATATATATATATATATACATACACTTCAAGTACTTCTTAATACGTTTTTCAATTCACAATTATTATTATTATTATTCTTCGGAGATGGCACTCAAACGAAATGGAGAAGGGGAGACGGTCACATCTTCAGGGAACGATATTTTCATCTCGAAATTCTACGCCAATCCGATAAATTCCGATGGACACTGGCCTTATATACTTCGGGTCGGGTCGGGGAGGAAAATCCCCTAAGCCAATCAAATTAAGGTACATGTCTGGGGAATTCCCCAGATGCGAATTGCCGGTGAGCAGTTCAGCCAATATTACCAGTCTTTAAATCTGAGACCCGAAATGATATCTATTCCCATGACCTCTAAGGTCAACGGCTGTCATTCAGAACACTTGGGACGGAGTTCTTCAGGCCAGCAAGTACTCTCTCATTTCTACATTGTCTGGCATTTCCTGTTATCTAACACAAAATAATTATATTTCTGAGTTTGACAATAACACAAAATATATATATAACTGATTTTCCAACCAATAAAACAAAATATATCTATATATTTCAATTCAAGTCTTTTTGATGTCCGCTGATGTCCGGGATTAACTTTAGCATATTTATCCGGTCTTTCTTAGGTCCCAGGGAAGTCTCACCCACCCCAATCAGGGGCAAATCGCTCCCTCAGGTCAATCATGTTACACAGCGACTAAAGTAGATGCTAGCAATTATATAGTCAGAAAAGCACATTTTGAATAACCGGCCGCGGCGAATTCATAACACTTTTGTTGAATACAGCATGGAAATTATCAGTAGTGCTTGATTTTGCAAAAGGAAATAATATTAAGATGTGCCTATTTGGTGGGCTTACCTGATGATATAAGTGTGCTTTTATGTGCGCTCTCAAAAATAGAAAAATTAACAACTGATGAGTGATTAGTCCGAGCTCTAAACATCCTTAACGAACCTGAATTAATTATAGCAGTCGTGCAATATCTAGACATTATGGAGACCATATGGGTTCTTTCCCCGTCTAGCGATAAATCCGAAGGGTCGAGCTTCAATATGATAAGCTCTTTGTGCTATTAATATGGGTTTTTAATATTTTTTCTGTGAATATCGGGGTCTAAGTAGATCAGGGAATGTTTATCCACGAGCACAAGAACACTACGATGTTATCGCTGCATATCTTGTAATTGTTCAGAAAAGGAATTCGATCAAGGTATCGTCGTCAGCCCTGACCGTCGCTAAATAAATGCAGGATTGCTTATCGTTAGCGTCAAAATTGATAATCTGTAGTGTTTAGCACTCGTATGCACAGGATGTTCGCGGACTATAGTTAGCGTAAATCGGTGCTAAATGTGGCGGAAGCAAGGAGTGAATGCCATGACCATCAATGGCTTATCCCATGAATGTTGTGGTGTGGGGGTTGTCCCGCTGTGCACTGAGAAAGGTGACACAGCTGAAGTTAACATCCTGATGGTTCAGGAGAAACCTCTTACGCACAACTTATTAATTAGAATTGACAAAATAAGAGGTTTTAGAGGGTGCTATGATCACGGCGGCAAGGGGTGTAACCGTTCTATTGAGGAAAATGACTTCTATGCTACGTTTAACCATAAGGAAAGAATCTGGACAGCGAGTTGTAAGTGGATCATAAGCGAAGCGCCAGATCAGCTGTACAATTCACTTTTAGTATGCAGTTTCTACTGAGAATCGAGCTGTATACGAAGAAGAACTCTAAATGTGGATGACTAACGGTTGGTTAATACTATGTCCACAGGAAATGATTAATTCTGCTCATGGATATTGAGCAATTTACTAAAGACAACGTGCGACAGTTAATGAATTACCAAGAATAAATTCAATATGTTGATAGACTCACCGCGAATGCTGCTTTGTGCGCCGCTAAACTACTGGAGTTGCCTAAGAAGGGAATTTTTGTAGCACTTCTGGATTTGAAGAGAGCCTACCTGCAGATATGGTCCATGAGTCTCTCTGGCCATTTTAGACAGTAATGGTGAAGGCAAAATATATTGTTTGACGTTTGGGTTTCAGCCTAAACGTAGCACTTTAACTAATGACAGATATCATTAAAACTGTTTTGATACATGAGACCACATTAGAGGCTACTTACACTGACGTTGATGACATATACGTGAATAAGGACATGTCTGCAGATGCGGTTCGATTAGGACCAGAATCATTCGAGTTAATTAGCAAGGACCATACACTCTTAAAGAATGAGTACTACTGTTAGGCCTTGTGGTCTAGGGGGAATTTAACAATTTATGATTAAAGCGAATGAGCGTAGTTCCAGAGTAACCGCGTGTGTTGATACAACTCATAACGTTTTCTATTTGCGTAAAATTTGTGGAATATTTCACTTGTTTGTGGATGGCTCTGAACGGCAACATTAGCACTAAAAAGATCAGTGGTTGCGGTGACAAAATGAGGGAACGGATTCTCTCAAGCAAATGATGGTCGAAACGAAAGAGTATATAGGAACGACCCGGCGAGTAGTATGTGTCCCAACACGAACATAATGTATGGTTCAGCGCCAGATCTTTGGTGTTGGGAGGAATTTATACTGCTTTAAAAAATGTATGATGACTTAATTCGGCAAATGATGCTCAACATATCAATTTGGTGGAATATGATGGTCAGCATATCAATTTGGTGGAATATGATGGCACACTAAAATGGCTAAGATACGACACAACACAGCTCGGGGTGGGAGGTAACTGGTGTCAGATGGACATGAATGTAACCATTATGATGACAAACATTTCTTGAGATTAACACATTGTGGTCCCATACCGTGAGCTATGGCGTCTGTTGACACGACAAAATGTTTTGAACATAATACGTTACATCAGATCCACCTTTTGGAACATGATACACGAAATCCTGACTAATAATGCCTGTACATCTCAATGTGAAGATAAGCAATAGAACGGGGGAGTAAATGTATTACTTATACGCACGTTTTCCGAAATGTAACGGTATAGCACAGCGGTGTCCCCGTACCGCGAAAAGAAATTACAGCTACGACACAGTGCTCGACAGCAAAGGCTGTATCCTGGTATATATAACACCCAAAGACAATGCAATACCATCAAATGCGCAAGCCAACGCTACAAACACTGTATAAAAGAGATAAATGTCACACAATCATTAGATTTGTTGAAATAATGTATAAAGTGTAAAACACCTGAATGTTCGGTGCACTACCAGGTTTAACAGTGGATATATGGGTAAAATATTAAATCCTAAGACTGTGCTGTTTGATAATATCTCACGTCATATGAAAAAGCCACCCTGTTGCACTTCTTCCACATAGGAGAACGATGGGGAAGAAAATATACCATTCGAGGATGATCATGACTATCTATTGCTTCTTAAGATAAGCTCAGAAATGCTGGCTACGGAACCAGAAAAGGCGATGATGGAATCGGCAGGTGGGGATGGTGGTGATGGTTGATGAGGAGTATGGAAATGAGGAAGCTACTACTCCAATTTTACGGAGAAGTACACGTTGAAGGCGATCACAATCTCACAACTATTTGTGTGATCGTGATTTCAGGGATGGGGTAATAGAACGTATTATTCAATCATACGACTGCAGTTCTATTTGGCTTATCATGTGACGAGATCGAGGGATAAAAGAGAAGAAAATAAGAGCTCAGTTTTTTAGATGTGGTTCTTTATATACATGTGACAGTGATTTGCATATGAGCGAAATAGTAAGTATTAGACAGGCGAAGTGGAGAGAACAGGTAAGCGAGTTTTTTTTTATAGCTGTGAGAAAGCATATACCTTGAGAATTGGTGTCGTGAATTACGGTTTAAATTAAGAGTTGGTACGTATTAGTGCGAAGGAGTTCTGGCATGTTTTCCATTATCATCATCATTATTATTATTATTATTATTATTATTATTATTATTATTATTGTTATTATTATTATTATTATTATTGTTATTATTATTATTATTATTGTTATTATTATTATTATTATCATTATTATTATTATTATTATTGTTATTATTATTATTATTATTATTATTATTGTTGTTGTTGTTGTTGTTATTATCATTATTATTATTATTATTATTATCATTATCATTATTATTGTTATTGTTGTTGTTATTGTTGTTGTTGTTGGCTCACACGAAGCTTTCACACAGGTTATTTAGGATTTCTCCTGTGGTGTTCCCGGGAAGCTGAGTGACAACCATTTTCTCCAGATTTCAAGTAGTCTCCACCTCTTTCGGTAGTATTTGCAAATAAATTTGCATTATTTCAACAGTTGCTTGCCATTGATTCCTCGTTGGCAGCAGCTATTTGTCTTCACTGGAATTTGAGTAGCAATAAGCCTCCCCAAGGTCCCAGTTCTCTTCGCACGTATCCAGTGGAGATCTGGTCAGTGGTCTCTCCTCGGGCTTTCCTTCCTCCTTAACTCTGCTTGGTTGTTTGGTCTCACTTTTTTTGAGGGGGGGTCAATAATGTGCTAATGGGGGTGGGTGGGTGTTGTCTTAGAGAATGTATAGGTATTATTTGCTTAGACTGTTCACAAAAGTCATAATCACAGACGAGTGTCAGTTGTGTAATCTGGAGTCTGAGTGACAAGCTTCCCTGTATTTCCAGCAATTTCATCACTTTTCGATAACCGTCGCAAACCATGTTACGTTATTGTAACTATTGGTTTCTCGATGACAACGTCTATTGGGCTTCTCTGGAATTTGTCTGGCAATAAGACTCCTCAAAGTTTTAGTACTCGCAATGTCTTTCGACCAGTTAAGAAGAGTAGTAGTAGTAGTAGTAGTAGTAGTAGTTGTAGTAGTAGTACCCTCCGTGTTTTTCACTGGACCAAATTAGAATATTTTTCACAATTATATTTCTGGGATGTGTTAACCAAGTCTTGGTCTTAATTGCATTCGTTAATAAATACGAACGACTTTCAATATCCATAATATAAACGCATTCAATTCTGTTATTATTTCCCACCGGAACCATTGCATCACGAATTTCTGAGGAATTTAGTTGCCATCTGTTTTTTTGCAAAGTTCATATTATTTTTTACAGTTAAATTTAAAGTGTTTAGGAACTAATAACAATTAATTATAATTAATCAATAATGCATTCCCTCTGGGGTTGTTTACAACATTCAACATGATTTTCAATCCGTCACTTGTAGAAATTCAACCTAAAAATCAATCAAAATAGAAAAAAAAGCATCGGAAATGTTAATTTTTTTTATAATGAGTGGGGGAAAAAACGCCGAAATTAACTTAAATTAATCTGATCAAAATAGTTTCCAAAATGCCTTCAAAATAGACTTCCTTAAATAATCAAATTCAAAAGTTTAAAACAAAATAAATTACAAAACATGAAAAAGGACGGAACTTAGTTGCCAAACCCAATTGATTTGTACACAAATATGTGTTGATTTAAATATGCGACTTTCTAATATTACGTGTGGTCGTTTTCGTCGATTTAGAGCCCTTGTTGGCTGTCATTACGGCATCTATATATATAAAAGCGAAAATGTGTGTATGTATGTTTGTATGTATGTGTGTTTGTGTGTCCGCTAAAAACTTTCGACAGACTGAACAAAAATTTAAAAAAAAATTGGTATCATACTTAAGCTCCACCCTCCGGACGATCAATATCACAATTTGGGCCGAAAAGGACCACTAGAAGTGGGTCAGCTAAACGATTTTCTGCAGGGAGTCCCCCCCCCAAAGTGACATTTTAACGTTGAACATTATATTTTTAATTCGATTTATAAGTGCTCCCCCCAAAAGGGCCACGTATCTACAACATAGAAAGGTAACATTATAGCACAGCGGTGTCACGGGGCCCATAAAGTAGGTGTATATGCACTAGCAGAACAGCCAGCGTCGCCCAGGATTGTATGACATAGGTGGATTTGTACTAGCAGAATACAAAACGTCGCATGGGATTGTATGACATAGGTGAAGTAACAGTCCGATTCGACAATTTTGAATGTGCTTGTGCATTATAGGACGATTTGAAAATTTTGAAGGGGCTTGTGCAGCATAGGTCTGATTTGAAAAATTTAGAAGGTGCTTGCGCAGTATATAGATTATAATGTGCAAGTTACCTCCCTTGGATGAAGCTTCATTGTCGAATTCCATTAGATTAATATACAATCATTGTTATAATATGCAAGTGGCCTACCTTGAGTGTAACTTCATTGTCGAATACCATTAGATTAAGATAAAATCATTGTTACAATATGCAAGTGACCTCCCTTGAGTGTAGCTTCATTGTCGAATTCCATTAGATTAATATACAATCATTGTTATAATATGTAACTGACCTCCCTTGGATGTAAATTCATTGTCGAATTCATTTAGATTAGTATACAATCATTGTTATAACATTCAAGTCACCTCACTTGGATGTAGCTTCATTGTCGAATACCATTAGATTAATATACAATCATTGTTATAACATTCAAGTGACCTCACTTGGATGTAGCTTCATTGTCGAATACCATTAGATTAATATACAATCATTGTTATTATATGCAAGTGATCTCCCTTGGGTGTAGCTTCATTGTCGAATTCCATTAAATTAATATACAATCCTAGTTATTATATGAAAGTGATCTCCCTTGGGTGTAGACTCATTGTTGAATTCTATTAAATTAATATACAATCATTGTTATTATATTCAAGTTACCTCTCTTGTGTGTAGCTTCATTGTCGTATTCCATTAGATTAATATACAATCATTATTATACTATGCAAGTGAACTACCTTAATTGTAGCTATATTGTCGAATTCTATTAGATTAATATACAATCATTGTTACAATATGCGAGTGACCTCCCTTGGATGTAGCATCATTGTCGAATTCCATTAAATTAATATACAATCATTGTCATAATATGCAAGTGACCTCCCTTGGATGTAGCGTCATTGTTGTATACCATAAGAGTAATACACCATACTTGGTATAATATGCAAGCTACCTCCCTTGAGTGTAGCTTCATTGTCGAAACCATTAGATTAATATAAAATCATATGTGTAATATGCAAGTGACCTCCATAGAGTATAGCTTCATTCTCGAATTCTATTAGATTAGTATACAATCATTGTCATAATATATAAGTGACCTCCCTTAGGTGTACCTTCATTATTGAATACCATTAGATTAATATGCAATCATTGTCATAATATATAACTGACCTCCCTTGGATGTAGCTTCATTATCGAATACTATTAGATGAATATAAAATCATTATTTAAATATGCAATTATATTAATATACAATCATTGTTACAATATGTAAGTCACCTCAATTTGGTGTAGTTTCTTTGTCGAATACCAGTAGATTGATATAAATCATTGTTATAATACGAAAATGACCTCTCTTGGGTGTAGCTTCATTGTTGAATTCCATCAGATTGATATAAAATCATTGGTGTAATATGCAAGCGACCTACATTGTTTGTCGCCTCATTGTCGAAGTCGATTAGATAATTACAAAATCATTAGTGTAATATGCAAGTGACCTCCCTTGGGTGTAGCTTCATTGTCGAATACCATTAGAATAATATATAATCATTGTCATAATATGTAAGTGACATCCCTTGGATGTAGCTTCGTTGTTGATTAGCATTAGATTAATATAAAATCATTGCCATACTATGGATGTAGCTTGATTGTCGAATACCATTAGATTGATATACAATCATTGTTATAATATTCAACTTACCTCCCTTGGATATAGCGTCATTGTCGAATACCATTAGATTAATATAAAATCTTTGGTGTAATATGCAAGTGACCTCCCTGTGGTGTAGCTTCATTGTCGAATTCCATTAGATTAATATACAATCATTGTTATAATATGCGTATGAACTGATTTGGGTTTACCTGCATTGTCGAATTCCATTAGATTAATATACATTCATTGTCATAATATTCGAGTGACCTACCTTGAATGTAGCTTCATTGTCGAATACCATTAGAATTATATACAATCGTTCTCATAATATCTAAGTGACATCCCTCGGATGTAGGTTCGTTGTTGAATACCATTAGATTAATATACAATCATTGTTATAATATGTAAGTGATCTCCCTTGGATGTAGCTTCCTTGTCGCATACCATTAGATTAATATAAAGTAATTGTTATGATATGCATGTAACCTCCCTTGGATGTAGCTTCATTGTACAAATTCTATTAGAATAATACAATCATTATAATATGCAATTGACCTCCCTTTTATGTAGCTTCATTGTCGAATTCCATTAGATTAATATACAACCACTGTCAAAATATGCGAGTGAACTCCCTTAGGTGTAGCCTCATTGTCAAATTCCATTAGATTAATATACAATCATTGTTACAATATGCAAGTGATCTCCCTTGGATGTATCGTCATTGTCGAATTTCATTAGAATAATACACCAGCATTGCCATAATATGTAAGTGACCTCCCGTAGATGTAGCATCTTTGTCGAATACAATTAGAATAATATAAAATCATATGTGTAATATGCAAGTGACCTTCATAGAGTGTAGCTTCATTGTCGAATACCATTAGATTAATATACAATTATTGTCATAATATGTATGTGACCTCCATTGAGTTTAGCTTCATTCTAGAATTCCATTATATCAATGTACAATTATTGTCATAATATACAAGTTACCTCCCTTGGATGTAGCTTTATTCTCCGCTACCATTAGATTAATATACATTCATTGTCATACTATGTAAGTGAACTCCCTTTCATTCTCGAGTACCATTAGATTAATATACAATCATTGTTATAATATGCAAGTGATCTCACTTGGATGTAGCTTCATTGTCAGATTCCATTCGAATAATATACAATCATTGGTATAATATGCAAGTTACCTCTTTTGGATGTAGCTTTATTGTCGAATACCATTAGATTGATATACAATCATTGTTATAATATGCAACTGACCTCCCTTGGATGTAGCTTTGTTCTCAAATACCATTAGAATTATATGCAATCATTGTTATAATATGCAAGTTACCTCCCTTGGATGTAGCTTTGTTCTCGAATACCATTAGAATAATATACAATCATTGTTATAATATGCAACTGACCTCCCTTGGATGTAGCTTTGTTCTCGAATACCATTAGAATAATATACAATCATTGTTATAATATGCAAGTTACCTCCCTTGGATGTAGCTTCATTGTTGAATACCTTTAGAATAATATACAATCATTGTTATATTATGCGAGTGACCTCCCTTTGATGTAACTTCATTGTTAAATTTCATTAGATTAATATACAATCATTGTTATGATATGCGAGTGACCTCCCTTGGATGTAGCTTCATTGTCGAATACTATTAAATTAATATACAATCATTGTTATAATATGCGAGTGACCTCCCTTTGATGTAACTTCATTGTCGACTACCATTAGATTTCGCAAGTGGCCTCCCTTGGATGTAGGTTAATTTTCGAATACGATTAGATTAATATACAATCTTTGTTATAATATGCAAGTGACCTCCCTTGGATGTAGCCTCATTATCGAATACCATTAGATTAATATGCAATCAATGTAATATTATGTCAGTGAACGCTCTTGGATATGGCTTCATAGCTGAATATTTGTACTAGCATAATGCTCAGAGTTGCCGGGGATTGTATAAATAAGGTAGATATATGTACTAGCAAAATACCTGACGTTGCCTGGGACTGGATTAAAAAGATGGGATCTTTCCTAGGAGAATACCTGGAATCGGATCAGATAGGTGGATATTTGTGCAAACAGAATACCCAATATAGGAAGATGGTGCAATTATGTCGTAAAATCGTGAAAAATTATTGTCCAAATTAGTAACATATCCAAGAATTATGAAAAATGATGAAATGCGAGTTATTTGTTGGTGTGTTTGTAATGAAATAACACGCCAGACAACGTCACAAATAATTATTTTAACAAAAGGATAGGATATTATGTGGGTTAAATTAAAAAAACGATCGTCGAAATTAGTAACGTATCCAAGAATTATGAAAGGTGATTAAATGTAAGTTATTGGATTGGTGTGTTTATAATTAAATTACCAGCTCGGATATAGTCTTAAAGTTAATATTTTAGTAAGAGGGAGTCGATTATGTGGGTTACATCAGTAAAAATTGTTGTAGAAAGGGATTATGTGGGTTAACTCATGAAATATGATTGTTGAAATTAGTAACATATCCAAGAATTATGAAAAATGATGAAATGTTAGTTATTTTATGTGTATTTTTGTAATGAAATAGACACCCTAGACAATGTCGCATGGTTGTTAGTTTAGTAAGAGAGTGGCGATTATGCGTGTTAAATCATGAAAATGATTGTCGCAATTAGTAACATATCAAAGAATTATGAAAAATGATTAAATGTGAGTTATTTGATTGGTGTGTTCGTAATGAAATAGACAGGCTAGAAGATGTATCAAAGTTGTTATTTTTGTAAGAGGCAGGGGATCGTATAGGTTAAAGAATGGGGTGATTATTTGGGTTATTTCATTAAAAAATAATTGTAAAAATTAGGAAAATATCCAAGAATTATGAAAAATAGTCAAATGTGAGTAACTTGATAGGTTTGTTTGTAATGAAAAACAGCCATATAATGGCTGAAAGTTATTATTTTTGTGATATTTCTAATGAAATAAACAGTCCAGAAATGTCTCAAAGGTATTATTTTAATAACTGAGAAAAAATGACGTTTGGAATTAGCAACATATCCCAAAATTATTAAAAATGATGAGTTATTTAAAAAAAGAAAGAAAAAAAGAGTTATTTGATTAGTGTATTCGTAATGAAGTAGACAGCCAGACAATGTATGGAAGTTATTATTTTAGTAAGAGGTCGCAATTATTTTGGTTACTTCATTAAAAATAAGTGTCGAAATTAGTAACATATCCGAGACTTATGAAAAATTATATAATGTGAGTTACTTCTTTGGTGGGTTTGTAATGAAATAACCAGCCATAGAAGGTCTAAAAGTTATTATTTTAGTGATAGAAGGGGGCGATAATGTGGATTTACTCATGAAAAGTGATAGTCGAAATTAGTAACATACCATAACCTATGCATCAAAGTTTTTTTATTTTAGTAAGATTGGCGGCGATAATGTAAGTTAAATCATGTGACATGGTTGTTGAAATTAGTAACATATCCAAAAGTTATAAAAAAATGATGAAATGTGAGTTATTTGGATGATGTGTTTGTAATGAAAAAGCATCCAAGACAATGTCTCAAAGTTATTATTTTAGACAGGTGAGCGATAATGTGTGTTAAATTGTCAAAATTTGTAACAATTCAAGAATTATGGGATTTAACGAGATACATACACATATACTTACAGATTACCCGGAGTCACCCTGGATTCAATGAGATACATGCAAATGTATGCAATCAGAATACACGGTCGCCTGGGATGTAATGAGATAGATGCAAATATATACTAGCAGAATACTTGGCGTTGCCTTGGATTGAATTAGATTGATTGAAATATATACTAATAGAATATCTTGGGTCACCCAGGTTTAATGAGATTGATTGAGATATATACTAGCAAAACACCCAGCGTTGCCCGGGATTGAATGAAACAGGCGAGAATATATATTAATAAAATACCTGGCATCGCTAGGGATTTGATAAGA
The DNA here is from genome assembly GCF_053919585.1 of Euprymna scolopes. Taxonomy (NCBI): domain Eukaryota; kingdom Metazoa; phylum Mollusca; class Cephalopoda; order Sepiida; family Sepiolidae; genus Euprymna; species Euprymna scolopes. The sequence goes on along the minus strand of NC_136489.1, from coordinate 115,322,895 downwards.
TAAATGTGTTGTATATTACTCGTCCTTTCATATACATGCTATAAATGACCTACCCTAGGTAAGATACAATTATTTGATATGTGTAATACCCGTCTTATGTAGGTAAAATATTCTTATCTTCGAAATAACAAATGATACACACACATACAAAATTCCTCTCTCATAAGAAGAACAAATATATTACAAAACCAAATTCAATTTTATCCTTGTTTATACGGCCCCGAGCAACGCCGGGTAGCCCCGCTAGTCTTTAATATAAATCTCACCTGTATGTTTAAATGTATGTATGTATGTTGTGTCAGGTCATGTCATATGCTACTGGTACCATGTAACATAGTACTATCTGCCTCATGGTCGGGTCACCGGCGACTAAACTGGTTCCCCCACCAGACTTGTTTGGTGAGGAGGGCGGCTACTCTCCCTGAAGGATTAAAAACAAGACCTTCCAAAGGGCGAATGAACTCTTTTTATGGGTCAACGGCCAACTAGCACCGTGTATATTTGTGTGTGTATATGTGTATTGGGGTAGAGAGGGCTCCCGTAAGCCGTGGTGAAGGCAACCTTTCTAGGAGAAGCAAATCTCTGATTCAAAAAACCATAAAGCGGAAGACCAGTACCCGCATTAAGCTGGTCTGCAGTTTAATTTGTTGCTGGCTATCTTGCTCTTGCTTGTTGCTGGATCTCAACATTTTGAACCGAGAGAGAGACTTAGCTGTCGTACAAAGCTAACACTCTGTAACATCATATTTGTATAGATACTCCCTCAGACATTTGGGCTCATGGATTTTAAATGTCTGAGGGAGTGGCACTCGTCTGACAAGACGTTGCAATCATCATCATGTATGTTGTATGTCTGCATAAAACTTTCGACAAAGGTGACGGATTTTTACGAGATCGGTATCATATTGTGCCTCGACCCTTTGGACGACAAATATCGAAAAATTGGCCAAAAATATTATTTCCTTCACCTTTAATTGGGGACATTTCTACAGGGAGGGAAGGGTCGCTTTTTTTCGCCAATATTTTCGAAAGACATCCCCTTTTGTCGATTGTCTAGCTTTAATTTAAACCGACGTCAATTCCAGTTGGACGATAGACGCAACAGCAAAAAATGTCAGGTTGTTCTCGTTTTTTTTGTCTCCTTCGAGGTACGGGCTCGAGCCTACCTGCCTACTACCACTTCTTATTTTTTTCTCAACACACAAGTGCAAACACTCGGGCAACGCCGGGCACCCAGGCTAGTACGATATATAAGGGTAGAGTAAAGAAGAAAATGGAACGATAGAATTAAAAGAAAGAAAATCTTGAGATGAAAAAAAAAACAGATAAATAAGAAAGAAAACTGCACGAAAGTGCGAAGTAGAAATAGTAAAATAAAAACGGAATGATCTTACAGAAAGAGAGAATGGTCGAGAAAAATAGGATGGAATAAAGAGAAAGGGAATGATGATATACTGAACGGTGATATAAAAATCCAAAGAAGAAGAAAAGAAAATTAATAGATGAGGAAGAAATGAGAAAGAGAGAAGGAAAGATTATATAAGCAAAAGAAAGAATATTAGGTAAATAAAGAAATGAAAGTGTAATAAAAAGCAAAGGGAGGTAAGAATTGTGAATAATGAAAAGATATAACTAAAAGAAGATAGAATATATTAGGTGAATGAATTAAAAGAAACAAGGTTATAAAGAGAGGGTGGTATAATCGGAAAAGGAAAAAAAGAGAAGAAAAATAAAATGACGTAGTACTATAAGCGTAGTAGTATAATAAGTAGTACTATAAGAAAAATAAAATGACGTAGTACTATAAGTAGTACTATAAGAAAAATAAAATGACATAGTACTATAAGCATAGTACTATAATAAGTAGTACTATAAGAAAAATAAAATCACATAATACTATAATAAGTAGTACTATAAGAAAAATAAAATCACATAGTACTATAATAAGTAGTACTATAAGAAAATAAAATGACGTAGTACTATAAGCGTAGTACTATAATGAGTAGTACCATAAGAAAAATAAAATGACGTAGTACTATAATAAGTAGTTCTATAAGAAAAATAAAATGACGTAGTACTATAATAAGTAGTACTATAAGAAAAATAAAATGACGTAGTACTATAAGCGTAGTACTATAATGAGTAGTACTATAAGAAAAATAAAATGACGTAGTACTATAAGTAGTACTATAAGAAAAATAAAATTGCGTAGTACTATAACCGTAGTACTATAATAAGTAGTACTATAAGAAAAATAAAATGACGTAGTACTATAAGCGTAGTACTATAATAAGTAGTACTATAAGAAAAATAAAATGACGTAGTACTGTAAGCGTAGTACTATAATGAGTAGTACTATAAGAAAAATAAAATGACGTAGTACTATAAGCGTAGTACTATAAGTAGTACTATAAGAAAAATAAAATGACGTAGTACTATAAGTAGTACTATAAGAAAAATAAAATGACGTCGTACTATAATAAGTAGTACTATAAGAAAAATAAAATGACGTAGTACTATAACCGTAGTACTATAATAAGTAGTACTATAAGAAAAATAAAATGACGTAGTACTATAAGCGTAGTACTATAATAAGTAGTACTATAAGAAAAATAAAATGACGTAGTACTGTAAGCGTAGTACTATAAGTAGTACTATAAGAAAAATAAAATGACGTAGTACTATAAGTAGTACTATAAGAAAAATAAAATGACGTCGTACTATAATAAGTAGTACTATAAGAAAAATAAAATGACGTAGTACTATAACCGTAGTACTATAATAAGTAGTACTATAAGAAAAATAAAATGACGTAGTACTATAAGCGTAGTACTATAATAAGTAGTACTATAAGAAAAATAAAATGACGTAGTACTGTAAGCGTAGTACTATAAGTAGTACTATAAGAAAAATAAAATGACGTAGTACTATAAGCGTAGTACTATAATGAGTAGTACTATAAGAAAAATAAAATGACGTAGTACTATAAGCGTAGTACTATAATGAGTAGTACTATAAGAAAAATAAAATGACGTAGTACTATAAGCGTAGTACTATAAGTAGTACTATAAGAAAAATAAAATGACGTAGTACTATAAGTAGTACTATAAGAAAAATAAAATGACGTCGTACTATAATAAGTAGTACTATAAGAAAAATAAAATGACGTAGTACTATAACCGTAGTACTATAATAAGTAGTACTATAAGAAAAATAAAATGACGTAGTACTATAAGCGTAGTACTATAATAAGTAGTACTATAAGAAAAATAAAATGACGTAGTACTGTAAGCGTAGTACTATAAGTAGTACTATAAGAAAAATAAAATGACGTAGTACTATAAGCGTAGTACTATAATGAGTAGTACTATAAGAAAAATAAAATGACGTAGTACTATAAGCGTAGTACTATAAGTAGTACTATAAGAAAAATAAAATGACGTAGTACTATAAGTAGTACTATAAGAAAAATAAAATGACGTCGTACTATAATAAGTAGTACTATAAGAAAAATAAAATGACGTAGTACTATAACCGTAGTACTATAATAAGTAGTACTATAAGAAAAATAAAATGACGTAGTACTATAAGCGTAGTACTATAATAAGTAGTACTATAAGAAAAATAAAATTGCGTAGTACTATAATAAGTAGTACTATAAGAAAAATAAAATGACGTAGTACTATAAGCGTAGTACTATAATGAGTAGTACTATAAGAAAAATAAAATGACGTAGTACTATAATAAGTAGTACTATAAGAAAAATAAAATGACGTAGTACTATAAGCATAGTACTATAAGTAGTACTATAAGAAAAATAAAATGGCGTAGTACTATAAGCGTAGTACTATAACCAAGAAAGAATAGTAGATGCAATAATGAAGTTAAGGTGTCATGCAGTATTAAGAATATAAAGAGTAAACGAGGCGAAAGAGAGAAAAGATCAGAAAGGACATTTAAACGTGGAAGGAGAATGACAGAAAAAGGTGACAGAGGAAGGAAATAATGAAAAAAAAAAATAAATAAATGAATATAACCAAACCCCAATCTCTGTCTCATCGATAAAATGTTGCATCGCTGTGTTAATTTACGAGTATTTCAACGAAACCCCAAACCTTGTACCCTCTCGACGTAATTATCCCCGACTAAACCGAAAAGTATTACCTCTACATCCATAGTTGCCGGAAAACCTTCTACTACAAATAGTTTCCCTCCTCCAACTAGGTAAACTTTGGAGGACCATCCCGGGTCCCTGCGTCCCTGACCGTACTAACATGCAGATTTTCATGTGTAATGTAAACAAGCACCATGCTGCTCAACTCCCTACAGAGTATCCGTGCAAATTATGTCCCAGATAGTAGGCCCCCTACATTTAAGTGGCACTGTGTCTTGTTTGGGTTAAAAAGGCAGTAATATATATATATATATATATATATATATATATATATATATATATATATATATATATATATATATATATATATATATATATATATAAGTAAATTCTTGGTACAGCAAAATGGAAGGAGAAATTTCAGAGGAAACATAGTTTAATTTAAATCAAAAAGATCAAAGAAACAAAAAAAAAACGGGCAGGTGGAATTGTTAAAATTTCCTTAAGGACTTATCGTCGTACCCTCTAAGAGGAAACGTCAGAATGATAAATCAAAAGCTAAGAATCGAATGAGAAAAGAGGGAAATTGGTTTTAGTTGGAAAACCAGTGAGAGAAAAAAAATATATATATATAATTCTCACTGTTCAGGTGGTTTTAAATCAGTAAATATTTCCAACTGATGTTTCAAAATCTTTTGTCTACACAGGCTAGGTCGAGAGTTATTAATGACTAACACCTCAATGATATTGAGATGATAGTTCGACCTAGCACTGTATAAAACAGAAAACCGCGCATCGGAATATTGGTCAGAACACCTATTTATACTAATCAGGTGATTACCGATGGCGGACTCATAACCTTGGGAGTGCCCGGATGTTCTCGAGACCTGCTGTAATCGAATACCCCGAGGGATATGTTGGGATATTCTCATTTCCAATCTTTGGGATGTCTTGCCAACGTAGTCAGCTCCACACTGACAAACAAATTTATAAACAACAGAATTCTTTTGAATGGTTGGCAAAACATCTTTACGAAAAGAAGAGAAAAGGGTTCGAGTTGTGTAAACTACTCTAAGCATAGTAGCTGGAAAACAACGTTGAGTAGCAGAAGAAATCCTTTCAACAATATGAAGGCCAACAGGACCTAACCATGGTAATTTTAAATAAATAGGACAACGTGAGGGACCAATACGTTTAACACTATTAAATGTAGCAATTTTACGTTCAATAGTAGTTTTTATTATATTTATGGGATATCCATTGCTGAGAAAAATATTTGTGATTTCACCAAGTTCCGTATCAAGACGGTTTGGTGAACAAATCATGAGTGCACAATGTGTAAGTGCGCTAATGAGGTTTATTTTTCTAGACTGAGGGGCAAAGGAAAACCAATTAAGATAGAGCCCTGTAAATGTAGGTTTTCTGTATACAGAGGTCTTAAACGTAGAACCAACTTTAGAAACGCGAACATCGAGGAATGGAAGAGAGCCACAATCCTCGACCTCCATAGTAAATTGTAACGATGGATGCAAGTTACAAAGAAGACGAAGAAACTGTTCAGCTTCACTACGTGAGGGAAAGCATGCAAAAGTGTCATCAACGTAGCGTGTATAGAATGTTGGTTTAGTAATTTTGGAAAATAATTCGTTTTCCAAAAATCCAACGAAAATGTTGGCTAGCGAAGGACCAAGAGGGCTACCAATAGATATCCCATCAGTTTGCCGGTACATAATGTTAAAACTGAAGGAAACTGATTTAGTGGCAAGTTCCATCAGTTCAACGAAAATTCGTTCAGAAAATTGTGGAGATTTTGAGGGGCCACGATATAGATAGTCAACACACATACCAATGGTTCCATCCAAAGGTATATTAGTAAAAAGACTATTAATGTCAAAGGAAGCCAAGAACTCGGTATTCTTAGATAAAGATAATTTGTGTATATGAGGCACAAATTGAAAAGAATCAGAGATACAATGGACCGAATAAAAAGAAAGCACAGGTTTAAGAAGATCAACTAACCATTTCCCAAGTTCGTGTTGTGCAGAACCCAACATAGATAAAATGGGTCGCAAAGGAATGTTAGGTTTATGAACCGTGGGTAAACCGTACATTCTAGGCCTTTGAGAGCCAATGGGTCGGATTCTATCGTAAATCTCCTAAGAAATAAACCCGCTTTTATAAAGTTGAAGAAATCTTTTCTGGATTTTTATTTCCATTCGAAAAGTGTCATCATGGCTTAAATCACCCAACCAGAGAAATTTATTTTTATCGTCCAAAATTTGTAACATTTTGGAGATATAATCCGTTTTGTTAAGTATAACAACGCTCGATCCTTTATCTGGGCGAGTAAGATAAATGTCGGAATTAGACCTAATTAATTTTGCCGCTTCAAAATGATTTTTCTGCCAAACAAAATAACTAGATTTAGGGTTTATGGCAGAAAACCTCCAACCTAATTCGCCCAACTGAATTTTAACACTAGTTAATTAATCAGTGGAGATAGGCGAATGTTGTTTTAATTGAGTATATAATAATTCAATTTCACTAAATATGTAAATTTTATCAACATAAAGGGGAGGAATGCAAAATTGTAAGCCAGCAGATAAAACAAATTCTTCCGTATTGGACAAAACATAAGAAGAATAATTAAATATATGTTTATCCGAATTTGTTCTAATCCCAAACTTCTTAGTAATTACATTTTTTTAAATATTTATCATAAGAAGAAGTATATTTATTGAGGGTACAATTGTCGCCATTGGATAAAAACTTGGAAAAACGGAGTTTATCAAAGAAAGATAGTTCTTTCCAAACTATGGCCCAAAGTATATATATATATATATATATATATATATATATATACATATATACAAAGTATATATATATACATATATATATATATATATATATATATATATATATATATATATATATATTAGTTAAGATTTTATTCTTTAGAAGGGCTGGTTGAGTTTGAATAAAATAATATACGTATTATATACGTTTGAAGCCAAAACAATGCATTATTACAAAATAAACAGATATTTATTTTGTGTGAAATTTATATTGAAATTCGTACATATATTTTGAAGGAAACCTTCTATATTCAGTATGTCTTTTTTCTTTTTCTTTCTCTGCTCCAACAACAACATTGCATAAAAAAAGGAAAAAAAAAGACATACTGAAGATGAAGTTTTCCTTCGAAATATATTTATGAATTTCAATATGAATTTTCAAACAAAATAAATGTATGCTTATTTTGTAATAATGCATTGTTTTGGCTACAACCGTATACAATACGCATTTTATTTTATTCAAGCGCAACCAGCGCTTCTAAGGAACAAAAATCTTAACGGGAATCCCGCGTGACCAAACGCACCGCTCCGAGATTTGACAAACTATCGTAAAAACAACAAACGGACTTCTACTTGCCGATTCTCAGCTCTAACAAAAACATGGCAAAATAAAAATCAAAAGAAAGAAACACATACTGAAGATGAAGGTTTCCTTCGAAATATATTTATGAATTTCAATATAAATTTCAAACAAAATAAATGTCTGTTTATTTTGTTATAATGCGATGTTTTGGCTTCAAACGTATATAAAACGTATTTTATATATATATATATATATATATATATATATATATATATATAGATAGATAGATAGATAGATAAATTTGTATGTAATATACTGAGTTCGTGTAATCCAGTAAATTTTCATATACCAAAAAGTTTTAAGTTAAAAAAATGGGTAAATGTTTTTCTGTGGAAACTTCTCATAACTCTGCTCTTAAATAAGGATACGAAAATTAGGTGATATATTAATATTTAAATGGGCTTTTCCGTAGTTACCGCAAAGGAAAATATTTCTCACATGCTTTTTCCGTTAAGGGAATTTCTCCTGTTTTCTTTCTTTTTCTTTTTCTTCAAAAATGCTCTATTGTCAAAAGTGTTTTTATTCATAAAGTCTGAAGAAATGCTGGTTTTTGAAAGTTTTCAAACGATAAAATGTTTGAAATTATGTACTGGGCATGGAAACAATTGTAACGTAAAATGAAATACACTTTTTGTTGCCATCAACACCTTTTTTGAAGTCTTGGTTTTGCGTACACAGTATATATATATATATATATATATATATATATATATATATATATATATATATATATATATATTGGTTGTATCGATTGATTTGCTAGATTTAAATCCAATAAAACTCGCGTGATTATTAAAGATTGCACAGTGGAGGAAGGACAGAGCTGGTATATAGTCTTTTTATTATACAAGCAGTATTGCCTATATGTGCATATATGTTTCAATGGAGTTCTAATTCAAGGATTACACATAAAAAATATCAATTCTTTTTTTTTTCGTCTGATGAAGTGATATGGCTAACTTTCTAAGAGAAGTATATAAAACAACGAAAAGGAGAGAGAGTAGTCAAGTAAATAAAGGGTGTACGAGCAAGGAAAAGACAAGACAATATGCGTATGGGGTTTATAATGAGGATAAAAAGAAAGAGAAGGAAAATATTAATTGAATGACAAAACGAACTGAATAGTAGTTTCACAAGCAGAAAAAAAGTGCTGGATCAGTGAAGAAATGAATCGGTAATAAATAAAACAAAAATGAAGCGTGTAAAGAGAAAACGAATCGAATGAGATAAGAAAATTTGAAGTAGATAAAGGAAGAAGGGAATATTGCAAGAGGGAATAAAATGACTGGAATACTAGAGAGACAGAGAGAGAGAGAGGGTGAGAGAAATAGATAGAGAGAGAGACAGAGAGAAGTAGATGTAGGAATAAGGGAATATTGCAAGAGGAAAGAAAATGGCTAAAATACTAGAGAGAGAGAAAGAGAAAGGGAGAGAGAAAGAGAAAAAGATAGAGAGAGAGAAAGAGAGATAGAGAGATAGAGAGAAGAAATATAGGTGCAGGAGAACGAAATAAAATAATTGGCGGTGTTCAAGAATGAAAACGGGAAGAGAATGCTATAATCATGTAGGAAACGCGAAAAGGAATAATTGGGAAATGGGAGAATATAGAAAGAAAAAAAGAATGAATGTGTATGCGGTCGCCCTTCCGGAAAAGATACCCTTTGCGCGAAGATCAATGAAGATAAAAAAAAAGCCCTTTACAATTATTGATTTTAGAGATAAACAATATGGTTGTGATGAAGATTCGAATGAAACATACGTTATGTCATTGCAGGCTATGATTTTGCAATAGAAATAAATGCGTTGGTTGAGCTTTATTGACAGTTGACCACAAACGTGATGGAAAACTCAAGGACCAAAAAAATAGCAAGTGAAATGCTGAAAAATAAACCGACATTGTAGAAGCGTTCATAATTAATGCCACCCCTTCCACACACACGCACACACGCGCGTGCGCACACACGCGCGTGCGCGCGCACACACACACACATATATATATTTATATTAGTATATTTTGGCAGCATTTTTCTCTTACGCATGTTTCATTGAACAGTAGGGATAATTCATGTTTGCTTTTCTGTCGAACTGTTTTTTTCACAGGTCAATGTTTGAACCTTCTATTCGAGTGTAAAAAGAAAGTTGCCATAGTCGCGAACGTTTTCGACTTCCCTGAGTTGTCTTCAGGCGAGTGATGCATTAAAAAATCGCATTTAGTGAATTTCTTTTTAAAAAAAGTCGATTAAATCTCTATAAAATCGTTAAAAAGCAATTAAGCGTGCTCTCCATTCTATATCAAGCCTGATTGACTGCCGGTGGTTCTATGAGAATGAGTAGAGCTTCCCTGCTGGGGAAGTGCAGATTACAATGTGAGACGGCTAAAATGGCTGTGTCCTTATTATTAATATGTTTCTAAATTCGTTTTGGGGAGTGCCATGTGCTACAAGGTGTTGGTAGATGGAACTGTTAGAGAAAGATAAACGAGATACACTGGTTCTAGTAATGCCGATGTACGAGTTGTTTTTGGAGACATATTTCTCTAAAGGACATTAAAAAAACATACACGGCATTGCTAGTTTTTAGTAAATTGTCGTCGGGTGTCGGGTTATTGTTTAATAGTAAATGAGTTGTATTACATTTCTTATAATAAATAATAAATCTAAGTTTAGAATTTTTTCAATGGTAGAAAATGTGTTTTTGTACAACATTTCTCATTTTTCGTCAATTTAATAATTCGCATGCATCTGGTTACGGTGGAATTTATTATTATTGGCTCACCTGGAGCTTTCACACGAGTCAGCAAACGATCTGATTGGAGACCTGTGGTGTTCTCTGGAAGCTGAGTGACAACAAGTCTCCCCAGAAGCCCAGCTCTCTCCTCCTCCTTTGATAGCATTTACAAATAAATTTGCATCATCGCAACATCCTCTTACCATTGATTTCTCGCTGGCAGTGGCCATTGGTTTATACTGGAATTTGAGTGGCACTAAGCTTCCCCAAGATTATTATTATTATTATTATTATTATTATTATTATTATTATTATTAGTGTTTTTGTAAAATGTATTAACCAGTGCATGGTTAGCATTGGAAGTCATAGTGTAACATTAATGATTAATACGGTGATCTCGGCAAAATTCTACGGTGCGTTCTATATTAATATGCATAATTTAGGTTCCATAATAATAGCACTCATCCAGTTTAAAACTCAATATGGGTCAATTTGTCGTCGATATTTTCCGGCAGGTTACGTAAACATCCTTGATATGCAGAAGCAAAGATTGCGAGACGATTAATTAAAAAACTGTTTCAACATGCAGAAAGTATGGGATTTCACGTTGACATATGTTGAAAGTCATTTTCGGTTTTAAAATTTGTTCTTTCTGTTATTAAATTCACGCTTTCATCAAAACTTGTCTGATTGGCCGAAGCGGCTTCCGGCTGCTTCTGGATTAAGGCTCGGCTGTTTGCATTACTTGGGAAAAGATGTCGACGTTATGTTGCTGGAGATTGGGCCGGAAACTCGATTAATACCACGAGGAAATATATTTTTACATGATAAATGTCTGTCAAGGTTAGTATGACTAAGAAATAATTGGGGTTGTCAGTTAAATATCGTTTAAATGTATAGAACGAATATGTGTCTTTATTCTGTTTCTATCTCTCTTTATATATATATATATATATATATATATATATATATATATATATATATATATGTTAATTTAATAGACACTTGATGAGAAATATTTACGAGCACTGATTCGTATTCCGTAAAATGTAACCTACAAGATAGAATTCACATTTGAAATTACGCTGTGCTGTTGAATTACAAAATGCGAAGCACGTAAAAAGGTTTCTTTCTGCAATTTACATTTGAATTGAAATTTGAATATTTCAGGTTCAATATTATTCAGTCAATAGTAAAAGGTACTTTAAAGTCGCCAAAATACGCGCCAACATTGTCCTAATATTTTTTGCGCAGTATAGTAAAATTGGTCTGCGGCAATGATAAAAATTAGAGACGGGGTAGAAAAAATATAGCAAAACATAAAACAACGGTTGAACAAAATAGGTCGAACATTTAGTAGATAAAATGCAAATAGATGCAGTATTATTTAGACAGAGAGACATAGGAACACTTATACATCGAGATATCTATATTATATATACATATATATATATATATATATATATATATATATATATATATATATATATATATGTTCCTATTTCTTTCCCACTTTTGGGATTTTTAATTATGTCAAAACTCCTTTTGATGGATGGATTGTTGCTATTTTTTCTGATGAGTTAAGGGCAAAATAGATTCACTAATTGATATAATAATTATTTGACTTTGTGCTACAAAACATACTGTCAAGAATTGTAAATGTCAACTGAATTTAAGGAATAAATTGTAAGACGATCAGCATCATGAGCTTTGGAATATAGACTTTTGTCATTTATTCTTTATATATATATATATATATATATATATATATATTAAGAGATCGAGAAACAGAGAGAGTAAAAGAGAGAGGGAAGAAGGAGGAGGAAAATTGGAAAAAATAAACATGACATGAAAATGAACTGGAGAAAGATAGATCGATTGAAGAAATAAGCGTAAGGTTCAGAAAGGAGAGAGAGATAGAGAGAGGGAGGGAAAGAGAGAGGGAAAGAGAAAGAGAGAAAGAAATAGAAAGAGGTAGAATGCGGTAGAAATAAAAGAATTTCTAGAACATAAAACAATATTTTACAAAAAGGTTTGAACCTTTGGTAGATAAGAAAACGGAGCAAAATTAAAGTAATGTGATTTGGATGCATACAGAAAGAGAGAGAGAGAGAGAGAGAGAGAGAAAAAAAGATAGAGAGAGAGTGAGAAAGAGAGAGGAGTTAAAGGGGGTGGAGAGAAATGGGAGGAAGGATGATTTTAAAAAACGTAAATAAAACATAAAATGAACTGTGGAAGAAATCACTCGATCGAAGAAGTGCGCGTAAGAACGACTCGGCCTGTTATTGGTTGCGTGCCCAGAATAGAACAAGACAGAGTCGAAAATGGAGAGAGAAATTACATTGAATAGGCACAGCTGAACAGCAAACCTAGAATGGCACTTAACTGATACCAAAGCACAATAGCAAATTGTCCGCATGCCAGAACAGAAGAAGATGGAATTACCTATTAATAAACTTATCGATCTCTTGAGACAGCCTCCTCGCAGGAATTTTATAGATTGTCATAAATATTTTGAAACCAAAACATCGAATAGTACCTACTAGAAATCGAGTCCCGGTTAAGAACGCTTTCGAAGAAAAGAACGTGGAGAGACAAAAGTAGATTAAATGGAAGCAACCGAAGTAATGAATGTAGATAAAACTGTAGACGATCTTGTCACGGTGTAGAAAAAATAACCTTGAATTTACCCTATAAAGTCAAATGAGACTTTACAAAGAAAAATTCCTTTCTAAAACATTCTGTTGCTGTCGGCATATATTTGCCCACATATTTGTTTGTCATTTTTACGATAGTAATTAGAAAGGCCTTATATATATATATATATATATATATATATATATATATATATATATATATATATATATTGTGTACAGAAAGTTGTTAGATGAGACAAATCATTGGTACCGTCGGTTTCAAGCCCTATAATAAGAACCATTTAAGGTATCTTATCAAGCTCTCTTCGGCCAATATTCGTCTCGAAACGAATATTGGCCGAAGATAGCTTTCTATCACGTCCTAAAATTGAGTAGTATTGTCACATCCGCTGCAAACTCTCTCATGTTTTTCTAAAGTACAAAATGTACTTTCTTGACTGCTAAGCGGGCGTTCTCTTCCACTATTCTATCTTTTTTGTATTTCTTTTTGTATATTAAATGGTGGACTTAATTCTAACCTATGCATCTTCTGTACAACATTCACAGCAAAAACGTATCTAGTTACACACTAGCCACTGCATTTAAGTTTTCTTCATCTTTTTGTTTACTTGGAGATAAACAGAACTTCCACAAGCAGAGATTCTTTCCATGAACTATCCGTCTGTCATACACAATACCACGGATCTGCTTACCAGTTGACTGCAACGTGGTCGTTTTCAATTCCACTACTACTGTTACACTGATGCTGACTTATAACTAGTAATTATTATTATTTTCTTCTTCTTCTTCTTCTTCTTCTTCTTCTTCTTCTTCTTCTTCTTATTATTATTATTATTATTATTATTATTATTATTGTGGTGATGATGTCGGTGGTGGTAATGATGTTTAGAGTGATGATGATAATGCCGAGCTAAAGAAAACAGAAAAGACCCAAGGCAACATATATTGGAAGCCAAATTTCTTTAAAATTCAGACAATTGTTTCTAATAACTTTGGACATTCTTTTCATAAAGTCTCTTCCCTCTTCCCTGCCAGATGGTCATCGTGAATCAGCAGCCGCATGAATGAAATGTGAAGAATTAGAACTAAATAACATTTCCTGGTTCACTCTTTCAATTAGCTTTCTCTTCCCATGCGTACGACGTCCTACTGAGCCCCTCTAGTCTAAATATATGGGAAGTGTGAGACTCCCCCAATTGTATAGATGTCGGGCACGGAATTATTATTACATGTCCTTAGCAGCTGCCATTTGCCCTTGAGTACCGTAGGGGGCATGACAAAATGTTTAAAGCGATTGCTAGCGGTGTGGCAAAAGCAATTACAATAAGCAAACATCAACCAGTAGAAATATATGTTCATCTAAATCGCATAAAACTGAGATTTATAGCATACTGTAACGTGGGTACCGTAAGAAAAACAAACAAACAAACAAAAATAAATAAATAAAAAAAACACGACTCGTTTTTCTTTCTTTTTAACACAAGTTATTTATTATCGTTTTTCTTTCTCCCCATCTCGACACCTGCTTAAAAGTCTCTCTCTGCAGGGCCACATGTCCATCTCACCTGGTTGGCAATCCTCTTTCTGCTTCATTGCACGCCATTTTTAGTCCTCTAGTTTAAACGTCCATCTTTCTCAACCGCATTTTTTTCTTCTCCCGACCACGTAGTATCATATTTCTTTTTTATCTCGCCTAATTTGCTTATGTGCTTTTTTGGGGGGCAAGCCGGATATATTAGAGCACCTGCTCATATTTTCCTTTGCGCTCATACGCGCTCTGTTACAATGTAACTGAATGACGCGTAGTAGAGACATACAACTTTCTACCACGTTCTGAAATTGGGTAGTATTACCAAAATCCGCTCAAAACTCTCTACTACCGTTTCTAAAGTACAAAATATACTTTCTAGACTATTAAGCGGGTGTTCTCTTTTATTCTTCTACATCCGTTTTATCACAAAAAAAGGACGCTAGCCTTTCTCTACTTTATCGTTATTTTTTATATTTAATGGAGGACTAAGTTCTAATCTATGCATCTTTTATAAAACATTCACATCAAAAACGCATCTAGTTACACACTCGTCACTCTATGAAATGTTCCTCTCTTTTTTATTTACTTGGAGATAAACAGAACTTCCACAAGCAGGGATTCTTTCCATGAACCACTTGTCTATCGAACACAATACCACGGATCTGCTTACCAGTTGACTGCAACGTTGTCGTTTTCAATTCCAATGCTAAGCAATTTCAGTTTAGTCCTCCTCTCAAATCATCAAAGTCTGCACATCTCTAATCCTCAAGTTGTTTGTCTCTTTATCCATCGCGCGGATCCATTAACACTTATTTTCGAGTTCTCTTGGGTCGTTTAGAAACGGCGACTCATTAGTAAAAAAAAAGTAATTCAGACTTAACAGTGCAAATCATTCTATAATTCGAGAGCTTTCCTCATCTTTAAGAAGAAATAACTCATTGAGAATTGGATGAAAAGGGTAAAGTTCATTTAATTAGTACGAGACTGTTGACATTTGTTTGTGGAACAGTCCTTGCGAAAAGCTGTGGCAACATGAGTCGCGGAGTAAAAAATACAACTCCTGTTTAAACGTCTTGTTGTACAGTCACTATTTGAAAAGGAAGGATGTATTTGACAGGACACACACACACACACAAACAAACATATATATAAATATATATATACCTACATCTATACATATACACCGATATATACATACCTACATCTACCTAATAAGGTCTAATATTTCGCAATTCAAAAACAATTAAAATGTATGAACGTACATTACATCCTAGCCATTCACATTTTACAGTGACATTGCATGACCGAGAACGCAGCCTGCGAATATGTTCGTTCATACTCCAAAAATAAATCCAAAACAAAGTAAACGCTTGAAGAATAGACGTTGTTTATTCGCTTTGTTGTTCTTCCAAATCACTGAGCAGTGTACCGGGGAAGGAGGGGGCAGATGTGAATAATTACTGTGTGATTACGTTATATCCCGGCATCTCAAACTCTAAGCTATCACGTGCATTATTCAAAGCTAAATGGGACTTATCTCTATTATCAACCCCACACTCTCTCCCTCTCTCATTCTCTCTCTCGCTCTCTCTCTCTCTCACACACACACTCTCTTTCTGTCAGGCTATATGACTTTACACCCATTCCCAACAGACATGGAAGCTAGGCACAACTATCTGCAGTCTACCCGTATTCTTAATTAGATGGTATGCCTAGAATCTGTAAAAATGACTGCTTGAATCACTACAACGTTTAAGAAGTATTTTTATGGTTCAAGTTGTAATAAATATATAGGGTGCCCCAAAAGAAACTGAATTGATCAAATATAAGATAGAACAATAGAAGCATCAAACTAGCGAAAAAATATGTCAGAGCTTCTAGATTAACCCTACTAAAGTCATCATGTCATTACACCACCAAGGAGTTGATATTTATCATAGAGTGGTAATTTCAGTTGAATTTAAATTTCAAACACGTAAGCTTCTTTTGAGACACCCTGTATTACTTCGTAAGACTTATACTTGGTATATTGATATAAATAAAACCATTGTTGTATTTAACTTGCCAGATTTAAAATAACAATATATAAGAAAAAGAAAAAAATTTAAGATAACCCAATTCTTTTGATTGGCATTATATAGTCATTCTTTACGCTTGTATGAGATAGATTTGGATTTATATCGACTGAAGAAGTGAGTTATGCATACCAAGGCTTGTTGGCTAACTTAAGAGATTTTCCGACTTTTTCTCGAAATGAATCTGGACTGAGAAATCAACAGATTGATTATCTCTTGTCGGATTATCTCAGCCGCATTCGTTGTATGGATTATTGCTTTCGAAATGTGTGCGACAATGTGAACATACATCCGATCTTCTTTTGTTTTCTTTTCGATTTTTTTTTTATCTTACGCAGATTGAATACCAAAACCATTGGATGCGCAGCAAATATAAAAATTGATTTCCGAAGTTCTTAAATCTATTACGAAGTTCTTGCATTTAAGAAGCAAACGAGTAGGCGCGAAAAGTGAACATGTGTAAGTATATAAAAATGCGTATGTTACTTGAGAGACAGTCCATTTAATAAAATGCAAATACGTAATATTTAAAAAAATACAAACTTTCAGTAATTCGCGATGATATTATTTATAATTTTTGCGGCAAATAAGTAGTACTAGATGAAGTGTATTCTGGCCTATAAAGTAAGTAAAGAAAGTAAAGCCAGTGATAAGTATATAATCTAGGATCGAACAAAACCATTGAATTCAATTTGATCTTAACTTGGTTAGCCTAAAATAAATGTTGTAATATGTATTAATTTCAATTCACCATGAGCCATGTTTGGGAATATTAGTTATCCAAAAAAACAACACTGAAACAATGTCGCAGTGCCAATCATTTTTTTTCATTTTTCCTTCTTGCTATAATATTAAACAAATTGTCAGCGAGAGAAATAGTAAGAGGAGTATGTAACTGATTAGTCAGAAAGGGTGATAAAGCAAGGTAGAATATTTAAAATAGATATGTTTCACGCACTTTTTTAAACCATCTTATTTGACGATATATGCCCCGAAAACATCGAGTAGCCTTGTTAGTATTACATGAATATTGGATTTACTCACTATTTTTAAGTCATGGAAATGCTTAATATAATGAACCACCATCTTTTGACTGACTGGTATAAATTCTAAGGCGAAATCCTCGAACCTAAAGCCAAATCATGAACATCCGCCCATCATCTATGCCTGAGATACAGGATAGACCACAGATCAATGCGCAATATAGCACTTGAAAGTTCACTTCGCACAATCAGCAAGAAGCCTCTCAAGGACCTACTCGAGTTTAGTCTTTCTTGAAAAGTGACGGCTAAAAAGGCACTATCTCTTCTACCTTTACTATGTGATTGTACCAGACAAACCAAGTATCTAATAGATCTCACCACCAGCGTTTAATTCCTTGGACTTCAAACAGATTAGCCAAAAAGGTAAGATTTGCAAGTACGTAGTAGATTAGGAACATGGTACAAGAGTCTAATTAAAATATCTAGCCGTAAATTGGTTGAATGACTGACCACAAACCGGTGATTTTTTTATTGTAAAACCTTCACCAATTACTGGAAACCTTACTACGTCCTTGTCCAATACTGGCTTTGTTGAGTTCAGGCTGAAGTATTGTTTTGTTCGATCCTAGATTATATACTTATCACGGGTCCAAGTAACCTGCATCTAAAATGTCAATTGTTTAGACCAAAAATTGATGGAGGAGTTTGGTAGAGTTTTCAAAGGTCAAATCGTTGAACGTTGGCCCTTTGACAGCCAAATTTCTGGCCGAAAATCGATTAAAAAGATTTTCTTCAAACTCAATACCCTTTATATATAATCTCGAGTCTGTAGACTGAAAATTGACAGAGTAGTTTGGTAGGGAAATGTACACACACAGACTTTTATAGATATATAAATATAACAATACTAGACTTTTCAACCCTTTAACTTATAACCCGTTTATTCAGAACTAGCGTGTTGTGTTGACTAGTCCCTATTAATACATAACTGCACATCGAACAAATATTATATTACTTAGTTCGCTGCGCCTTGTCGTATAAAAATCCATAACGAATTTAAGTCAGAGCGACCGAGTAGTTTCCGAAAAAAGATGGAACGGACAGACAGAGGAACGTAGAGATATATATTATGGCTAGTTAAGTATCAAAATGTATTACTATAAGACAATCACCATATTTTTTCTAGTAAATTTAATTAAAACATTCAATGCAATTAATTCAAGGCAGTTTTTAATAAGTATCGCAGTTTTCAAAATGATATTGAAATATATATTGATTATTTTTTTTTTAAATAACACATTCGAATCAGTTGTAAATGTAATTATCATAGTAGTATGTCTGAAAGTAGTTATAATAACAGTATGTCGGCTTAATCGCCTTGACACACCGGTTCTCGTCAAATCACCAAAGTTTGCATTGCGGTGTTGACTAATATTATTATTGGGGGTTTTAAGGGAGTGTAGCATTCGTTTTATTTGTTCATCAACAATGTAATTAGGAAAATGATTATTGATGAGTACTTGTTTAATGTTTTTTTATTTTAGTTGGTAATGCTTTTTTGTGGGTGATATCATTTTAGCGCGATTTTTAAATAAATAAATAAATTTTTAAATAAATAAATTAATTAAAAAAGAATCATAAAGCAAAGTGTCTCCGTTGCATTTAATAATAATAAAAGTAATATATATATATATATATATATATATATATATATATATATATGTAGTCATCGACATATAGTCCTGTTTCGTTGTATCACAACTCATCAGTGCCGCTAGACTAGCATCTCTCCCAAGCCAAGGATTGAACCTAGGACCGTCGTTTTGACAGACGGCAGTTCTCCCTTGAATATATATATATATATATATATATATATATATATATATATATATATATATATTCACAAAGATTTTGAGACGATAACTGGAAATTATCTGAATTGTAATAAATAATAACTATATTCTGATGATGAAAACCTTAAACTATTTTGAATTTTTTTAATGAAATATTGATAAAAGAATAATTTTAAAACGCATTTGCATATAGATAAACATTATGAGGTCTTAATTTTCAAAGATTGATCATAAATATTTAAAATTTCTAGCCACTCTAAATGTTATAATCTACCGAATTATAATGGGAAACATTTTTATAACTTTATCTCTTAACTATTGAGGTTTTTTATCGTCAGTATTTAATATATTATGTGAGATTTATTATATCTACATTGTTAATAAATGCATGTTCAGTTTCTTTGATACTGTCCGCTTCCAGAGCTCACAAGTATTTGTAGTTATCATGTTCACCTAGTGTTTTTATCATTGTTTGGTCGTGGTCGTACCATACCTTCGGTTGCTTCCAGTTTTCTCCTCCGCATGGTAAGCAGTGCGTACTTTTCCATACCGAATTATATTCGGATATCTTGTCTAAAAATTCTGGTTGTGTTTATTAGCATTTCTAGTTTTGTCTTTCTTTTTGCTAATAGTTTCAGGTCATCCTTGTACATTAGATGGTTCCTTCTTTCATCTATATTACTGACCTTGTACCTGGCTTGGCATTTTCTTAGCATATTATTCAGGGGTATCATGTCTATAATGAAGAGTGGTAGTGATGGAGAATTAATTTGAAGGATCCCTCTGTGTATTTTAATCTCAGTTATAAGCTGTTATTATTATTATTATTATTATTATTAATATTATTATTATTATTATTAGTAGTAGTAGTAGTAGTAGCAGTAGTAGTACACATATCAGTAACATCAATGTCCATTTAGGAAGAGATACGCGCATTCTATTAAGAAATTATTATTTATAAAAAAAATAGAAAACAAATTGAATCTAATTTCATATTATTTATTTCGCTTCTCGCTACTTTTCCTCCAAAGATATATAATAAGAAGGGCCATGACAACAAAATATTATTTTCATTGTTTTGACTCTCGATTTTATATCCAACACAGTTGGACACAGTTAATCAGCTGAGAGCCACATCACTCTATATAAAAACATATAAGATATCAACGGATACACATTTTACATGGTATTGTCGTAGCCCTAGTAATAAGCGAAGAACAATATACTACCGGACAATTCTGTGTAGGTGCATCTAGTATATATATATATATATATATATATATATATATATATATATATATATATATATATATATATATATTCTTTTGAAGAAAACATTTTTGTTTTTTTAGAGACTTTTTGTATTCCGACACGTCAACACATAGGAAATAAATACAGAAAATATATAAACATTTATATATTTTTCGTATTGATTTTTTATTCATACATATTTAAATAGAAATTATATATATATATATATATATATATATATATATGTATATAATATAAAGCTGAATGTGTGTGTGTTAGTGTGCGTGTGTGTGAGTGTGCGTGTGTGGTCAAGAATAGGCTCCTATATGGTTGACTATTTAAAAAAAAACTGATTGCATATAATGATAGAAGATGTATCGAGACGCAGGAATGGGTATGTTTGATCCTGCAGAACAGCGGTTCATTAAAATTGTGGGGTCTGCGTTTGCGCCTGGTCCACAAAGTATTGAAATAAAAAATTAAAAAATTAAAAAAAAAAACGTTTACAAGTGTTTTTGATATAGATGTACATAATAATACTTTGATAAGTATGTTTTAACTTAAATAGGGATGGGTAATAAAACTGTGGGGTCTGCGTTCGCGCCTGGCCTCCATAGAATGGAAATAGGCACAAACTCTAATAAAGACTTTTTATATCTATCTGCGTAAGTATACTTTGATAATTATGTTTCAGCTTGAAGAAATATGGTATAATAAAACTATGGGGTGTTCCTTCGCGCCTGACCTCCATAGAATGGAAATATGTCACAAAGTTTTACAAGGGTTTTTAATATAGATCCACAGAATATTCTGATAAGTGTTTCAGTGTGAACAGGTATGGTATAATAAATTATGGGTTTTATCTATTTTATTTTTACTTTCATCATATTTTGCTTTGGTTTTGATACCTCCGAATTCGAAGCTATCTCTTTACAACCCTTCCTTTTCATAACCTATCATACTTTCATAAATCAGAGTCCATTTTCCGTAGGCTGTTTTTGAACCCAGTCAACGACGGGTACTTTTGCTAGTATATATATATATATATATATATATATATATATATATATATATGTATGTATATATATATATGTATGTATATATATATATATATATTTATATATATTAAAAGAAAAAAATGTGCGTTTTGTCCAACAATATTTGTGCTATGAGAAAACGTCTTTAGTTCAGTTTCAAGATCCATCGCGTTTTTACCCCGAACACTTCATATATATATATATATATATATATATATATATATATATATATATATATATATATATGTATGTATGTATGTGTGTGTGTGTGTTTTGCTTAATTCCTTGTCTACACGCATTATAAGTACACCTTACCGTTGAGAGTCTGTGAATCAGGAATAGGCTGAAGAAGCGACGCACGCGAACGTAGATATTTTCATGACAGCAGATTAAAACTCCTGTCTGCGTCTTTGTCCGAATCAAGAATTATATCTGACAGAAAAGATTCAGTATTTTCAAAAATGTTGGATCGTGCAAAATAAGAGACGTTCTCGCCTCCTCCACCCACACCCTTTCAACCTCAAGCCACGCCTATGTTTTTCTTTTATCTTTTCTTTTCTAGTTTTTTTTTTTGTTTTTTGTTTTTTTTCAAGAGCAGCGAACAATGGTTTTGCAGCATGACCAATAGTGTATAAACGGGATGAGGAGGAGATATTGATCATTGATCTCTGCTTGTTTTTACGTTGTTTTCCTTACAGTCTTTCTTTCTCATTCTTTTCCTTTTTTTACTTTTTCCGTTATTTTCTTTGCTTTTTTTTATAACTAGCATTTCGGCCCGGCGTTGCCTGGGTGTTTGGAGGGGTATGCTGAGCAAAAAAAAAAAAAAAGAAAAAAAAAGGCAATTTTTTTAGCTTTTACCCCTATTATGACCCCTTAACATTTATTGTTTTTGGCTCAAATCAAGTAATTACGTAAGATACATGTCCAAGGAACATATATCTAAAATTTCAAGTGTTTATACACCAAATTGTCGGAGGAGTTTGGTAGAGTTCTCAAAGGTCAAATCGTTGAACTTTGACCCTTTAACAGCCAAATTTCCGGCAGAAAACCGATCACATCGATTTTCCCAAATCTCAATACCCTGAATATCAAATTGACAGAGTTATTGCGTAGAGAAATGTACACAGACACCCACACACACACAGACACACACACAGACATACAGACACGTTCACTTTTATAGATATATAGATTTACACTTTTTTCGATATTTCATTCTTTTGTAAATTAATTTATTTTCTTTTTCTTTTTTCTTGCATTTCATTTTTTTTCTTTCTGTGTAACTTTTACTTTTTTGTGTGTGTTTTTCGTTTTTCTATTTTTCCTTTTTCGTTTTACTATTTTTCCTATTTCGTTTCTCTATTTTTCCTTTTTGGTTTTTCTATTTTTCCTTTTTCGTTTTTCTATTTTTCCTTTTTCGTTTTTCTATTTTTCCTTTTTCGTTTCTCTTTTTTTCCTTTTTCGTTTTTCTATTTTTCCTTTTTCGTTTTTCTATTTTTCCTTTTTCGTTTCTCTTTTTTTCCTTTTTCGTTTTTCTATTTTTCCTTTTTGGTTTTTCTATTTTCCCTTTTTCGTTTCTCTTTTTTTCCTTTTTGGTTTTTCTATTTTTCCTTTTTGGTTTTTCTATTTTTCCTTTTTCGTTTTTCTATTTTTCCTTTTTCGTTTCTCTATTTTTCCTTTTTCGTTTCTCTATTTTTCCTTTTTCGTTTTTCTACTTTTCCTTTTTGGTTTTTCAATTTTTCTTTTTTCGTTTTTCTATTTTTCCTTTTTGGTTTTTCTATTTTTCCTTTTTCGTTTCTCTATTTTTCCTTTTTCGTTTTTCTATTTTTCCTTTTAGGTTTTTCTATTTTTCCTTTTTCGTTTTTCTATTTTCGTTTTTCTATTTTTCCTTTTTCGTTTTTCTATTTTTCCTTTTTCGTTTTTCTATTTTTCCTTTTTCGTTTTTCTATTTTTCCTTTTTCGTTTTTCTATTTTTCCTTTTTCGTTTTTCTATTTTTCATTTTTCTATTTTTCCTTTTTTGTTTTACTATTTTCCTTTTTCTATTTTTCCTTTTTCGTTTTTCTATTTTTCCTTTTTCGTTTTACTATTTTCCTTTTTCTATTTTTCCTTTTTCGTTTTTCTATTTTTCCTTTTTCTATTTTTCCTTTTTCTATTTTTCCTTTTTCGTTTTACTGTTTTCCTTTTTCTATTTTTCCTTTTTCGTTTTTCTATTTTTCCTTTTTCGTTTTTCTATTTTCCTTTTTCTATTTTTCCTTTTTCGTTTTTCTATTTTTCCTTTTTCGTTTTTCTATTTTTCATTTTTCTATTTTTCCTTTTTCGTTTTACTATTTTCCTTTTTCTATTTTTCCTTTTTCGTTTTTCTATTTTTCCTTTTTCGTTTTTCTATTTTCCTTTTTCTATTTTTCCTTTTTCGTTTTTCTATTTTTCCTTTTTCGTTTTTCTATTTTTCTTTTTTCGTTTTTCTATTTTTCCTTTTTCGTTTTTCTATTTTTCCTTTTTCGTTTTTCTATTTTCCTTTTTCCTTTTTCTATTTTTCCTTTTTCGTTTTTCTATTTTTCTGTTTTCGTTTCTCTATTTTTCCGTTTTGGTTTTTCTATTTTTCCTTTTTGGTTTTTCTATTTTTCCTTTTTGGTTTTTCTATTTTTCCTTTTTCGTTTCTCTATTTTTCCTTTTTGGTTTTTCTATTTTTCCTTTTTGGTTTTTCTATTTTTCCTTTTTCGTTTCTCTATTTTTCCTTTTTCGTTTTTCTATTTTTCCTTTTTCGTTTTTCTATTTTTCCTTTTTCGTTTCTCTATTTTTCCTTTTTCGTTTTTCTATTTTTCCTTTTTGGTTTTTCTATTTTTCCTTTTTCGTTTCTCTATTTTTCCTTTTTCGTTTTTCTATTTTTCCTTTTTCGTTTTTCTATTTTTCCTTTTTCGTTTCTCTATTTTATTATTCGTTGATTTCTCTCCTTTCTTGTATCTATTAAGCTTTGGGTTTTTTTCCTTTCTTTTTCTCATTTCTACACTTCGTCGTTTCTTTCTTCGGCAAAGCCAAAAATTAAAAAAAATATCCTCTACAAACAATTCAAACCAAACACAATGAGTAAATATTTAAAGGTATAGAGCACTTCAAATTCGGCCTTAAATAACTCGGAAACAGTTTATATGCAGTCAAACAAAACAACGGATCACAACGCTGTGAATAAATATTTGAAAATATAAAAAAATTGATGCACAAAATGTTATCAAACTTTTTTTTTTTCAATTTTCACTCCAAACAAGGCACAGTGCCACTTTGAAGTAGGGGGCTACTATCGGGGACATAAGTTGCAGGGGTATTATGAAGGGATATGAGTAGCAAGATGCTTGTTCACATTACACTTGAACTTCTGCATGTCAGTACAGTTGGGAAAGCAGAATCACGGAAGGGAGTTCCTAAAGTTTAGCAGTTTTGGGAAAGAAACTGTTGGAGTAGAAGGCTTTCTTACACCTAGGGATCTCTACTGTGAAGGTGTGGAATTCAGCTGCTTATCGGGTTTGTCAGGGATATCTACATCGAGGGGGACACAAGTGATTGTAGTTCGTCAGAGCATTCACCATTAAAGTACTTGTAGAACAGGCAAAGGAATGCAACATTTCGTCGATGGGACAGAGGCTGAAGCTTTGATAACAGTTCAGGACCTATCAGGTTAGCGACTCTCTTTTGAACCCTGTCAAGGAGTGAGAGACAAGAAGCAGATGTACAAGCCCAAATGTGAAAACAGTACTCCATACATGAGAGAATGGTGGTTTTGACCGAAACGGGCAGACAATAATACGAAAAGGTTTGATATGCTGTTAAATCAATCTTTTTTATTTCCTTTTCATCCTTGTTAACTTACTATGCTTTATTTCCTTATCTCTTTCTTTTCATATTTTTTTTAATTCTAAACATCTTTTGGCATCAGCCAAAAAAAAAAAAAAATCAACAAAATCAATACTAGCCTCGCATTCCAACGATTCATAAACATCATAACAGGCATTTGCGATAGTCATGGAATTGATAAAGCTGATTTTAAAGCTTCAATTTCTGATTTCCTCCCCCTAAAACATTCATAGCAAGAACTTGTCTTCCAACCAAGATTACAAAAAACGTCCCTTTTTTACCCAAATTTCTTTCCAACGAATCCCAATCTGCGGTCTGGTGCTACCAGATCAGGCTATCTAAAAATACTGTATTTTGGGGGCCTAAAATGCATCAAACTTTGACATTTTTTTTTACGTTACGGAAAACTGAATCATGTAATGCAAAGTCAAAAACAAAGACAACAATTTTTCTCTACAAAACAATCAAACTTAACATGATGAATTATTATTTGAAAATATAAAGAACTTGATACACAATTTTTTTTTATCAAACTGACCGAAACTAGCAGACAATAATACGAAAAGGTTTAATATACTGTTAAGTTAATCACCATTTAAAAAAAAATTCCTTTTCTATCATTGCTGCCTTTCTATCACTTATTACCTTCTCTCTTTTTTTCATATTCGTTTTCTTTATTTTGTTCAATTCATCCGCTTTTCTTACTTTCTTACATTTTCATATTTCCTTTCTCCCATTTCGGAAAAAATCTTTTTTTTTTATTTCATTTTTATTCGGTTTCTTTCTTTCTTTTCTTTTTCTAATTTTACTCCGTTCTTTTCTGTGTTTCCTTTCTTTTCGTTCTTTCTCTTTTATCCTGTTTCTTTTCTCTCTTATCTTCCTCAAGTCGGGCAAAAAAAAATGGCTGACGGCTGCAATATATTCTCGGTAGACCACGAGATACGAACGATCCATGATTATTGATTCAGACCAGTAAACGCAGGAGATCTTAAACAGATGTGTATACGCCTACATATTAGGTTCCAGACGTAACAATGGATTGTTTTAATATATCCTTCCCAAGTATAGAAGTTATTTGAACATCAGCTATACTAAAAATTACGGATAAAACTAATCTGCATGAATTAATTTATGTGACTGACTATAGTCGGGGGCGAGCTGAGGGCTTTCTTTTTTCATTAGGTGTTAAGTGAAAGAGAGTGCGCTACTTCATTCAC
Source organism: Euprymna scolopes (assembly GCF_053919585.1). NCBI lineage: Eukaryota > Metazoa > Mollusca > Cephalopoda > Sepiida > Sepiolidae > Euprymna > Euprymna scolopes. The sequence continues at coordinate 115,296,165 of NC_136489.1, read as the reverse complement.
AGGAATACTCTATTTGCCCTTGACCCTCTCCTTATAATGTTGAGTGTTGCAATAGTTTTACTCCGTAATGGGGTATATGTTTAATTGCCGCCCACATCGGCAATATTTGGCACAAGGCCTGGAAAGTGGGATACCCGCAGGCTCCCCTAAAGAAGGGGCACTCCTGCAATTTTAAAAATTGCCTGAATAACCCCGTTGGCATTCCCCTGTCTGGGCGCCTCAGGCAGCAAGCAAAAAACTTGCCCCACCGGAAAGCCTGGTGGCAAGGCCTGGGAGGGTGGACCTCCTAGGTATTACCCAGGCGGTGTACCTCAGTCCAACAGGTGCTGGGCCGGTTCCCGGCCCCTCACCTGTTGGGCTGAGTGTCAAGTGACGAATCCTTGACTGGTACTACCCTGTCTCCCTGCAGCCGAAGCCGCTAGGAGACACATCCCATCAGACAAGAAGTATAATGGGGTATGATCCCGCACAGTCGGGAGATTCTATTTATAAACGATGCTGCTAGGAACTGACGAATCGAATTAATTCACGTTCTGCTACCAACCAATCAGAAACCAAAATTGCCCCATAAATATTAAACCTTTCTGTGGCAACTTCGCATATGTTTTCTTCGTGTCAACACGAGAAGAATATTATGCTCTGTGGATTCGAACTCTAGAACTGTCTACTGAGAACCAGGACTCAAGGACTTGTGTAGAACAACTAACCATCGGAAACTGTTCTGAAATTAAACATGGCTTACACTTCTAGACTGAGTCTTTTACAAAGAGGTCATCAAGTATAATTTTTAAGTTTTTGATATGACTCGAATGAGAATTTTAACCGGGTTTTTAGCCCACTATCTCCATTATAACTAATGGACCGGTCATACGGAATATATTATCAGAATAATGTGTTAATGTTATTAGAATATATTTTGCAATTATTTAAGAGTATTTTATATTCATAGTTAAGTATTGTTATAGTAATAGCAGAACACGTAAAAAATCATCAATTGTATCCTTCCCCTCTTGTATATTGCTGTCGTCCTTATGGGGATATATCCCCCGAATTTTTGGAGTTTGTACAATATTTATATTCTATGAATGTCCGCCACGAAGACAGACCCCACTATATTATTGTAATACCTTTTTATCGAATTGCAACATATTCATCTAAGTGTAGTGATTAATGTAGTTTCGGAATATATCTGGTTATAGAGGTATGTCTTCAACATCCTCTAAGGAGTTTGCGACATATTTCCATTCGAGAAACAGAGAGAGAAAGAGGGGGTACAAAAAGAAAGAGAGAGAAAGGAGAGAAAAAGAGAGGAAAGGAGCTTAAAATATTCCTATTCTATGAATGACTAGCACGAATGCAAGCACCAAAATATTATTGTATCATTTTTGTTACAAACTGAAACATACTCATCTAAGTATTGTAGTTAATGTAGTTTCAAGACATACACGTGTCCAAAACCCTCGAACTTTTTCTTTTATTTTCCTTTCTATTTTTTTAATATTTTGTTACGTGAGCGCCTTTACGTAGTCCCAACGTGGGGCGCGCTTGTGATTGTAACAACACACACACACACACACACACACACACACACATATGCATTGCAATGTTTTGATATAAAACTATTTGAAATAATGCTTAACTATTCGTCATCAAAATCAAGATACATTTTCATATTCGTTTTAATGTCCGTTTTATATGGTGACATCTGTCAAACGGCTTTTATAAATGAACTTTTCTAATATCAGCTTTTTTTTATCACTCCTCATCTAAAGATCATTCTCATCAATTCCTCTCACGTTTCCTTTGGACTGTCTCTATAAACTTATCCTGCTATCTCAACTGTTCTACATCTAACACAATAACTCTCATCATTGGCAACAGATGGCAATATTAGGTCTTTGCAGTTCTTACAAGGAGGTGTCGACATACTCCGACATACAGTGACTGGTATTCTCAAATGGTCACCTGACCAAGTTCAACGTTGCTTAACTTTGATGATCTTACGGAGAACCTGCGTATCAATGTGATTATGTTGTACTTAAAAAATATTTTCATTCTATGAACGACTGAATGCAAACACCACAATATTATTGTTTCACTTTTGTTCAAACTGAAACATACTTATCTTAATACTTTAGTTAATGTAGTTTCAGAATATATATTTAGTAATTGGAAGTTCATCGTTAAAACACTTGTAGCTTTTTGACATCTGTCCAATTCAACGTTGATTTGCTGCGTTGTCAGCATATTTACTAAATCTATTTGAAATTCTATTCTACAATTTAAGGAAAGTAGAAAGTTGACATTAGCTTCATTTTCCGCACCTTCTTAACTCTCGCATCCGTTATTTTGTCCTTTATTCCTCACATTCCAAGAGCGATGTTTCTGACAAAGACTCAACAATTGCTGATTTCTTGACTTTGACGTAATATTTTAACTCCTTACAAAAATTGGCTTCATGCCTTGTCTGTCTGTATGTATGTATGTATGCATGTATGTATGTGTGTGTCAATTTCCATAAAATAGGATTCATAGATCCTTGATACTCCTTCGGTTTTCTCTATAATGAAACATTTTTGTTGATGCCTTTGCAAAACTCTTTCTAATAAAACAAGTAACTAGTAAATCTCGAATGACGTCATAATAATTGTGTATTTATTAAATCACCACCATCACCCTCACCAGGCCCGTCACGTGTTTTTTCTTTAACTACGAGGGTCGTTCCAATGTAAAGCTTCCTATTTCTTAACGCAAAAAAAACTAACTTCTGTAGAGCTAGCCAAACTGGATTTAAATGAGCAACCTTTTGTGCTCAAGAACTTGTTTTTCAACATGTCCACCGCCTTTCTCAATGCGTATTTGCTAACGAAAGTGTAGCGACTATGTGTGAGCGTCCAGAGCACACTTGGTCATTCATATCTCTGTCGCTCCTCTGAAATCGACGAACCCATCTCCTAACTGGTCTGACATCAACTTCATCGACTTCGCAAGCGTTCAATGGGCGTCGATAAATGTTAATTGTTTCAATTTTGTCTGAATGGAGGATTTCAATAACAGACCTCTGCTTCTGGCGCCCGTTCATGACAGGGATTGTATTCTTAGAGTCTCACACTGTCAATGTTTGCAACAGAGAAATGAAACTCTCAGGCCATATATGAATACGTTCAGTCATCCCGACAACACAATTGCCACTCCTCTCTGACCCATTTGGACAGAATATGAAAATCGGATTCATTACTTTTGAAACGTTCCCCGTCATATATTTTAGTTTGATACGCCTTTTTCTTCTACGATATTTTTGTTATATATTCGATAAAACTAAGCACTAATCCAGAGAGATATCTCGTTCATCTACGTATTTATGTCTTTACAAAATATATAAACTCAGACTTTTTTTTTATTGTAGAGAAAGTACCGATCCTTATTTCTTTATACAAAGAAATTTACTGATAAACATATCAACACTGATAATGCCAAGCTGGAGGAGTAACACTGGCCAAGTGTGACCCACGTGCCATATGTTGCTGACCCTTGCTTATAAGGCGGTTACCCGAATTGTAACTACTTATTGTAATGCTAACTTAAAATAAAGACTTTTTATATTGTGCTTTGGCTGTCTGAATTATTATTATTATTATTATTATTATTATTATTATTATTATTATTATTATTATTATTCTATTATTATTATTGTTATTATTATTATTATTGTTATTGTCATTGTTATTATTATTATTATTATTACTGTTATTATTATTATTATTATTATTATTATTTTTGTTATTGTTATTGTTATTACTATTATTATTACTATTATTATTATTGTTGTTATTGTTATTGTTATTATTATTATCGTTATTACTATTATTAGTAGTATTGTTATTATTATTACTATTATTATTGTTATTATTATTACTATTATTATTATTGTTGTTGTTGTTTTTATTATTATTGTTGTTGTTATTATTACTATTATTATTGTTATTATTATTATTATTATTATTGTTATTATTATTGTTATTATTGTTATTATTATTATTATTATTATTATTATTATTATTATTATTCCATTAACTTCAAAGCGTTCTGCTGTTTTATACCGTTCCCCCCCCCTAAAGGAGAACTCTTACAATAAAGCTAGTGAGGGTAGTAAAAGGGTCAATTAGATGGAAAGTATCTGGCGTAAGATGTTAGTTGAGCTAAGCAGAACTGATTTCTTGAGTACCCTTAGTTAATAAATCATCCATTACACCAGTGGTTTCAATGATTCAAATAATACAAATTATAAATCTCCATCTAAGTAAATCCGAAACATAATTGAAAAGTGAGTTTAAACGCGGTTGATTGTACGAGGGGGGCGTTCCAAAAGTAACGCTTCCTATGTTTTATTCACCCCGAATGAGTCAGAGAGGATTGCAAATTGCATTGTCACGATGAGTTAATTTATTCATGACCTGACGTTTTCATCTCTCTGTTGCGGATATTGACGGTGTGAGACACGAAGAAAGCAACTCTTTGTCAGAAACAGTAATGTGCCATTGAATTCCTGGCAAAAGTGTATTAAGAATGGCAATGACTATGTGGAAAACTGAATTTTGGAGCACCAAAAGTCGCTGGTTTTAGTCGTACTACTTTCGTCTCCGTAGCTCTTTAACTTTTTTTAGTTAAAAACTAAGACGGTTTAATGAAAATAATTAAGCTATATACGACATTCGCCAGTAACTCATATCATTTGCTATCTTTGTATATTTCAACGTCATTTATTAGCTCTGTTTTTGTAAGTTTTAGATTAGTAGTGTTTAACCTCATTATTTCACCAGTAGCGTATGACCCTGAAAATCAATTAAACTGTATTGATTTTTGTGTCTGCCGACAAAAGGAGAATTGACCTGTAAATTCATCCTTGCCCGTTCGTCCGTTTGTCTGTCCGCAATTTTCTCAATAACTACGCCTTGGAATTTTTTGAAAATTTGCAAAACATTTATCATAATGTGAGTAAAAAATTAACAGAATAGATTTTCCGGGAAAATTCGGCTGCTCCCCCTAGGGGTGCCTTTCGGGCTAAAATGGCTAAAATTGACACTTTGTGCTTATTAAAAAAAAATTGATGTCTTGTATTAAAACATTTCTGAAAAGTTGTAAGTAACTGATTTCTATATAATTTTGTTTGTCTATACTTCACAATAACTCTTGGGTGTGCTCGAGGGGCTCTTTTAGGACTAATAAAAACACTCAATTTTTGGGACTAGTTTACCATATTGGTCCAAAATTTTCTGTGTATGTCTATTTAGCAGTTTTGCATGGTGCTGAACTCAAATTTAAATATGTTAAGGCCTTGAAGATTTTGAACCAAGTTGGGGGGACAAATGATGGACTTAGTTATTTATTTTTTTGCGTCGTGCAGAACTCAAATTTACAAATGTTAAGTCCTAAAACTGCAACGTTTCCTCATTTTCGCCAGGATTTGACGTCCCTTGGGGACTTTTGGGGCTAAATGTTGGGGAGGGGCAAATGCTGAACTCAGACATTTTTTATGCTTCGTTCACTGTGCACTCACGGGAGGCGATGCATGCTTGATTTTTTGTTTCTCAATTAAGATATTCGAACTGCATTGAATAACCACTCTATCTGTTTTACTTTGGATTCCGTTGAACAATGTTGCCCTATATAGCTGAATAGAACAGTATTTGTTCTAGCGATGTACGTACCATTACATCATAATAAACAAGTTAAAATAATTGATTAATATTAATTAAACATCACATTAAACATGGACATACTCGAATATTTCGGATCTGTTGGATTATTCAGTCACCTCAAATTAGATGGTTAAGATCAGGAAACGAGTTTATAAAGTCAGTAAAAAGTTCAAATTCTTCGTTCGTTCTATTCCACCGTGCTCTACGTCTTTGTCTCTCTCTCTCTCTCTCTCTCTCTCTCTCTCTCTCTCAGTCTGTCTGTCTCTCTCACTCTCTCTTCCTACTTACCTACCTACCTACCTATTTATCTATCTATCTATCTATCTACCTATCTATCTATCTGCCTTTCTTTCTTTCTTTCTTTCTTTATTCTCATTTTCTATCAGCTACAGGTAAATATGTCCTATACTTGTGGTGTTATTTCCTGTTGCTTCTAATGATCTATGCTAAACTGTTATTCTTTTGCTTTTTCGTTACATTCAGCTGCTAATAAACAGCGAATTAGAGGGAAAGATGACCAAAATGCACGGACGGAAAATTGATAAAATCTACATACATACGGGAAGCTAAGTAATACACGATGAAAGAAGACGAGAGTGACAGAAAGAAACTGACTTGGAGATTGTCACTTGTTGAGTTATTTGCAAATTAAAGCTGATATCAACAATATATTATACAAACATAACTCAATCCCCAAACAAAGTTCTAATTTAGCATGGATTTTGTGATTAGATATATATAAAAATGTCTTACGAAAAAACTCTATTAACTCAACTTTCGTATAATGCGAACAGATTGCGAACGCGAAGCAAAAACTATTTTACCAACATGATTACATATTTAGTAACATCAGAAAAACTAAACTAATCGGTTAGACCATTTAATTTACTAAACAGATTTAATGTAGCTTATTCTATTGATCGAAACGGAACTTATATGTCAACGTTATATGACCGTAAGCATTGCTTATATATATATATATATATATATATATATATATATATATATATATATATATATAACTACTTCATTTACTCACATAAATTTAATATACGAAAGTATAGATTTATGCGTAAACTTTAAGTATTTACTTCAAAAGTGCTCAATACGTAGGTAGAGCTAGTTAGTAATTTATAAAATATATATGGCCATATATATTATTTTAATTACTATATATATATATGTGTGTGTGTGTATGTGTGCTAATTTATAAGACTTCAGAATTAAATAACCGATAAAATGAAGGTTGAAATATTTAACAGATAATGGCATGCTTGTACAGTGCAACTCAGTGTGCAGACGGATTTCAATTTGTAGCGTTACGCTGCAGTCCTGTTGTAGCAATAACGGTAGAATTTACATGTTGCATGGTACTACATGCGTATCCATTGCTTATCTGCAACGCACCGATGCACGCCTACACGCACCGCCACTGTTCGATATGGCATCGGAAATGCCAATAGGGCGATACTGGAATTATTTATTCGGCGCGAATTAAGAATAAAGCCTGATCAATACGAACAATTTACCCAGGAAACAAGGCGAACATATTCATTTTTCTGCGCAGTTTTGCCTCAATACTCGTCTGTTGTCCAATCATGACGTCCATCTCTGTGCTGTCGCAGAGACATCACGTCATTGTTGCATAAGCGATGGTTTTTCAATACTGGTCAAGTCGAGGCGTCGAAGAAGCTAACATTAGGGAGAGTGGGACTATACTACACTGCGACAGAAAAAGAGATCGGCATGCAGACATAATACAATGAGTTCGCTTTACTGTATTATTACTGCTATTTCATTTATTTGGCTAACCTTATTTCGAAGCACAGTACCTACTGTAGACGTATTCTTGCATAGGGTTGATAAAAAATAAGACAGAACATAAACAGTGGTATGTATTAAGACTTACATCTCTATTTTGTAAAATTATTGCTCCTGGATAACGCCGTGTAAAACAAATCTCAATAACAATATGTGTAACATCCTTTTATTAACACATATTATTTCCTTTCTCTTCCTTTATTTTCCTTATTTTTATCTTTTACATCCTTTTTCGGTTTACCTGCTCAACATTTTCTGTCTCCTTCTTCCAGCTTATTCATTTCTCTAATCCCATGTGTTGAAAAAATAATAAGGTAATTATATACCGGAGCTACATTGTGACCTTATATACGTTGCTCCTGGACAACGCCAAGAAGAACAAAACACAATGACATTCTTGGCGCCAGGTAATTCCGTCTGCCCGCTACCAGCTTTCGCTTAAGGCAAATGATGTTTATGATTATAGTTCAAAGAGATTAAAATGCAATAGTGCAAACTGCATTGATTTGCTCCCGAGCAAAGTAGGAAAATAGCTCCTGTTACGCTCAAACTCTTTTATACAATATAATACTGTAATTGTAATAATGGCAATTTTATTGCTCCCGGACAACAGAGAGTAGAACAAAAATGTTGTTTTCTGTGTTACAAGAATATTAAAGAATAGTTGTATATAATAATGTAATAGTATGTATTCATTGTTTAAACTATAATAAAAGAGTTTTATGTCAGAAAGACAGAGATCAAGTTGAAACATTTGAAATATATTTATTAACGCGTCAAGAAGTTAGTCACAAGGTTAGGTGTGGTTTTAACAAGCCAGCACACAAAGATAAACGCACACTAGCCTACAAAAATACCTTAGCTGGCATTCTCTGGTAGGTGCGTCTCAGGCAATTAGCATTAAACTAACGCATTCTCGGAGAGAATTTAAAGCTAGGGAGGGTTAACACTCATGGAATGAACTAAACCTTACCTCAGCCTAACAGCCACCAAACCATGGTTGGACTGGAGTGCATAGAAACAATTGATTGGAAACGAAACCTTAGTTGATTTCTAGCTATTCCTGCATTCCCATATGAAGAATGGGACTGATTAAATAATGTATTCGACACCCACGTTTCATTACGCGAATACACCATTTCCAGAATGCTGCACATAAATGTAGCTTACCGGTTCATGAACAGTAAACATTTCAATAGTACTTTCTCGCTTGATGAAACATTTACTTTTCTTATTTGTATTTCCCGGATGAGTAGATGTGGAAATAAAATCTTATCTATTTATTAATCTGGATCAATAAACATTGCGCTTCGGGAATACGTATTTTTTTGTAGATAAAGCATACTGTATTTTGTACTAGTTGTCCTTACCCGGCGTGGTTCAAGAGTATTATTGTTTTTTTTTTATATATATAATTCATGTGACTAACATATGTGGGAGTTTAAAACTCCCAGCCTAGCTCGATTGTTGCCCTTTGACTCAGAGGAGCGACCTAGCTACATCACTTCCTGTTCCCTATATTTCTTCCTCTTTCGCGCCGGACCTTCGAGTAGTCAAGATGTATCAAATACCGGTCCGGTGGCAATGGGCAACCACAATGTTCCTGGCTACCGTCAGCCTCTCGCAAGTAACGTTACTCATCTTTCAATGAAATCCTATTTTTTTATCGCTTCTTCATGTATATTTATGGAAATAAATTGCATTTCTTTCGCTGATATATAACGCCATATTTTCGTCCTCATTATGCGACCTTTTGTCTTTTCAATTTCTCTACCATTAAATACATCCACCATGACACACATGGGGACGGGGTCGTCTATCACATAGCAGACCATCCTGTCCCCAACATCTTTTCTTTTCTTTAAAAAAGGGGAATTTAGTCTATATTGACAGATACAGAATTATTTTTTCTTAAGACGAGGAGATTTAGAAAATTATCTCAGAATAAAATAATTGCTAAAACAAGTTGAATAAGGAAATTTAGAAAATTATCTCAGAATAAAATAATTTCTAAAACAAGTTGAATAAGGAAAAACCATTTACATTTGCTGTAAGTTACAGCAAATGTAAATGGTTTTTCCTTATTCTGCCGCCACATACGATCTAAACTGGATAGTCAAAATCAAATATTAATTTTATAGTAAGTAGATACACTGTTACGAGTAGATACACTGTTATAACTTACTTAGAAATATGAATAAATGCAACGGAATCTTAGATATTTATACTCGTAATAGATGCAGTGTACTTATTGTATAAAAAATTTCATTTGTTTGGTGTTGGTGTCCCATTCATGTTTCAACTTTAATAATGGCAAACCTTTAATTTTTACGATTGGTATCTTTTGATGTGTTCCTCGGTTCTCTGATGCAACTATGATTTATCCGAACCGACTTAAACGTAATGATTTCACTTTATTTTGTAACTATATCATGTTCACAGACACGTGTACTCTGTATTTGTTTTTTGTTGTTGTCACTCACGTTCACCACTAACAAGGCATATCGCCAGTTGGACGTAAGGGGCTACTATTTGGGACCATGCCTAGGAAAGATTAGCAAGATGTTGGTTTACATTACATTTAAACTTCTACATATTAGTACTATCAGAGAAGCAGGTAGCAGGAAGGAAATTCCAAAGTCTAGATGTTCGATGGAAGAAACTATAAGATTAGAGAGCTTTTTGGTATTTAGAGACCTCAATGCTTGTGGTTTTGTTGCTATGGATTTATCGCGGGTATGTACGTCGAGGAGGCACAAGTGCAACAAGTTCATCAGAGCACATTTCATTAAAATACTTGCAAAACAAGCGCAGGAATGAAACATGGTGGCGATGGGACAGGGGTTGGAGTTTAGTTGACAAAGTTGGACCTATTAAATTGATAACTCTGTTTTGGACCCTATCCAAAAGGGAGAGACTAGTGGTAGATGCACCATCCCAGATGGGCGAATGGTGGCTTTTTAAAGGCACAGATTACTCTCCAGTGTGAGTAATCTTCTAGGACCATAATGGCGTTTATTCTTGTTGATCTCATTATTAGTTGATAATAAATCTTTTATAGGATTCCTATTCAAATAATTACAAATTAAAAATGCGAAATTTACAGTTTTATACAAGTACGATCAGGAAGGCCCGACGTTGACCGGGATTTAATGATGACCACTACTATGTAAATTTCCACTGTTCTCATAACAGCATATTACTTTTTGTATTTATTATCTCTTCTGCTTTGCCCTTTTGAAAATTTGAAAAGTTGGAAGACTCTCTTAAGGTGTGTCTTATACAGATAGTTTTTTTTATTATTAAAAACGGATATACGTATTTGAACTTTTTTAAGAGAGTACTGTTCCCAAGGATCACTTGGATGTATGAGAACTTATATATTGTGTACGTAGAGAGTAACGTAAAAGGTAGAACGCGACAGTAATACGTTAATTTGTGGGGATAAACACTGCTGGGATTAAAAAGTCATCTAAAGGTAAATTTACATTCATTGTGATGATACTGCACGCGAGAATCAAGTCTCCTCGCATCCTCCGCTACTCAAGTGAGAATAGACTTAGTCTAAGAAGCCGCTCTTTCTAGGTAAGTGTGAAGAATCCTGTAACTATCATAATTGCCAATTTTTGCTCATTACACAATTGAATTCGTTTATAAATTATTACAGAGAAAATCTGTTACTCAGAAACATACAATAAGGATAATAAACTAAAATGATGATAAACTAAAGTGATTTTTCTTTTAAATTAATGGTGTTTTCTGACATTTGAATTCATGAAGTTTAGACAAAAACGTGAAATTTGGGTCTCACCTTTTCCAGAGATTAACGTACTTTTTTTTTTCAAATTAATGGTGTTTTCTGAAATTTGAATTCATAATGTTTAGAAAAAACCGTAAAATTTGGGTCTCGTCTTTTTCAAAGATTCACGTACTTTTTTTTTTTTAATTAATGGTGTTTTCTGAAACTTGAATTTATGATGTTTAGAAAAAAAACAGTGATGTTTGGGTCTCAGATTTTGTAGAGGTACACATACCTTTTTCTTTAAAATCAATGGTGTTTTCTGAAACTTGACTTCATGAAGTTTAGACAAAAACGTGAAGTTTGGATACCACATTTTCCAGAGATGCAGTACTTTATCTTTTAAATAAATGGTGTTTTCTGAAACTCGAAAACTTGAATGTATAAAGTGTAGACAAAACCGTAACATTTCCAGAGATGTATGCGCCTGTCTTTTCACTAAAATGTTAGTGATCGTTTTTAAAAATAAAGAAATAAAGCTAAGCGGCCGACTATAGTAGGGGGACGAGTATCCCTTTTTATTAGCTGCTGTATAAAGATGTAGGAGAGAGTGCCATTCCATTTCATGTTTTAAGTCTTTGGTAAGCCTCAGTCTCTCAGCCTAACTTTCTTACCATTATATTAAATTAACAGAAAGATAAAGACATTTTATGAATAACGAAAAGCAAGACTGGGTGTACTCGATTTTAATGATAAAACCTGCAACTGTATTCGTCCTCTGGCGAAATATCATAACCACTATAATCATATCAGTGAGGTGAGCTAATATAACTCATTTAAGAATAATGGACTTACACACTGTTATATCTTGTACGTAAGAGGTGGTGATTCGTGGCAGTTATGGCTCGAGAATCATGACGCGTACTCCTAAAACATACATTTGTAAGTACACGTTTTTACTAATTATGTCACTGTGTTCGTGTTGATTATTACCAACCTGTAACGCAACAGAAAGCTCGAACATTTAGACTAGAGTTTTCTCTTATTTGCCTAGATGACAGAGGGCGAAAAAACACAAATTTTCTTCTTACAATTTTGAACTCATCTTCCAAGTTCTTATATAGGAAGCGTATTTTAGGAAGCGTCCACTTCCCTTGGAATTTTCATATCCCCGAACATTCTGCACGCATGCAAGAAACTTCCACTCGAAAGACCATTTATAGCGACCAGGGCGGTCATTTACTAATGATAATGAAAATGTGCCGTTATTGAATAATAAATGTGATTCACAAAGGCACATGGCTCAGCCTTTGTCTCCAACGTGAAATACACGCTCGTAATGTGAATATTCTCGCGCTAATAAAATCTTCTTATGCCTACGTTTTTTCTATTTTAGATTAATAATTAACGCGAAAATGCCACCATTGTAGCCACAAATTACACGTTTCCCTTTTACTTATAGCATAGCATCGTGATATAATTATACATTCGACAGTAGATAAGTACGAGATAAATGAGCTGTTCGGGAGTCTTTGCACGAAACACTGCACTGAATAATGGATTTAATGGACAATCTATGCGATATATTCGCCGTAAAGCTGCCCAAGATCGCTGAATTCATTTAAGATTTCGCCGCATCTTTGTTCCTTTCGAAATACATTGCAAAGTGTTAAACTTGTCAACTTTCCTGACATATTAGGCATGAAACAGTTATGTATTATACGATCTTGTTTCTTTTTTGTTTTTATTTTACTTCAGTCGAAGTTCTCAGAAACCATGGGGCCCACTACCTGGGGCTAACACTTGAAATCTATATGGGATACATAGATATTCGAATGTTCCATTAATGTTCTATCTTCGAATAGTTTAGTATGTTTAATATTCAACAATGTTTTAATGAATTTAAATCAATTTCACACAAATAGCATGTAAAATTGAAGATATAAGTAAAGTAATCAAATTAAATTAAATAAAACGGCCGACTTTCTGCTAATGTAAGGAAATCCTATAAAGTTTAATGTATCGAAATGTAGGTCTGTTTATGGGAGTTCTGTTGGCAACAGTAGCTATATATGTCATTGAGTATTATATATATATATATATATATATATATATATATATATATATATTAGTATATTTAGGCAGCAATTTTTTCTCTTATGCATGTTTCATTAAATAGCACGTACAACTCTTGCTTGTTTTTCTTGTAATCCTCCTTTTCTCTTTGTCGGACCATTTTCCGAACGTTTTTTTCCGAGTGAAAAAAGAAATGTCCCATAATCGCGTACGTTTTCGACCTCCATTGGTCATCCTCAGGCGAGTAGTAAAAAATAAAAAAATGAAATTGAAAAATGAAAGTAGCGAGATGAAATGAAAAGACGATTAATAATAATTCCGCCGTTGTCTTCTATGCCAAATGAAGACTTTTATAGAATCTATGGTTTGTAGAGATACACGTACCTTTTTCTTTTAAATACAGGGTGGTCGCTAGAAAATCGGGAAATTTGTCAAACAACGATTTGTTTTTACAAAAAATAATTTTTAAAAAACTTTTCAAACACAAATGCTATATTATACTCATAGATAATGCAGTCCGTGCATTTCACTGCAGCGTCTTAACCTAGAATCCAAGCTCGTGTGGCGTTTTGAAGGGTAACTTGTGGGATATTATTCTTAGCTTTTACCAAGCACGTTTTCAATTCATCAATAGAGTGTATGTCACGTCGGCAGTTCTGCATCTCTGCTAATAACAAGCTCCAAAGCATTTAAGTCTGGACATTTTGAGAGCCAATCTTCAGGTGCAATAAAAAATAGCAATCAAGCATTTAATTCATGATCTAAGCTGACCTTCAAATTTCCCGCTTTTCTAGCGACCAGATTGTATTAGAATGTCGATTAATCTCTTTCAACTCCACTCCATGCGTAATAGTCTATATGTTTTAAAGCTGGCAACCACATATTTGCTGTAAAGTGATTGGAACTATTTTCTGATAATCAGTGCTCGTTAACAATGGCTTTGTGAAAAGGTGCAGAGTTTGGGTAAAAGAAATATGACATTTTTTTGCATACTTTACTTATCTTTGTAAGGTTAAACAGCCATTTTAGGACCACCTGTTAGATATTGAAAGGGATCCCCGGAACAATACTCTAAAAGTAGAGGGTGGAATACACTTTCAAGTCGGAAATCACGTGACTTTTACTTCCTAGAAAGGTTCGCTGTCTTGGCTTGCTGGCTATAGACCAAAGCAGACGCGAAACGAGGGGTATGCTGTTTGAACATAAGTAAAGTATAAGTGAGCTCTGATACTTCAATCTGTTCCCTGGAAATCTTTCTCTTTTTCTTGTTCTGTCTTCATTTCCGAGTAAAAACATTCCAGGGGTAAAATGAGCTTTCCAAACAAATGTACGCATACTAAACTCTATGAATAAACTTATTCCAATTTTGATCCAAATCTATTACATGCTTTTAATTCTAGAAAATGTCAAATACTAATGGTTGTTTGGTCGTTTTGTTTTACGGTATATCAACACTTTTCGGGTTATTTAATGCTGAATCTAGTTATTTTGGAAATAGCATTCATGTAACATCCAGTTATTTTGTAAAAGGTTTTTATTCTTCGAGCTTTGTGTATCTTCAATCGCTAGTTTGTAGTGTTTGGTTTAGTTGTTTTATAGTGGATTTTATCGTTTTTGTTCTTTGTCCTGAGTTTTGAAATGGGAGAGAGAAAAGGGTTACAGTATTAATGTTTGGTACATTTAAAGTTAGGAAACCAGTCAGGAAGTGCGTGATTTAGAAAGAGAAAGAGGAATGGGTAGAGGGAAAAGCGAGGAAAAAAAGGCGGATGGTTGTTTTTGTTTTTGGTCTTAAAGAGCATAATTGAGTTTTGAAAAACAAAACGCATCAATGTTGGGTGCATTTTGTCTTAGGAAATCAATGTCTTCAGACGTCCTGATCAGGTAGCACTAGGTCAAATATTAAAAAGCTTGCTTTACAAGTTATTGAAATTGTTTTATTTGTGTCTAATGACTATGGATAAAAAATCAATGCAACTTTGAAGTATTAAAATAATTATACGGGATGTTTTGCTCATATTATATTTACTATATCTTAGGCACTTTACTAAAATTTGAGAAATATTCATTAATTGATATCTTTTACTTTTGTACCTACTATTTCAAAAAGCCAACTTGAATAATTTACGACCCGTTAGGTTTAGTTGTTGTTCACAAATTCATAATGATCGATTTTTTGAGACAATGGCCGGAAGAAATATGTTTATTTATTTGTAAAATATCTGCACTTGCTTGTAGTCTTGAAACCGTTAATTAAAAAAAAAACCATTCCATACCAAAAGTGCTTTTAAACAGTAGACTTTTTTTTTACTTAACATAAAAGCTAGACCAGCGTTTTCTACTATATCAGACATTTGAACACTGCACTTCACCAACATCTGAAAGAAAACGTCTCAAGCATTAGCACCACCATCACCATATACGTGAAAAATAGTAATTCCTGATGAAGATTCTGTTATGAATCGAAATATCGAATTTAATTGAAATAAATAAATGTTTTATTTAAAGAATATATATATAGTATAACTCCTATAATTTCAACATCAGCTTCGTTCAAATTAGAGGATGCTGTTCAAGTTTCGTGATAAAAAATGTGCTGCAGTTAACTTTTATTTTCTTAGAATTAAGAAATAGAAAATGAAATTCATTACTATATGATACTTCAAGTATATATTAAGTTGAGTTTCCGATATATTTCAAGTACAAATCTTTAAATATTATTACCAGGAATAAAAACATTGAAAATAAATAAAATCTAATCTTACTTGTATTTATTACCTACAGAAATCATACAGTTATTTAAAGTACGTTTTTTATTTATTTATTTATTCATTGAATGAGTCTCATCGCAGTTTCTATTTTCATCGATTGAGCTCTCGGACGCTGCCATTGTAAGCGATCACGAAAATCTACAATTTCTTAGTTCTGTAGCTTCCTTATGATTATATCTCTTTGCTTGCAAAACATAGTTGTCACTAAAGTAAGGACTTTTTCTAAAAATTTTATAATCGTCTCCATAGACATTTCAGCATCATCCCATGATATTGCTTCATCAGAGTGTTCATTAGGGTCAGGAGAATGGGAGCTGTCGTTATTTTCATCACCATTACTGCCTTCAGGATATTGATCAGTAGTTTCCTCATCCTGTTGCACCCACATTTCAACATCATTAAGTGATTTAAGACCAACGTGGTTAGTCGGTAACCGTTTGGTGTCAAGATTTTTTCGAGACCAGATGTATTCTCTGATTCTTTCAGTTCAGAAGTCATTGGCGCTGGGCATAATTTACCGCATGCTTTTGTTAATGTGCTTGCTTTAAATATAGCAATCTGAAAAAAAATTACAGTGAGTGTAAATTGATTATCACTAGCTAATCTACATTAATTACATAGTACCAATATTAACATTTCTGCGCAATATCTGACTAAACCATGTAAACAGTTTTACTGCCACTCCGCATCAAATATGCTAATACAATTTCAATGACGAGACAGTTTAAGTTTAGAGAAAGTCCAGGTTTAGAAGAAGTCCAAATGAGAGGAAGTCCAACTTTAGAAGAAGTTCAAATTAAAGGAATTTTACTGTGTGTATATATATATATATATTTTTTTTTTACAAAGGCATCACCACATTATCAAGGCCCAGAGGCCACTCAAGGATAAGGGTTAAAGAGTGTACAGTAGAAATTGTTTAATATAGTAATCATTAGTAATGAAAATTTGGTAAATTTAATAACTTATATGGAACGGCTCATCAAGAACTTATTTACTTTAGACTTGAACACAACCATATTGTAGTCAGCCGGAAAGCAGGAAAACGGAAGACAATTCCACAGGCGTGCAGTTCTAAGAAAGAAGCTTTGTTCATGGAATCTACGTTTAGGTTTAGGCACAGATAAAGAGTGGGGGAAATTATTGATAGTGTTTACAGCTAGACGAGTGTTTCTTGTGAAAGTTTGGCGAGGGGGGACCATAGATTGAAGCTCAGTTAAACACTTTCCATGAAAATAACGATACATCAGAGACAAACACGCAACATCTCTTCTGTGAGATAGAGGTTGCAAGGAGGAGAAAAGGACATCTCCTACGAGACTACGAAGTCTATGTTGAACTCTATTTGTATATTCCTGTGAAAATATTCTTTATTCGTTTATATTTTCTTTCCATATATGCCAATCCTTATTTAAGGGCCTCAATGAAATTACAGAGAATATAATGAATGAATGACAAAAGTCTATACTTAAAAATCAAGCGATTGATTTTGTGCTACGAAACACATACTGTAAAGAACTGTAAGTGTCAACTGAATTAAAGGAATAAATTGCAAGATGGTCAACATCATGAAATTTGTAATATAGACTTTTGTCATTCATTATATATATATATATATATATATATATATATATATATATATATATATATATATATATTCCAAACGCCTACTTATAATCATAATATAGACAGTTACTGCATATTTCCTCTCCGTTTTATTTTGCTACAGGATCTAAATATTTATTTAATATTCAACGCTAGCCCCCCTCCACATTGTCATTGACGATTTAGTATTATTCGGCTGGGCACGTGTTCAGAAGTAATGGCCAAAATTTATAGATTTTTTGGACCATCCGTTACGATGAAAATCTGAATCTCGGAAATAAATACCCGGAGGGAATTAATAGATGGTTGGCCTATTGTTGGTATACGCATTTCTTATATACCATATTGATCAGTGCTTACGATCATGCAATGCAAGCAATGGAGATCAGTGAATATTAGACACTTTTATTATACTCCTTTGTTAACTACTGTTGGTATGTTGGGTTTGATTTATGACGGTATATCAACCATGCATATGTTATTAAACGCTAAAATACAATAGCATTTTAATGTATAAATAATTAGTTCAATTGAACAGATAATGCCATTTCATTGTTGCTAAGTTAAGATTTTGGTTTAAGCCTTGTTCTAGTGTTAACATGTATATACTTGGTTGATGATCGATGTTAAGACAAGTTGATACTGATCTGAGAGAAGAGGATAGCGATCATCAAGGCAAATCTTCTCAAAAGATGAAAGCTGACTTCAGTTAAAACCATTTTTATATCTAACCTTGTATATGAAGTAGCGCCTATACTTTTTCGAAAAGATCAGGGAAAACTGACGCTGTGGACACGAGATATATAAGAGCTCAGCTTAACATCTATCGAAAACGGCATCCTAAAAATGAGCAACTCTACCTACACCGTTCGTCAGATGTCATCATTAATGAGACGGAGAACACTGCTGGAGCGCTAAAAGTTGATTCGTCAGAGACACTCTTTTGTAGATTCAAGAACAAGGATATGGTTTAGTTGAAAAAATTGCGAAAAATCTACATCAAGCAAATAATAGAGGATTCACAATGCTTGTATGAATATCTACAAGGCATGATTGAGATTTCGTTAGCATAGCCTGAGATTGTCAAAAGGATCCGCGACATTACCACGACTAGATGATGATGTTGATCCTGGTCCCTTTTTTAAAGGCTTGACTATTTGCGAATACCAGATTTTGTAAGCAGAACTTTTCACCCAAGTACACGAATTGGTAGTTATTGATAAATGGATTGTGAGATTACCGTTATGTCTTGAAAATTGTGCAGGTCATCTATTGCGATTAGAGTAAGAGGTTAAATATTGATGAGGCTACATTTTTTCAGCTGAACAATTATCTAGTATATATTGTTGTGATATATATATATATATATATATATATATATATATATATATATATATATATATATATATATATATATACACGTGAGTTTGTTGTTGATTTTTTAACGATATAGATAGGTTAACGTCTCCGCCTCGGAGTACCGGTGTTTTTCCTACAAAGTCGCCCATTTTTTATTTTGGACGCAGGCACACACATTGCAACTGTAAGATAAATTTAAAGAAAATTAATAAAGAAAATTGAATGATTTCATAGAATCATTGTGATGACAACCTTACGCCCGTTGCGTAGCACTGAGTTAGATAAGCAACAAATGTTAAAACCTTTTAGACTAAGAAAGTGACTAAAATCGTCTGAGTGTGCAAACACATAATACTTTTTTTATTGCTTCAGTATTGGTTATTTGGGAATCAGATTAAAAAAAAATATAACACATTTGACTTTGATTATTTTAAATCAACCAACTCTCCGTGGTCTTGCTCAACCAATCAGATGGTTTAATATATCAAAAAAACGTCCCGTCAACTATCTAACCACGATTGCAAGTTTTACTTGAAGGCTAAATTAATCGACATACTAAAATGCTATACATTGAACTAGCCTGAGTGCCTGGCGTTGCCCTGGTGTTTGGAAGTGTGTGTCGAGCAAAAATAAAAAAAAATTAGTAGGCGGGCAAGCTTGAACCCGAAGGCGGAAAAGAATTTGAAAAAAAAAGTGAGGTCTTTGCGGTTGTGTCCATAGCCAATATATGTGATATATGTCAGCAGTTTCTACCATACGACGGAAACCAAATTTATGTCTAAGCTAAAAAAGCGAACTTATTATTTATGTCGCCTGACTATCCAATTAAAATCTAACGAAAATCAACTAAGAAATCGGAACTTCGTATGAAATAAATCAACAGTATTACCTGTTCTCGGCGCTATTCAATTATTTTATAGTTTCAATGCATCGTGATATTTATTCGCTGTAAGTAATATCAAATGAATTTACACGAAGGTCCCTCTAAAAGTAAGTCTCTGATTTTTTTTACTCAAAAACGTTGATGAGCTACAAAGATGGGAGAGATACTATTTAAATAAGCGACTTTTTGTGCTCCAAAATTTATTTTTGTACGTAGTAACCACTATTCTCAATGCACCTTTGCCAGACTCTTTTGATTCGCAGGTCGTAAAAGTCATTCACATCGCTATCGTTATTCTGAAATCGACGAGCCCCTTTTTTAAACTTTGCGAACATCAACCCTATCAGCTTCGTCAATTGAACCGATCAACATTCACCGGCGCCTGTTGATCGGTTGATTTTATCTGCATGGGGGAATTCAATCAAAAATATCTGCTTCTGCTTCACATAAATGACAGGGTTGCTTTCCTGCAGTCTTACATCGTCAATAGATAGTACAACAGAATGATGAAACTTTCAGGTTTCAGTTATCACAGCAATAACATTCGCAATGTCCTCTGATCTATTCGAGTTGAATAAATAAGAGGCACTACTTTTAAAACGTCATCATATAATCGTTATATGGTGTACGCAAGTTCGGGTATATTTTATTTACATCCCAAGGAAACACATGTTTGGCCTTTATAAACATGTTACATTTTTTTAATTATTAAATCGCGTTGTACTTCTGATGTGGACCCAAGGTTGGGGACACGAACCACGTATATAAAACACAGAGCACGGGTGTAAGAAAGATATATAAACTGAAAAGGTAAAACAAAGACAGCATGCATTCCGCTGATTCGTAAGTCATAAGTCAAATAAAAATAAGCAAAGATTCATAGATGCTATAAATACTTGTAAGAGAGAAACAGCGATAGCCAAGAGAAAGCATGCTGAAATAACCAGGAAATGCATAGAATCGCAAAAGATAGGAACCCGTTATATCTGGAAAATATATAATAATATAGTGAATAAAGGGAAATCAGTAATTCCCCCACTATCCAACAACCAAAAGGTTGCATGCACGGCAATCGAAAACGCGGGACATCTTGCCCGGCGATTCACCTCCAGCTCAACATCAAAGCCAACAAAAACCTCCCTCCCACATTTCCCTATGTAGACTAAAGCACACTAGATGATGTGAAAATCACACTTTCTCATGTCCGCGATATCATTAAAAACTGACACACCTCCACGGCGTGTAGACCTGGTCTTATTCTTACTATACTAATTAAGAAATGCTGAGCTAGCCTCGTATTTTCCAAGCTCTACAGTAACTGCCTTTCTGAATCTTGCTTCCTTAATAGCTGGAAGATGGTCTCTGTGATACTAGTGTACAGGAATTCTGGTGAAAGCACAGACTTTCTCAATTATTGTCTTATGCCCCCCTTCTTCACTAAAATCTTTGAGACCTTAATTAATCAAGCACTAGTCCACTAACTCACAACAGCAAATCTTCTCTGTTACAAATAGCATTGATTTAGGTAATGTCGTTCTATGTTATACAATATAACAGTCATCTCTGAACGCATATACCATGCACTGGATAAGATGGGCGAAGCCAGGGCCGTAGCTCTTGATATATCCACAGTCTAGCACGAAGGGCTGTTAATGAAAATTAAATCATACGATATAACTGGACGTATACTAAATATAATATGAGACCATTCAGGTTTTCATTGATCGAAGTACATCCAAGCAGCATAACATTAATGAGGGAGTGTGATCGATCCTTGGGCCACCATTCTGATATTCATAAACGACTTCCTATTGTGTTTGAAAATGGTATATTTGCTGATAATACAACGGTGTATAATATGCACGAGAGAATAACGAATGTACATAAATCTAAGAAAATGTCAGAATCGTTAGAAAATGACATCAAGCCTGTAGTGATAGGGTCTGCAAATAAATAGTAATATTTAGATTAAGCTGCCCTCCTTTAATAATTACGAGAACCCTCTCAAACTACCGATATCAATTACAAATAAAACCCTTTCTGAGAATTTTTCCCACAAACTTTTCTGCGTAACATTCACAGGCAATATAAATTGGAGCAAATACATTGAAGACATTGCGAAGGCTGCTGCAAAGAAGATGGTTTCTTTCTCTCGAACTAGAAAACTACTCACCCTTGAGAGTATCCCGTGCCTCTAAAAGGACACATTCGCCCATGTATGGAGTATTGTTGCCACTTCTGGGCTGGTGCGTCTACCATTAACCGCTCCCTCCTGGATAGGGTCTAAAAAGGGTATCCAATCTAATAGGTCCCACTTTGTCAACTAAGCTCCAACCCCTGTCCCAATGCCACAATGTTGCATCCTTGTGCCTGATTCACAAATATTTTATCAGAATTTGAATTCATGAACTTTTTGTCCATGTGCCCTGTCGACGTACATATTCCCGACAAACCTGCTTAGAAACAAAATATAATCCTTCCACTGTTGAGGTCCCTAAATGGCAAAAAGTGTTCTACTCTAGAAGTGTCTTTACTCGGAGAGCTAGACTTTGGAATTCCCTTCCTGATACCTACTTACCTGACTATAAGAATATGCATAAGTTTAAATGTAACATAAACCAACATCCCGTTAATCTTTCCTCGCCATGGTCCCAAATAGTAGCTCCTTGCGTTCAGGTGGCGATATGCCTTGTTAGCGGTGAATGTGAGTAAAAGAGAAATTACAAAGATAGGATAAAGGGCAAGCGGAGCTTACTATCGGATTGTGTCCATTATGGAGGAGTTGTACGCGCTGCGTACTATTCGTACTCCTGCTGATTCTACGGTATTACGATACTGTTCACTGAGAGTGTTATCTTTAATCGTTATATAGTACCGAAAGAGTTCATGCAGATAAGTTTCGGTTTTAAAACAATTTCAAAATTGGGTAAAAAAAAATAACGTTGATATACCGTACAACAGAGAAAGCGACTTATAAACAAATAACGAAGTAATATCGTATATGTGTATTAACTCTGACTCATCTTCATCGTATCGGTAAGATAATAGCGAATGATTGCAAACGCCGAATCATATGCACACCGGTTTTAACGTAAGGTTTATATCAAACGTTAACCATCTATCAATTCTCTATGGGCATTTATTTATGAGCCACAAACTTCCATTGCTAGACATGGCTCAGATAATCTAAAATTTTTCCATTCTCTCTAAACACTTGAACATTCGAACAATACTAAACAAGGGATGGCAATGGGGATGCAAGTGATAAATATTTAATATAGATTTAATACTATTTAATATAAAATATATATACTATATTATATATAATTTATAATTTATAATACTATATTATATATAATTTATAATTTATAATACTATATTATATATAATATATAATATATAATACTACCGTTTATATAATATATATTAATAATATATAATACTATTTAATATAGATTTAATACTTGGTAATAATTGATAAATATTTAATATAGATTTAAATAAGGGGCGCTAAGACCAACGCCCGTAAACGCTATAAACAAATGAAACAGAAAACTAAAGAAACACAAGTTAGGTTTGTATTAACCTTTAAAAATAAATACATATTTCTATATATGCATTTTTCAATTTTTATCATGTTGTTTTTGTTGGATATGAGCCATCCTGCTGGATGCCAGATATTCACATGATATATATTGCACTCCAATCGAAATATCTTTTTAATATGCTAATCGTCTATATATATGTTATAGATCTTTACCTGATCTTTATCATAACTCAGAATGTTAAACGTTTTCTAGTAATCTATTCTATTCTAAAACTCTAATCGTCCTGCTTGGGCGTTGAAACTGCTTATCCGTTCTACAGCTTCCGGTTTGAAAACTTTTGCGCATGCGAAATGAAATAATAAACATAACAATGCAAGTTTTTTTTAATCGACAGTTTTTTTTTCGCGTTTAAAATATGCAAATGAAAACAAAACTAAATCACTTTTGCTTTGTTTTCATCCGCATTTTATGAATTTTATTTGTATTTTTCATAGCAAATTTGGAATTGTTTTCAAACAATTTTACTTTTATTTCAAAGAAACAATAATTTGAATCCGATCCGAAATTCTTCAGGAAATGCCAGAAAAGTTTAAGTACGATTCTTTAATTAAAAAACAAAAAAAAACTTTCTTTCATTTTTATTTTTTAACAGCTTAAAACTTCTTTGGTTCAATTTTTTCAAACTACAATTAAAACCAACGCAAACTATTTAACATTACAAAAACATAAATACCAAAAAAAAAAGAAGCTGGGCTTGACAACGAATTCTCTGGAAACGAACGCGACTCTAATTGTAAAGTTACATATAATATTTATTAAACAAGTTCGACAACTTTTTTAATAAAACACATTTTATAATATTAGGTGAAAATTCTCTATTGGACCCACTTAATACTTGTCTTTTAAAGATTTTTAGAGGTTTTTGCACTATTATAAACTTTGTTTAATTAAAAGGTCGTTGAACCTGATGAATAAATGTTTTTGTAAAGTTAAACGTTATGCGTTAGTTTTAGCGTCCAAAATTCTCTTATGAAAAAAAAAATGAACTTTAAACGTTTTAAACTAAAATATATGCCTACGGAATTTAAAATGTAAATATTTTTAAATGCGGTAAAAAATAAAAAATAGATAAATTATAATGTTTGCATGACAAAAATGTTCTAAATGAAATAAAATTTTAAACTGTTAATGCAAAAAAAAAAACATACAAATAAAACTAAATAATTAAATGAAAAAACATAAGTAAAAGTTCGCTTTTTATAAAAAAAAAAATACAGGTTTCACACGTCAAGAATTGCCTATTAACCGAAGCTTGGCAATGCATTGAAACTTTTCGAAATCGTGACAAGTTAGACTATTATTATTTCTTCAGTCCGCATGAAATGATTGCCACAAACATCACGGATTCTAAGAACTCAGCGGCCATTTTATTTCTAGCGTGCTATGTCTACACATTACTGCCGAGTTGTCACGCTTAAATTTTAACTCCCTGTCTTTTAATAGCAATGAATGAGAAACCCTTAAATGTAAAAGAAAACGTTTGTCTTTGTTTCTCATTTAATTTATTCATTGAAATTATACAATAAACAATTTTATTATGCTTATAAATACGATTAAAAAAATTAACTGGCAATTTTTGTACGCAAAAAAAGAAAGAAAGCGAAAGAAAAATACGAGAAAAATAAAAAAATTTCATCGAACTTGTTTAATAATATTACACTTTGTTCTGCAATTAGGGCCGCATACTATGCCAGAGAATTCATTATAAATTCCAAATAACAGGGTTTTTTTTATTTGTTTTTTTTTTGAATAAAAATTAAAACATTTTTTTACAGGAATTATTAGAAAAAAATAAACAAACAAAATAGGGAGGTAAAGTGGTCCAAAAATGGGTGCTCACTATATGCTAATGTCTTCGTAAATTAAAATTATCCCCCTCAAATCAGTGATGAATTATCAAACAGCGCCGCAAAAGTTATAGCCGCTGACTTGTGATAAGTGTTTTCGTTAAGAGTCACACTTCTTTCTTTACAAAAACACCCGCGGAAGTGACGTCAGACAAATTTTAAGGTTCAGATGATCACCACTTTATATAATATCGCTTTTTTTTTTAAAAAGTAAATATACTTTACATTTTCCTTTTAAATGACGACTCATACGTTTTAGCATATGTTGAATACGAATATGGCATTAAAAATTTCCGCAAATAAGTAGTTTTCCGGATATTAAACAATGTAATTCATAATGTTAAAAGAGGTTGTCATTGTTGTATGCGCAAGCGCGCATATTTTTGCCATAATTAATATACTCACCGTTGCATAGCTAGCCATAACGGGTCACGGGTGTCTAGTATACATATAAATTTACACATACACCATCGCTCACACACGCACGCGCGTGTGCGCACACACACACACACATACACACACACACACACACACACATATATATATATATATATATGTATATATATATATATATATATATATATATATATATACAGGGTGACCAAAAAAAAAACAGAGGACATTCAATTGTTTTTCTAAGCATTTTACAGTCAACGGAGAAAAAAAGGCAAAAGACCCTAGTGTTTTGATGTGATAGTTTGAATATAATAAACTAGTTATAACCAAAAGTTCATTTCATTCGGACAAACCACTAAGAAACAGGGCCTAATTAGGGTTGGGGTCCGTTTTTTGGGGGGTCATGCTATATATATATATATATATATATAAATATACATATATATAAGAGCAAATAGTTAATAAAACATATTAAAAAGCACTTTGAAAAAGAATTAAAACATACTTAATCTGAAAAGGAAACACTTAATAAATGGATAGTCCTTAATTCGCGAAGTTTCGAAGAAATACTTTCCTTTTAATCAGAGGGTAGAAATGTGCAAACTGCGTGATCGGATTTTGCATATAAAAGTATTTGATGAAACTGAAAGTCAGTCAAAGATCTTACTTGATAACAAAAAGTGAAGCAGAGGGAATATGGTGAAGAAAAAGGTGATTACACGTGAATGGATAGTCTGGTGAAAGGTAAATTATCCACAAAATGATGTTAAAAGGCGCGAAAAATATAGGAGAAAAATAGGTCAACTGAAATGTTCAGGTTATTACTTAAGAAAATGTCAGCACGAGTTGTTAAAAGACACTAAATGGAAACAGTAAATTAATAAATAAATAAATAAATAAATAATAAATAAATAAAAGAACAAAATAAAATATAAAATAAAAAATAATTTTTTGAGGGGAGAGGATGGCCGGTATCTGCAAATTCCGGACAAAGGAAGTAAGAATATAATTAAATGCATATAGCAAAATATAAGTAAATATACATACAGCATATGAATATGTGGGTAGATCGATATATTAGATAAATAGGAATATTTAAAGACTAAAACGGAAATTGCAGATAAAAAACTGGCCAAGCAAAGAAGAAATAAAGAATTAAAATAAAGGATTATTAAGTTATAAAGTATTAAGAAAGTATGTAGAAAAAACGATAATGTTAAAGAAAAATTATATATCTATCTGAAAGATTAAAGTAATAACTATGTAATTTCAAAATTACCATGATTAAATTTTGACTTATATTTACAGAAAGAGATCAGTTCGTTTGTAGAATTTATTATAGTGATACTTGGAGGGGAAGTAATTATAGTTATAGCTTCGATTTTTCAGAGGCGACATGACTTGGGGTCTGGAGTATAAGACTTAACTTTTTTATGATAGTCCATTTGATTGAGTATGGGGTATTATTAGAGGAAGTTTTTTAATTAAAGTGGTTAGAGAAGTTCCTTGATTTTTATTAGAATTATGGTTGTTAAATGAAGAAATGTGGTTTAATATTCTTTTCTTAATTAATGTTGAAGTAGCGCCGATATATGTATGTACTTTATTAAAAGCTCGAGGTCTGATATTAATATAATTTGCTGATTTGTATTAATAAAGTAGTTAGAATTTTGTTCATAGTGTTCAACAAAGGACGGGGCAATGATTGTACGAGGACTATTTTGGAGGCGATAATGAGTGTTGTTAGTGTTAGGATGGCTGTTAGGAGAAATATCATTATTCTCATTATTATTATTATTATTATTAATATTGTTATTATCATCATTATTATCATTGCTAGTTGTATGATTGTAGATGGAGGGCCTGCTCGAGTGGTATATTGGATTAGTAACTATACCAGATGGAGGTTGGGAAGAAGGATAACTTGAAGACGAAAAATAAGTGTCTGTTATGGGAGGATTGCGTGGGAGCTCAGTAATTGTGCATGAATATATGACATCTTTATAGATGCAATCATTATTGAGTAGACAGCGATGTTTGTTATTACAATTACAGTTAGTTTTGGGTTTAACTGGGAAAGGGATTTTTGGGGCTGATTTAATTTTTTGGTTATTAGATGTTAAGATTATTTGTGCTAAATTAGGCATTGTTGAATAAGAAATCCTGATTGAGTTTTTATTGAAAGAGTTTTGTACAATACACACACACACACACACACACACACACACACTCACACATATATATATATATATATATATATATATATATATATATATATATACGTAAGGATATTATAGGTCTCTTTTTACTTTTGATATACGCAATTTTTTTCATATATATATATATATATATATATATATTCACGTATAAATGTAAGCGAATGCGTAATTACTTGTTAAGCGTTAATTTCAAAAGCCGGTGTTCGTAAGTTCACGCTTAAACCTTCACCGAAATTTAATTGAATTGACATTACTTCAACGCACATATGCCAGTCAATGCGTACAACCATTTTGAGGCAATCATCATCATCATCATCATCATCATCGTCGTCATCGTCGTCGTCGTCGTCGTCGTCGTCGTCGTCGTCGTCGTCGTCGTCGTCGTCGTCAATGAAAAAATATACTAATATGTTGATTAGGTTTAGAATCAAAATACCTTTCTACAATTTCCCATCATGGTTTAACACGTTATACAAATTAGTAAAAAAAAACTGCTTTCCATCCGTTTAAGTGTTATAATTGTTGCAACTGAAATCGCTATACTTAAAACGAGTGATAGAGATTAATATGTACTTTGATGCGAAGCATAAGTGACAGTACATTCTGAACCTTCATTATTATAGCGTGTAAGTAAGGGTGGACTTTCACTTATGAGTTATAAATAGAGGGAGAGTGAGATAGAGAGATATACTTTTAAAATGCATAGCTTATTTATATTACCGATGTGTTAAACAATTTAGATGCGCGTTTTCTTATTAACACATGCGATCCCGTCAGCTTAAAACAAGTTACGTCATGTAAGCCTGATTTATCGACTTCCGCATCTCACAATTCAACAAAATCAATGAGTTTACCAGATTTTGATACATCTGCCTTCAACGGTACCCGTTCGCCAACATAATCGTCATATACTTCGGCAATATATACTAACCAGTAGTAAAAAAAAATGACAATCTACGTCTAATTAATAGCATAAAATGGTCTCTATTGCTGTTTGATAATTAAAATATGGCTGGTATGACATAGAGCAGGCAAAACAAATTTACAACAGCTAATGAAGGAATATCGTACAATTATGTGAATCCGCACAAATGAGATTAGTACAATAAGGGGGAATGGTAGCGAATGTTAGTAAAATATGTGCTATCGTTATACAGGTGTAAATCAACAATAGGCCGACCATCTATTAATCCCCCATCTACATCTATTTATCAGCAACCAAACTCCACGGTTAGAGATGGCACAAATAATCTGTAATATTAAGTTATCTATTCTGAATACTTGGTCAGTTCGAACAAACAACGATGACAACACGCATTTAAGGGTTGAATATTAAATACAGATGAAAATATGTAAGGCTAAGAAAAAACGTCTGTAACTACAGTGAATAAACAAAGCAGAAAAGTAGAAAAAAAAAGACTGCCTGTCTATATCATAAATTATATGTGTTTGCAATTAATATATCTCTTAGATTTCTAAATTTTTGATGATGATTGATTGTACGTATTATCTGAATTCCTCAAACTAGTGTTATTTTCCAAAGGTTTCTTCAGGTATATTTTTCTGTTGAGCCCGGGAATCTCTCTGTCGAACTCGGGAATCTCTCTGTCGAACTCGGGAATCTGCACGGAATTTCGAACGCACGTCTCAACCTTTCCTATCCTCAATTGTATCATAACGAGTTTGTAAGGTTTTCATTGAGCTTAGAGAGCAACTACAAATCACAAAAAGCAAGGTCTGTGCTATAGGGAAAGCAAGGAACTGTCTTGACACCTATCTTGGTCAAATAGTCTGTGACAAAGATGGAGCTGTGGACTGGTGCATTCGCGCAAGTCTTCTGACACTTCAGTTCCTTGCAAATAATTGTGTGTACGGTTCATATATATAAAACTCTGCACTTACTATCTCTATAGGAACACGACGGTCTTTATCCATGAAACTCTTTATTTGGCCAATCAAATCTGGGAGTCTAGTTTTCTTACTCCTCTCACACCTCTCATAATCCCTAACAGACTCCCTGGCTTCCTTGAATCTATGTCACTCGAAAACAGATGCTCGATTCATGCAAGATGTCGGCAGCATTTCATACGTTTATATGGCATTTTTACCAATTTTAAAACAGAATATTAGTGTAAACCGTTCTTTTAAATTGTCCTTGCGTCCAGCCTGCATTTTTTAAAATTCCTCAGCTGTGACAGACAGGCTTTAGTAGTGGGTATTCTAAATATATACTGTAGCTGTTCATTTCAATGGGAAATTATAAAAATTGGTCAGTCAATTCATAGCTGTATAGCAATAAAATACTGAATTTTAAAGAGTCTACGACATTGTTAAATGACTGTACAGAAAATAGGACTGGAAACTAATTGAAGTCAACTTGTATATATATTTTTATCTATCAATTTCAATCTCACTGTATCTAGTTTAACCTTTGTTTTTACTTTTTATTGTTTCTTTTACCTCCACTTTCTCACACTCTTCTCTACCTATTTTTTACTATCTATATATCTATCTTTTTTCAATCACACCCCTCCCCCTCTCTCTCCCCCCTCTCTCTCTCTCTCTCTCTCTCTCTCTCTCGCTGTGTTTTTATTAGCAGGCGAATGTTTTAAAGAAAGAAAAGTATAAAACGATTAGAAATGTACATTATAAACAAAAGTATCACAGCTGATAAAGAAAAGAACTGAAGTACAGGGAAAGGGGGCTCCCTAACTCGAATAGGCAATGAATTGATTTAAAAAATAGGGGAATTAATCGACTTTAATGACAATAAAAGTATTTGATGACCGTAAGTTAATCCCGAACAACGTCCAGTCGCTCTGCTAATATATATATATATATATATATATATATATATTACATAGGCATCACCACATTATCAAGACCAAGAGGCCACTCAAGGATAAGGGTTAAAGAGTGTACAGTAGAAATTGGACAATATAGTAATCATTAGTAATGAAAATTTGGTAAATTTGATAACTTATATGGATTGGCTCATCAAGAACTTCTTTACGTTAGACTTGAACACAACCATATTGTAGTCAGCCGGAAAGCAGGAAAACGGAAGACAATTCCACAGGCGTGCAGTTCTAAGAAAGAAGCTTTGTTCATGGAATCTACGTTTAGGTTTAAGCACAGATAAAGAGTGGGGGGAATTATTGATAGTGCTTACAGCTAGACGAGTGTTTCTTGTGAAAGTTTGGCGAGGGAGGACCATAGATTGAAGCTCAATCGAACACTTTCCATGAAAATAACGATACATCAGAGACAAACTCGCAACATCTCTTCTGTGAGATAGAGGTTGCAAGGAAGAGAAAAGGACATCTCCTACGAGGCTACACTCCTATACTTTTGTATATTGATATTTATATTAAAAACATAAATCCAACATAAACAACTTCCTGACAAATCGTCTCCTTAAGTAAGACACTCTACCAAACCTCCAATATTAATGATTACTACAATACTATCTCATTGATTATTGTACACGCAATAACCCTTAATCCTGAGTGGCCTCCGTGCCTTGATAAGTGGTGACTCCTAAAAACAAAAAAAAACTTTTTTCTATTTATTTAAAAAGAAAATACAACTTTGTTATATATGAGTCGTGGAATTGCATTCATCTGCAAAAGATCTAGCTTATTTACATATTCTTTAAAACATTCATTTTAATTAATTCCCTATGAGAGTTTCTTTTCGTTTTATTGAATGATAATTTTTAGTTTACTATTACATGTAATTATATTCATGCAGATGTTCTACATTATTTATACTTGCGTAATATTTGCGCAAAGAAGTTATAGTAAACATAAACTTCTTTCTATATATATATTTGAATGCCTATATATGTTTGTAAAAAAAAAAATGCCTAGCAAACTTTTCTGTCAGTTTTGGTCTACAGACATCAAACTTAATATATAGGGGATTCGAACTCATGCGAAAATTTATATTTGGGTGTTAACCAGGGCAAATCGGTGCAAAAGTGTGAAAATTAAAATAAAGAATGGAATTCGCCAGAACAACGGAATTAAAATGTAACTAGGAGCATGAAAACGCTGTTGAAGTGCAAAGACAGTTTAGGAGTGTGTATACATCTTTTTGGGACACCCTATATATATATATATATATATATATATGTGTGTGTGTGTGTGTGTGTGTGTGTGTGTGTGTGTGTGTAAGAAATGTAAAAATACCAGCGGTGGTTGACGTTATGTCTTAAGAAAAGTAGAAAAACCGAATGAAATTATTAAAATAATCAACGTTTCGTCCTTACTTCAGAGGACATCTTCAGGATATTGAAGTAAAAATGCAAGAAAAGAAAAAGTCATAGATCGTACGAAAAAGAGAACAGTTTTTGAATCCTACCCATGTCGGGAAAGAACAAACATATGTGTGCGTATGGGAAGGTTAGGTTGTTCGATGTCTATATATACACTTTTAAAAATGCGTTAAAATAAATATGTACATTTTTTTTCCTCCTGTAAACTTATTAATTTTGTTGAAATATTTAAGGAAAAACGGTTAGCCAGGATCTGTTTTGATATTTTGTTCTTTGTATTATTATTTTCCCTATGCTAGGGGTTAAATGGTAGAAGCCTTTTCTTTGCGTAATAGTATTTGAAATAGTAATTGAAATTAAGACTTAACGAACACAGAAGAGATATAAGGAATGGTACCGCCCTAAATTCACTCTTTTGCCATTGTGAAGAACACGATCACTCATTTAATTTAGATCAAGCGAAAATTATTAAATACGTGATAGATAGAGCTAAAAGAAGACTTTTAGAATCAGCACTAATATTAAATACTAATACTATTACGCAACGAAAAGGCTTCTACCATTTAACCCCTAGCATAGGGAAAATAATAATACAAAGAACAAAATATCAAAACAGATCCTGGCTAACCGTTTTTCCTTAAATATTTCAACAAAGTGAATAAGTTTACAGGAGGAAAAAAAATGTACATATTTATTTTAGCGCATTTTTAAAAGTGTATATATAGACATCGAACAACCCAACCTTCCCTTCCCATACGCACACATATGTTTGTCCTTCCCGACATGGGTAGGATTCAAAAACTGTTCTCTTTTTCGTACGATCTATGACTTTTTCTTTTCTTGCATTTTTACTTCAATATCCTGAAGATGCCCTCTGAAATAAGGACGAAACGTTGATTATTTTAATAATTTCATTCGGTTTTTGTACTTTTCTTAAAACATATATATGTATATATATATATATATATATATATATATATACAGCCGATATTTTTTAAATTTATGTAATCATGCCTATATTATTTTTACTTTCTTTTAAAATTAATGAGTTCTCATTCTTCTGATGAGACAGGGCGGAAAATATGAAAAAATTAAGAGTGTGTATACATCTTTTTGGGACACCCTATATATATATATATATATATATATATATATATATATATATATATATACATATATATATACATATATATATATGTATATATATATATACATATATATACATATATATATGTATATATACATATATATATATATATATATATAAGCATGCGCATTGAAAAAATTTCGCGATATAAATATAAGCAAAATACTTAATTACGTGTTGTGTGCTAATTTCACACGTCGATGTTCGTAAGTTCACGCTTAATACTTTCTCCGAAATTGAAATGAATTGACATGAGTCCAATGAGCATGTGCAAGTTAATGCGTTCAATTCTTTCATTTAATCATCATCATCATTATTATCATTAATAAAAATGTTGCGATATATTGAAATGTAAAATGATTATCACTTTCTACAATCTAATCGCAGTTTAAATTACTCTTATAATAATAGTTTTTATATTAACGGCCTCTTTCTTTTTTTTTCACAAAAGAGTCACCACTTATCACGGCCTAGAGGCCACTCGAGGATAAGGGTCCAGGTGTGTACAGTAGTCAATGGGACAATATCGTAATAATTGTTAGTAGTGTGAATTTCGTAAATCGGATTATGAAAGGGAACGGCCCATCAAAAACTTGTTTACGTTGGACTTGAAGAGAAACATATCGTAATCAGCTGGAAGTTCTTCGCAGAAAGAAGCTTTAATCCTGGAATCTACGTTTAGGTTTAGGTCCAGATAAAGAATGGGGGAAATTATTGATAATGGTTTCAGCTAAACTAGTGTTTTTCGGG
This sequence comes from Euprymna scolopes, assembly GCF_053919585.1. Taxonomy (NCBI): domain Eukaryota; kingdom Metazoa; phylum Mollusca; class Cephalopoda; order Sepiida; family Sepiolidae; genus Euprymna; species Euprymna scolopes. The sequence goes on along the minus strand of NC_136489.1, from coordinate 115,261,969 downwards.
AAGGTTTGGCGAGGGAGGACCATAGATTAGGGCTTAAACGAGCACTTGACATGAAAAAACTATAAAACAGAGAAAGGTAAGCAACCTCTCTTCCGAGGGAAATAGGTTGCAGGAAAGTGAAAAGAGTATCCCCCACTAGCCCATGAATTTTAATCTGAACTCTGTCAATGCGAGATAAGAGCTTTCTAGCAGCTCCTGCCCGGATCTGGCAACAGTATTCCATCATTGAACGTACATAGCTCTTATACAGGTAGCGAATTGCATCAGCCGTGAGATATCTACTGGAGCGGTAAAATGATCCTACCGTTTTCCCAGTGACTTTTGCAATGGATTTGGTGTGTGTGTTCCATTTCAGATCAGGAGTAAAGGTCAAGCCCATAAGTTTGTCAAAACACGGAGCACCCCCAATACTAGAACCATTTATTTCAATTTATGCCAGACGTGTATCAGAGCGTTAATGATGTAAAGACAGAAGCTTGGCTTTAGATGCATTAAAATTAATCACCCACCTCTTTCCCACATTGTACCACGTGCTCAAGATCAGAGGAGAGAGAGAATCAGAGAGAACTTTGTCATTAACGGAATTAAAGTGGTTTCCTTGATGGTAGTGTCGTCAAAATAAATGTTTACGAATAATCTTAGGATGTGATTTGGGAGATCATTAATGTAGCTCATGAAAACAGTTAAGCTCAGGATAGATCCTTGAGGGACTCCAACATTAACACTGTTAGCTTCTGATTTTAGCCCATCAACCGTTATTCTTATGAACCTATTAGAAAGAAATGAGTTAATTATCTATAGTGTAGCTGGAGATTTTGTGGAGTAGACCTTTAGGCCATGCCCTATCAAAGGCCTTTAATATGTCAAGAGCAATCAATTGCCCTAGAAAGGAAGCCTCCGTCAAGAGATAAAATCTTAGCACATCTGCTGTAGATGTAGCAGAACGGAAACCATATTGTCACTAAGGAGGTTATTTTTTTTTTTGAGGTGGTTGACTATATCTCTATTTAACACAGATTCCAGCAAGTTACTTATGACGCACACTGGACTCTACTGAGAGGGAGATGTCCGATCATTCGAATTCTTAAATATAGGGGCATACTAATGAGGTTTTCCAGGGTGTTCGGAAGACAACGCTTAAACAGCTTTGCAAATATGGGAGCTAGTTCTGGTTGAAGTTTTTTCGGCACTATAATTAGAATGTCTTCAGGGCCAGTTGCTTAACTGGAATCAAGGTTTTTGATAATCTTGGCAACATCATGCACGGATATTTGTATGTCGCATAGTGTGTTTGCAGATACAGGAGAAAATACGGGGGCGACTTTGATCGCATAGGGTAGAATTAGCTGCAAAGTTCTTGGCAAAGAATTTGGCTTTGTCCGATGTTGACGAGATTACCCCAGGTTCTTTGATGATGGTTTGGATAGGGCACACGTTTCTGTTTAGGATCCTATATGCTATTTGCCATAATTGGTGGGAACTCAGCCGCAGCTCAACTACTCTGGAATTAATGGACTGTGGATATAACTCTCGTGTTCTTTATTTCTCTTTTACAGTGATTTATAGCATTGCTGAAAGTGTTTTTTTTCTCAGTATATCTATTACGTTGGAAGCAATGGGAAAAGTGATTTCTGTGTACAACGGAAGCAGCACCTTCTGGAGAAAATCACGACTGGCTGATAGGTTTCTGCTGGAATTTTAGAAGGGTATGAAGCGGTTTATACCTACAATTAACTATGTCGTCAGGTCTGATACTATAGAAGACACATTCTTATTAAACATTAACCCAGAGGTAGATCTAATATAAATTTGCGAAGCTATCCCAGTCAGCCATACTGTAAGGATAGAGGTGTACATCTGATGACTTATTACATTTCGTTGTAATATTAATTAATACAACCGAGTCGTCGGAGATCTCAGGAGAGAAAACGGAAGATGAACATAGCTCTGAGCAAGCTGTGAGAAAAAGGTCTAGGAGACTTGCATACTGACCGTAAGTCTCCGGCTCTCGGGTGGGTTCGTGAACAATCTGAGTTAGGTTGTAAGTAACGGAGAAATTGTGACAGAACCTCGCATTATCATCTGTCACGTTTGAGTTAAACCATTTCACATTGTGAACCTTAAATATGTATAAAATCCCCTTTTCTCTCTCCCTCTCTCTCTGTTCTTATATATATATATATATATATATATATATATATATATATATATATATATATATATATATATATATATATACAGTGGGGGAAATAAGTGTTGGACATATCCCATTATTCTTTATTTAACACATTTTTTATGCAGCGAATGACACAAAACTTTAACAAGAAATAGTTACTAACTTAACAATAACAAATAACTTTAGAAATTGGAACCATAATGTATTTATTTATTGAAATTAATAAATAAATATAGTATAGGTTAAACTTAAATAGATATTTAAATAATATACAATAATGGTAAATATATCAGATAAACTAATATTAGTAATAATATTAATGATCCAAATTTTATTAACAAGAGTATTAAGTTAAACTTAAATTTCAAGATTGAATATTAATAAGTAACATTTTTAATGATTTATGGTGGTTTATATTTGTTAAATTTAAACCAACGTTTATGATTGCATGAGAATATAAGCTCCTCTCTTGAATTTAGGAGGGTGGTTCTATTTTTTATATCGTCATATTTTAAAATCTCCTGTGTACAAAGTGCACATAATCTCCTGGTGTATATCCTTTATATGATCCTATTATTTGCCATTGAAATTTGAAAAGGAAAATTGAAGGAAATATTCTTATCTTTGAGTCGCCAAATATGTTCTTTTCTTGTATTTTAATTAAATTTGTAATTTTACTATCACATTAAAATACACTCTGCTCTTTAGACTAATGCTGTAACCCCCTTTAAATATATATATATATATATATATTTAAATGTTTAAGCTTAGCTAGATTACTTTTAATGCTCGCGTTTTTATATTGTAATACAAACAATATCTCATATACATATATATATATATATATATATATATATATATATATAATACTGCAATAATGACATTATTTGTACAGCGTGCACAAAAAGTCACATTTGAATTTAAGAAATTGATATGAAGAAGGCTGATGAGAAATGTTAACAAGATTTGTAACAGTTTCTTATTATTTGCAATACAATAGAACTCTGACATACGGCATTAAAAATTAATAACAAAATACATTGCAGTATATAATACACATGTATATAATCAAATAGCATTCTAAATAACACCGTAAAGCAGGGCAAATACCGTTACCAGGGGTCGGAAAATATCGTATTCCACATGGTTACCTGAAAACACCGTGTCCTACGGTCACCGTTTCAGAATAGAAGTTTCCCGGGTACTTTTTTTTTACACAGTGATCACCACTTATCAAGGCTCGGAAGCCACTCAGCTGCGAATACTATGTTATTTTGAATATTTGGTCAGGGTTTACTTCTATGGAAAAAGTATCCTCATGCCAGATTGTTCTGGCAAACCCCTGTACAGAGAGACCTTAGACACTCGAGGACAGTGTCTAGTAGGCATTCAAGTTCTCCCCAGTAGGCATTCAAGTTCTCCCCGATTCCCTTGAATGGGTAGTCTGGTGGAGGGTATAGTATCCAATTACGGTAATATCCAAAAAAGCAGAATCCAAGAAAATTGGTTAAATTTCCATTCGCACAAGTAAAATCCAAGGAAATCGCTTAATTGGAAGATTGCCCAAAGTAATAAAAAAGGCAGAAATCCGTGGAATAATTCACAAATAAGTACAAGAAAAAGGGAATGAATTCCAATAATATTATCACAAGTAAGATAAGATGTGCGTATATATATATATATATATATATATATATATATATATATATATATATATACACACACATATATATATATAAAGACAGAGAGAGGAGAGATATTCAACTTTACTGGCTAACACTTTTAATAACCTATTTACAAAAATCTAAATAAAAGAGATAATGTTCTGCTAAAATCGATACAGTCTGCAAATCTATTAAATGCGATACTACACCTACAGTTAAAGCTAGCATATAATTAATCTATTTAGATTGCGATAATGACTACTTCAAGGAAATCCAACGCAGCATAGAAATTAGATTCAACGTACTTAAACCCTATTATATATCCGGCGAAATTATTGATCTGCCTTTCTTTTATCTCTTCAAAAACAATTCATGTCGTATTTGGACAAAACGTTCAGTTTTAAATCTATAGCTTTCCATTTTAGCTAAAATTGTCGGATTATTTCATCTTTATACATTTTATCGGAGAAATAAAACTTACCTGATATAGAAACAAATTGAATCACTGACAACATGACTATAGAACAGACATTGCTAGTTTTATATTGTACTAGTAACAGGTAAGAAAGCAGACCAGGTGTGTACCCACACTAGTTTATTTATTTCCCTCCCACGCCGGAAAGACTAGTTTTTTTAAGCTATCTCTCTAGACGAAGAACACTCTAGAGCGTTTAAATCTATAATTGCAAATAATATTGCATTTGTTTTGTTTTTTTACTTCAACACCAACAATTATTTGTTTATTGCTTAGTGCGTCCTAAATTTATTGATTCTATGGGAACCACTATATGTAACCTATTTTACCACAGATGTAATATAAATATTTTTTCCAAGCTGCAGTAATGAGATAGTTATTTTCATATTTAACTACCTGCGTTTAGACTAGATTGCGCTGTGACATGACTGTTCTTAAAACAGGGTTTTTAGCCTTACTTCTAGAAGAGTTCCCAAAAGATACTCTTGCTTTTTACCATATTGATTGCCTCCATCACGAATGAAGAACTCCATCTACTCCCTGTATTATAGCTCTCCAGGAATAAAAAAGAGGAAAGCTAAGAGATGTTACATCTTACCCAAGGATGACCTAGACAAGATTTGGACATAATCACGTTAGCATATCTATTCTCGTTTAATCACCGAATTTAAGCGATGTATAGCCTGGCACTGTCATCATCATCATCATAAGCTGCAGCAGCAGCAGCAGCAGCAGCGGAAGCAGCAGTAGCAGAAGCAGCAGCAGCATTTGCGCTGCTGTTAATCAGCGTCAGTGAACACGACTCTCCAAATTGTGGAGTCATGGAAATATCAAGGCGACAATTAAAGGCGGTAGTTTCTCGTTACTTTCCGTCCTGATTCGGGGAGGGGGTGCATCTCCCCTAGCGAGTTTAACGCGTACCCAGATACCATTTCTACAACTCGGAATTTCCACGACTTGCGGATACTAGGCTCTGTGTGTATTCAGATTCGGAAGATTTAATGATGCGTAACTTCGATCCATTATGAACTCATATAGAAAAAAAAATAGATTGCCCGAAGGTATATTTATGCATACAGTCATACGTTGTGACCTTATAAGCGTGTTATTGGTTTCATCTCAATTCTCTACGTTTTGATCACATCTTAGCAGGTATTTAACTTCTCTTTTTAGAAATGAAAGGAACATTATATAAAAAAAAGTATAATAATTATAATACTAATGTACAACGCTCGTCAAAAATAAGGGAAAATTGCTGTTTGTCAATGTTCGCTCTAACATTTGCATAACAGCACACTTCCAAGCAATCACACATCAAATTTTTGACAGGGCACGCCGATCATCATCATCATCAGCAGCAGCAGCAGCAGCAACAGCAGCAGCAGCGGCGGCGCTGCTGTTTATTTAACAGCGTCGATAAACACGGCTCTCCAAATTATGGAGTCATGTCAATCTCGATGAGACAAGTAAAGACGGTAATTTCACGTTTCTTTCCGTCTTGATTCGGGGGTGCATCTCCCCCAGTGAGTTAAACGTGCTCCGCAGATACTATTTATACGACTCGGAATTTCCACGACGGCGCGATATATACAGCACCTAGCCTTTCCAAATTGGCAGGCTCTTCGTTGCTTAACATCGATGATCTGGCGATAATCTGTGTGTCAACGTGATTATGCTGTGTATACGGTGTTACATTCGATTAACGCTCTAGACCGGAAGTAGTGTATCAATACAATTTAGCCGTTGATTAAGCGTAAAGATTGTTTTACTTTTGTCAGCTGAACTTATTTATCTTAGATAATAGTCGGAAGGATAAACTTAGAGTCAGTTAGAACCCCGCATGAAAAATAGATGGTATGTATGTATATTGACTTCAAGGTAAAAACCTTACCAACGCTATGTGTTATATGGATAAATTCTAACCCCAAGCATACAGCAACATCGTCAAATAAGAAATATCGCTCCTGGAACAGAGGACTAAAAAACAAAATAAAGAAAGCGATAGTTACGAGGCTGTAGAATGTAAAACTAAAGTCAATTATGTAAGGCATAATCACACTGACACAACGGTCCCCGTTAGATCATCAAAGTTAAGCAACGTTGAGCCTGGTCACTACTAAAAATGGGTCAACATTTGGAAATTCCAAGTGCTTTATGTGCTCTCCGTTAATCTCGGCAGTTTCCAGACATCCTGGATCTCTCCTTGTCACTGGACACAACTATCGCCGATTCAGGAGCGATGTAGTTTGAGATTTCGCAACCCTTGCTTCATAATGACACACGTAACTACCTTTACAAGGGGTATCCGTTCTCTTTCGAGACTAAACGACGCCTTCAACTGTATATATTCAATGCGAGTGATCATGTCAGTGGATTCAAGCCAATTTATCATATATTGAGGAGGTATACGACGGCATATTGGCTTGGGATAAAGGAATGATTATGATTTTATTCAATTTCATATGATTGACAATCACAGACCATGTTGTTTGCGGATTGCAGAAAACACCCAATTTTGCTCAGGATAAAAGAGCAGTTTCTCATCCCGACCAGTCTCCCTTTTATATGTCACCAATAGACTAAATTAGTGTTGCATTGTTAGTTTAGTGGATACCGTGACATATTATCGAAACGGCTGTTTTGAATACAAATCCTATGTATATTCGGATCATTCATGCAATAATAGTGTTACGTAGACTATGAACACGCAATTTTGACCATAAACGATGCGAGTAAACTATAAACCTACATACCATTAATGCTATATAATGAATTCGTACAATAGATATGACGTATCAGTATAAAATAACACGTAAAAAGCTCTGGTTATCTGTAAAACAGACAAACTAAATTTCTAACTTCACTCTTCCTATTTCACCATTCATATCACCGCGTCACGTGATCCAGTTCAACCAATCAGAACTTTCAACTTCTTCTTTCGTTATTGAACATGTATTCAAAGCTTAGGTAATCGTAAAGCAATGTGACAGGACTAGAATCCCGTTCGCTTGTTCAATATTTACGTAGTACAAATATTTAAAATCGATGCGTGATCAAACACATCAATTTCGTGTAACAATCGACTGTTCATTGTACCCTTTTATGTTCGGACCACAGCGAAAATCATTCCCTATATGAGATCATTCTTTGCAAGCATCGCAGTATGAGTGGTAGCTTTTATCTCAACTTAAACGCAAAGCTGTTAAAATCAATGCGATTCTTTAGACGAATATATAGCATATTAAATACTGACGACATAACTGCAGCGAGTGATGTTAATTCTACCCCACTCAACTCGTCAAATATGCTTGTTTCTTTTGATTGATAATAATGATGCTGGTAGTGAGGCTGATGTTATCATAAAATATTTGTACGCATTGATATGCGCATGCGCGTTGCAGTAATGTCAATTCATTTTAATTTGCCGAAAGTATAAAGCGTGAACTTATGAACACCAACCTGTGACATTAACGCTCAACAGGTAATTATGCATTCACTTAATTTCGGGCACCTAGTTAACTGAAATCTTATTAATTTATCAAAACAGTATATATATATATATATATATATATATATATATACTACATATTACATATATATACATATGTATATATATATATTACATATGTATACATATGTATATATATATATACTACATATTACATATATATATATATACATACTACATATAACATAAAATATTTAATAAAAATACATTAAAATTAAGTTATAGCTGTAGTGATAACTTAGAAAGGATTATAAAAAAGCATAATGGAAGAATCTTAAGGATGAATAATAGAGAAGGTGTAAATACTAGTGCAAACACGGCTGTGAATAAATGTAACTGCCAAAAGTCTGGAGAATGCCCGATAAAAAATGAATTCCCGGTAGAGAACCCAAGGGACGAAAGATTCTACATAGGGAGTACCCAAATGACTTTCAAAAATAGATTCTATGGATGTACACGCTCGATGAGTAATCAAACATATGAAAAGGACACTTCCTTATGGTGATATTACTGGAAATTAGTTAGAGAAAATAAAACATCTAGTATAGAATGGAAGATTATTAGAAGGGCCAATACTTGCCACTCATTAAACTCACCATGTCCATTATGCTTATCAGAAAAGCTTGAGATAACTAGGTTTAAAGATAGGGATAAATTATTAAATACTAAACAAGAAACTTCTATATCCTGCAAACATTTCAGAATACACGCACTTAAAGAACTCTAAATTAGTAGACCAGAACAACTATGAGTACAACTAACCCCCATCAAATAAGCCCCCAAAGAGCATAAGTGAGGTCGCAACTATGATCCTACCCGTATGAATTGCATAAGTCGCTTTATATTCTACTTCATCAAGCAGTTATAATATTACTAACCTAAATAAATACCTGTATGAAAGTATATTTGAACCAAACGAGTAATAGATTGTTTTGGGTAAACCTCGTAATATTGTATGCATATGGATATTTTTGGGTGTATGCATGCATGGATATATGATCTTTATATACCTGGGTAGGATGATTAATTTAATATAAAAAAAAGGATAAATGAATAAATAGATGAAAGAAAGTAAGGAATGAAAGGTGAATGAAGGAAAAGGGAATAAAAAATAAGGGTGAATGAATAAAGATGAAGGTAAGTACTACAGCTTCTATACTCAGTTTGTATAACCTAAATACTTTGATTTCTGTCATATGTTATTATATATTATTATTGTATCGTTATACATCTTATGTATATCTGCCTAACTATCGAAAGAGTGCTTGCTTAATATGAAGATAGGCCTATGAACTTCAAGCGGAATTCACTATAAATTTTTACGTAGTATAAATTTTTACGTAGTAAAATAAAACATACAACGTGGGAAAAGGTAACAGGCGGGTGGGGCCGTGTAATATAACTATGCGTGTGGAGTTTGATAGAAAAGGGTAATTATGTAGTAAATGAATTCATGTCTATTTCTACTTTAGATGTATTATTTGGTGGCATGGTACACATATATATATGTCTGAATTTTGTGTAAGTAAGTATGTATAAGTGTATTTATGTATGCGTCTATGTTTGTATGTATATGTGTGTATGTATATATGTGTGTATGTATATGCATGTATATCGATGTATTTGTATATGTGTATGTATGTATATATGTATATATATGCATATATATTTCTGTACTATTATAAGAGGCTGTCTCGTATATGATAGTTGTAACAATGTATATTACAAGTATGTTTGGGTGTCTGAATGTTTTTGTATATATGTTATATATGTATATATACACCCGTGTGAATGTAGTGGCATGCTATTTTATATATAGAGGTGTTACCAAGCTACTGAGGTTAAAAAAGGCGCCTTATTATTATTGAAAAAGGTCTTTGCATTTGTGCATGTATTGCTGTGTTTTTCCTGCGTTATGAGTGACCGGGTTTCTGTATGTACCTGCGCGTGTGTGTATGTGGGTGTATGCGGTGGTCTGTGTTGGTATATATATGTGTATGTGTCTTGTATACGTCTGTGGAGATGTGGAGACACGAGTAGATGGGGATGTTGTCTGCACCTGCGGATGGTCTGAATGTGTATATATTGTGTGTATGCTGGTGCGCGTGTGTGTATATGTATGTGTATATGTATATGTGTATATATGTATTTATACTTATATATATATATAAATGTGTATACGTGTGTCTGTATGTATATATGTATATGTGTGTGTATATGTAAGTGTGTGTATGTGTATAATATGTGTATATCTATGTATATGTGTGTATGTGTATGTATATGTATATATATATATATATATATATATATATATATATATATATATATATATATATATATATATATGGGTTGAGTTGATTTATGAGGACGTGTATCCAGTTGGGATCCACAGGTTTTAGAACTCCCAATTATACAGTCTTATTATTATTATTATTACTATTATTATTATTATTATTATTATTATTATTGATATTGGTGGTGTCATTAGTATTATCAATATTACAAGAATTATTATTACTAGGATTATTAGTGGGATTAATATTAGTTTTGATATAATAACAGTCATGCTGTATGGTACCCAAGTGTGTACATGGATGTCTGAATTTGAGATCCCACGTATGGATATTACTACATATGTAGGTATGAATGTAAACATGTCATAACTGTATATGACCATTATATGTCTATGTATGTCTATATATGTGTGTGTGTATATATATATATACGCGGCTGTAGCAGGGTGTAGGCGTTTATAATTATATTAATATATATATGTACATGTGGAGTTTAGATAACTTTCGAGGCTTTATGTTTATTCTTATTCTGTTTATTTGTTTTTATTTTCATCTTTTATTTTTATTTTTTATTTCTTATTTATTTGTTTTATTTACATTATTTTAATTTTAATTTTATTCTTGCGTAGTTATAGTTATTGCCTAGTTTCAGTGCGTGTGTGTGAGTAAAATAAAAGGAACAGCATATATTCGCTTCTGAATTTCTGTATTAACGTGTGTGTGTGTGTGTGTTTGTGTGTGTGTTGTGTGTGTGCCTGTATGTGTGTGGATGGGTGTTTATTGAAAAACACCGGTCAGTACTCAGTGACCATAGCAAATGTTTTTAATTTACAGACTGTAAGACGAAAATACTAAATTCTCAAGTACCTTATACCATAAAAACCAAAAGATGGGATGGATAGAGAGAAAGGGAAATGAAAAAGATGTTTATTATCTTCAAAGACCTCACTTGTCCTCTCACCGAGTTAGTACTCCCACCCAGGTTACATTCTAACTTTACAAACGAAATAGGAAAATGTTTTTTGATTGAAATATCAGTTTTCGACGGTAATTCTTGGCCTGAAGACGTAATTCCCCAACGCGGGTGATTACAGAAACATGTATGCACATATATAGCCATTAATGTTTGTATAAATAAATTATATATATATATATATATATATATACAAGCATGGGTGCCCGGCGTTGCCCGGGTGTTTGGAGGTGTATGCTGAACTAAAAAATAAAATAAAATAAAAAACGGTCAATTTTTTTTTAATTTGACCCCTATCATGACCGCTTAACATTTATTATTTTGGGCTCAAATCAAGTTATTGAGTTAGTTCCATGTCCACGGAACCTATAACTAAAATTTAAAGTGTTTAGACCCAAAATTGTCGAAGGAGCTTGGTAGAGTTCTCAAAGGTCAAATTGTTGAACGTTGACCCCTTAACAGCCAAAGTTCTGTCCGAAAACCAATCACATCGATTTTCCCAAATCTCAGTACCCTGTATATCAAATTTCGAGTCTGTAGACTAAAAATTGACACAGTTATTGCGTAGGGAAATGTACACAGACACACAGATAAACAGATACACAGACACGTTCACTTATATATATATATATATATATATATATATATATGTGTATATATATATATATATATATATACTTCAGAATAAAATTATCTAACAATCAACTGGTATGGAAACTGACTAAAATTCGATATATATATATATATATATATATATATATATATATATATATATATATATATGAGAGAGAGAGTGAGAGATAGATAGATAGATAGATAAGCTGTAATTATATGTCGGTGCTCGGGATGCAGTGAATTTATGTTTGATTTATTCGCCTATTTCTTTACTTATACAGAAAAAGAAATCCATTTTTAGTTTTAAGGTAGACTTCTCACTTTTAATATTACGCAATCCCTCCTTTTTTATTTACTCAAAAAGTAAAGAAACTACGAAGACGGGAATACTTTCTGCGCTACAGAATTAAGGTTTACTCGTATCACAAGCATTCTTTATAACTTTTGTCGTAAAAATCAACACACGTCTGTTGGCCCATTATTTACGCGTGTGACTACGGCGATTTTTTCGGTGAAATGCTGCCCACGTAATACGTCTTTCAAGTAGAATCGAGCGGTGTGCAGTCAGGACTATACGGTGGGTAAGACAGCACCGGACAAACTTGCATGTGGCCTGGCATTTTTGTGCTGCAAACTGAATGTTTATTTGAGGGGGGGGGGGCTTACGCGTGCATCCGGGTCTTCAGCTGTACCGTAACGTTACGGTTAGAGTAACGAATATAAGAAATACCGGAAGATAATGCCCTTTCTGCCTCAGAAGACGATGCGCATCACGGTCCAAGAAGCCACCACCTTCGGCTTCGTACTGATTCAACAATTTCTGTCGATTTTTTTTTGTTCCATATCAGCTAGAAATGCTGTTGAATTTTAAACATTTATTTTTAAAAATACTTTTTAACGTCTGTCAGAGTGATATAATCATTATATGATGGTTTGCGCATAAGAGCTAAATTGACCGACTTTTAAGTCAACAGAAAGTGCTCAACGATAAGAAACGAGTATCCGAAAGGGGCTGGCATAATTATTTACTATAATTTTTTAATACCTACAGACACTTGTGTTTCATCTTTTCGGGAACCATGAGTGCAGGGTGTCACGATTAACACACACACACACACACACACACACACCCACACACACACACGCACACACACACATATATATATATATATATATATATATATATATATATATATATATATATTTATATATATATGAAAATCGCTCCGGACAAGGTAGGTATGAAGCCACTTAATATAAGAGGCTAAGAAAGATCACTTCAAAGCCAAAATCTGACCAACGCTAAGTGTTACACCAAAAGATTCTGACCCCCCCAAAAAAACAGTAATTTTTCGTTTGTCAGAGAATCTGAGGACTAAAAAACAAAATAAATAAAGCAAGGGTTACGAGACTTCCAAAAGTAAACCAAAGACCAACTAATCATTACTATAATATAAAAGGAATATTGTCTGTGGTTGTGATTTCGTTACCTAAGGACTCAAGAACGACTATGTCGATTTTTTATGAAATTTCATACGAAGGTACATTCTGTTGATGGCAGTGTCCTTAGATAGGTTTTGCATCGGAATGTCTTCGATAAATATTGAAAATCCATAATCGAAATAATCCGATAAAACAAGGAACAGACGATTTTGGTCAAAGTTAACACCTTACACAGCCTAACGTCACAATTGCATTCGAGAAGTTTTATTACCTCACAAGCCGAAAGGCCTGACATCTAAAATCAACAGAATATTGATATGACAGGGGTGCGTTCGGACTGAATGTTTCAGTTTAAAGCACCACGGTACTTGAATGTTTCATTTCAAACTTAAATGTAAGCCATTATCACCGCACAAGCTAAACCTTATTTGAAAATGCATCATTTAAAAATCAAAATTTAAAATACAGCAAGAACTTTCATGTCCACCACCTAATATTTTCAAATTTATCTCACCTCAATGTTATAATCGACAATGCATCGTGTTTATTTAACACTGGTTAGGTTTCCAACGCAAATTGTTCGAATGAAACGTTCTCATCGACAAGAAAAATATTCAGCTGTGATTAATTAAGAAAGTGTAAAATATTTGACTGTAATTAATGAAGTGATTAAACACATCAATTAATCATTTCTCCAATTCATTTTTAAGGTATTGCTCAACGTTGATTAACAGCACGAGATGAACGAGTGTTCTTGTTCTAAATACGTTGACCTTTGCTCGATTATATTGTCTAGAATATTCTAATGGCGGGTGAGAAAGTTTAACTCTTGCTGTTTGTCTGCTTCGTAACAGAGGTGTAATATGCGTTTAAGATTACGTGTAGATATCGTTTGCCAAATCATTAAGTATGTTTTACATATGAGATCAACCAGGAAGTAAATATAAAATTAAAAATTACAGACAAAATGGAAAATTTGTGCGCGGAATAGTGGATAAGCACGTTAACATGTTAGTCGAGATAAGGGCTAAAAATTAACGGTCAAGTTGGATCGAAATAATTCACTCGATTTGTTCCATTAGCTTCATTTCGTCAAATAATTACCAATCCGTACGGAAAATATCCGTTTATCGTCATAAAGTACACATGAATATGGTCAAACCAAACGACCGAAATATCCTAGTCTAGCATTACTGATGTGCGTCCTTATTTCTATTAGCGTGTTTCCTTTTATATCCACTATTCCCTTAAATAATTTTAAATATGAGTTCCATTATAAAACTAAAAGACCATTCTCATAATAAATTAACCATTGTGGTTATTAATCCTTAAGAAAATTTTCGGATGAATAGAAGCGTCTAAATCTTTCGGGCGAATGATGCAATTGGAAGCAAGTTTTTAGCTCCTTGTATAGTTTATATAAATAAAGTATGTTTTACGATAAAACCTCGTGGGTTTCCTTCTACGTGACTTTACCAACATACCCGAAAAAATATCCAGGAAACATTGTCACTTCTGATTCACGCAAAATAGAAATAAACAATATGTCATCAAATATATAAGATTTGAATCAGGCATGGTCTGTTATGTTATACGTTTGGACAATCACGAACCCCGTCATCCTTGGTTAGTAGTGGTGATATCTAAGGTCTTATTGCACTTTGTTTTAATCTTAATTGAAATCACCGAGTGATTGGAGGATTCCAGTTGAGATGGAAAAGAAGGATACGCACAGTTCAAGGCAAGCAGTCAGATAAAAATCTAGAATGCTTGTAAATTGTCCATCTGCATTGGAAACGCGATAGTTCGTCAAACATCTGAGTTAGACCATAAGCAAGAGATAAATCATGACAGAACCTCTCTTCATCATGTCTAGTATGAATGGACTAGTCATTAACATTGAGAACGTTGAAAGCTGTACAGATAAGAATGTTGGCAGGGAGATGGGCACGCAGGATATGGTCAATTTTCACTGCGATACTCTCAGAGATAGTGACTGATCCGTTTTAGGGACGGTATACGGCAAATACAAACGAGCAACTCTGAGTAGGGTCTAATCGGAAACACATATAGGGTAGTTTAGGATCTTTTTTTTAAGTAGTCCCTGCCAGAAAAGATACCATTCCTAATGTAGGCAGATTTTTCAAGTCCATGATCCCGAGAGTAAGTTAGAAAAGAATTTAATCGAGAAAAAAGAGTAAAGACAACGATAGTTTCGCACAAGAATAACAGGTTAAGTCTAATCTCCTGTAATTGGATTACAACCTCTGAAAGGTTGGAGTGTATACCCCTGATGTTTGAGAACGAGACTTGGTTATGGGGATCTACTTTTCAAGTTATGGTACTTAGTTTAATCATTTTGAAATTTTTTTTCTATACACTTGAGAAGTTTTGTAGGAAAGTTCAGCAGAGTTATTTAGAGACTAGCTGGGCTACCCGACGTTGCTCGGGACCATATAAATAATGAGAAAATTGAAGTTGATTTTGAATATAATTGTTATTCTTTGGAGAGAGGATTTTTTAATGTGTATGTATCATTTGATATTTCGAGCAAAAGAATATTTTACCTACCCTAGGACGGCTATTACACATATGAATTATTTGTGCCTTCCCTAGGGCAGGTAATTTACAGAATGTATATGAAATAATTTTACCTTTTTGGGACGGGTAATTTACAAAATATATTTAAAATATGTGTACTTACCTTCGGACGGATGACCTTAAACTCCATCCAGTGGTGAGGCCCAAGCTTATGGGCTTTTGGGAGTGTGGAGCCACCCTTTAATTGCCATTGCTCCCAGGTCCACTCTGACCCGGAGTGGTAGTACCTGTTAGGGTTCCAACTATGGGATAAATAGAAACCGACTTGAAAACAAATATATTCTATTAAAAAAAAATGTCTTCAAAATCTTTGGATTCGGCATTAAATAACATGAAAAGGGTTGATATGCCGTAAAACAAAACCAACCAACCTTCGGACGGATAGTTTATATACATATATGAAACAATTTAACATACTCTCAACAGGTATTGTACAACATATATGAAATAATTTCTCTTTCTACAATGCTACCATGATTTTAAGAAAATTGAAATCATGTTTAGAAGATGGATCATTAGGATTTCCATTTTTTTTTTAATTACATTTTCACTCCAAACAAGGCACATTGCCACTTTTGTGTTGGGGGCTACTATCAGGGGAAACAACTACTGGGGTACTATGTAGGGATTTGGTCAGCAAGATGTTGGTTCACGTTGCACTTGAACTTCTGCTTGTCAGTACAGTTGGGGAAGCAGTGACCTGGAATAGAATTCCAAAGTCTAGCGGTTCTGGGGAAGAAACTACCGGAGTAGAAATATCTTTTACATCTAGGGATCTCTACAGTGTGGGGTGGGATTTTGCAGCTTGTCGGGTCTGTCGATGGTGTTCACGTCGTGGGGGCACAAGTGCTTGCAGTTCATCAGAGCATTCACCATTAAAATACTTGTATAACAGGCAGAGGGATGCAACGTTTCGTCGATGGCTTAGATGCCAGTTTAGGGCCTATCAGATTTGCGACTCTCTTTTGAACCCTGTCAAGGAGCGAGAGACTAGTAGCCGATGCACCAGCCCAAATATGACAGCAATACTCAATACATGGGCGAATGGTTGCCTTATAGAGGTACAGGATACTTTCGGGTGTTAGTAGTTTTCTAGCACGGTAGAGAGGCAATGCCCTCGATGTAATTGTTCCAACTCATGTTTCCTGTGAACGTTAGGCCAAGGAGCTTGAAAGACGTACTCTCAGATAAAGAGTCGTTTGCCATTGCTATAGGTGGTAGAGAAGGTTTCTTGTAATTATTGAATGAAACCAATTTAGTCTTGGCGGCATTGAACGTGACCATCCATTTTTGTCCCCATTCCACTACTGATTAGAGATCATCCTCTAGTGTTTCTGCCATTTCTTTAGATATATGTTAATTTGTTTTCCTGTCGTGCCTGTTATAGAGTGTGGTGTCATCAGCATATATACCCATCTCAGAGGAAATTTTGTCGGGGAGGTTATTTATGAATATCAGGAACAGTAGAGGTCCAAGGATAGATCCCTGGGGCACTCCCGCATTTATATCATATTGTTTAGATGTACGACCGTCGAGGACAACCTGGATTTTTCTCTTATCTAAGAAGGATTTAATCATGTTAAGTATTCTACCAGTGATACCGTATGATCTAATCTTCCTGAGGAAACCCTCATGCCATACCCTGTCAAAAGCCTTAGATATATCTAGAGCTACCGCTCTGCCCTCTCCCGCTTTGTCCAGTGAATGGTATATGCGTTCAGAGATTACAGTGAGGATTTCTGCTGTGGAACGGGCTTGTCTAAATCCATACTGTTGGTCGGTCAGAAGTTTAGCATATGTAAGGTGCTGGACTAGAGCATGGTTAATTAAGGTCTCAAATATTTTGTCAAAAAGTGGGAGGAGGCTAATAGGGCGATAATTTAATGGGTCAGTTCTTTCGCCAGAATTCTTGAATACTGGTACCACAGAAGCAGTTTTCCAACAGCCCGGAAAGCAAGATTCATTAAGGCATTTGTTGTAGAGTTTGGAGAGAACTGGAGCTACTTCGGCTGAGCACTTTTTTAATAGCACAGCTGGGATGAGATCAGGTCAACATGCTTTTGAAGTGTCAAGGTTTTTTATGATAGCATGCACCTGAGCAGGGGTGATTTTCAGATCGTCTAGCGTGGCGTCTGTCCGCATAGGAAATTGAGGTAGGGGGTGGTTGGAAGGGTCCAGTGTGGAGTTTGAGGCAAACCGACTGGCAAGCATGTTAGCCTTTTCGGTTGCTGAGCAAACAACCTCGTGATTGTTGGTTAGCGGTGGAATTGTTGATTGCCCATTATTTACTACACTGTTGTAGATTTTTCAGAAGTCACGAGTTCCTAGTTTTTGTGATTCGATGCGTTTTTTAGTGGTTTCCGTAAATTCTTTCTTAGCTGTCGCTATTTTTTTCTTAACGTTACTTCTAGCTTCTATGTACTTCTGTCTGTTTGAACTGGACTTATGTCGGTTAAACCTGCGGAATGCATGCTGCCTTTGAGCACTGGCAGTTGCGCAAGTCGAAGTAAACCATTGGGGAGAGTGAGGCTTGCTATAGAATTTCCGCATGGGAACATGCGCTTCGATTGCAGTTTTGAACCATTCAGTGGTCTCGTTTGCACACTGTTCAGCAGGAAGAGAAAAAATATTTCCCCATGGGGCGTCTCTGATAAGATCTCTGATGGCTTCCCAGTCAGCCTTTTTATAATATCTTGTTGTTTTGAGCACTGGCTCTTCAGTTTTGGGTCTAGAGTTTAGGGCGATTTCAACCATGTACTTGGGCGCTAGTGTCGAAGGAGAGTGCTGTGTCTATGCTGTCAGATACTTTGTTTATTATGGTGCAGTCTTGGATCGAAGGAGAGCGGTAGAGAAAGTAAAAGTAGCTAATGTTTTGTTGCATAATTAGTCTAAAGCACATAAAGACTTGATCATCCGTTTCTAGGTTTGTTTCTCTAGTCAAGGGAAGGGTATTACGAATGTAAACTCCAAGTCCGTGCATATGTCTGTCAGAGTCCTTACGGCAGAGTGGGAGATATCCGGGCATGTTAAAGTAGTTAGAGGGGATGGAGGAGTGTAGGTTAGTCTCACTCAGTGCTAAGATATCCGGGGTATTTGTTAGGAGAAATGCTTCAACATCAGCTAAATTAGTTCTAAGCCCACGGATATTTGTAAATGCAAGCCTCAAGGGAGGAGGCAAGTTAAATTTGTTTGACCCTAAGCCTGGTTTAAGCTTATTTTTTAGATTGTACTGTCATCATATTTTTTAACGAGTTTCAATTAGGTTAGGGGGAGCCGAACAGGAGGTTATGCAGAGTATCACACATGCATATACATTGTGTTGGTTAATGAGTTCGCAACCCTTGCTTCATCATAAATTTCAATATTACTGCGTTTCTTTCCTCTCTCACTATTGACACTATTTTTGTAAGATAAATTGTCATTTTTGGAAGATGTCTTAGCAGGATTTTAAAATTAATGCAGAAATACATTGACAATGTTAAGTGATTAGACAACCCTTGCTTCATTATCAAATTATACATTACTCTGTTTCATTTTTTCACCACTACCGACAATCAAAATCTTTTGGAAAAAAGACTTCATTTTCAGAAGATTACTCAGCCGGTTTTACAAACAAATAAATAAATACGTTGAGATGATTTGTGATTAGGCAACCCTTGTTTCACTACAAAATTCCACATTACTGTGTTCTTTCACCCCCCCCTACTACTGACAGCATCATTTTAAGTGAAATGATATCATGTCTTGACCATAACTCAGCAGGTTTTACAAATAATTACATAAATGCATTGATGCAAATGATCATTAGGCAACATTTACTTTACCACAATTTTCAATATAATATAGTTCCCCCCTTACTACCACCACCGCCAACAACATATTAGTAAGAGAAACGATGTCATTGCCGGAATATAATTCCATAGTTATTCCATACATTTGGAATATGACATTGTGGGAGATTGCACCACCCCAAAATGGACATTACTCTCTCCAGCCCCACCCCAAAAATAGAGAACTCCAGAGCACGTTTAAAAGCAACATAATCATGTGTTTTCCTACTCACCACTACAACTGTGACGTCATTCCCAGAAGTTAACATTGAAAATTCAGAAAAAATATTGTTGATCACCTACAGAAACTGATAAATTGTCTGGGTTTATTATTTCATTACAAACAGACCAATCAATTAACTCACATTGCATTATTTTTATAAATTCTTGGATATGTTACTAATTTCGACAATCATTTTCATAATTTTAATCCACATTGTCGCCCCCCCCCACTGTTACGAAAATAATAACATTGATGTATTGTCTGGGTTGATTATTTTATTACAAACACACCAATCAATTAACTCACATTTCATCATTTTTCATAATTCTTGGATATGTTACTAAGTTCGACAATCATTTTTCATAATTTTAATCGTCATTATCGCACCCCCTTACGAAAATAATAACTTTAATATATAGTCTGTGCCGATTAACTCATGGCAAACGCACCAATCAATCAACTTACATTTCATCATTTTTCATAATTCTTGGATATGTTACTAAGTTCGACAATCATTTTTCATAATTTTAATCGACATTATCGCACCCCCTTACGAAAATAATAACTTTAATATATAGTCTGTGCCGATTAACTCATGGCAAACGCACCAATCAATCAACTTACATTTCATCATTTTTCATAATTCTTAGATATGTTACTAATTTCAACAATCATTTTTTATCATTTTAACCAATATTATGAACCCCCCTTACGAAAATAATAACTTTGATATATTATCTGGATTGTTTATTTCATTACAAACACACAAATCGATTTATTCTTCATAAGTCTTGGATAAGTTACTAATTTCGACAAACATTTTTTATATTTATAATCCAGGTTATCGCCTACCCCTTACTAAAATAATAACTTCGATATATTGTCCGGGCCGATTATTTCATTACAAACAGACCAATGAATTAACTTACATTTCATCATTTTTTATAATTCTTGGATATGTTACTAATTTCGACGATCATTTTTCGTAATTTTAACCTACATTCTTGCCATCCCTTACGACAATTTCAACTTTGATATATTGTCTAGGCCGATTATTTCATTACAAACACACCAATCAATTAACTCACATTTCATCATTTTTCATAATTCTTGGATGTGTTACTAATTTCGGTAATTATTTTTTATAATTGTAACATACATTATCGCTTTACTCTTTACGAAAAAATAACTTTGATATATTGGCTGTGCCGATTATTTTATCACAAACGCACCAATCAATAAATTAACATTTTATGATTTTTCATAATTCTTGGATATGTTACTAATTTCGACAATCATTTTTTCATAATTTTAACCTACATTTTCACCCGCCTCCCTTACAAAAATAATAACTTTGATGTATTGTCTGAGTTATTTATTTCATTAAAAACGCATCAATCGATTTATTCACATTTCCTCATTTTTCATAATTCTTTGATATGTTACTAATTTCGACAATCATTTTTATAATTGTAACCAACATAATGCCCCCATCATTGCGAAAATAATAACTCTGATATTTTGTCTGGGTTTATTTTTTCATTACAAACACACCAATCGATTAATTCACATTTCATCATTTTTCATAATTCTTGGATATGTTACTACTTTCGACAATCGTTTTTTTTTATAATTTAAAGTTCGACAATCATTTTTCATAATTTTAACCCACATTATCGCCTCCCCTAATAAAATAATAACTATGTAATAATCTCTGTTAAAATTATACATGAAATAAAGTAATGTTTAAATCGTAAACTGTTTCAACCATTTCCGGCATTGACTTCTTATCCCCCATCACACTGTTATAAATATACATTAAACAAATTAATGCCTAAAACGTAAAATGTATCAGCCATTTCCGGGACTGACTTTGTAAGCCCCACGCCTGTGTTAAAGATAGGAATGAAATATAGTAATATTTAACTCGTAAACGGTTTCGGCCATTTCCGGGACTGATTTTATATCCCCCCCTCACTGTTTTAAAAACACACAGGAAATAATGTAACGTCTAAATCGTAGACTGTTTCAGCTTTTAATATTAGATAAAGTAATTTTGAGATCGTAAACTGCTTCAGCCGTTTCCGGGCCTGACTCCGTATTCCTACTCCTTTTAAAATATATATGAAATAAAGTAGTTTTGAGATCATAAACTGCTGCTTCAGCCATTACCGTGATTTACTCCATATTCCCCTCCCCACCTCTTAAAATATATGCTGTGTTGGTTATTTTTTATTTTTTTTATATATTTTTAGAGGAGGCAATGCCTGGTAGAAAACTATATTCCGGTTACTTGGCATTTTGGCTAAGATAATAGTGTAGTATCTGTTCTGGCGCAGCATTTCAGCGAAATCATCTACTCGCCCCCTCTCCATATACAGAAAAAGTGGTGGTAATGCTTGGGAGAACAGAACAGGCACTAATTCACAACACCCCAACCTCACCTAAAATAAGAAGGTTTGGTAATCCCTGGCAGCCACCAGAGTACTTTTTAAAGCAACATAATCGTGCTTGCCACCCCCGCCCTCCATCATCAACATATGACATCACTTCCGGAAAATGACTCAGCAGTTTTTCGAAATACATGATTTTATTATAAATTGTTTGTATTTTTTAAATATGCGTACTACACTGTAGAAGCACCATATTCTAAGCACCTTATTTAAAATTCATCCTACTCAAAAAATACATATTTCAAAGTGCAGTTAGTGATTAAGCAACACTTGCTTAACAATAAACTAATCAAGAAATTCGATTGAGAAACAGATCCTAATGTTAACTAATACTAAACAAAAATAAAGATAACACACGTCAGTTTCTCATTTAATAAATTGTAAGGTGAAAGTACAGAATAGTTTAAATAATACCTTCCCCTCCCCATAATAAGAATGGCTTTCTAAATAATAACGTTATTATTTCAGCACTGTCCGTATTCCGTGTGTCATCCCCCCTCCTATGTCTTAAAATAATGTATGAAATTAAGTAAATATGAGATCGTAAAAAAGATTTATAGGTTTGTTTTCATATTTACAAATTTCAAACCGTGAGTAAAATGTACGCATGATTTCGTTTTTTTTTTTTTTTTTAATACAAAAACATTAAAAAAAAAATGAGTTAGTATCATTCGTTAGAATTGAAAGTAAAAAGAATCGAGCGGTCCAGCCTGAAAAAAAAACGAAAGAACGCGCATGCGCAAAAAAAACAAAACAAATGTCACCTAATGCATTTTACATGTAAATTTGCCGATATGTGTATGCAATATACATGCATGTAAGCAAAGACAGTATTCGCTATAAACCACCCTTGGTGCATGAATATTATTTCCTGAGAATTTCAGTGCTATGTGACCAGTACTTTCAGATATTTCCTGTTAGATAGTTACACACACACACACAGACACAGACACAGACACACACACACACACACACACACACACACACAAGGCACGGAGAGCAAAGAAGGGAATAAATAAAGATTTCTTTTTACCAATGACAGAAAAAATGTCGTAAGAGTTTCCACACCGAAAGTCCCCCAGGGTAAGTTTCATTCTATTAAAGTTTTGGGCATATATTACCATACACATTTCAAAACATTGCGCCCCTTGAACTTTGCGTGAAGAGAAAAATATAGTAACTGCTACTATATTTCATCACTTTTATCCTCAACCAGTGAAAGAGAAACCTATTCGTTTGTTCATATTCGTTTAGTATTATGAAAAAACAAATGAATATGGTCGAATGAATCGACCAAAATGTCTTAGTTTAGCATTACTGATGTGCTTGTCTCATTCTTATAATTTGCATATTTTGGCTTATTCATCTATAATATAAATCTAACCTGTCTGTTTACATGGATGTATGCATGCATATATGTATGTATGTATGTATGTATGTATGCCGACCTAAAACTCTCGACAGCGGCGACAGATTTTCACGCGATCTGTACCGTTTTGAAGCTGTACCCTTCGGAAGACAAGTATCGAAAAATTGGCCAAAAACATTAATTTGTTCATCGTCAACTGGGCATTTTTCTATGAGGAGGGGTCTTTTTTTTTCGCCAATATTTTAGAAAGTCGTCCCCTGTTTACGATTAACTAGTCCGTATTTAAACCTTCGCAACTTCCTGTTTGGCGATGGATGCAACAGCACAGATGTCACTTTTTTTTCACGTTCTTTTCCCCCTTCGCGGTACGGGTTCGAGCCTTCCTGCCTCTTATCACTTTTAACACACACCTCCAAACACCCGGGCAACGCCGGGCACCCAGGCTAGTTAGTGTATGAACTAATTTTCCGTATGAAGTGCATCTATATAATACTACAACCTTCATAATCTTGCTTGTTTGCTTTGTTATTTGTACTTTGAATGTTTCAGGTGAAGTCAGGTAATGATACGATGACTGTTAAGTGAGGGAGAATGAAGAACTAGTAGCAGAAACGTAAATGACAGGGTAGTGAGAATATAATGGCAACAAATAAATGACGTAAATAAAGACGAAAAGGCATATGCGATATCTGTAATAGTCTGGATTCGGTCGTACAGAGCAAATAAATTGAGAAATCCTTCGAAAATGTGAACAATGAAGTAATATAGCAATTGGGCAAGAGAAGATTACGTAAATAAATAAATTATGTAAATAAATAAATTACGTAAATAAATAAATCACGTAAATAAATAAATTACGTAAATAAATAAATTATGTAAATAAATAAATTACGCAAATAAATAAAGTATGTAAATAAATAAATTATATAAATAAATAAATTATGTAAATAAATAAATTACGTAAATAAATAAATTATGTAAATAAATTATGTAAATAAATAAATTATGTAAATAAATAAATTATGTAAATAAATAAATTACGTAAATAAATAAATGATGTAAATAAATAAATGATGTAAATAAATAAATTACGTAAATAAATAAATTATGTAAATAAATAAATTATGTAAATAAATAAATTACGTAAATAAATAAATTACGTAAATAAATAAATTATGTAAATAAATAAATTACGTAAATAAATAAATTATGTAAATAAATAAATTACGTAAATAAATAAATTACGTAAATAAATAAATTATGTAAATAAATAAATTATGTAAATAAATAAATTATGTAAATAAATAAATTATGTAAATAAATAAATTACGTAAATAAATAAATTATGTAAATAAATAAATTATGTAAATAAATAAAGTATGTAAATAAATAAATTATGTAAATAAATAAATTATGTAAATAAATAAATTACGTAAATAAATAAATTACGTAAATAAATAAATTATGTAAATAAATAAATTATGTAAATAAATAAATTATGTAAATAAATAAATTATGTAAATAAATAAATTACGTAAATAAATAAATTACGTAAATAAATAAATTATGTAAATAAATAAATTATGTAAATAAATAAATTATGTAAATAAATAAATTATGTAAATAAATAAATTATGTAAATAAATAAATTACGTAAATAAATAAATTATGTAAATAAATAAATTATGTAAATAAATAAATTATGTAAATAAATAAAGTATGTAAATAAATAAATTACGTAAATAAATAAATTATGTAAATAAATAAAGTATGTAAATAAATAAATTACGTAAATAAATAAATTATGTAAATAAATAAATTATGTAAATAAATAAATTATGTAAATAAATAAATTATGTAAATAAATAAATTATGTAAATAAATAAATTATGTAAATAAATAAATTACGTAAATAAATAAATTATGTAAATAAATGAATTACGTAAATAAATAAATTACGTAAATAAATAAATTACGTAAATAAATAAATTATGTAAATAAATAAATTATGTAAATAAATAAATTACGTAAATAAATAAATTACGTAAATAAATAAATTATGTAAATAAATAAATTACGTAAATAAATAAATTATGTAAATAAATAAATTACGTAAATAAATAAATTACGTAAATAAATAAATTATGTAAATAAATAAATTATGTAAATAAATAAATTATGTAAATAAATAAATTATGTAAATAAATAAATTACGTAAATAAATAAATTATGTAAATAAATAAATTATGTAAATAAATAAAGTATGTAAATAAATAAATTATGTAAATAAATAAATTATGTAAATAAATAAATTACGTAAATAAATAAATTACGTAAATAAATAAATTATGTAAATAAATAAATTATGTAAATAAATAAATTATGTAAATAAATAAATTATGTAAATAAATAAATTACGTAAATAAATAAATTACGTAAATAAATAAATTATGTAAATAAATAAATTATGTAAATAAATAAATTATGTAAATAAATAAATTATGTAAATAAATAAATTATGTAAATAAATAAATTACGTAAATAAATAAATTATGTAAATAAATAAATTATGTAAATAAATAAATTATGTAAATAAATAAAGTATGTAAATAAATAAATTACGTAAATAAATAAATTATGTAAATAAATAAATTATGTAAATAAATAAATTACGTAAATAAATAAATTATGTAAATAAATAAATTATGTAAATAAATAAATTATGTAAATAAATAAATTATGTAAATAAATAAATTATGTAAATAAATAAATTACGTAAATAAATAAATTATGTAAATAAATGAATTACGTAAATAAATAAATTACGTAAATAAATAAATTACGTAAATAAATAAATTACGTAAATAAATAAAGTATGTAAATAAATAAATTATGTAAATAAATAAAGTATGTAAATAAATAAATTACGTAAATAAATAAATTACGTAAATAAATAAATTATGTAAATAAATAAATTATGTAAATAAATAAAGTATGTAAATAAATAAATTATGTAAATAAATAAACTACGTAAATAAATAAAGTATGTAAATAAAGAAGAAAATAAAACAAAAGAAAAGAGTAAACATAAGCAGATGATAAAAAGAGATATACTAATGTTTGTGTTTGAGATTTATTGTAGTTAAAGTTAGCAGAGTTGTTAGGTATGCTTGACATTTGTGGTCAGCCATGAGTCTATTTATATGATACAAAGAGAATTTCATATGCTTTCTTTGTTTTTTTGTTTTTTCATATATATATATATATATATATATATATATATATATATATATATATATATATATATATATATATATATTGAATGCTGGACATGGTTTGAGGAAGATATAACGATACAGGAGAAATTAGCCGAGGGAAATATGCGAAATAGTATTAAAGGAAGTGTAAAAAAACATTGAAAATGGTACTATAACATAATAATTTGAATAAGGAAATAAAAACGACTGCATTAAATGGGTATATTTGTTGTAACGTATGAATAAGAATAATAGTAGAAGACGGGTATAAAATATCACAAGCAGAAGCTTAAAATCGAAAACTGTTAGAAGATTACATAAATAAATAAATGACGTGAATAAAGAAGAATTTAAAAGTAAAATTAAAATAACGGCGTGTAAATGGACGGAAAGGACGAATGAGAGAATAAGGGATGTGGGAATGAGAACTGAAGGAACGGCAGCAGCAGCAGCAGCAGAGTAGCAGCAGCAACAGTAGTAGTAGTAGTAGTAGTAGTAGTAGTAGTAGTAGTAGTGTAAGCGCGTTAAAGTAAAATGATTACATAAATAAATATATGACGCAAGTAAAACAGATAACACAGAAAAACACAGTAAGCGGGAAGAAAGAGTAAATAAAAGAAAAAAAAAAAAAATGTAGAATATAAAAGCGTTTCCGAGTCGGCTTCTGTACGATAACCGTAGGTCTAATTAGTTAGTTTAATCATGTGATATAGTTAGGATTTGAAGTTGCGCAATCAGTTGCGGTTTATAGTTTCCCACCACTGAAAAATGTTATCTAGCCTGTCAGTGAGTATATATATATATATATATATATATATATATATATATATATATATATATATATATATGGATGTGTATTTACAGCGTATATTTTACAGGTTTCATTAACGTTGTTGCATATACATTATGTAGTTTAGAGTTTAGATTGTATAAGAGTGTATATACATGTGTGCATATACGTTTCGCAGTTATCTATATGACGTGTGTTTGTCTATGACCGTCTTGCGTTTTGATCGTTTACCTAGACTTCGTTGAGTTTGTATGTACATTAAAATACAGTTCATAACGGGATAGGAATACACATAAATATTTTTTACAGCACAACTAATAACTTATTTGGGTTTCAACATGTTGCCAATATATAAGATATTTGGTCTTTTTGAGTGGAAGCTGCAATGGAAAGACTTCAAAGAAACGACAGAGCCCCGGGTTTTATTTTAGGAAACTTTTTATTCCCTTTTGGAAAATTGCAACGCTAATTCTGACCATCGCAATTTCTGATCCACTTTACTCGGAGCCACCACGATCTGCAGACCGTCTCTGTCCCTCTCGCGAATCCGATTGACTTAACTAATTTTCACCTATCTCAAAATCCATCTCTCCTTCTAAATGACGTTATTAGTATACGTTACTAAGATAATCACCTGATGTTTTTACATGTCATTATTTCTAAGTTGTTAGCTGTATATTCTATGATGACATTTTAAATTTACATTCCTAAATTAATGTAAATAAATATTTATTGTAAATATTTTGATTGCTTTACAACATATCCACGCTGACAAAATTTCTGTGCTAGAGTAGTCATAATAATCGTCGACCAGCACCCTTTCGGCTCAGGCTGATCAACATCTTACAAATATTATGCTTTTATTCAACCGAGTACCTGTCATCAGACGGACTTTCAATGGACCAATTTTCTTTTTCAAGCACTGTCTATATCTAGAACACATTGCCTCAAGAATTCTTTCCACAATAAATACTAGTCATAAACCATTCCCTCAAGAAATTAACCTTAATCTTTAGGTGGCTAGTAATTGTCTGTATTTTTGAGATGAGGTGTTTTCATTGATTGAGATTGTCGGATTGACTTCCTCATCTTCGTTGTTAGTCACAACGTTTCGGCCGTTTTGCCCTCCGGCCTTCATCAGGTGTTTTGTAAGGTGAAAGTACAGAATAGTTTAAATAATACCTTCCCCTCCCCATATTAAGAATGGCTCTCAGACTTGAAGAATGGTGATCCATCAGTGCAAAAGTTACGATGGATAGAAGCATCTGATCACTTGGTGACGATGATACAACCGAAAGCAACATTTTAGCCACCTGTACGTTTTTTTAAGTAGACAATAGGTCATAAATTAGATAACATTTGAATCAGGCATAGTCTGTAACGTTATACATTTGGCCATTCCGAACCCCATTCGTCGTTTTGTTTCAGTAGTTACAAGCGATTGTAAGATATAAAATATACCGTGCTTAGCGTGAGATCTGTTGAAGAGATATACAACAAAAAAGAAACAAAAAAAAAACACGCAGCTAAATAAGAATCTTACTTAAATAATAAATGAATATATTAACAAAAACATGAAGGAATACTGTATCGGATGTATGCTGATAAGCGCATGTGAGGATGAAGCGGCCGGTGATGAGTAAAAGGATGGAGGCAAAGAAATAACCTTTCAATCTGCATCTTTGCAGACAAACCCATGTTTTTTTTTTCTAAAATCGAATTATCCAAATTTAAGAAAATTGCTCAGCATATTAAATAAGTATCTCAACATAGTGTAAGTTTTACTGTCTTTAAATTTAAACACATATTAACACACACATTTTAAAACTTTGAGTTCATTTACCTTTTCTCTTAGAACAAAGTGTAGTATCTGTTCTGATACTGCACTTCATCTTTTTATTAGTCTCAATAAAGGAAATATCGATCTAGACTGAGGAAGTATTCATTTTCGTTCTAAAATGGCGAGTACCTTTTTCAGAATATGGATTTTCTCCATGTTAAATAGGGGCATTGGGTCTGACACGGATATTGTTGGGGAGAAAATTTTATAGGAAATCTATATACATATTTTTTTTTTCAAATGTATTTTGAGAGAAACACCACATAGTAGACCTAAAAGTATTACTTCCGAGGCCGCGAGGACATTCGCTTCAAACCATTCCAAAGTCAAAGGTGGGGCTTCTGGAGGCATGTAACGCCTGTTCTAGACATAGAGATTGTAATATATGGGCGGGTAGCGAGGGAAAAGAAAGAAATGCGGAGAAGAAAAGGACGCGAGGTTTTTGGCCAAGGACAAATCTGCTAACTTTCAAAGTACGAATGAATCGAGCCTGGTCCGCTTCGACTGTGTGCGATCGATTTTTGAAACAAGTGCGGCTGCAAATACGATGCCTTTGAGGAGGACGAAAGGAAGACAGGGGTAAGGGAAACGTAAAATATGAGGGGCGTGTATGCTCGTAGGATATGGGGGTGTTTCGAGAGAGGAAGTAGAGTGAGAGAGAAAGAGAGAGAGAGAGAGAGAGAGAGAAAAGATAAGAGAGAGAGACTGATTTCTTTTTCTACTTAATTTTCCTTTTCTTCATCATCTTTCAGGCGCTTCCCATGTTACTCTGTATCGGCCTGCTTATAGTCTGTCATTTTCTGACGACAGAAATTGCCAAATATAACAGCTACATTGACAATGTCTACGTAACATTAGCAAAAGCGTGGAGGGTGGGTGTTAATATTATTATTACTGTTTAATCTTACTAGAAGTAAAATATTTCAATGTACTTATTTAAAAGAATGAATAACTGAAATTATTTCAAATAAACTCTATGGAGCTAGTACATTTTTTGTGTGTATATACATATGTATTTAATTACTGAGTATACGTATATATATATATATATATATATATATATATATATATATATATATATATATATAGATAGATAGATAGATAGATAGATAGGTGTGTATGTGTGTGTACATACATATAAATATTCATATATATATGTGTTTATATGCATATATTTATGTATTTTGTATGTATATATATACATATTTGTATGTAAATATGTATTGAGTATATATATATATATATATATATATTGAGCACATATGTGTATATAAATATGTATGAGTGTGTGTATATATATATACCTTTACATGTATTAGCGAAAGAAATATATGCATGTACGTGCATATATGCATATATTTGCATCGATAATTTATACGACTGTATATGTGTGTATACATACTCGCACAAGTTCATATATACATGCACACACACACACATACACACACACACACACATATATATATATATAAACTCAAAGCATATATACTGTATATACATGTATATTAACATAACCTATGTGTGACTATATATAATTTTCATATATATATATATATATATATAGCTGTATACATACATGTATACATACACATACATATATGCATATATAATACATGTATACATGTGTAATATACATACATATATATAGTTATATAAATATATTGATATGGATATATGTATATAGTAAATTTATATGTTCATATGGATATGCATATGGATATATGTATATAGTAAATAATAAATACATGTGGTAATTTGTGTATACAAATCCCTATACACTGTCCTCGAGTTTCTAATGTCTCTAAGTTTCGTCAGAACAACTCGGCATGATGATAGTTTTTCCTACAAGTAAACCCTGACCAAATATAATAATCACATTGCATTCCTGGCCTAAACAAGATCCTGGTATGCGTAACTTACACTGGCATTTACGAGGAATCATTGAGCTAAGAACGTCCCTTGTTTCATTTGTCCTACTCCCGTTACTTTTGAATTGACTCTCATATATATATATATATATATATATATATATATATATATATATATATATATATATATATATAGTAATTTATAAAATATATATGGCGATTCAGCTACACTGAATATTCTGCGTTTCATCCACTATCGGATTCGTCAAGCTTATGCGTACATATTAGGTGTAGCTTAATCGACATATATATTTTATAAATTACTAACTAGCTCTACCTACGTATTGAGCACTTTTGAAGTAAATACTTGAAGTTTACGCATAAATCTATACTTTTGTATATTAAATTTATGTGAGTAAATGAAGTAGTTATATATATATATATATATATATATATATATATATATGTGTGTGTGTGTGTGTGTGCGTGTGTGTGTGCACATATATAAAACGACATGTATATATATATGTGTGTGTGTGTGTGTGCACATATATATAACGACATGTATATATATATATATATGTTTGTGTGTAGCTAAAATACAGTGACAAAAGATGATAGTACACCTAATATGTACGCATTAAATACTTATTTCTAATATATCTGCTGTACTTCCACTTTGTTTCATACTGTACGACTTACGAAATTACGTCAAACTTAATATCTTTCACACACACATGCGCATGCACACACGCGCATTCGCGCACACACACGCGCTCACACATACAACTATTTCAATTAACCCAGTTTTTTTCTGTTTTAATTTGTTTTACTATTTGTGCTAAAGCTTCAATTTATTATTAATATTAGTAATATTTGTACTGCGTTGTTGCAATCGAAATTGTTAGTAGTAAAAATCTTTCATAGCATGTTTGATCGTATTATTATTAGTAGTAGTTGTTGTCGGTATTAGTGGCAGTGTTGTTATATTGCAATTGATGTAGTAGTGATCGCCATGTATGTCGGTGTCAGTGGTAGATGTAGTATTAATCGTAGTCGTAGAGACAATGATGGTAATAATGATGATAGTAATTCTCATTGTCATACCGGTGTTAGTTGTATGTTTTTTTTTATAGTAGAAGGATTGGTTTTATAAGTTGTAATAGTAGTAGTGGTAGGAGTATTATTGCTTTTACTATTTAGCAGAATGTGTGGTAGTAGTTGTAGATGTTATATTTTTTTAATCTTTTAAACTAGTTTTTTTCCCACCCGGGCGTATTGCTACTTTACTACTATATGGGCCCATGTCTAAGAGAGGTGTTGTATAGCGAGACGCCTGCTTACATTATAGTCAAACTTCTGCACGTCAGTACAGTCAGAAGTTCGAAAGCAGTAAACAGGGAAGGAATCCCAAATCTAGCAGAGTGAGAGAAGAAACAAATAAAGTAGAATCCCGAGATGCAAGAAAACCTACTCTAATAGTTTCTTCCCTAGGTCTGGTAGACTTTGGAATTCCCTTCCGGGTTCCTGCTTCCCTGACTGTACTGACATGCAGAGGTTTAAGTGTAATGTAAACAAACATCTTGCTGCTCAACTCCCTACTTGCCAGCAGTAAAGGGGTTGGATTTTGCTAGTGATCGGGTTGCTAGGGTGTGTGTACGTTGAGGGGACACAGTTGTTATGGGTTCATCAGAGCATATTGCATTAAAGCACTTGTAGAACAGACATTGGGACATAGATCAGGGCTTGACCTATATTGCGGGTTCTATTATGATTGATACTCTTTTTAGACCCTGTCTAAGCAAGAAAGAGAGATTAATGGTAGATGCATGTGATCACATGTGCCACCGATTCTCCGTGCATGGGAAAATAGTGGATTCTTAGATGCATGAGACACTCTAAGATGTGAGTAATTTTCTAGTAGTTTTCCTTAATTTTCTGTAAGTTTTAGTGATAATAGTAGTAATAGTGACAGTATCGATGATAATAATAATAATAATAATAATAATAATAATAAGAAGAAGAAGAAGAAGAAGAAGAAGAAGAAGAAATTGCAATGCACCACCTGAAGAACAGATACTACACTTTGATATTGGTCAGAAGGCCAAGGAGAACAAATCATTTTTATTAGCTTTGCCTTAAAAGCGACACCAATTCTTTTTTGTTTTAGTAGGAAATTTGAATATCTCACTTTCCTTTTAAGGGGTTACAAGGTTTATTTGGAATATTCCACGTTCCTTTTTTTAGGGATGCAAAGCATGATAACGGCCGAAGCGAATTACGATATTAATATAAATAGAAGAAGAAGAAAAAGAAGAAGAAGAATAGCACTAGGAACAATCTCGACAAACTTCGAAAAAAGAACGGGGGAAATTGGAATCAGAGGAATGGTTGGAAAGACACAGCGAATAGTGAAAACAGCTGAAATATTAAGGAAAATCTTGAATAGGGAATCTAATACACATCTGCTGCGGGGGCAAAAGATGAAAGGTTAAATTTAAACAAGAAAATTGAAACTGCGTATTTAAAAGTCCGCAATGTCATCACCCCATCATCGACCCCCACAAAAGAGTGATGGCAAATAGCCGAGAAGAGTCAAGGAGGATGGAAAGACAAAGGAGAGAGCGCTGCCCAGACCTTTGCTGGACAAATGCGAAAAGAACTGGGAACTTCGTGAGGTTTATTGCCGCTCAAATACCAGTGGAGATCAATGTCCGCTGCCAGCGAGAAATCAATGGAAAGCGGCTGTTGCGATAATGCAAATTTATTAACAAATGTTATCGAAAGAGGTGGAGAGTACTGAAAATCTGAGGAGACTTGATGTCACTCAGCTTCCAGGGAAGGCCACAGGTTTGTTTCAAGGAGAGATCTTTGATAACCTGTGTGAAAGCTCCTTGTGAGCTAATAATAATAATAATAATAATAATAATAGTAATAATAATAATAATAATAATAATAATAATAGTAGTAGTAGTAGTAGTAGTAGTAGTAGTAGTAGTAGTAGTAGTATAAAGAATTAGAATGATTGTCATTTAAATCTAAAGAGTATCAACTCGTTTCTGGGATGGTATCGTCGGTATTGACATGGTCATTGGTAAGATATGATTTGTACTCAACCGATGAAAGAAATTAAATGAAATAAAAACAAATCGATTTCTGTGAACTTCAGCTCTAACTTTGACCTTAAAGCCATAAATATGTAGAAAACTAAAAAAAAAAAAAGGATACAAACGTAAACAACACTTTTTAAGACGCAACACAGCACCCCGGTCAGGTCCTACTTCAACTCGCCACAAAAAAGTGGGAAGGGCCAGATTCAGAATCTCATATATAAATCATACTTGCGAAAAACACAGCGGGGACAAAGAGGGGGAAAAGAGGCCAGCTTTCGGTAACCGTGTACCCGGTAAAGCTCTTATTTTAAATCGTGTATTGTGTGAATAAATAATGCTCTGGAAGCCTATACAACACGATTCTTTTTACGCAGAGAATACTCGTCGTACAATTGGTATTGTGCAAGTTGTACATACGAAGGATATCCAAAAGTAATTCCTCCTATTTTTTATCCTGCCCAAATGGATCTGAGAAGATTGCAAATTGCATTGTTATGATGACTGAACCTATGCATTCATGACCTGTAAGTTTCATTTCTCGGCTGCAGATATTGACGTTGTGAGACTCAGTGAAAGGAACACCTGCTATGGGCGTGCATCATCAGCAGAGATGTGTCATTGAATTCTTGGAAAAAGTTCCTTAAGCATGTAGAAAAATAAATTCTGGAACACAAAAGATCTTTCGACACTATGTGTTAAAACAAAAGTCTTTACTTTGGAAACGGCCCTCGTATGTGGGCGGGTTTTTAAAGTTAGACCCCAAACAAGCTTATGAATGAAACTTTGCTTCCGACCAGCCAGTTATAATTTGTTGTTGTTGCGCTGTGTTATTAGCAATAAAGTAACGCACTTAACTACGATTTATTTTTAAATGTACTTTGTCCGATATAGAAGACTGCGAAAATGACACATTTTAAGATAATTATGTATAAACGAATATCAATATGAAGGATAACTAATTTTAAATTAAAAAAATATATGATAAGAGTAATCTACGTGAAGTTTACAAAATGTGCAAGTAAAATAAACTTTAAAATTTAAATAATTTCACTACATCCAATGGAACGCTGATTATCAGGTTGCCAAGAAAGTTCTTGTAGGTTTTTTTAAATTTTAAGTTCAAATGAACATATCTCGGCTCAAACAAAAATTTACTGATCGAAATAAGCACCATCAGAATCAACACATTTTTCCCAACACAAAACAAGGGTATTTATGCCAGTGACGTATAAAATCTTGCGTTCTGGTCGCAATAAAGTCGCTGAATGCGTTTTGATATCGTTTAGGGTTTTTTTTTTAGGCATTTCTCGCTCAGAAAGTTATCGAGATGATTGAAAAAGTCGTAATCGGTAGGTGAGAGGTCTGGAGAATATAGCGGATGGTGCAGAGTTTCGTAGTCCAATTCGTTTAATTCCTACAGGGTAGGTGTAGCCACAGTGTGCAGTCAGGAATTTTCGTATAATAAAATGTTCAGTGATATAACAATTTCTTCGGTATTATAATTCATCTGTGTCTTTCCTTTTTTTTTCACCATTGATTGTGACTTGCATTCAGCAGAAAAGTAATAGGGACGTATTTCTATTATGACTTCACGCAACAAAAATAACAAATAAAAGAAACATACAAACAGGTTTGGATCCTGAAGATGGTTATTATACCGGAAAAAATTGTATTAGAAACCAATGTATGTTTTTTCTTTAATCATGCGTTGTACTGGCTTTCAAAAATTACAGATTTTATTCAAATTTATACAACAATTACATAAAGGAAAACTTCATATATATATATATATATATATATATATATATATATATATATATATATATATATATATATATATATATACGAGCAAACAGTTAATAAAACATGTTAAAAACACTTTGAAAAACCGTTAAAAACATATTTCATCTGAAAAGGCAGAACTTGATAAGTGGATAGTCCTTAATCCGCGGAGTTTCGAAGAAATACTTTCCTTCTCATCAGAGGGTAGGAATTAGCAAAATGCAGGATCGGATTTTGCATGCAAAAGTATTTGATGAAATAACAAGTAAGTCAAAGATCTTACTTGATAACAAAAAAGTGAAGCAGAGTGAATATGGTGAAGAAAAGGGTGATTACACGTGAATGGATAATCTGGTGGAAGATAAATATTCCAGTGACAGTAAAATCCAAATATTTTTATTTTATATATATATATATATATATATATATATATATATATATATATATATATATATATATATGAAAAAGAAGGGTTGTAAAGAGATAGCTTTGAATTTGGGAGTATCAAAACCAAAGCAAAACATGATGAAAGCAAAAATAAAATAGATAAACACCATAATTTATTACACCATACTTGTTCACACTGAAACACTTATCACAATATTCTGTGGGTCTATATTAAAAACCCTTGTTAAACTTTGTGACATATTTCCATTCTATGGAGGTCAGGTGAGAACAACACCCCATAATTATATTATACAATATTTCTTCAAAATGAAACATAATTATCAAAGTATATTTACGCAGATAGATATAAAAAGTCTTTATTAAAGTTTGTGCCTCTTTCCATTCCATGGCGGTCAGGCGCGAACGCAGACCCCACAATTTATTATACCATCCCAATTTAAGTTAAAACATACTTATCAAAGTATTATTATGTACATCTATATCAAAAACACTTGTAAACGTTTTTTTTTTAATTTTTTAATTTTTTATTTCCATACTTTGTGGACCAGGCGCGAACGCAGACCACACAATTTTAATGAACCACCGTTCTGCCAGAT
This sequence comes from Euprymna scolopes, assembly GCF_053919585.1. Taxonomy (NCBI): domain Eukaryota; kingdom Metazoa; phylum Mollusca; class Cephalopoda; order Sepiida; family Sepiolidae; genus Euprymna; species Euprymna scolopes. The sequence continues at coordinate 115,224,691 of NC_136489.1, read as the reverse complement.
CAAACATACCCATTCCTGTGTCTCGATACATCTTCTATCATTATATGTAATCAGTTTTTTAAAATAGTCAACCATATAGGAGCCTATTCGTGACCACACATACACACAGACACAGACACACACACACGCACACACACGCACACACACGCACACACACACAGATTCAGTTTTATATTATCAATCCGTAAAAGGTATTACAATTGCTGTAAGTGAGAGAGTTCAATGCGAAGCAGAGAATACATAAGACGTAAATGAAAAAAAAAACACATTCAAACATAGCCCATTGTACACACACACACACACACACACACACACACACGCGCACACACACACATATATATCATATATATATTATATTTATATTATGTTTATTGTATATTATCAGTTTATATATTTATTATATATTATAAGTTTATATATAATATATATTATATATTATATATATTATATATATATATCATATATTATATTAGTTTATGCATATAAACTATAGTTTCTAAATAAAATTACATTATATATGTTATATATATTATAAAGAATTATTAGTTTATCTATCTATCTATCTATCTATCTATATATATATATATATATATATATATATATATAAACTATAGTTAGTAAATAAAAATTGTTTCATACCCCAAGGCATATATGTTTCATTTTCACTTAGAATCATCAGTCTGGATACATGCAGTCCATATACTCAATACGCAATGACTATTAAAAAGATGTAATGTTCGTAAACGTTGCTTAATTTCCAAGAGCAAAACCATCACTATGTCTATATTCAACTGTTTGTCTAGTAGAATCACTCGAAACCCTAGACCCCAGCGGCCATCTGCTTTATAGGTATACCACCCTATGTTTAAATATATTTGAATCCCGGCCAACGTCGGGAGTGTGGTAGCTATGAATAAAATAAGTATTCTGGAAACAGGATATTTATTTTTCTAAGTGTGATCAGACTTTTATCCTTGAAAATCATAAGTTTGAAATACTGCTGTGTTAAATTGATCTCAAGATAACAATATGCGGTATAGTTAAAGAACCCATAAACATATCAGCCACTGGAGAGAATGGACGGTGTAGAAAATTTTAATTAGCCCATTTTGATCATGTACAAATGTCTATTATGAAATGACTTTCATTTCAGAATGACTTTTCGAATTAGTAGTGTAAACACAGTCTCTATCTCTTCCACTCTATCGCTATCTCTGTCCCACCCTCTTTTCTACTCGCATTATGTTGTCTGTATTTTGTGCTAAGAACGAGCTTCGTTGGCTATTATACTTTGCCTGCTGTCCGAAACTGCTAAAATTACGACGCGCATGGAACTTCTGCGGAGACAGTGCGTAGCAATGCATATACTACAACTGCAACTGCAACTGTAACTTATATACCATCCGAACCGACAAACTTTTAGAAAATCACACTGGCTTTCTTTACGGTTTGGATCCTCTGGTTTATTGCAGATCACCCCTTCCACTTTTTTTTAAAGGGGTAAGAATTACCCAGTAGTTAAAGCGAATATTTTTTCATACTTATCATTTACTGTGGTAGGTTCAGCCAGCTTCTAGGGAATATCAAATTCACAGGCGGTTCTCAATCGCATGTGTATACCGGCCAGTCGAGATAATTTAACGATCTTACTCTTTTTTTGGCATTTTAATTTTTTGCATTGAAAGACTTAGCGTCCTTGCACATAAACCAGCTTATGTTCCCAAATGTTCAACGGTCTGGTATTGATCAGACTCGACGTCACTTAACTTCGCCGATCTAACGAGAACAGACGTTTCACCCTAATTGTGCCCTCCAAGACACAGGTGCAAACCCGATTCACAAACACATCATCTTATTTTAAAATCGTAATCCTAGCAATATCCGAATCGTAAGAAAAAATATACATAAAATAGAAGAACAATCGTCCCCGAGTGTGTTCAAATGATTTCCCGAATAAAACAGTTTTGCACTAGTTGTATTACTCTTACAAAGAAACAAAATCAAAACACAATTATAGTAAATCTTATGTCTAGAATCCTTATTCCAATTTCGCATCCTTATTCCAATTTCTTTTGAAATGCATTACACGATTATGACTCTAAAAAAAATATAAAATGCCATGCTTAAGCTTAAGGGGCCTTAAGAAAGATGTTGAAATTCAAGAAATCTTGCTTCATTGGTATCTAATGACTATGGATAAAATCCGATTCAAATATGATATATTTGTGTTTTCAAATAAGAGATCCTACTGCTAGTATGCTCTCTAAAACCATCTAAAATACTAGCAAAACAGTAGAATGTATTTATCAATTAATATTTCCACGGAAATTTAAGGTGTCTAAAATGTTACCAAAGGTCCCCATTACTGTTATACCTCTTGTGTATCACACTAGATTAATTTGTACATAATACGCATTTCCCAAAATGGAGATGAAGCCACTTTTAATAGTATTTTAAAATCTCGATGTTAATTATAATCCTAATTAAATAAACTTTCATTAAGAGACAATGGAATTAAACAAAATCAAATTTAATTTATATTTTTTTATTTACAGGAAAATTTACTGTAATTAATTTGTTTTCTACTTTATTTCTTTTATTGTTGTACGGCATAGTTAGCTTGTTTAACGTTTTCGATACGTATTAGTTATTTTATGAAAGTCGCTTCAAGCAAGAAAATAGCCAATTTGACGAAGGAGATAAAACCAATGAACGATATTTTATCACGAAGAGAGGAGATATCTGCTGACAAGATAAACCTATGCATATGATGGGAACAGCCAGCAGAAAGCTTGCAGTTCATTATAAATGATTAATTGTATATGATGGATTTGTAATACATTCATGTGTGTTAAGTATCGAGTTAATTAGCATGGTTATAAACGAACTTACAAAGATTCAAAAACAAAAGTATAACAGGTAGTCAGAAAAGAGTTAACAATTATGGAGACTTGCACAGTGGGAACGGAAGTAAATGCAAATAAATGAAAGTGACGTAATAAGAAATAGGGGAGGTTTCTGGTATTAGGTGGAACACATTCTCGAATAAACAATCCAACAGTACGAAAGTATTAAAGACTAGCCTGGATACCCGGCGTTGTTCGGATGTTTGGAAATGTGTGTTGAGCAAAAGAAAAAGTGGTAGTAAGCAGGCAGGCTCGAAACCGTGACGCGAAGGCGGAAAAGAAAGTGAAAGAAAATCTGACGTCTTACCGCTACTCCATGACGCGACCGGAAGTTCGAAACATTAAAGTACGCAAAGTCAGTCCAACCGATACGATGACTTGCAAAAATGGCTCGAAAAAAATCGGCGCCTCCTCGTAGAAAAGTGCCCAGTTGAGGGTGAAGGAATTAATATTTTTGGCCAATTCTTCGATATTTGTCGTTCGAGACGTTGGTCTTTAAAATGATACCTACATAAATTCATGAAAATTCGTCGCCTCTGTCAAAAGTTTTAGGCAAACATGTATACATATATACATTATAACAGACAGGCGAGATTGATATTATAGATAACAAGCATTTCAACCCGGCATTGCCTGGGTGTTTGGCGTGTATGCTGAGCAAAACAAAAAGAGTGGTAGTAGGAAGGCAGGCTCGCACCCGTACCGCAAAGGAGGAAAAGAACGGGGTAAAACCAAACGTTTATGCTGTTACGACCACCGCCAAGTCGGAAGCAACATTTTTTATAATTAAGGCTAGACAATCTAAAGGAGAGGATAACTTTTAAAAATATCGACGAAAAAAGTGACCCCCCCCTGTAGAAAAGTGCCTAGTTGAAGGGGAAGATATTAATGGTTTTAGCCAATTTTTCGATATTTGTCGCATAAAAGATCGAACGTTAAAACGATATTGATCTTGGTAAAACCCGTCGCCTCTATTGAAAGTTTAAGGCAGACATGCAAACAGAAAAACATACATACATTTATATATTGGTAACTAAAAATTTTCGACCCAAATTGATGAAAAAGCTTGCCCTGTCTCTGAATACCCTTTATGTAAAATTTCAAATATTTAGACCAGAAATTGCCTGATTAATTTGGAAGAGACCGCAGAGGTCAATTTTTTTTTTAATTTGACCCCTATTATGATCCCTTAAAATTTATTGTTTTGAGCTCAAATCAGGTTATTAAGTTAGATCCATGTCCAAGGAACCGATATCTAAAATTTCAAGTGCGTAGACCCAAAATTGTCGGAGGAGTTTGGTAGAGTTCTCAAAGGTCAAATCGTTGAACTTTGACCCCTTAATCGCTAAATTTCTGTCCCAAAACCGATCACCTCGATTTTCCCAAATCTCAGTACCCTGTATATCGAATTTCGAGTCTGTAGACAAAAGATTGACAGTTATTACGTAGGGAAATGTACACAGACACACACAAAGACACTTTCACTTTTATATATATATATATATATATATATATATATATATATATATACAGATAGATAGATTAAATTAGACGCAATATATAGTAATAGTTTTAAAAAATAAAGACTTGAGCGCCAGCACCGAGAATCGAAACCAAAACCTTTAACTTAGACTTACTTTTGATTCTGCCGCCAATGACTGGGCCATGAAGACATATTTCTGCAAGGCTAAAAATTAAAACATGAACCAATAGCTACTACGTTATGCGTTCGTAATGCCGGCGTTCGACCTTCACCTGGCAAATTTCATTTTTTTTTTTTAATTTTTACACTTTTGCATCTATTTTTCCGGGCTAAAACCCAAATATAAAGTTTCGCATGGATTCAAATACCTTATATATATCATGTCTGTAGACCAAAAACTCTAGGAGGAGTTTGGTAGGCAACATTTTTTAAATAAAAATATATACGTATACATAAATATATATGGAAACAATTTTGTGTTTATTATAATTTTTTACGCAAATATTATGCAAGTATAAATCATGTAGAATATCTGCATTAATATAATTACTCGTAATAGTTAACTAAAGATGATCACCCCATAAAAAAACCGAAACAACTAATAGGGAATTAATTAAAATGAATGTTTAAAAGAATATGCAAATTAGTTAGATCATCTGCTATTAGATGCAATTCCACGCCCCATACATAACAAAATTGTATTTTCTTTTTAAATAAATAGAGAAAGGGATTTTAATATGACTATCAATACACACGCTTGAAAAACGAATTTATAGGAGTATAGATAGATAGATATAGATAGATTTCGCTATAGTAACTACAATATATCTCGATCTCTTTCTCTCTTTCCTTTCTATCTCTCTATTTCTTTCAGTCTGTTCGTAAAGATCACATTATAATGATGTGACTCTTTATAAACCATTGATTGTGCACTCGACAATGTGCCTTTCAATAATATCTCTGCTTGTTTCATAAGAAGGACTTATCAATAATATATTTCGTTTCAATTAATGACCGGCGTGTAAAATACGTGGTCAGATGAGCTGCTAAAGAATCTGACTGAGAGTTTGGGACGAGTGAAGACCATGATATGGATTTCGTTGATTTAGGTGTTCGCGTCATTGTTATGCACGTTGGATTTACATGCTTATAAACAGATTGAATAACGAGATAAATATCTTGCATCTTTAACATAAGTCGGTATTTGACAAAGAGCCTGAGCTTTGCGGTTTAGACCTTTCATAACAGTATGAGTCGAACAATAGATGCGATAAGATTTCAATCCGGCATAAGATATTCCATAGTCACCGAGAGAATCCATTCAACTCATTCTACAAACTTTTGTAATTAGTTCTAATCTTTGAATTAATAACAGCAACCTTCTTGATAAATCTAATAAGCGCTGCATGAGTAGTTCGCTATCTTCCTTCGACGGTCCTCATGTCCTTATGCATTTCGCCTGCTGTCTTTCTGTGTCTCTTTTTTTTTTTGCAGTATATATATATATATATATATATATATATATATATATATATATATATATATATATATATATATATAAAATATTTTTGGATTTTACCGTCATTGGATAATTTACCTTTCACCAGACTATCCATTCGCGTAGAATCACCCTTTTCTTCACCATATTCCCTCTGTTTCACTTTTTATTATCAAGTAAGATCTTTGACTTACTTGTTGTTTCATCAAATACTTCTGCATGCAAAATCCGATCCCGCATTTTGCTGATTCCTACCCTCTGATGAGAAGGAAAGTATTTCTTCGAAACCCCCCGGATTAAGGACTATCCATTTATCAAGTGTTTCCTTTTTAGAATAAATATGTTTTTAACTCTTTTTCAAGGTGTTTTTTTTAACATGTTTTATTAACTCTTTGCTTTTATATATATATATATATATATATATATATATATATATATATATATATATATATATATATATATGTATGTATATTGTAGTAATTGTCTGTATTTTTGAGATAAGGTGTTTTCATTGATTGAGATTGTCGGACTAATGAGGTACCTTATGTATGGGGGGAAAGGGGAAAATTGGGGGAAGCAATGAAAATAAAGCAACATCATATTAGTCAAAGATCCTAGAGACTAATCTCGCTCAAACCCTAAGAGGCATTTCCCCTGTTTACAGGCTTTCTCAACCGAATGAGTTTTAAATGGAATAATGAATGAGCATCACTCAAGATTGAAAATGGGTTCGTGCTAATGTTCGCTGCACATGACGGGTTTTTAATAAGATGGTAACTGATTGAAGACCCGTGTGTGTTGTAGGTATGTGCTGTGCGACACTTCCATCCAATCGCAATATTGTTCGACCTACAGATTTTACATTCATTTTCCCCCAAACAGACCGTAACATAATGTGATTTTATTTTAAATTGTACATATTTTCGCTTCTCCTTTTAAAAAAAAATCCCTCGATACAACTTTGAGAAAGCGAGGGCGAAACCGGTCAGCTGACCCCCCCTCCAGTTTTTCTCCTCTTCGCCCTGTTCATTTTATTTTTAAAAAATTCATTCCCTTTATGATTACTATATTTAAATTTTGTACCCCCAAAAGAATTGTGAATATATATATATATATATATATATATATATATATATATATATATATATATAATTATTTTTTTACTATAATAATTAGGGTGACCAGCAAAAAAACGGACCCCAACTCTAATAAGGCTCCGTTTCTTAGTGTTTTATCCGTATGAAATGAAACTTTCGTCATAACTAGTAAATCATATTCAAAACATCACATCAAAACATTAGGGTTTTTGGCCTTTTATCTATGTTGACTGTAAAATGCTCAAAAAACAGTTGAATGCCCTCTGTTTATTTGGGGGGGGGTTACCCTATATATATATATATATATATATATATGTGTGTGTGTGTGTGTGTGTGTGTGTGTGTGTGTGTGTGAGGCTAATCATTAGCATAATACAATAATATATTTACTAATTATGCATATATATATATATATATATATATATATATATATATATATATTCAGATAAGTTTACAATAAACTCGCAAAAACTTTTGCAGTTGTTTCGAGATTACCTTACTTTAGATGACTATTATACAACATTGTTGTCATTGTTCATCTGACTTTTATAAGAAAGTGTAAACAATTCAAAAATAACAAATTAAAACTTCGCATCAGAAAAATTAGCAGAAAACGTTCATTGAATATTAACAAATGATTTATCAGTCAAAAGTTAAATTGAATTGATTCAGTTTTTTTTTGCAGGATAAACACTTTACTCTTCGAGATAAATTCTACCTTAATTTTTTTTTATAATTTGAATTATAATTTGTTTCAATTTAATGTTAGATGACCTTTTCTGTGTAAATATAAATTCTACAAATAAATTTATTTCGAAACTATTATAAAAATACATTGTATGATATTTAATTTGGATAAAAAGCTGTATAAATGCATATATGTGTGCGTGAATATATTTCCATGTATGGGAAATGAATATGAAAAAACATAACTGCTTATATTTGTTTGTTGTTTATTGACATATAGACATCTAAAATGTTATTTAAAAATCTTTACTACACTGAGTCCTTCCTCATGTGATTCGGGCGTGTCTCTCCTCTCGTTCTCTCTCTCTCAATCTCTCTCTCTTTCAATCTCTCTCTCTTTCTCTCTCTCACTCTCTCTCTCTTTCTCTCTCTCTCTCTATATATATATATATATATCCAGACATTTTTCGTATCGATAATTTTACTGAGAGTATACACATGAAACTAGTTATCTGTGAATAATCTTACACGCACGCACATATATATGCATATGCACATAAATATACGATATTTATATAGAGAGAAAGGGGGATTGATAGGTAGAAAGAAAACCAAAATTTTTAAACTCAACATTATCTAGTGCAGGCAGATATTTTTTTCATTTATTTCGAAGGATCTGATAAGATGCTGAAAGTTTCTGGACAGAGGAAAATGAGGTATGCATAACCTTTCCCTTGTCTGACTAACATTTTGGTGCAAGAGTGGGGTTTGGTATATGTACTGGTTATTTGAAACACACACACACACACACACACACACATACACACACACACATATATATATATATATATATATACATATATATATATATATATACAGTGGCGCCAACAAGAAAGTCCGCACTTGCCATTTTTTCAAAAATCGCAGATTTAAGCTACGGGTGTGTGTGTGTGTGTGTGTGTGTGTGTGTGTGTGTGTGTGTGTGTGTGTGTGTGTGTGTGTGATTGGTATAGAGTGTATAGCGATTCATTAAATATAAAGTGTAAAAGTGAAAAGATGAGTAGGTGTAAAAATTGAAAGATTTGATAAAAAAAATTTGCCAACGAGGAAAAATTAATCTCACTGCATAAACTTATTCTCCGTCGTAGGATAATGTTGTTGGCAAGCTTTTGTGTTTATATAATAAATAATCATTCAGAATCCTCAAACGTTTGGTTAGTTTTTGGATATGAGTGTTTAGTTTCAGCATTAGTTTTGTATGTTCATTCCTTTTATTGTGTGTTTTAATATTGGATATTATGAAAACGCATATGGCGTAGTTTATGAGATTGTAATTCATGGTTTATCTGTACTGTGTTGATTTGTATCTAACAATCGGTTCATAATTTTTCTGACGTAAGCGGAAGTCCAGGCCTGTTTACCTGATACAGTTATCTTACTATAGCGTATCCAAAAAGTCACTGAAGGTTTTGAACTTAAATAGTCTCTTTTTTTTTCGATGATATGTTTCTGTAATTTTAACGCGATCCTAGTAACATATTGGGTATCTTTTTTAAATTCATTTCAAACAATCATTTTTTTACATCTTGTCCATTTTCAACTTCGCATATTTGTGCTCTTTTCAAAACATTATTCATGACAGATTGCAGAAATTTTTGGATTGCGATTTAACTCCCTTATTTCGTTCCTGATGTTTTCCCTTAATTCCTTCAGGGTTTGGGGTTTGTTAACATAGACCTTTTCTTTAAGATATCCACACAAGACTTTTTTGTTGTGACTTCAGCTATCTCTTACATTAAAATGCCGTCGACAAGCTCTTTTAGTAAAAAAAATTGACTCCTGATTTTGGGTAAAACAATTTCACAAATTCTGTGCGTTGTTTAATGCGATTCTTATCCATAATTAATTTGCAAAATATCATCTGTACAATATCTGAAACAGAGAATAAAAAGACGTTAATTAAAACAATGACAAGGATTCTTAACTCATCAGTGACTTTTGGAAATCCTATATTAGTATAGTAATTAAATTACATTGCTGTTATGATGGGAGAGTTCAAGTTGAATACGGCATAATCACGTTGACACACCGGTTCCCGCTGGATCACCGATTAAGCAACGTTGAAACTGGTCACTATTTGGAACTTTCAGGTGCTGTATGTGCTCTCCGCTTATCTCTGCATTGTTTCCAGTCGTCCTGGTATTCACCTTGCCACTGGACTCAAGCAGTGTCGATTCAGGAGAGGTGTGGTTGGGGGTTTGCGCCACCCTTGCTCCACAATTACACGCGCTACTGCCCTCAAGGGGTATCCTTTGTCTTGCAAGACTGAACGGAAGAATGGATGGAGTTGAATATTTGCATATGTAGATGTGAATGTTTGCATTTGTAGATGTGAATGTTTGCATTTGTAGATGTGAATATTTGCATCTGTAGATGTGAATATTTGCATCTGTAGATGTGAATGTTTCGTGGGTGGTGATATGTTGGCATGTTTTTCATTCTTGCATGTTTTATCTTCCTAAGATCCTAGGAAAAGAGGAATGATGATTAGGTATACAGTTTAGAAAGCACGCGCCATTTTTGTGGCATTCCCGTAAACAAACAAATGGATGTTGTAAATCCATATAATACACAAGCGATACTTTATTTGCATGGGCATTCAAACATGTGGATTTTGTCACCGAGTGCGGACACTCACACCCTGGATACGATTGTCTCTATTAGCATCGTTGCTTTCAATCCACTGCAATATATAATACTCCAAGCTTGTTGACGAAAACCCTATCCCTTCATAGAAATATCCCAGCAGAGTTAAATCAGGTTTTAGAATGCTAACTGTAAACTAGTTTGACCAGTGAAAATTCCAATTGCCGTATCTTTGATCTGCTGTATATTGCCATCGTGCTTAAAATATTTCCATTCTATAGACATTTGGCACGAATGCATATAACACGATTTTATTCTAACACCTTCGTACAAACCGAAACATTCTCATCTAAGCGTCCAGATTAATGTGGTTTCACGCGACATCTGTTCATGGAGTCTATCTTCCAAACCGGTCCTGAATATGACCTTAAACTATATCCGTTGCAGAGGCCCCAGCTTGCGGGCTCTAGGGAGTGTGGAGTCAGCCTTTAACTGCCATTGCTCCCAAGTCCACTCTGACCCAGAGTGGTAGTACCTGTTAGGGTCGCAACTATGGATTAAATAGAAACCGACCTGCAAAAAACAAATATATTCTATTAAAAAAATTTTCTTCAAAATCACAGGATTTGGCATTAAATAACCTGAAAAGGGTTGATATGCCGTAAAACAAAAACAACCATATCTCCCAAATCCTTGTAGGAGTTTGCGACATATTTCCTTTCTATGAACGACGCCGACCCCAGGATATTATTGTATCGCCTGTTGAGGGAGAAAATAGTATATTTGAATCATAGACCAACTGCCAGAAAATGTACTATATTTCGAGTTTCACGTTCAGCAAATTCAGATTAAATTAAAAAAAAAAACTATGTTTTATTACATTTTCAACGATCTGGTAATCTCAATCTTAAATAAAAGGTTTCAGAGAGTGATAACATATTGCTATTTTATTTTTTGCTAGCAGTACTCGCCAGCCGGCGTTGCCCGGTTAAAACGTGTCCCCCTCTAAAAAAATTAAAGTACGGTTGATGTTGTTGTTGTTGTTGTTGCTGCCCAACCCCCAGCCTCTTGACGTTACGAATGACTTTCGGAATAGACATCCCAAACTCCTTATGGTAAGAACGGCTGTCGGAATGGATACCCCCAACCTTCCCTTATCAAGAACGGGTGGAAAGAAGTGGTGTAGTAAAGATATTGAGTAACCCCCAGCCGTAAAAAAATTAAAAATAGCAGCGAGGAGAAAAAGAAACAAAATTAGACGCAGTAGGCAACCCCGGTGGAAAGAGGTGACAAAAGAGTAATAGGGAGGCATACATAAACCTGTAAAGCGCAGGAGGAAAAGAAGGTGAAAAAAAAAGCCATCCATTAAGTAGTCGCGGCTGTGGCGTCTTATGACGTTGCAGACGGTCGAAATGAGGTTAGTCATCACAAGGCTTATGATAACTTTGGAGAGGGATCGGGCGAGTGACCGAGAGAGAGAGAGAGAGAGAGAGAGAGAGAAAGAGAGAGAGAAAGACAGACAGACTAAATTCGTTATGTTTTCAATAAAGAAAAACAAGTACAGTTTTAAATATAGAAATCCCCATAAAAGAAAATGTAGCTCATTATTTTTGTGCTGTTATGTAGTTTCAATGCTTTTTAGTTGATCAAAAAAGTTCAAAGGAGCGGTTTACAGAAACATTTTTATGTTTTCCTTCTCATTTGTATTGGTTGTTGGAGGTAAGTGTAGAGGTTAATCAGCTCCACAACGTTTATAGGTTAATAGGTGTTTCTGCAGTTTAAGTCACCGTTGTTACCTAAGTAATGCGCTGACATTTACCATTTTATATTTTTTTAAAAATCTGTGTTAAAATTTTGTGGGAGGGGGTGTTTTGGTGGCAGCCATCATAAAAAAGAAAAGTAATTGAAGCTGTGGTAATGTTGACTGGTTGTTTACCGGCCTCTGCGACTAAAAATAGTTCATTTCAAATTTGTATTAAGAAGCAGAAACTTTTTTAAGAATGAAAACATGGAAACCTATTCTTAGACAATTAAACGAAACTTCTTCAGTGTATTTAATTTTTTTTTAATTACTGCAATACTTGGTTTCAATGATTTCACTTTTCACCGTAACAAAAATAACGTAGAAAAATAATTTGTAATAAAAGAAATTAAGTGCATTCAAAATAATGAAAAATAAAAATTCACTGTTTTTGCGAGTTCTGTCAAGAGAAGTCAACGAACAAAACGTGCCAAAGTCAAGATAAGTTACACTTCTACATACCTGGATAAGTTTTGTGTTTTTATATGTTTTAATGCTTTACTTCGGTACATCAATAACAACCACCTACAACATTTATAACCTTATAACATGTAACAGTTACATTGATTGATATCCGGAAAACTACTTATTTGCGGAAAATTTTTAATGCGATATTCATTTTCAACATAGCTGAAAACCTTTTTTCAAATATCGGCATCTATTCTGCCTGGTGGTTGTTTTTGTGTTTGTCTAATAACAATGGCTAAATAAACACCCTTATAAAAATTACCAACCCCTCTAAAAGTGGCCAAAAATTGGATGCTCATTTCACATTAAATTAATATAGAAAAGTATTTTTAAAACTATAATTTCTCCATATGTTAGAAACTAGTTTTTTTCCTGTAATTTTAAACGTAAACGTTAATGTCGTTTTCAGCGCCCCTGAATAGTAATAACTTTAAAGGATGCACCTAAAAAAACTACACTGAAAACAATAATAAACAAATAAAAATAAACCCAACAAACAAACAAAAAGAAAACATCAAAAAAACAAATGAAGCTTTTTCGTTTCATTTCGATATAAAAAAAAACAACTAAAGAAGAAAAAACAAATGAAATTGTTTGAATTCGATAAATAAATAAAAAAACTGAGAAAATAGAAAAAACACAAAATGTTATCCGTATTTATCGCAAAGCGTATGATGATTTAATGCAGGGGGGGAAATGTATTAGCATGTACGTTGTGAGTGGGGTGGGGGCTAAGTTCGTTGCGTTTTCAATAACGAAAATAAAGAAACACGTTATCGGACATTTATAAATATGGACCCCCCCCCCCAAAAAAAACCCCGAAAATAAAAGAAATGTATATTACTTAATTGGAATTCATTATTGAGATGAGTATTATTTATTAATTTTTATTTATTGCGGACTATTATCCTTATCTTTTTCTTAGTTCTTTCACAACGTTTCGGCCAACTATTCCTCTGGGTTTCGTCAGGTGGTAACTGCGAAGGGATAGGAACTCTGAATCTTCTGACTGCATCCTTTGCAACTACTGCCCTCCGTAGTAGTTGTCGTCTCACCACGTTTTGGCCAAGTAAGTCTCTTGCCGGCTTTGGTTAGGATTAAAACCGCTATCTTCAGAAAATTCTCACTTGGAACCGTAGAGATTCAACGCGTCTATCAACTGCGCCACGAGCCCCGAAGGGCGATGAAGATTGAATTTTTTGTTCTTATAAATTCATGTTTATTTATTATCTGATCTTCCATGCTCGGGTCCGTACCGAATGGTATATATATATATATATATATATATATATATATATATATATATATATATATATATATATATATATATATATATATATTATTTAATTGGAATTCATTATTGAGATGAATATTGTTTTTTTTAGTTTATTTATTGCGGACTATTATCCTCATATTTTTTTTAGTTGTTTCACAGCAGTAATTGCAGAGGATGAAGTCAGAAGATTCAGAATTCCTATCCCGTCGCGGTTACTCCCTGACGAAAATGAGAGGAATAATTGGCTTAAACGTCGCGAAAAAGAGGACGCAAAGGAATCTAGTTTGAATGCTTTTTAGTTGATTAAACAAGAATAAAGTTATCACGAGTAGTTCACAAAAACATTTTTATGTTTTCCTTCTTTCTTTTTTTTGGGTGGGGGTAGTGGTTATTCTATTATAGAACTTGTATAGTTTAATAGGTGTTTCTGCAGTTTAATTAAGCTTTAATTCCGTAAGTAACGCGCCGAAATTTACCGTTTAACATTTCACATAAATTGTGTGCTTACATTTAGTTGGGGGGTACGGAAGGGAGGCAGAAACAAAAAAAGACATTAGAAGGTGGTGCAAATCATACAGACAGTATACCTATGCAAAATCAGCATTAAAATATAAATTTATGGTCACTGAATATATAGTATTTAATTGTATAACTCAAGCGGTAAGTGAGGACAATAATTTTAAGTTTTCGAAGTGTTCGTTTAATATCGGAGTTAGTTTCTTTTAGGAATAGGAAAATATAACGTATCATCCAATCAGAAAGTCAGGAACATGTCCGAGGAGACTTATTTATTATTTGTTTCCAAGAATGGAAAGTGAATTATATGTCTATGAGTTTACAGATCAGTTACGAAGGGTGAGTTCTCAATATACGCACCCTGCGTGTAAATTTACGCTGTGTAGAATGACACAGTGGGAGGACTTAGTAATTAGGGGGAATTTTTTTTTTTTTAATGGAGAGTAGATAATACAGTGGATGTGTTATCGGCAGCTCCAGTAACTCTCGCTTCTCATATTTTGTCATTCAGTCCTCATTCTGACAAAGGGTGAAGAAAAAGCTGCTTAAAGGTCGGTAGTACTTGGTGACCAGTAGTCTGAGATGTCGGAAATTTTTCTGTCTCTGTCTGTCCTTGTGGCCATGTCACTAGTAAGGGTGCTGGAGGTAAACGTTTTGTCTGGGCTGACGTTATTCGCCTGATAGTCAGGGACCCGAACCTTGGATTAACCACTAAGGAGGCTGCCCTATCAGCAGGCGCAAAGTACTGGGACTGCTGTATTGCCATTTGGTGAGTGGATCTGGACCATGCAGTAGTCTCTGGTGGGGCCTCTCGATGCCATGCTAGTGGGTAATTGTTACGGCTTTACCTTTTCGTGTGCTACAAAAAAAATTCCTGTCTTTTTCTCTCTTACTTTCCGTCTCTGTACTGCTCTAACAGAGTATGCCGACCTATTCCACAAATCCCAAAACCTCAACATGAAATATCTCCAGAATAAAAACTCGATTAAACCTAGAACCCCATCTTCCAACGTAGACCCCTACTACCAGGTCTCCTTCTCAAACATCAGGGGTCTACGTTCCAACCTTCCAGAGGTTGAAACCCAATTACAGGAGACGAAACCGGACATATTATTTCTAAGTGAAACTGGAACAGGGCCGACCAATTCCCTGGATGAGTTCATAATTAACGGATACTCTATCTTAACAGCTAAATCTGACCCCCGAGATCGCCATGGGCATGGAATATGTGCCTACATTAAGGATGGCTTCCCATGTGGCAGGGGTATCTCTAGAGAAGATCCTAATTTACCCTATATGTGCTTCAGGGTTGCACTTGCTAACACCACTGCATTTATATTTGCCCTCTATAGGCCCCACAACAGCAGAGTTACTATCTTTAAGAGCATATCTGAGAAAATAGACCACATACTGTCTTCACATCCCTCGGCTAACATCCACATCTGTGGTGACTTCAACGTCCATAACGTGGAATGGCTGACCCATTCAAATAAGACATATGATGAGGGGAGGTTTTGTCATGATTTTGCCATTGCTTATGACCTCACTCAGATTGTTCGCGAACCCACCCGTGTGCCTGATACACCCGGTCAATATGCAAGCCTCTTAGACCTTTTTCTCTCAACTTCCCCTGAGCTATGTTCATGTTCCGTTCATTCTCCTCTAGGATCCTCCGACCACTCCGTCGTATCAGTTAAGATAAAAACGAAATGTAAGAACCCCCCAGACGTACCCCTCCACCGTACTGTATACCGATACTATATGGCTGACTGGGATAGCTTTCGTACATTCATATCTGATTTACCTCTGCACTCCATGTTTAAAAAGGAAGTGACCTCTATAGTATCAGATCTGACCGAATGGTTTATTGTAGGCATAGACCAATTCATACCATCCAAAAAATTCCAACAAAAACCTAACAGCAAGCCATGGTTCTCCCCAGAATGTGCTGCTGCTATCGTGCACAGAAATCACTTTTTCCATAGCTACCAACGTAATAGATGCACTGAAACTAAAGCTGCTTTCAGGTCTGCCAGCAACCACTGTAAAAGAGTAATAAAAAATGCAAGAGAGCTATATGCCCAGTCTGTTAAATCCAAGATAGCTGATCAGCGGCTTGGATCCCACCAGTTTTGGCAAATAACAAATAGGATCCTGAACAGAAGTGTGCGTTCTATCCCAACCATTATCAATGGACCAGAGGTCATCTCGTCAGCGTCAGATGAGGCCAAACTATTTGCAAAGAACTTTGCAGCTAATTCTAGCCTATGCGACGAAGGCCATCAACTCCCCATATTTCCTCCTATAATACAGAACAAGCTAGGTAACATACAAATATCCGTGCATGAGGTCGCCAAGATAATAAAGAACCTAGATTTCAGTAAAGCAACTGGCCCTGATGGCATCCCAATTATAGTATTAAAAAAGCTTCAACCAGAACTTGCTCCCATATTTACGAAACTATTTAAGCGCTGCCTTAAGGAGAAGTGCTTTCCGACTCCCTGGAAGACCTCATCACTTTGCGCCCAGTTGATTTTACACAGAGATAAATTACACAAAACGTTTACATTTGATTTTATATCATACATATATGAAGTATGTGTGTGTACGTGCATGCATGTGTGTCCATTTGTGTGCATTATTGAAACCATGTGCTTCCATTTTCGATAACCGTTGTTCAAACTGTATTGTGTATCGTTGTCTTCTTTTCTTTCATCTATTCCGACTGTGTCGTTTTGGCAACTGCCGAAGTGGCAAGTATGAATTCAGTTATAAAGAATAAAAGTAAAACAACTAAAAACGCAAACTCCAACATATTCTGCATATAGCCCTTGTACTCTGGATGTGTGTGATCCAATCGACGCTCTAAACACTAACATACACACTTTAGTTATCTGCTGATCAATCAGTTAATCAGTGCATTTGATAAAACTCTCCCAATTTACTCCGAGCCACAATCTATATAAAAGCCAAGTACGTCCAAGGATGAAATACTGCTGCCATATCTGGGCAGGAGCTGCTAAAAACAGCCTATCCTGCCTTGAAAGTCTACAAAATAGACTTCGTGGCTTAGTGGGGGATGCCCTTTTCTCTACCCTGCAACCTCTCTCTCACAGAAGAGACGTTACGAGCCTATCCTTGTTTTATCGTTATTTCCATGGTAGGTGCTCGTCTGAACTCCAATCTCTGGTCCCCCCTCGCCAATCTTTTACGAAAAACACCCGTCTAGCCGAATCCACTGTGAAAAATTTCCCCCACTCTTTTTCTGTGCCTAAATCAAAACGTGGATTCTATGAACAAAGCTTCTTTCTTAGAACTGCACGCCTGTGGAACTCTGTTCCGTCTGCCTGTTTCCCACCGGACTAAAACTTGGATGTCTTCAAGTCCAACGTTTAC
This sequence comes from Euprymna scolopes, assembly GCF_053919585.1. Classification (NCBI taxonomy): domain Eukaryota; kingdom Metazoa; phylum Mollusca; class Cephalopoda; order Sepiida; family Sepiolidae; genus Euprymna; species Euprymna scolopes. Next base: position 115,206,917 of record NC_136489.1, on the reverse strand, counting down.
AAATTCCTAATGAACCGCCCCCTTAAGTAAACACTTCATAAAATCTCCACACTAACGTAATTTACTTGCAATAACCCTTATCTCAGAGTGGCTTCCGTGCCTTGATAAGTGGTCACCACTGTGTAAAAAAAAAATCTGCCATCAACTGTCGCATAATGAAAATTGCCCATAAAAATGACTTTAGAATGTATTGACCTCAATGTCCATTTTTTTTTTAAATCTTCACCATCACACTTTGATTAACAATTATTTTTCAGATGAACTTTGTGCGCCTTGGTGAACAACACATCCCCCATTGTCTTTCTACTAATCTCACTTTCTGCTTTAGTGGAAGATCCTGACATCCCCTGAGAATGGATTACTCACTCTATAGTACACACTAACAAGCAGTTACTAGCGGGTAGTAAGTAAATGTTGATATTACGGCATTCAAAATACCATTAGAGAAAGTGCAAATGCAGTAGAACCCCTGGATACGGTGGCTCTAGGATACTCTTTTCAGTTTACCATTTGGAATACAATGTTTTTTTCCGGCCCTTGGTTACACTATTTTTCCTGCCTTACGGTTTATTATAATGCTATTTGATTATATGCATGTGTAAACTGTATTTTGTTACTAATTTTTAATGCTGTATCCCGCGATTCTACTGTATATCATTTGTAACATTGTACCATTTTTTGTACAATAAACCTGTTATACTTGCTATGTACGTTGATTATCATTAAATCTAAATTAATTATTACTGAATATATTCCTCCAGGAATGTATCATCGATACACAATTTTGTCCATTTTGTCATAGTTTTACATCTTTTTTTGTCAATTATCTACAACCGCTCTGAGGATAGACGTCCTAGAGAGTATTACATGTGTACGCATGTATGTGTGTACGGCTTCTGTATATTTTCTGAGAGGTTGTGACACGATAAATAGTTTATATTGAAGTAAGAGTTGTCTTAAACTAAATGCACTTCTACCAACTCGGTAAATCTAGTCAGAGGGAAAAACTCAAGAGAGATATTTGAATGATTTATATTTTATGTAAAAAAAAAGCTTGCGATCATAAACTGTACTACTCCATACAGCAACTAATGCAGCTATTTTCATTTACATATAATTTATTAGTCTTTCACATATATAGTTGTATTATAATATATATATATATATATATATATATATATATATATATATATATATATATATATAAACTGAATGTAGTGTTGTATGCATTTATGATATCTTTTGGTTTCCTATAGAGAGAAAGTTTATAGAATTTATAAAAATCTAGAACTCTATTCTCGGGTAAGTTTTAAGTGTACTTATAACGGAGCTTATTAGGACATACTTTCATTATAATTTAAAATATATCATCTACAAATATAAAAGCGAAAATGTGTGTATGTATGCATGTTTGTATGTATGTATGTTTATATGTATGTATGTATGTATGAGTGTTTGTGTGTCCACTAAAAAATTTCGACAGACAGAACAAAAATTAACAAACTCGGTATCATATCGAAGCTCTACCCTTCGCCCGAAAAATATCGAAAAATTGGCTAAAACGTTAATTTTTTCACCCCGAAATCAACAATTTTCTACAGGGGGAGGTCAACAAAAACCGTCCTCTCATGACGACGACCGGTTCTACGCATGCGTCAGATGACGTCATGACCTGATTCAGTTTAAATAGTTGAAGAACTGACTAAATTTCATGTACGTCGTGTTAGCTCAGTTGGTTAGCGCGTTGGTTCATTATCTAAACGTTTTGAGTTCGAATCGTGGTGTGAGATGTCTTCGTTTCCTTTTCGATTTTTTAAATTTAAATATTAAACCAGTGTTATTTAAGCCATTTTTCACCTATCGTTCGTTTTTCTTCTTTTTTTTTACTTCGATTATTCTTAGGTATTCATTAACACCCCCCAACAGACCACACACACCTAAAAATACCCAAGTATCCACCTATTTTTTAAATTTTAATATCGAAACAGACTTATTTAAGCCATTTTCACGTGTTTTTTTTTTTGGGGGGGGTTAACGTTCGTTTTTCTGTTTTCTTTTTTGTTTTTTCGATTTTTACATTTAACATCGTTCGGTTGCCTTACGTTAGTTTTTGTGTTTTTTTTTTCGATGTTTTGATTACCCTCCCCCGGGTACCCCCCGCTTTCTGTTTTCTTTTTTTACTTCGCTTATTCTTAGATTTTCATTAACAACCACACACACCTACAAACACTCGGGCAACGCCGGGTACCCCCGCCCCGCTAAGCAGGGTTTTTTAACGTTCGTTATTCTGTTTTTTTTTTTTACTTCGCTTATTCTTAGGTTTTCATTAACACCCAGCACCCCCGCCCGACCACACACGCAAAAACACCCGGGCAACGCCGTGTACCCTCGAGGTTATTTAAGCCATTTTTCACGTGTTTTTTTTTTGGGGGGGGTTATTTTTCAGATTTTTTAACGAAGTTTTAACGTTCGTTTTTCTGTTTCGCATTTTCTTTTCTTTTTTCAGATTTTTACATTCAACATCGTTCGTTTGCCTTACGTTAGTTTTTTTGTGCTTTTTTTCGATATATTTACCTCGCTTATTCTTATGTTTTGATTAACACCTCGTCCGAGCACACACACCTCGAAACATCCGGGCAACGCCGGGTACCCCCCGCTAGTATCTTAAAAAACTGTAATCACATTTACAGCATTTTCTATGAAAAGCGCTTGAACTGGTCTCAAATCTCTAAGTGCGCTCCTAATCTAAATGAATTGCTTATATTTTCAACATATCAGCTGTTTGGACAAAACATGAGTGTATATCCCCTTTTTACTGAGGAATAAAGCGGTAGAATATTAATATATATATATATGTATATATATATACATATATATTATCTATAAGTGCATACATTTATATATATAGATATACATATATATATACATGTATATATATACATATATATATATATATATATATATATATATATATATATATATATATATATATATATATATATATATATATAAAAGCAAACAGTTAATAAAACATGTTAAAAAAACTCTTTGAAAAAGAGTAAAAACATATTTAATCTGAAAAGGAAACACTTGATAAGTGGATAGTCCTTAATCCGCGGAGTTTCGAATAAATACTTTCCTTCTCATCAGAGGGTAGGAATTAGCAAAATGCGAGGCCGGATTTTGCATACAAAAGTATTTGATGAAACTGCAAGTAAGTCAAAGATCTTACTTGATAACAAAAAGTGAAGCATAGGGAATATGGTGAAGAAAAAGGTGATTACACGTGAATGGATAGTTTGGTGAACGGTAAATAATCCAATGACGATAAAATCCAAAAATATAACTCCAAGAAAGTTAACTGAATTTCCATTTGCACAAGTAAAATCCAAGGAAATTCACGTAATTGGAAGATGGTCAAAAAAATCCAAAAGGCCGAAATCCATGGAATAATTCACAGATATGTACAAGGAAAAGGGGGAAAATTCCAATAATATTAATAAAAGAAAAATAAGATATGCTTTTCATACGGCTGCCGAGACATAATGTAAATAAGAAAGATCCTTGGTATATATATATATATATATATATATATATATATATATATATATATATATATATATATATATATACCAAGTAAAAGGTACTCAAGATGGAAACCTCGTGAAGTTATTAAGAGTGCTCAATAAAAAAGAGTAAAATATATTATATTTATTGATATAGACAAATATTACATAATCGCTACACTTAACCAGACGCTTTTAGTGGTACACGGACTTTATTACATCGCCTGACGAGGACTTTTGGTTATTAGCGACCAACCGTTTGAAAAATTATCATGTTCAGTGCAGCGACTATGTATTTCTGCCTGTGTTTCTCTCTGTCTCTCTGTGTGTCTCTCTCTGTTTATATATATATATATATATATATATATATATATATATATATATATATATATATATATATATATATATAAATATATAGTACTCCAAGATAATAAATCCAAACTATTTTTCATTAGGCACTCTTGTATTTCTATCGGACGGGCTATTCATTTGTTTATCAAATATCATATTTTATTTTTAATCCAACATCACTCACGAAGCACGTACTAAAAGCATTCTGAAAAGGAAACAAAAATAACACGAAAGGAAAACTTTACTGAAATAGTATTTTTCTGTAAATATCTATAGGTAAAAAGCGTTGAAAGCTGCGTTGAACCACGGCAACATGTTTTTATGTATTCCTTCTGATGAGTTTCATTCATAACCTGGAAGATACAAAATGTTGTTTTGGTAATAGTTTCCAGAAGGCAAAAAAAAAGGAAAAATATATATATATATATACAATGTTTCCGAACCGCATTAAACCTTTATTGAAGTGGCTTACATGAGTTTTAATAATAATAAAAAAAAGAAATGATTTCCTTCTTGTAATACGGACATATATGCGTACAATTCAGTGGCGAATGGAAATCTTAAATTAATGAAGATTCGGTCTGAAGCCGAAACTATAATATGATTTATATAAATGTATTATTCTGCTATATTTAGGTGATCAATTCAGAAAGTGTAGCGTAGTGTGTGTTCTGTTATAAGAGGTATTATCCGCTCCTCTTTATTGGTTGTAGTGTCCTATCTGTTTGTGGTCAAGATACCACCCTACCGATATTACCTCTTCCACCTCCAGAATTATAGTCCAGTATCTGTTCTAGTGTCTTACGACCAATCTCCCAAGCCTTATCTCCTCCTTCCTCGGTAGTTAACGTATTGTACGTATTGTGTTGTAGTGAGAGTATTCACTCAGACAGTACCCCCTTATTAACTCGGGTGAATAGCATATGTCAGCAAGAAATCATCAGAAGCTAATGTTCATTTGCAAAGTAAACACATTATATGTACTTGTAAAACTATGCATCGGGCACATTTTTACTGGTTATAATAAGAAGAAGAAGAGAAGAAGAAGAAGAAGAAGAAGAAGACGAAGAAAAGGATAAATGGAGAGGAAGAAGGAAAATCCTTGAGTGAGGAAATCAAGTAGCATGATTAGATGGCAGATCAACTCCAATTTAATAACAGTCTAAGCAAACATAGAAACATAAAATGAAACCAAGTGAACTAGAAACTACCATAGTTATTTAAAGAAATGAGATTCTTTCGCCACCGTCGCAAATCATGTTGCGATCTTGAAATCGCTGTTGACCATTGATTTCCCGAAGTTAAAAGTGAATAAATCTCTTCAAGATTCTAGTTCTCTCTGCGACATTCGAGTTAAGTTCGTTCCTCTGTATTTCAGTAAAGTTCGACACTTCATGATAACTTTTGCTTGTAACAACTAAAATTTCTTCTTCTATGCGTTTGATGAATGATGTTATTCGGCGTCTGTCAGTTCAATTTCCCTTTAAAATTTTGCAATGTTCTTTCTATATATTTTGTCGATTTTGGATTTCAGGTTAGTCGACTTTATCTGGTTCCTATCTACTTTGCTTTCCCACGAGAGGGACAGAATAAGACACCGAGTCGTTTTTGACGTGGAGAAAGAAATAAACATAAAAATAAAAATATTATCTCAATCATGAAAGATTTCTCCTCCAAAGAACAAGAAATTGAAGTTTAGCGTCCGAAGAACAGATACTACATTTTGATCTTGGTCCGACCTGCATATGTTGATTGTTTTTAAGGATTTTCGTTCTTCGTTGTCTTCCAATTCTTTATTATTATTATTATTATTATTATTATTATTATTATTATTATTATTGGCTCACAAGGAGCATTCACACAGAGATCTTTCCTTGAGAACAACCTGTGGTGTTTCCTGGAAGCTGAGTGACAACAAGTCTCTCCAGATTTCCAGTACTCTCCACCTCTTTCGATAATATTTGCAAATAAATTGGCATTATCGCAACAGCCGCTTATCATTGATATCTCGCTAGCAGCCGCCATTAGTCTCCACCAGTGTTTGAGTGGCAAAAAGCCTCCCCAAGATTCTTGACATTTGTCCAGCGGAAGTCTGATCAGCGCTATCTCCTCAGTCTTTCCATCCTCCTTGAGCTTTCTTGACTATTTGGCATCATTCTTTATGTGAGGATTGGGTAATGGGAATGGGGATGGAGAAGTTTTAGATGTTTTTGGTTTCATGTAACGTTTCGTGTTTTCTTTTTGCAGTGACTCCTCTGGCCCGTGCATGTGGCTCATGTATTAGTCTCCGCATTCTAGGTTTTTCCTTGATATTTCAGCTGTATCCATTATTGTTATTCGTTGTATCTTTCCAGTTTTTTCTCTAATTCCAATTTCTCCCATTCTCTTCTGAAAGTTGTTTTTTTCGGAATTGTTTCTGATGCTTCTACTATTATACGATCTTGATTTTTTTCATCATCCATATCCCTTTTAGCTCTCTGGCTAGCTCTGTGTATTTGCTCCGTTTCTCCTTTTCTTTGATATTCACCTTGTGACCAGCTGGAACAGCAAAGTCTACGATTTGGCAGGTCATTTCTTTCTTGTTAATTATTACGACATCCGGTCATTTTGCTTTGATGGGGATTTCAGTTTATATGTCCATGTTCTATAGGATTTTGTGATTCTCGTTTTAAATTACTGTTGCTGCCTTATGCTTGTAACATTTTTCTGTGCGTTCGAGATGCAGTTGTTTCCACAATTCCCAGTGTACTATCCTTCTCACTTGGTCGTGCCTGTTCTTGTTTTCCTTTTGGGCTAGTTTGCAACATTCACTTACTATATAGTTTATCGTTTTGTCTCTTTGTCTACAGTGTCTGTATTTGCTGTTTTCTTGTGTTTTGGCGTCTTTGGTTTGATATGGTTGGTTTTATCGCGTTATCTTGTGCTGAAGTTATTAGAGATTCGGTTTCTCGGTTTACGTGTCCTTTTCGCATCCACGTCCAAGTGTTTTCGTAAATCTCATCTTTTGTCATCCTTATGAATCTTCCGTGTAGTTGTTTCTCTTACCATTTTTTCTTTTCTTGTTTTATCCTCTGTCTCTCTGTTTTTTGTTTTATTGATTATTCCATGTCTCTCACTGCTCTGACTCTTCTTTCAGTGTTTTGCATCATGTATTTTTCTAATTCTTTTTTGGTGTCATTCACACAGTCTTCTATACTAACCAGTCCTCTCACCGTCTTTCCTTTTCACATAGAGTCGGTCAACATCGTCATTCGGGTGTAGTGCGTTGTGCATGGTCATGAGTTTCCTGGTCTTCTGATCGAGCTGTCTCAGTTCTTCTTTAGTCAACCCTATGAACGGCCCAGAGTATCTTACTAGTGATACTTTTTTTACATAGGTATCACCACTTATCAAGGCCAAGAGGCCCCTCGAGGATAAGGGTTAAAGAGTGTACAGTAGAAATTGGACAATATAGTAATCGTTAGTAATGGAAATTCGGTAAATTTGTTAACTTATATGGAACGGCTCATCAAAAACTTGTTTACGTTAGACTTGAAGGCAACCATATTGTAGTCAGCTGGAAAGGGCTAAAACGGAAGACAATTCTATAGGCGTGCAGTTCTAAGAAAGAAGCTTTGCTTATGGAATCTACGTCTAGGTTTTATAAGGTTCCTGCTATATAATTTGCTTTCTATAAGTTTTCTTGTTTTCCAGAGGTATTCCTTTCCAATTCTCTCTTTAATGATCACAATAACCAGTTATGTCCCTGGAATTTGAGTGACAAGATGTATCGCCATATTTCCAACAATCGCCGCCTCTTGTTTGATAACCGAGCAAATCGCCACACTGACAGCCGTTTAGCATTGATTTCTCGCTAGCAACGATGGTTTATTTTATACAACTATCCAGTGTAGATTTGCGCCGTTCTCTTCTTTGTCTTCACTGCAGTTTGTTATCGTACGACGGTCTGTTGTGGACTGGTGGTAGCATATGCATGTGATTATGACCGAATTATTATTTTTTTTTAATGTAATCGATATTGAACAGTTTTCACTTCTTTTGGAATCGTGCGTTGTTTCTTAATATGCGTTTGGTTCTTTTTCGATTTAAAATTGTCTGTAGCAGGTGCGCGTTCGTTGAATGTGCTAGTTGGTTCCCGAATTCAAGGATTTTCCTCAAGATTTCGGCTGTTTTTTATCATTGCTTATATCGTTTCAATATTCCTTTTGTTGAGATTTTCAACACTGAAATTAGTTGATTTAATATCTAAATGGAATAATTGTTGATATTGTTAGCCTAGGTCGGGGTGGAGTAGTTCGGTTTTCCTAAAAAAGAAGCCCAAAATAAATTCTTGTCGCCTGTGACATCGTCAAATAAGTTCTTTCTGAAAATTAGTTTTTTAACGAACTTGAAGAGTCCAGTCTAACAACTGAAAAAAGTAATGCCGCTGACCCACTTCCCATAGTAGTAGAGCAACAAAACTAAGCACATTTATTAGTCTCTCTCTACATAGAAACCACACAGAGTTATGCATTTCTCACATCGTTTGATGCAGCTCTGGAGACCGTTTTTGTAGAACTCCCCAGGTTGATCCTTCAACCACGACGTGACTTCAGAAATCAAGACGGCATCATCTGGGAAACGCTTTCCTTTCAAAAACAACTTCATGGCTGGGAAGAGGTGAAAGTCAGAGGGTGCAAGGTCAGGAGAGTAAGGAGAATGGGGAGGATTTCATAACCACACGCCCGTGCTTCTGATCTGGCGACATGCGAGTTGTGGACGGGAGCGTTGTCCTGCAGGAGGAGGGTACCTTTGCTGATTTGGCCCCGCCTCTTTATTTTGATAGCTTCCCTTAATTTCCTCAAATGTGAAGCATAATAGGCTCCTGTAATTGTGGTGAACTTTGCCAGAAAATCTGTCATCACTACTCCGTCCTGGTCCCAGAAGACTGTAAGCATGACATTGCCAGCGGAGGGCTGCATGTGTGCCTTCTTTGGAGGTGATGAGTCCAAGTACTTCCACTGCATTGACTGGGCGTTGGTCTCTGGATCATAGTGATGCACTAAGGTTTCATCCTGTGTAATCAGTTTTTTGAAAAACTTTGACTCATCTTTTTGGCACATCTCCGAATTCATCCTCGAGCATTCGACGCGTTCTCGCTTTTGGAATGGTGTGAGCAACTTGGGAATCCATCTGGCAGACACCTTATGCATATGAAAATGGCCATGAATGATAGTTTTCACATACCCTGTACTAATCTTGACATCTTGGGCTATTTGGCGAATAGTAATGCGCCGATCTTCCAAAATTGCAGCCTCAACTTGACAGACAGATTCCTCCTCAATGGTAAAAGGGGGGCAACCAGGTCTGGGAGCTGTTTCCACAGACTTCCAACCATGTTTGAATTCACGATGCCAGCGTTTTACAAGGTCATATAATGGGGCATTATCACCATAAGTTTCATGTGGTGTGTGTCCTTTCAAATACAAAAAAAAAACGGATCAGTGCCCGACATTCAACAGGCTCCATTTCACACTTGACTCAGTTCAAACACCTGTAAAACAGAAAGCACAATTAGTTCAGAGCTGTAATTTGCCACATAATCCGTAGAGATATAAATTATTGCATATGCAAAATCTCAGCTAAATCAGACAACTGGAAGTGGGTCAGGGGCATTACTTATTGCACGCCCCTCGTATGTATTGTCTGGTTATCGACGGCACTATTCACATCTTACTAGGTATGTTCAATAAGTAATGAGGAAATGTCAGGATCGTAAGTGAAGACGAAACTCTCGTCGTAAGTCCCTACCTCATTCAGGAAATCTGAATCATCCTCTATCATTTCAAGAATGTCAGTGCAACAGTCCACACGAAACTGCTTCTGGTTGTTGGAGAGGATTTTTGGCACAAACTTCGCACAGACTTTGTGGGGATCCATATCTTCGGTCAGAGCTGTCTGCACTGTGCCAATATTAATACCAACAACTGCAAATATTATCCTCAGTTATTCGACGGTCTTGCATCACAAATCTTCGCACTTCTTCAATGTCTCCCTCCTTGCGCGTACTGTTCGATGCTACAAATCTGGGTTCATCCTAAACCTGTTCATTTCCTTCAGAAAATCTGTTAAAACGCCGATAGAACCTTGCTTGACTCATCTGTTCATCCCCATAGGCCATCTTTAACATTCTGTAAGCTTCTTGTTTGGTTTTCCCAAGTTTAACACAAAATTTAATGGAATAACATTGTTCCTGCATCTTGTTAAGAGTTCACAGATCGGCAAACCTAATCAGACTGGTCCCAAAACGAACACCGCTGCGCTCAAACCTACAATGAGAGAAAATTGTCAGTAAATCATTTTATAGACTATATGTATATGTACTTCATTATGAAGTAGCAGATTGATCAAATCATACTTAATGTCACTCTAAACATGTTCTTATTACGTATGGAGCGTACATCGTAAGTGTTATTATACAAGAACCTGTGGCGTAACGGATAAAGTACTTAATATAATTCGGTTCAAAGAGACACTCTTCTGGTGATTTGAGTTTCAGTCATTTGAACGGACGACACAAAGAATACAATTGCTAATTACGTTCGACTTCCACCCGACTATGGCTGATGGAACGAGAGCATGCTACCTCCGTGGATTAAATAAGGTGTCCAAAATTCTGTACAGATTCCCGAGATCAACAGAGTTCCGCAAAATACAACTGAAGAAAGTCGGAGATTAAATCGGCCGAAACGTTGAAAGAATAAACCCCGAAGATGAGAATAGTAGTCTGAATAATTCAAACAGTACAAATTATCAATTCTCAACTTTAAAAAAAAATTAAGAAACCTAATGTCTTAATAATTGCAACACAGTTTCTTTTTTTCATTTTCTATATGTTTTCTATATATGAACAGATTCAAACCAATCGATGGCAAATATGATAATTTGACAGCTATCGATCTGCAAAAAGAACGTGTATTTATAGTTAAAAAGAATGAACCAATTCAAATAATCTATTCGTTCTAAACAGACAGCGAATAGCTTTTTATATTACCTCGTTAAAGTGTTAAATTTATTGCTGAAAAATAGGAGATAAAAAAAGCAGAATTTATTGTACTCTTTAAATTAATCCGATTAACTTTATGAGTGAATTTTATTCGTGAAGTTTATCCGAAGAATTAGAAGTGTTTGCTTTTTGTTCGTTTCATTGTACCATTATCCGGAAATATCGTTTCGGATTTTAGTTAAAATAGATACTCTACATTTAAAGTCTACTGCGAATATTTGTAAATAATTTATATATAAGTACATAAAACACTTCAAAATTATATATACACATTACAAAGGCGAACCAGTGGCTCCATTGCATTGAATCAACGATTAAAGGCTGAATGGAATCATTGCTACACAGTCATGAACATGTTTCGGTCTTCTAGTGTTTATGAACTCTTCATGCAATCGCGCTTACATTGAAAGGAAGCAAAGTACTTTCTATGTCAGCGTGATTGTATCCTTTCAATATAAACGTGATTGCAAGAAGAGGTCTCTGGTTACTAAATACCAGAAAACTGAAACATGTCATGACTGTGTAGCAAAACACTACTGCGTATGTAATAACAAATTAAAAAGTAAACATCCTTTTATTGAAAATTAATTAAATTTGCAAAAAGACATTAAAAACCTGTAAAAGAGTTATACAGAATTCTTAATTTACCGACAAGGTCTACAAATAAACTTGAAAGATCTTATTCCACGGAATTTCGAAAAATTCAATTCTTCTCATCAGAGGAAAGTGTTTTGCCAAATATACAAATAGGAATTGAATCATACTTGCATAAAAACGTTTTTAACAGTTAGTGAAAGTTTATAAAGATTCATAATGATTATATATATATATATATAAATATATATATATATATATATATTTATATATATATATAATGTTAAAAGTCCACGTATGCTTCTAGGATAGTGATTTAAAGGTTATGAGGGTTTTTTGAAGCATGAAAAACGATGTTACTTTTTGTATTTAATATTTTTATTGTTATTTTTTATATTTCAAGCGGACCTCCGCTCTTGGTCACAAAAAAGTATCGAAAATGTTTTTCGATACATTATCAAGGCCAAGAGGCCCCTCGAGGATAAGGGTTAAAGAGTGTAAGTAGAAATTGGGCAATATAGTAATCAATTCGGTAAATTTGTTAACTTATATGGAACGGCTCATCCAAAACTTGTTTACGTTAGACTTGAAGACAACCATATTGTAGTCAGGCGGAAAGCAGGAAATCGGAAGACAATTCCACAGGCGTGCAGTTCTAAGAAAGAAGCTTTGTTCATGGAGTCTACGTTAAGGTTTAGGCACAGATAAAGAGTGGGGGAAATTATTGATAGTGTTTACAGCTAGACGAGTGTTTCTTGTGAATTTTTGGCGAGGTTGGAACCATAGACTGAAGCTTAGTCGAACACTTTCCATGAAAATAACGATACATCAGAGACAAACTCGCAACATCTCTTCTGTGAGATAGAGGTTGCAGGGAAGAGAAAAGGACATCTCCTACGAGGCTACGAAGTCTATTTTGAACTCTATCAAGGCAGGACAAGTCCTTTCTAGCAGCTCTTGCCAAGATGTGGCAACAGTATTCCATCTACGCGAAATGAAATAAAGGGAAGAGGATTCGTAAGTATAGAATACACTGTGAAAGACAAAAGAAAATCCGGAAAATATATAACCCAGAACACAGAATAACTGATCACCGAAGCAAGAGATATCGACAAAATGGCTGATTAAGGAAGTAGTTTAACTGGAAAGAAAAAAGACAAGAAAATAAAAATGGAAAAGGGGAAGAACTACATAGCCGATCCATAAGAATGACAAGAGAACGACAAAACTTGGATATGGTTAAGAGAAGGGCATCTGTTCAGAGAAACGGAATCACAGAACGTTGAGATTAGAACGTACTACATTAAGAATAAAATAGATAAAACCAAGGAAAACAGTAAATGCCGTTTCTGTGAACAAAGATACCAAACGGTAATTCAAATAATTGAATGTAGTAAACTAGAACTGAATCATGTACTTGTAAATACATGAACGCGTACGCATTCCCAACCTTATATTCATATTAAATATTGCTGAAAGGTTTATTAAAATTTTGGGTGGTAGATTACGCTGTTCTATTTACAACCACGTTCGAATTATCAGTTGAAATGAATGACCTTGGTTGCGTGCTGCTGCCATATTTTAAGAGCACTCTCTCCAGTCTTAACAGGGTACAAAACCAACTTTGTAACCGTGTGGGTAATAATCTGTTGTTAACATTGCAATCTATTCCCTACAGTATCAATATCGCATGGTCTCTCTTTGCTCTTTTGTAATTTTTTTATGGTTGGTATCTGACTGAACTTCAATACCTGTCTGCCTTATAAAACGACTAGCTATAACAATAAAAAATAATTTACCTCTCTCTTTCTCTCTCTCTCTCTCTCTCTCTCTCTCTCTCTCTCTCTATATATATATATATATATATATATATATATATATATGCGTGTGTGTGCGCGCACGCTGAAAACTATATGGAACCTCAATAAACAGGGGTTCTCTATCAGAAAAAAAAACATCTCTGGGACAACATACCGCGAAGCTGCTTCCCAACCAAATACAACCTAATCGTCTTCAGCCCTAAAGTATAAAGATGTTTGTTGAGTTGTTCTATTGGATAGTCAAGACCTCTAAAGTAATTCATTTCAATTTACAGTAAGATTTATCTCGCGCGTGATAGTAGTGGAATATAATCTATTATTGATGAAAATAAAGTGTTATTCTTCCAGGTAACACCTGGTAACCCTGCTAGTTTAAAATAATCCAATTGACATTCAAGTCTTTGTTATTGTAAAAACAAAGCCAAAATTATGTTTTGTTCCAAAAAAAAAAATATTTGTTTACTTTTAAATGATGAAAAAGAAAGAAGAAATCAACTTAGTCTTTTCTCTAGGGATCTCGAAGAATTTAATCAACTCTAAAAGTCAGTCGCTCTAAAGAAAGGCGCTTTCGAATGTAAATGTTAGATATTCTTCTAATACTCTTGTGCCGACTAGCATCGTTTAATTGCAATCTTATTAACCTCAAGTTGTTCTTAGGTCGATATAAAGGATGAGCCATTAGTTGAAGAGAAAACTTGAAAAATAATATCACTTCTACGTTAATAAAAGCAATTCGATATCCGTGGATGAAACTTGAACGCGCCGTGGCGACCGCAAAGTCCGCGGTGGTAACCACCATGCCACTTCTACTTCGTGTGCATAGTCATGTTGCTTGAAAACGGTTTATAATGTTTAAAGCCTTGTCATTTAAAGCCGCTTATGCTTCTAAGAAGTCAATGCAAAACTTTGACAATTCAGACGCTTGAGGAGTCAACTTTCAAGCAAAATTCTTTGTTATGCTTGTTTGCTGTTCAATTTTGAGCAGAAAATATGTTGCGTAACTTTAGCAAATCTGAAAATGGATTTCAAATCCATAGTTTGCTTAAATCTTTCGCTAGAAACCGGTCTCTTAATGTATTGTTGCACATTTCTTACAAATGCTGGTGAAATTGAAATCTATATATCTTCACTTAGGAAAATTAAATTCGACAGATCGACACACTTACGCACGTATATATATATATATATATATATATATATATATATATATGTATGTATATATATATATATTTAGGCAGCATTTTTTCATTCAAGCAAATATTATTAAATGCGACGGATACACTTTGCTTTATGCTTCTTTTCTTTGTTTTTTTTTTTAATTTTTCGATTTTTCGTATAATCTTTTTTTGTATCAAAATCAAAAATATTAATAAAAGTTCCATAACTGTTGCTGTTATGAGCGATTTCGATTCGGTGATGAATCATCACCAAGTGTTGAAGTAAAAGTGCGAAGGAGCGAAGATGAGAATTAAAAGTGAAAAATACAATATATGGTAAACGGCGATAAGTTAAAATCGAAAGCGCTTGTGACAATTTAGTTTATACAGAAAATCGAAAAATTAAAAAAAATGAATCATAAAGCAATGTGTCTCCGTTGCATTTAATAATATTTGCATATTTGCTTTAATGAAAAAATGCCACCTAAATATACCAATATATATATATATATATAGAGAGAGAGAGAGAGAGAGAGAGAGAGAGAGAGAGAGAGACCAAAATGTTGAAAAACGTGCGTTTACAATATTTATTAAAGATTTTCCTATAGCGTTTCGAAAATGGGATGAATAAAATGGAGAACTTCGAAAATTGCAATCTTCGAAAATTAGTTCCTAATTACAAATGAAGTTAAATGGCAGAAAACGATCAAAGAATTTGTTAATTATAAAGTACTATATACAAGCCAATAATAATTATTATTGACGTGTTTTATTCATCACCAATTTATTAATTGTAAAATATCCATCCGTATATTATTCTTATATATATATATGCATATAATTATATAATATAACTATTCTTTATATCTACAGAGGGTAATGTTTCTATGCTTTCGCAATCATCAGTGCAGGAAATGACAATTTTTACCAGTCGGAAGATTCCAACAAAGTTAACTAAGACTTTAGTTCCGGAGCACTAAACAGTTACCATGGGAATGAAGGGAATTAACAACTTATAAACGCCCAAGTCGGACATACACAGTTGACAGTCTGTTGTGTTAAAAAAAATGAAGTCGTGAACGTTGTACCAGTAATTTACATTCTAAAAACTGAATATATATTTTTTCTTTCGTAATATTTTATTTTGTCTTATATGTGTCACCAGGGACAGCTAATATGGTCCTCAGAAGAAGCAAACAGATTTTTTTTTAAATAGATGAGAATTGTTGGAAGTCTAACTTAGAAATGGAGAAAGTTAAATTTTAGAAGTAAATAATTTTTAATATAACATTAGTCGCCCGATCCTAAGTAAATTATATCCAAATAAAAACCTTGCCGAATATTCTGCGAACGCCTCGTTGCGTCATGCAAAAAAATAAAAAATAAAAAGATAAAAATAAAAAATTTAAAAAAATAAAATAAAAACACGTAAATGTTCAAATCTTTAAAATTCTTTGCAGGTAATGAAAAAAATTAAGAAATTTACGTGCGGTGTTTGAATCTACAGACCACGGCATGCAAAAAAAAAAAAAAAAAAAAAAAAAAAACACGCTCTTAACTTACCTAAAGTAGAATTTTCACGGCCCCTTGTTCTATCATTGTTGCTAAGTGACGTCATGGAAAAAATAAATTTACAGATTACAGATAAATTAAAATAACGGTTTCGATTATCGATTATCGGTAATTATTGGGTGTATTCTGAGACATGACTTAAGTAAGATAACTCCCATACTTATACATTAAGTTCTGTAAATTAAAAAAAAAATCTGTTCAGCCGTTTCGGAGTCTATAAAGAACTCTCTCTCTCTCTCTCACACACACACACACACACCTGCAAAGTTGCATTGATATAATTGTAGAGATACTCAGGTATAAAACTGTCCAATGAAACTCTTTTTTGCTTCTCAAACAAATTTAGTAACGCATTTAAGAGTACTACTTTTATCTTATAGCCACTTAATTAAGTAATAGTTTATCTTTATCGTGGACTTTTCTGAATTTTACTGGAATAGATGACAAAAATTCATCTAGTCTGGTGGAATACTCGGCTAGCCAGTGTATAGTCTTGTTGACAGGATATAATTTGAGCTTCGAATGCTATGTTATTATGAACATTTGAGCCGAGTTTTCTTGTTCAGTGAAGTGTCATATTAGATTGCCCCGACAAAACCTTACACGGAGAGATCGAAGGAACACTACGATGGTGTCTATTAGGTAATTCAATCTCAATTTGTTAATCAAAGCTCTCCTATGAAAATGCATATGTAAGTGCATGTAAGGGGGATATAATCTTAAGAAGCTATCGTATGCAAGTAGAAATACTACTAGATATCGGATACTGCATATCCATGAACGCGTATGCTGTTAATGGATATACATTTTGAAACGTGCTTTATGCTATCTAGGAAGCTGGCAGTTTCAGCAATGCTTGAAATTCTTTGGTTACGCATCATGTTTCAATTTTTACGAACACCACACAATTGTTCACTATAAAAAAAACATAAGCACACATCTATGCGCATGCTCATACATGCAAACAAAATAATGCAATAAACCATATACGGTCGGAACATTGTCTAAAATACATTTTTTTTATATACGCGAAAAGCCTTTATTTAGTTTATATGTTGTTTCGCTAATGCGGATACCTTCGCCAGATATGCCTAAGCTAATAGAAAATAAAAGAAAGAGCTTTAAACACGAATAAGAAATAATACTGATTTGTTTAAGAGGAGAAAAAAAGTAAACGATAGGGAAATAGAGATAGAAAAATTGATTGTTATTGATTTGAAGAAGGTCGAAAGTTACATCGACCGAAACATTGTGCGAATAAAACTCAAGATATGAACAGTAGTAAGAATAATAAAATTATTAGGAACAAGCAGTTCATCCCGGGTTTGGTTGGGCCCTATAACTTTATGTGCATATGAATATATATATATATATATATATATATATATATATATATATATATATGTTAAAAGGTTTGACTCGTGTTCAAGTAACCTACATCTAAAATTTGAACTGTTTGAACCCAAACTGGGCAGAGGGGTTTGGTAAAGTCTGCAAAAGTCAACTCTTTCAACTTTTATTTCTTGGTAGCCAAATTTTCGCCCGAAAACTTATTAAAAAGCTTGCTGCCTGTCTGAATACCCTTTATGTAAAAGTTCAAATGTTTAGATCCAAAGTTGGCT
>NC_136489.1:115181690-115184190 GCF_053919585.1 Euprymna scolopes | reverse complement strand
TATATATGCGTATATATATATATATATATATATATATATATACATGGGATGGATGCATAAATGCAATAAGAATACTCTCCAGAAATTATTGTATTGGCTATGTACAATTCCCCTCTGATGTATATATATATATATATATATATATATATATATATATAATATATATATGTATATGTGTGTGTATGTGTGTGTGTGTCTTAATGTATCTAGAAAACAATTACAAAGTGCTCAATATCGTTAATAAGAGCATAATTCATTTCAATACTTATACATTTATGCGTTGATTTCTCATCTGTACTTGCGGATTCCGAATTAGACTTTTGGGATACTGCACTTTATCGCCGTAATGTGCCCATTAAATAATTTATCTAAAAGCTTAAACCACGGAAATTTTATGCGCGTGTAATTGTATTATAAACGTATATATCATATAATGTGTATGACTGTAGTATATATATATATTTATATATATATATATATATATATATATATATATATATATATATATATATATATCAGAATAAAATTATCTAACAATCAACTGGTATGGAAACCGTGATTATTATAACCATTTCACGTCATAAATTTTAAAATGTATTGAATGACAAAAATCTTATATATATATATATATATATATATATATATATATATATATATATATATATATATATATATATATATATATATATATATATATATATGGATGTGTGTGCCTATATAGTGTTTAGTGTATTCCTAAGTAGTTCATTTTGCTCCAATAAAACAAACAGGACGAACATAATTTTCCCACACTAATACATGTGAACGCTTAAAATCGCGCTAAAATACCCTTTCTATTCATATATTAAGGCTACGCCAAACGTAACGTAACTCGTGTTACACGTGTTCAGTTTATGGAAGTATTTTACAGACAGTGTTCAGACCGTCCGTCGCAATAGTATTCAGATTACATAACAAATTCACAACATTGTGAAATTTATAATAAGGCGAACATATCTGACGACTTTCACGTTAAATAACTTTAAAAAAATATCTTCTGAATATTTCCGATTAAGCACGGTTTTATTAACTGTGTTTGTTCGACGCAATGACATTGACACACTGCTACTTGTTTAATCACCAAGGTTAAGCGACGCTGGGATGGCCAGTATCAGATGGGTTACGATTTAGGAATAACCTTTATTTGTAGGTGAGCGGCGAAATCTTCCTAGAAAATACAATACACATTTTTTTTTCAACTAATTCAGCACAACTTGCTAATCCAAGCTTGTCTTTATACACTGTATATGAAAATTTCTTTCGCAATATCAAATAAAAACTGTTGGAAAATCAAATAAAAACAATCTTGTTTACTAACACGTTCTTTCTTTCTTTTTATTTATTTTGTAATTTCGAATATGATGCTTAACTTTAAATAAAAATTCAAACCCTCCTCTAAAAATTGAGACATACCGTTTTTCAAACATTTATTTGAGATAACTAGCTGGCGTTAAAATTAGATAGTATTTTTTCTGATAAATTAAACAGCGGAAGATTCGGGGGAGTGTGAAGAAATCCTTGTTAAATATAAGCTCTAGATCACACTGCGTTAAACTTAAATAAGAAACTGAACTCTCACGTAAACACTGAAGAAGTCAAAATATGTAAGATATATTTTCCTGTGTGCGCGTCTGTATGTGTGTGGGTGTGTATGTGTGTGTGTGTGTGTGTGTGTGTGTGTGTGTGTGTGTGTGTGTGTGTGCAAGGTCCGTTAGAAGAACCCCAGCAGAGTGTTCGATTATTAAAAAAAAAATCACATCTTAGAGCATAACACTTATTTATATGCGTGTTACAGAAAATCAAAATACATTAATATCGGCGGTTTCAAATCCAAACAAAGGGTATCAATATCTGATCGTCTATATCGGACTCTCTTCAGCCTCTCACAGAAGAGATTCCGGCATAGGGAATCAGATATTGGTCCCCTTTGAATTTGCAACCGCTGGTACCAATGTTTTTCTGATCTTCTGTAGCATATATGAATATATATACATTCGTATCTATATCAATTTATCT
This sequence comes from Euprymna scolopes, assembly GCF_053919585.1. Lineage (NCBI taxonomy): Eukaryota > Metazoa > Mollusca > Cephalopoda > Sepiida > Sepiolidae > Euprymna > Euprymna scolopes. Next base: position 115,182,135 of record NC_136489.1, on the reverse strand, counting down.
ATTTATCTCTCGCTCTCTCTCTCTCTCTCTCCGTCTCTGTATCTCTCTCTATATATATATATACACACATACATATATATATATATATATATATATATATATATATATATATATAAATATATGTGTGTGAGTGCGCGTTCGCGCGTGTGTGTATGTGTACATATGATTTTAAAATCAATAGCTTAATAGGGAGTAATATGAAAAAAAAAGTTTTATTTTTAATTTAAAGATATTTTACAATATGGGGTTGGCGTGATTTTCTAAATGAGGAGGAGGGGTGATTGCGTCAAATAAGTCTGCCAGTGATTCCTCTTGTAGCAGTTGTATCTGTCCTGTGTTCGCATTTTCACAAGAAATAATGAGTGCCAGTCATTTTGGCAATATCGATTTGTTCATTTTGGAAGAATCATAATAGTAGCAGCAGTTGGGGGGGGGGGGACTGCGG
>NC_136489.1:115039190-115176690 GCF_053919585.1 Euprymna scolopes | reverse complement strand
GTCGAAAGAGCTCTCGAGAAACTTCCGCCTACTATTTTATTTAAAACCATATACAAATTCTGTACCTCTAAACATTTATTTAAATATATATATATATATATATATATATATATATATATATATATATATATATATATATATATATATATATATATAAAGAGAGAGAGAGAAAATGAGCAAGAGAGAGATAGATAAAAATCAATATGAAAGAAATAAGTGTTTGATACGCAGGATGATTATCATGTAATTATCTACTGACTAGCCATATAAACGAGTATATGTCTATAAACATATATACACAATATGTAAGTATATGTGCATACGTATTTAAATAAATGTTTACACACACATATATATATATATAAGCACATATATAATATACCTATATATATATATATATATATATATATAATATAACTTTTGGGGTTGATTTTGCCTTTTTATTTTTACTACCATCCTGCTGCCGCTCTTTCTTATTCTACCATAGTCTCCCCCCGCCTCTCTCTCTCTCTCTCGCTCGCTCTTTAACACACCACAGTCACCTCCCCACACACGCACATATATGTATATATATATATAAAGAGAGAGGCATGTACGGTTATGTATATATAATATATATAAACATATATGTATATATGCATATATTTAAATATATGTGCATACGTATATTAATATATTTATATACATACGTACATATATAATGACTCTACTCATGTAAACACTCACACACACACACACGCATATATATATATATATATATGTGTATGTATATATGTATATATATATATATATAAGAACACCTATAGTATACATATATATCCGCATGGAAGCATATATTAGTGTGCATATACATATTGACATATATGCATACATACGTAGTACACACACACTCATTTTATCGGAGATATGTTGACAACGTAATTTCTGATTAACAGTTTTCATTTCTTTGTAAAAAAATAGTAGTTTCCTATTAGCGAGACTAATTGGTTACTTTTTTGTTTTTTCCTTTTTTTTTTTTTTAGTAACCTTCTCTCGAGTTAGACTTGCGAAATTATTAGTTGATTTTCCGTAGACAAGACGATGATCTGAAATTACAGAGTGAAAGTCGGGGCGACGACTTTCAAAATTGTTCAGCAAAATTGAAGGGCACTCGCTGTTTGGAACTTAAGATGTTTGAGGTCACGTGATGCTTTTTTTTTGTCAGCGGCTTTTTGAAAAACACAGACTGACGGTAATTACGTTTTCTTACGCGTTACTTTGCTCTGCGAGCTTTTTCTTTCTCTTTACTCCCTCCTCTCTCTCTCTCTTTCTCTCTCTCTCTCTTTATATATATATATATATATATATATGTGTGTGTGTGTGTGTGTGTGTGTGTTTCTCTCTTCTTCCGTCTCTCTCTAATTCCCTCCAATCCTTTCTTAATCTATTTCTTTCCCTTTTACGTCTCTGTATGTCTATCTCTCCTCAATAGCGTATTTTTCATCAGACGAACACAAACCAATAATACACATCCATATATACACATACTGGTATAGTTTGCTTTTTTGGTTTTCTTTTTGAAATATTTTCTCGTATCTACACACATTGTTATGGGGGCATATATTTGTTATATATATAAATATATATATATATGTATATATATATATATATATATATATATATACCTATATACCTATATATATATATATACATATACACATATATATATATACGTATATATATATATATATATATATATATATATATATATATATATAATGTAAAGTTATTGTTTTCAAGAGGTTAAATAACCAATGAAAGGTAACGAGATTAATACAAGAGTGCTCAATACTCAAGTAGAGTAAGGTATATCTTTTATTTGTTTTTACATAAGCAGTGGTTTGTTGTTATACAGTTATGTTTCGGTCAGCAAGTTACTAGTAACTAGAGACCTCTTCATGCGATACAGTTGATACCCATATCGTAACACGAACTCAAATCTATACCTCTACAGAGAGAGAGAGAGAGAGAGAGAGAAAGAGAGAGAGAGAGCTATATAGACAGACAGACAGAGGGGTTAAGAGATTGTAACGAGAGAAAAATGTAAAGTAAGATAAGAGGGAACACCAACAATTGTTATGTTTTTTATACTTATTTTATTATTTGATATTTTCAGTTTATAAATTATTGTAAAAATGTTGAAATAGCATGCACTGAGATGCACAGTATGCAGCAAATCTTATATCAGAAACCACAGCAATAGAATGGCCTTACATAAGAGCAGCATTAAAATTGCACAAAACAGACATCTCTGTGTCTCAAAATACGTATATACATGCAATGGGAATAACTTCAATATAATACCGATCTTCCAAACCGACAAAAACGTTTATTTAAAAAAAAAAAAGAAACAAGAAAAAAACTCATTACAAAATTCACCCCCGAATTAAACAGAGCTTAATATCGACACATATACAAACGAAATGGAAAACACACGGGAACACACGTATATATGCATGTATACACCTCCACACATAAATAAAAAGCGGCACATTAAAACACACACGCCCCACACACACACGTACGGTCACACACACAGGCAGAAAATGCCCTCATCTTTTATGTAACACAATGAACAATACTAACTTTACTTTACTACTAATAGAAAAAAATTAAAATCTAAAAATCAAAATTTTATCACAATTCCCCTACCAAAAAGCGAACACTAAACAGAGCTTATTCAAACTATAAGACAAAGCTCACAGTTCAGAAGCCAATACAAGGAAACAGACATACACTTACACAATCTCCCCTACACACGAACACACATACCCAGACATATTTATGGGTCCTGGATATGACCTTAAACTATATCCGATAGTGAAGCCCCAGCTTGCGGGCTTTGGGGAGTGTGGAGCCACCTTTTAATAGATATTGCTCCTAGGTCTACTCTGATTCGGCGTGGCCCACGGCCCTCTGTGGCCACGGGCGACAAGATCAAAGTGTAGTATCTGTTCCGGCAGATACTGCAAGCTATGACTAGCTAGGACTAGCTATGACTAGCAAAGACCAGATGTGGGGGCAACCCCACATGCTTGACCTTTAACCAGCTCCCATTTCCCACCTCTCGGGAGCTGGTCCCCTTTTCCCCTTCCCCCTCCCTTCACTCCTCACATTAAAAATCGGCCTTGTGCCTAATTTGCTCGGTGGGGGAGCAAATAAATACCATCTGTTCCGGCAGATACTACACTTAAGATAATTTGTACCAGTCAATGGAGGGGAAACCCTCTATACTGGGACAATTATTATTTTTGGTAACCAGAGTGACCCCTTTTAGGGGAGCTGGTTTTTACCTCACATTAAAAACGGCCTTGTGCCTAATTTGCTCAGTGGGGGAGCAAATAAACACCATCTGTTCCGGCAGATACTGCAAGCAAAGACCATATGTGGGGGCGACCCCACATATAAGACCTTGGTCAATGTAGGGGCAACCCTTCATACCAATTGTCACTATCCAGCTCCCCTACTCCCCGGGGAGTTGGTCCCCATTTCCCCTTCACCCCTCACATTAAAAATCGGCCTTGTGCCTAATTTGCTCGGTGGGGGAGCAAATAAATACCATCTGTTCCGGCAGATGATTGGCCTTGTGCCTAATTTGCTCAGTGGGGGAGCAAATAAATACCATCTGTTCCGGCAGATGCTGCACTTAAGATAATTTGTACCAGTCAATGGAGGGGAAACCCTCTATACTGGGACAATTATTATTTTTGGTAACCAGAGTAACCCCTTTTAGGGGAGCTGGTTTTTACCTCACATTAAAAACGGCCTTGTGCCTAATTTGCTCAGTGGGGGAGCAAATAAACACCATCTGTTCCGGCAGATGCTGCAGGCTATGACTAGCTATGACTAGCAGGGACCAGATGTGGGGGCAACCCCACATGCCTGACCTTTAACCAGCTCCCATTTCCCACCTCTCGGGAGCTGGTCCCCTTTTTCCCTTCCCCCTCCCTTCACTCCTCACATTAAAAATCGGCCTTGTGCCTAATTTGCTCGGTGGGGGAGCAAATAAATACCATCTGTTCCGGCAGATGCTGCACTTAAGATAATTTGTACCAGTCAATGGAGGGGAAACCCTCTATACTGGGACAATTATTATTTTTGGTAACCAGAGTGCACCCTTTTTGCCTACTTTTAGGGGAGCTGGTTTTTACCTCACATTAAAAACGGCCTTGTGCCTAATTTGCTCAGTGGGGGAGCAAATAAACACCATCTGTTCCGGCAGATACTGCAAGCAAAGACCATATGTGGGGGCGACCCCACATATAAGACCTTGGTCAATGTAGGGGCAACCCTTCATACCAATTGTCACTATCCAGCTCCCCTACTCCCCGGGGAGTTGGTCCCCATTTCCCCTTCACCCCTCACATTAAAAATCGGCCTTGTGCCTAATTTGCTCGGTGGGGGAGCAAATAAATACCATCTGTTCCGGCAGATGATTGGCCTTGTGCCTAATTTGCTCAGTGGGGGAGCAAATAAATACCATCTGTTCCGGCAGATGCTGCACTTAAGATAATTTGTACCAGTCAATGGAGGGGAAACCCTCTATACTGGGACAATTATTATTTTTGGTAACCAGAGTAACCCCTTTTAGGGGAGCTGGTTTTTACCTCACATTAAAAACGGCCTTGTGCCTAATTTGCTCAGTGGGGGAGCAAATAAACACCATCTGTTCCGGCAGATGCTGCAGGCTATGACTAGCTATGACTAGCAGGGACCAGATGTGGGGGCAACCCCACATGCCTGACCTTTAACCAGCTCCCATTTCCCACCTCTCGGGAGCTGGTCCCCTTTTTCCCTTCCCCCTCCCTTCACTCCTCACATTAAAAATCGGCCTTGTGCCTAATTTGCTCGGTGGGGGAGCAAATAAATACCATCTGTTCCGGCAGATGCTGCACTTAAGATAATTTGTACCAGTCAATGGAGGGGAAACCCTCTATACTGGGACAATTATTATTTTTGGTAACCAGAGTGCCCCCTTTTTGCCTACTTTTAGGGGAGCTGGTTTTTACCTCACATTAAAAACGGCCTTGTGCCTAATTTGCTCAGTGGGGGAGCAAATAAATACCATCTGTTCCGGCAGATGCTGCAAGCTATGACTAGCTAGGACTAGCTATGACTAGCAAAGACCAGATGTGGGGGCAACCTCACATGCCTGACCTTTAACCAGCTCCCATTTCCCACCTCTCGGGAGCTGGTCCCCCCTTTCCCTTTCCCCTCCCTTCACTCCTAACATTAAAAATTGGCCTTGTGCCTAATTTGCTCGGTGGGGGAGCAAATAAATACCATCTGTTCCGGCAGATACTGCAAGCTATGACTAGCTATGACTAGCAAAGACCAGATGTGGGGGCAACCCCACATGCCTGACCATTTACCAGCTCCCATTTCCCACCTCTCGGGAGCTGGTCCCCTTTTTCCCTTCTCCCTCCCTTCACTCCTCACATAAAAAATCGGCCTTGCGCCTAATTTGCTCGGTGGGGGAGCAAATAAATACCATCTGTTCCGGCAGATACTGCAAGCTATGACTAGCAAAGACCAGATGTTGGGGCAACCCCACATATCTGACCAGTCAAGTCAAGGATTCGTCACTTGACACTCAGTCCAACAGGTGAGGGGCCGGGAACCGGCCCAGCACCTGTTGGACTGAGGTACACCGCCTGGGTAATACCTAGGATGTCCACCCTCCCAGGCCTTGCCACCGGGCTTTCCGGTAGGGCAAGTTTATTGCTTGCTGCCTGAGGCGCCTCGACCGGGGAATGCCGACGGGGTTACTCAGGCAATTTTTAAAAATTGCAGGAGTGCCCCTCCTTTAGGGGAGCCTGCGGTGTTACCACTTTCCGGCCTTGTGCCACATTTTGCTGATGTGAGCAGCAAATAAATATCAACCCCACATGCCTGACCTTTAACCAGCTCCCATTTCCCACCTCTTGGGAGCTGGTCCCCTTTTTCCCTTCCCCCTCCCTTCACTCCTCACATTAAAAATCGGCCTTGTGCCTAATTTGCTCGGTGGGGGAGCAAATAAATACCATCTGTTCCGGCAGATACTGCAAGCTATGACTAGCTATGACTAGCAAAGACCAGATGTGGGGGCAACTCCACATGCCTGACCATTAACCAGCTCCCATTTCCCACCTCTCGGGAGCGGGTCCTTTTTTTCCCTTCCCCCTCCCTTCACTCCTCACATTAAAAATCGGCCTTGTGCCTAATTTGCTCGGTGGGGGAGCAAATAAATACCATCTGTTCCGGCAGATACTGCAAGCTATGACTAGCTATGACTAGCAAAGACCAGATTTGGGGGCAACCCCACATGCCTGACCTTTAACCAGCTCCCATTTCCCACCTCTCGGGAGCTGGTCCTCTTTTTCCCTTCCCCCTCCCTTCACTCCACACATTAAAAATTGGCCTTGTACCTAATTTGCTCGGTGGGGGAGCAAATAAATACCATCTGTTCCGGCAGATACTGCAAGCAAATACCAGATGTGGGGGCAACCCCACATGCTTGACCTTTAACCAGCTCCCATTTCCCACCTCTCGGGAGCTGGTCCCCTTTTTCCCTTCCCCCTCCCTTCACTCCTCACATTAAAAATCGGCCTTGTGCCTAATTTGCTCGGTGGGGGAGCAAATAAATACCATCTGTTCCGGCAGATACTGCAAGCAAAGACCATATGTGGGGAAACCCCACATATAAGACCTTGGTCATGGAAGGGGCAACCCTTCATGCCAATTGTCACTATCCAGCTCCCCTACTCCCCGGGGAGTTGGTCCCCATTTCCCCTTCACTCCTCACTTTAAAAATCGGCCTTGTGCCTAATTTGCTCGGTGGGGGAGCAAATAAATACCATCTGTTCCGACAGGTGCTGCAAGCAAAGACTAGCTATGATTAGCAAAGACCATATGTGGGGGTAACCCCACATATCTGAACTTGGTAAATGTAGGGATCACCCTACAGACCACAGTTACTATCCAGCTCCCATTTCCCACCTCTCGGGAGCTGGATCCCCCTTTCCCTCCCCCTCCCTCTCTCTCCACATGAAAAAACGGCCTTGTGCTTAATTTGCTCAGTGGGGAAGCAAATAAACAAATACTCTGACACGGCGTGGTAGTACCTGTTAGGGTCCTAACTATGGGTTTAATAGAAACCGACTTGAAAAAATATATTCTATTAAAAATTTTCTTCAAAATCGCTGGATTCGGCATTAAATAACTTGAAAAGGGTTGATATGCCGTAAAACAAAAACAACCAACCAACCAACAGACAGACAAATTTATATTACCAAGTACTAATGCACACCTGACCTCCACACAAGTAAAAAGAAAAATAAATAAATATAGTGAAAAAAGTAAAAAGCAAAGACTAACAACATTCAGTGACCATGTACTCACCCCAGAGAAGAGTGAAATACGCTTGAATATGAAAACATTTTGAAATTTTCCAACTCCTTGGAATATATCTTATCACGAAAATGGACAACGAAAACTCTATTTTACATTTTAAATATTTTACACTTTGATTATGTAACAAACTTTCTGAAGAAAAAAACATGAGAACGTTAGAAACGCGTTAAATTATTTGCAAAAAATATTTTAAAAAATTATTTCAATGATTTAAAAAAAATGAAAATATTAAATAATAAAGTAAGAATAAAAAACATAATAATTGTTTGTGAACCCACTCCTTTTAATATATATATATATATATATATATATATATATATATATATATATATATATATATATATATATATTAACAGTATTTAAAAACTAAAAAAGAAACTAAATAAATAAACTATAAAATAGAAAATCGAAATTAAAATATAAATAAAAATAATTCGTCCCAAACGCTCCTGCACCCACCTTTATAAAAAGTAAAATATATATATATATATATATATATATATATATATATATATATATATATATATATATATATAAATACACCGAGCCTTAAAGAAAAAGAAAAAGAAAACAACAATTATCGCTCCTGATGATAATAGAATCTACCGATGGAAAAAGCTTGAGAAATATATAGCCGGACAATAACTTTTGGGCGCCATTTTTTGTAACATGCCAGCTTGAATTAAAAAGACCGCTCGGCGAATGGAAAAGACATACAGAAAGATAAAAAAAAAAGAATATCTCTGTTGTGTTTAGTCAGACGTGCTTGAATAATGACTTGCTGCCAAAATATATAAATATATATATATGTATATATATATATATTTGTGTGTGTGCATGTATGTATTTATGTGCGTAAGTGTGTACAGAAGCGCATTCCCTCATAGAAACCTCTGATATCTTATCGAAACAAGAAGCAATCCGATTAAAACTACTTCGTTGATGTATGACAGAGATAAGTTTGTATAACATTACACAAGAGTCTATACTCCCTATTATAAATGACGGAACAAAACGTAACCTCTGTCAGTGTTCACCCAAATATTCTTATAAAATCAGTTCTCTATAAATGAAGTAAAAACCATTTCCAAACATGAAAAGTTGACCAAGGAACACAAAATCAATCACTATCCATAGGAAAACAAAAAAAAATCAAAAAGGGAAGTCGAATAATAGAAGTAAAATGAGGGATTGTTTTTCGAGTTCTCGTCATATATAACCGGGGAGGTGGCTGTTGGGGAATTATTTGCTGTTTCCTTTCTCCTAAACCTTTGAAATGATGGTTTTATCCGCCACATCTTTTAATGCGTGACGGAAAACAAATACACACTAATACACACACATAACTAAATGTGGTCGGATCTCCCGTTCTCAGGTCAAGCTACTGACACCTAACTTCTTCGGAAACTGTAGCTCGTAATGTCATGTTTACCGGGAGATCTCCACATGGAATCTCAACGCCTCTCTGTTGAATTCTGCTGTAAAGCAAAAACAAGCTTTGCATGCGCCGGGAAGAAAGACAGACAAAATGAGGGTTGTTACGAGAACAGGTCGCCTGTTCTTGTAAGTAAGTACAAATAGATAGGAAAGTCCGAGGATTCGAACCCGGGAAGCTAGGTTTGGAATTAAGATACAGGAGAATTCGGATCAAGAGTTTAAAATAAATAAGCAGATGTTTGTTGAAAAGGAATTCGTTGTTTAGAAATGAAATTGAAAAAGGAATTTTATGATTCAGTTCTGTTTATGTGAAAAAGGAATTTGATGATTCAATTCTGTTTATGAAAATGAAATTGAAATAAGGAATTTGAAACGAAATAGGAAAATGTTAAACATATTTTAAAGTAGGTTAGACCGAAAATAGGAGAACAATTCGGTGTACAGAATAGGATAGACATGTGAGGAACAGTGCATGTTTTAGACACGTGAGGCATGTCAGGCCACGGGATCGATATGCACGTTTTCTGCTCATGCAATGACGTCACGGCAAAGAGATGAGTTGTCAAAATAGTTAGAGCTTTAGTTAGACAAAAGTCCGTGCCGAGACAGGGTCGAGAGAGGTCGGAAAAGGTCGGACAGACAGAGCTGACATCCACCTTGGAAGCGAAGGTTTAGAAGAAGGAAATCATATAAGACTTTGAACTCCTTGATGCGAAATCATTGGCCGGTCAAGAAATAAAGGACGTCATCATATTTTGTAACCGCATCATTCTACAAACAAAGTATTGTGAATTTGTATTTATAAGAACTTGTGTTCCACTCATCTGTATAATGAACTTTGTGTATGAGCGCCTATAAGTAATGTGCCTTCATCATCTTAAGAATGTGTCTCCCTCTCAGTATCAAGAAATAATGAATGTCCCCTGCTATGATAAAAGACTGATAATCCTCATCTCAAAAATATATTTTTCAAGAAATATGTTATAGAAACACTCCCCAGAACGCATAAATGTCTATCATCTCTTCAATCTATCTCTTCTATCTATCCCCCTCTCAAAGTGCATTACATCTTCCCGACGCTGTATTTAAATATGACTAATATATGTCTCTCTTTTTATATATCACGATCTGAGCCCATCTCTCGATAATATGAACAACAAATATATAATATACGCCATCTCTCTAAATATAACCTCTATATAAGATACACATAATTTGATGCTCGTGTACCAGTCCACCCATACAAGGGTGGGTGTGGAAAAGAAATCGAACCTGGAGGTTACCACGGCGAAAAAAAATAAAATAAACACAACGGATAAAAAAATAATATTGTACACTAGACACAAAGAAGAAATATAAAGACGATTTAAAAATAAAGGAACCATGCCACGAAACACGAAACAGGGTCCATTAAAAATAAACCACGGAGAAAATACTAGACGAAATGAAAAAATAATTAAGAAAAAGAAAAACAAGAAAAACGCACACACACATACACAAAAAAAATGAAAAAAAAAGTAAGAAAACATAAAAGAGTGTTGATATGATGCAAAATAAAATAGTCGTAATGAATGAAAAAAAAATATAAGGAACAGTTGTCATCATACGCAATTCATTCAAAAGATTGCTTATGTTAAGATATTCCGCATATGGGACGAGTGGAAAAGTTACAACTGTTTGTGAAAATCATCGAAATGTATAATGTGACGTATTTTTTTGAAAATGTTTTTATATATTGTAAAATGTCTTAAATGTATGTAAATGTTATTGTATTTTTACGACAGGAATTCAAAGTAATTATTAGGTATATATATTAAAATGGAAATAATTTAGGGGAAAAAAGATGATACTTACAAGATTGTTGGCCTAGAATAAGTTAGAATTTTAGAATGGGACAAAAATAGCAATTAAATAAACGGATATTTTTGAGAATTTTTACAGAGGTGATAAACCAAAAGAGAGATTTTCTCTCTATGATATGAACAACAACAAATATATAATATACGTCATCCCTTCTAATATAACCCTTATTCAACAGGGTTTCTATCTATTAACCATTACAAATCTCATTCAACAATAACATTTATCTGTTCTAATTCAAGTATTTTTGATACCTGCCGTTGTCCGGGATTCAATTACACAATCTTAGCATATTTACCCGGTTTTCTTCAGGTTCAAGGAGGTCTCAACCTCCCCATTGTGGAGACATTCGCTCCCTCAAGACGATCATGTTACAATATGTATATATCTAAATCGTACAAGATGGGTGAACATTTGAGATGATTAGGCGCTGTATGTACCGTGCCGAGTCGTAGAAATTTTTCGGTTGGTATATAATGACGCATTAATGCACTCTGAGTGAGGTACCCCCAGTTTTGTTACCACATCCATCTAGGAGAAAGAGACTTTGATGTAAATACCAGCGGTCTACTGTGTACTCTGTCGTGTGGCAGTTATCTGCACCGACAAACGTATGCAGTAATATCAAAAAGTGTGGGTTGTTCTACACAAAGTCTTCATCACTAGAAACAAATCATCTGTGTGGATTTCCGCACAACTATGTTCTTTTGGCGGAACCTTATACGCCGAAATCGACAGGAGAGTCCGAATATATATATATATATATATATATATATATATATATATATATATATATATATATATATTGGTCTTCATATAGTGTGTAATCTCACTTATACATTTATATTAAAAACATAGCTCCAGTTGATATATATATATATATATATATATATATATATATATATATATATATATATATATATGGTTGTTGCAAAAATAATGTCGTTCTTTCAACTTACAATAAAAACGACCTTATTTTTGCACCAACCTAATATAATTCTCTTCATATGTATAAAGATTTGCTGTCTTAATTTTTTTGCGGTTTTATTGGGGGGGGGGGTAAAATATCATTTAAAATTACACAATTTTTTAGTTTACTATCACTTTTGAACTTTACACAGACAGTTATAGGTCTTCCTAATAACTTACACATTTTTATATATACCATATAAGATGTTATTCCAAAAAAATTATTCACTTTCCCTTTATATATATATATATATATATATATAACCATCCTCATATATGTATATAGTCATCCTCGTACAGTACTGTTTCGCAGCTCATCAGCGCGGCTAGACAGCCAACTGACTCAAACCAGGATCGAAACCCGACCGCCCAATTGACAGTCAAGGCTTCTCACCATTACACTATACGGCTGATGCTGTGTGCGTAATGAATTACCGATATTTTGGCATACACACACACACACACATATATATATATATATATATATATATGCATATATACATATATATCCATATACATATATATGCATATATATACGTATACACACACACACACACACACACACACACACACATATATATATATATATATATATATATATATATATATATATATATATATATATATATCGTTGCGGCGTTCAAATTCTTTGACCAGTTGAAGCCAACACTTTCTGCTCTGGCGATACAAAAGCAGGAAACACTAGGTATGCCCCTAGGTATGAAAATAAATATGTATAGGTCATATGTATGCATATATACATGTAAATATGTCTGTATATATACGTGTTAATACATATAGGCATGAGATAATGTTTTGTTTTGCTTATTTTATTTAGCTATTTGGACTGATGAGGTAAGGAATTTGAGCGCTGAGTTTCCATCTCAGGTTAAAGTACTAGCGTGTTAAAACTTATTAAAGAAATATGATGAAGCGAAATACTCTATCTTTGTATAACGATAAGGTTCAGTGTTTTTTCTCATCTGACATTAATATTAAAAACCCATTTTTTCTATTCAAAACTTATTAAAAAGACCTTTTTAATATACTCAGTCATGAGGATGCGAGCAACTTCATAACATGTTATTAATATGTATAATCCATTGGTAAAATTAGCGTTAATTAAATTATTTATTCGAAATAAGTATTTACGTTCGGGGTGGGCATCACTTAAGAAAATATGTTGAGCATATTCCGTGAAAGTACTTTAAAAGCAAGTAAAAGTGTGCAATATTGCAGCGATGGGACAGGGTTTTGAGCTTGACTGATAGTGAGAGGCTTATTAAATTAGAGGTTCTTTTTGGATCCTGTTTTACAGAGAGAGTCTAGTGGTTGATGTACTATTCGATATGTAACAACCGTACCCCAGGCATAGGTAAATTGTAGCTTTGTAGGTATATAGGATACTAGCATGTGAGAGACGTTTCGCATACCTTAAAGGAAGCCTACATTTTGCAGCAGCCTTGGCAATGTCTTCTACATATTTTCTCCAGTTCATGACACCTGTGAATCTTTGGCTTAGGAGTTTGATTGATGGAGTGCTATTAGCCATGGAAATCAGTGGTTGAAAAGGTTTTTGAAAACTGTTAAATGAAAGGACCTTTGTATTTATAGTATTAAATGTTACCATCCATGTTTGGCATGTTTACTAAATGATGTAATTTATAATGGTTTTGGTAAATAATTTCCTACTTCTTGGGTATAGCGCGTGGTTAATTAGCAAATATTCCCATCTTTGATACGATGCTATCAGGGAAGTTGTTTCTGAAAATCAGAAATAATAATGGTCGAAGGGACAGATTTTTTTAACAAAACTGCTTTAAAGTCATGTATTTGAATAACAAAAATAAAGCCGAAACGACAGGAGACGACGAACTCTGCTGCTGATTCCTCTTTAATTTTCATCAGAGCCCTGTTTATTAGCCTGTGAACATCATACCGCTTGGTGCTTAATATTTACTCCATGGATGGCCCTGCGAGTTCTGACACTATCACATAGCCACAGTTCCTATCATGGTTAGAAAGAGTTCGACGTTATGGTTGTGCTGAATATGAATAAAATGTATTGGTCAGTCTATATATTTTAAAGGAGCTTTGATTAAATGTTTTTTTTATTATTATTTTATTGGCACGGGAGAGAGGAGTTGCAAGCGAAGAATTTAATGATTGTTTTTTTCGAATACTGAGGTGAAAATGCGAAACTAATCGAAACTAGCCTATGAAAATAAAGCATCGGATCAATTAATATATCGATTAGTTAGGCCTATGCAAACCGTGTTAATTAGTGAAGGAATCCGTAAGATACAAGCAGGCGCTTGTTCGATTTATTTTAAGCTGATGTGCCCCCTCTCAACGACCTGACATGATATGCAAATATATTTATTTCCTTCGCATTCGCATCGATTTATATCACTTTTCTATTTTCAGCACGAATGTCATACGAGGCACAGGGTCATGACCCCGTGCCAGACTTTTTCGAATACAGAATGACGTCTTGCAGAGGGCGAGATATATTCGAGCTGCTTTTAAGGTTGAGTTGGTCAGGAGGATGACGGAACATTCGACTGGAATTGACACCGATAAAGAGACTTGGACTATAACCAGAGACAGGCATATTGATCACACACATAAAAAAATAACTGTAGAAATAGAGAAAGAAAGAAAGAAATGCAGAAATATTGTTTTTATCCAATATAAAGCTGAGGTTTTAAAGCTGTGAAGGAGTGTCAGAAGAGAGATGTTGTTCAATTTAGTTGAGAGATAAACACAGTTATAGAAAATTGGAGACCTATGTATGTATATATATATATATATATATATATATATATACATATGTCTGACGAGGACGCTCCACAAAACGTCTGAAACGCGCGTAAAAACGGTTTCAATGACTTAAAAACATTATTACAATGATCCAAACATAATTCTCAATGAAAAACCAAGACACGGAATAATAAAATAATGTTAAAAAATACACATTGTTGGTGACTGCTCCCTTATTTAAATATATATATATATATATATATATATATATATATATATATATATATATATATATATATATATATATATATATATATATATATATATATATACTCTAAAGAAGCTTTGAATAAAAAAAATGCAAAAGTAAAAATAAAGAATGCACTTTAAATTCCCGAAACGAAAAAAAAAGTTAACCTATCGCAGACTTATATAACTACTTAACCCGTCTGCTAAAATAGTTTATAATGAAAAAAGAGAATTCATTTATATAAGGATGGAAAAACAAAACAAAAACAAAGCATTACTTAAAGTTGTTAAATAGAAATAGACTTAGCATTTGCATAAGCCGATTTCGTAAAATTCTTAAATTTTAAAACAGAATTTAACTACATGAGGATGAAAGGAGAAAACCTTAACTAAAATTTTATAAATAGAAAACGGGGATCATCAGCTGCTTAACATGCAGCTGTTACGGATATTTAAAAACATATATATATATATGATTTTCAAAGTCACAATATTAAGTTTTCCTAGTTGATAATTTATAGCGTTTAAAAGGGTAACAATATTATTTTGTTGGGGATTAACAAATGTCTGCATTTTTGGTCACTTACTCATCAGTAATTATTATATATAATAGTTAGTTATGGCAGTCGGGCCATGTGCATGACGACGTTTTCTTCGTTATTTTTTTTAATTGACTCTGTGATTCCGTTGATGACCGTGAAGCCTGATGCGTGATCTACACTGCTTTGCACAGATAGAACACAGGAAGACAGGATTTGGGTTTTGATGATGAGTGGCCGCCGCTCGTCGGTGTCTCACTGTGCGACACTGGTAGCTGCTCTATCATGCTCGTTGTTGAAGAAGGCCATCCCGCTATCACACGTGGAGCGCCAAGTTTCTCTGTCCGCTGCTGATGCAGTCTATGTAGCGTTTTCAAAGTTTTTATGATGTATTTGAACTCTTCGGCCAGTATTAGAAAACACGCTATGCGACATACTAATCAAAAACCTTGATTCTAGCAAAGCAACTGGCCTTGACAGCATTCCTATCATAGTGCTGAAAAAGCTTCATCCAGAACTAGCTCCCATACTTACAAAGCTGTTTAAGCGCTGTCTTAAGAAGAATTGCTTCCCAACACACTGGAAAATCTCATCAGTATGCACTGTATTAAAGAATTCAGGCGATCGTTCATCTCCCTCTCAGTACAGAGACGAATAAGTCTCCTGTGCGTCATGAGTAAGTTATTTATATATATATTTTATAGAGAAGTAGTCACTCACCACCGCAAAAAATAACCTTCTAAGTGATAGGCAATATATGATTCCCGTTCTGCTAGATCTACAGCGGATGTGCTTACGGCTATTTCTCATAGGATCGGCGAAACTTTCGATGGAGGTTTCCTTTCTGGGACATTTGCTCTTGATATATCAAAGGCCTTTGATAGGGTATAGCATAAAAGTCTACTACACAAGATTTCCAGCTATGGTATAGCTGAAAATGTATTTTCAAATATTAAATCATTTCTCTCTGATAGGTTCACTCGAGTAGTAGTTGATAAGTAGAAATCAGACGCTCATAGTATTAATGCTGGAGTCCCTCAGGGGTTCATCCTGGGCCCAAGTCTCTTCCTGATCTACATTAATGATCTTCCAAATCACATCCTTACATCATTCGTAGACATTTTTGCCGATAACACTACCATCTATGGCAGTACATCAAAGGCTGTAAATGACCAGGTTTTCTCTGATTCTCTCTCCTCTGATCTTGAGCACGTGGTACGATGGGGAAAAGTGGCTGCTTACTTTTAATGCATCTAAAACCAAACTTCTATCTTTGCATCATCAACGCTCTGATCCCACCTTGCATTAATTAAAATGAATGGCTCTTGTCTTGGGGAGGTTCCATGTTTTTGCAAGCTTCTGGGCTTGACCTTTACTCCTGATCTACAATGGAATACGTACATCAAATCCGTTGCCAAGGTCTCTGGAAAAATGGTGGGATCCTTCTATCGATCCAGTAGATATAAACCTGCTGATGCAATTCTCTACCTATATAAGAGCCAGGTACTCCAAGTGTAGAGTATTGCTGTTCTATCTGAACGGGAGCTGCAAGGAAGAGCTTATCCTGCCTTGATAGAGTTCAGAATAGACTTCGTAGCCTAATGGGGGATGCCCCTTTCTCTTCCTTGCAGACTTGAAGGCGGCCATATTGTAGTCAGCGAGAAAGTTTCTTCCTCACAGAATAGACGTTGTGAGCCTGTTTGTTTTATTCTTATTTTCATGGCAAGTGCTCGTCTGAGCTCCAATATATGGTCGCCCCTCGCCAAATATTCACGAGAAACACTCGTCTAGCTGAAAACACTATCAATGATTCCCCCACTCTTAAACCTAAACGTATATTCCATGAACAAAGCTTCTTTCTTAGAACTGCACACTTATGGAACTCTCTTCTGTTTACCTGCTTTCCAGCTGACTACAACATGGCCGCCTCCAAATCCAACGTAAACAAGTTCTTGATGAACCGTTCCCCTTAAGTAATCCAATTTACCAAATTTCCACTTCTAACGATTACTATATTATCCTTTTGACCACTGTACACTCTTTAACGCTTATCCTCGGATGGCCTCTGGGCCTTGATAAGTGGTGGTTCCCTTGTATAAAAAAGGAAGAAACCAATTATCATGGGTGTTTTTATTATGGAATCATTTTTGAATTATCACGGCTATATTCATTCATTCAAAAAAAAAAATCCAGAAATTGCTTCCTAATTTTTGTAAACATAAAGGCTAATGACGTTAAATAAGTTCATTATCTATTCTAAAACGCTATATACCCTTCGAATACTTACGGCTTTTTTGTGTTCTGAAATAGAACAGATACACCCATTTCGAGTTATAAATAAAACAGTATATTTTCAAATATTTTGCTGGCGTTTATTTTATTTTTTTTTTTTTGAAAATAAATCATTTCAAGGAGGTCTTGAAATTAAGACTAACTTTGAACATATAACATGGTCTGTTCATTTTTCCATCTCTCTCTCTCTCTCTCTCTATATATATATATATATATATATATATATATATATATATATATGTGTGTGTGTGTGTGTGTGTGTGTGTGTGTGTGTGTGGAGGGGGCCAGAGACTGTTGAAAAATCGTTAGTGCTCCATCGTAAGTATTGCGAAAACTAAAATACTAATTAGTTATATAAAGAAAACAATTTTATATGAAACTATAAAATTCGATACTTACCGCCGCTGTATGACCCATTATTTCTTATTATCTTTCGCTAAAGAAATACTAGAAATCCATACGGTCTTTTATTAATACTAAATGCCTTCAGTAGCAATGGAACTATGGCCCATTTAGAGAATAAAATGTATAGATCTTTTACAATTTATACCATATACACAATATGCATATATATATATATATATATGCGTATATATATATAGAGAGAGAGAGAGCGAAAGAGAGAATATATATATATATATATATATATATATATATATATATAGAGAGAGAGAGAGAGAGAGAGAGAGAGAGAGAGAGAGATAGAGATAGATAGATAGATAGATAGATAGATAGATAAGATCAGTATTGTCCGGGAATTATTTTACTTATATATTTGTTTCGCTCACGGACCCTTTACTTGCTTGGTCCTAGATATGACCTTAAACTATATCCAGTGGTGAGGCCCCAGCTTCCGGGCTTTGGGGAGTGTGGAGTCACCCTTTAATTGTCATTGCTCCCAGGTCCACTCTGACCCGGAGTGATATTACCTATTAGGGTCCCAACTATGGGTTAAATAGAAACCGACTTGAAAACAACAAATATATTCTATTAACATTTTTTTCTTCCAAATCTTTGGATTCGGCATTAAATAACATAAAAAGTGTTGATATGCCGTAAAACAAAAACAACCAACCAACCTTTATTTGCTTATTTGCTCATGACTTTTTTGTCAGCAAAAATTATATTATTGATATTTTTTGAAAGCTAATACCATCAAAAGATATACATACCATTAAATATTGGTAATAAAATATATTGTGCGTATTTACGAGCAATCCGGCGCCGCCCGTGGGTCACAATATCCAACAATACTCTCTTAAACTTATTACCTCGGTTTATCTTTAATTTCGGGGATTACAAACCAATTTAGATAGCCTGATGTAAACGTTAATAGATGAGTGAGATAAGTTGAAGTTTTACATTAAATCCTACAGATTTGTTCTAGATGAACATTTTCCAAAATACGTAGTTTGCCTTTTTGTAAAAGGAGATTATAAGTCGGCAAAAACTTTTGTCGTGATATAATAGGTGAACTTGAGAATATATTCTAGTATCCATTATATCTTTAATGTTAAGGAATCCAGTGTCAGCTTGGTTTATCTGATGGCTGTTGTTATTTGATAGTGTTTTAAGATATTTTGATGTTACAATTGAATTACAATAATCTGAAAACAGTACTTTACTGCTGTAATCTTTTTGTTATTCTTTCTCCACAGGAATTTGTGTTCATTGCTCATGTACTCCACTCTCCATCAACACTCTATTTATTTTCAGTATAAATACACCGAGTTTACCGATCTGTATATCTAGTCATGAATAAGCGTTCAATAAAATCTGGAAATAGAAAAATTATTTTTTTTCCCATGTGACTAACACATTGTTATTTCCGTCATTATTAATCGATTGTGATTTATTCTTTAGTTTACTTTTGTAATTTTTTACTTGTTTCACATCTTTACTTTGTAAAATAAACACACGCACGTCCTTTCTACCTCTCTATCTCCTTCGCACTATATACACACACAGACCGACTCACACATGCACACAGACACCCACACATGAACACATTATATATATATATGTATATATATATATATATATATATATAGCGAGAGAGAGAGAGAGAGAGAGAGGGAATATTTAGAGAGGGACAGCATATACACACATATATACCTATATACATGTGCGTGAGTTTATGTGTTTGTGTGGGGGCATAAATCGAAAACAGAAAAAAATTATTTTTCAAACACTTGATCAAGATGGCTGGCTTGAAGTAAAAATAGAAGTGATTTTTGAAGTTTAAGTGGGTTTATGACTGGATAATAATGTGTTTTCTTTACATAAGAAATATTGAAGAAGGTCATTGAAGAATAAAGACAAAACACTCACGCATACAATTTTGTCGTGTTATTAAATTCCATGATTGTTAACATATATATATATATATATATATATATATATATATATATATATATATATATATATATATAAGTGAAATTGTCTCTGTGTGTGTGTCTGTCAATTGTCAATCTACAGACTCGAGATGTAACATAAAGGGTACTGAGATTTTGGAAAATCCTTTTATTCAGTTTTCAGCCAGAAATTAGGTTGTCAAGGGGTCAACGTTCGACGATTTGACCTTTGAAAACTCTACCAAACTCCTCCGCCGATCTAAACATTTAAAATTTAAAAAGTTGGTTTGTTGGACATGGATCAAACTTTTTAATTCGATTTGAGCCCATAAACAAAAAAAGTTAAGGGGTACTAATTAGGGCTAACGTTAAATATATATATTGCGGTCTCTACCAAATTACCCGGCCAATTTTTCGTCTAAACATTTGAAATTTTGCATAAAAGGTATTTAGATATGCAGCAAGCTTTTAATCTGTTTTTGGCTAGCAAGAGGGTAAAGTTGAACGAGTTGACATTGCAGACTGTACCAAACTCCTTCGCCGATTTTGGGTCTGAACACTTGAAATTTTAGATGTAGGTTACCTGGAAATGAGTCAAACTTTTTCATATATATATACATATGCACATAAAGTTATGAACAGTACATAGGGTCCAAGCAAAGTCTGACTGGAGTGCTAGTATATATATATATATATGCTATGAAAATATATTTATGTCAAGTAAAGCAACACGGAAAGGTTTTTGTTATATTCAACATGGAACTTAGAAGGCTTAATAGCATTATACCTGATCATTTCTCTTGAAAATGAATCACAAACTTTTAATTGAGTTTACTTGCCATGAATGCATTTTTATATTGCTACTAGATTCTACTCGTGTAATGAGCACTTTTGAAGTAAATATCGAGAATATGTGTAGGGCAATAAATGTCTTTATGATAGTGTACCTGCGTGTACATGAAATAATAATGAGTTATATATATATATATATATATATATATATATATATATATATATATATATATATATATATATATATATATATATGGAGAGAGCAGGAGAATAAGGTGAAGGGCAGAAGAACGAGAAAGAGAAAGAGGAAGATAATGCGCATAGACGAACACTATGCAGTAGTAAAAATTGTTTAAAGGGATTTATTTTTATAGACGGAAGGAAGTGCGGGCTTCAGGGAATAGACCAATTATTCACATATCGCAAATAGAGGATAAGGTATAAGTGAGATTAATATCAAGAGAAAGAGAGAGAGAGAGAGTAAAGAGAAAGAGAGAAAATGCGAAAGTTTAAAGCTGACGATTTTGCTGAAGTAATGGATGTTTGGAAGGGTTGTTTTTATAGACAGAAGGACGTTCAGCAACAATGAATAAGAATATATAGGCACAAGGGAACGAGTGCTGAAAAGAGATAGTGTATTAATAAAACACATGAAAAGAAAGAGAGAGATATAGATAGATAGATAGATAGATAGATAGAGAGAAAGAGAGAGAACAGAATATTGGTTTCAGAAAGGAAGAGAGAGAGAGGGGGGAGTGAGAGAGTGGGTTCAAAGGTCAATATCCAGATCTAAGAAATATTTAGAAAGGTTGTTCTGCAAGGTTCAGGGATAGGCACACTAAGCTGCACACGGACATACAGATAGCAGAGAAAAATAATAACACTTATCTAAAATAGATGAGTATACAGAAATACCATCCCTTCAATGGATCCTAAAGTATTCTACCGCAATTTTTGTTAATCTGTAGCATCTCCTACGTATTTTTTTTTTACTGATTTAATTTTTTGAAAATACACTTCATATTTCTCGCGGTAATCTGAAAGCTAACACCGTAGGAAAGGAGATACGTAACTTTTTGAAAACAGTTCTATATTAACTATAACATGTTATAATAGTCCTCAACACACTTCGGAGAGTTTCTCATGCACGCAAAGTTAAAGAAAGCAATTGTATCTGGGTATATAAACCGATGCAAAGGGCCAGAGTGTTTGGTAAATAGTAAGGAGGCTAGGGTTAAAATCTTGGTAGAGTCAAACCAAGAAAGAAGATCGGTACCGGATGTCTTTTGCTTAAACGATCAACTTCAGATGGTTATGGTAAACGGTAAGTGCAAGAACCCCGAGAAATGGTTGGCTGCTTCTCCTATATTTCGGTCCAATAACTAATTAAAAGGACAGTTCGGATAGCGCTCGAATACAGTCGATCTTTATTTACTCTTTTTATATGAATCTAGAAAGCCACTAAAATATATGTTGAGTTCTACAATTTTGCTTTGTCATAATATTCTACGATCTATTTTTAAGTCAAGGGTATACATCCGATGGTGATGCTCCGGTTTACAGCAGTTTGGAGTGACCGCCTCGTTACTACTTCTCCCAGGTCCATTCTCATTCGACGTGATAGTGTTCATTCCTATTTAGTTATTAATCTATTGTTTCTTATGCGTTAATTCCGAGGAATTATAGAGCTTTGCCTCCATTCGACATGATAATATGTTTAGTCTACTTAAAAAACCTGTTTTACATCGATCTTTCTGCAGGATGTCTGATCATCTCCTCATATGTCTTTTGCTATTAAGCTAGCCGGCGACTTCTAACGCAATGGCAAGTTTCACTACGGATCGCATGTTCAAGACATCTGAGGGGCTAACGTTCCTACAACACTCCAAAATTCATCTTTAATAGTTTTTCATACGTGTTGTTCTTTTTTGCTTTATTCCAAAACACTATCAGGTACTCAAGCTGCCACATCTCGCTACCAGTCTAGACATCAAACTAAATATCCGTTAGTGAGACACAATTTGAGATCATTAAGAAGTGTGAAATTACTTATTAGATGCCATTACGCTCATATCAATTTTAATACGGAGCTATTTTACCTACCTTTAGCCGAATTATACGTTCAATAAAATTGACCAGTTACATACTAATTACTAGCGCTATGACATCAGAATATTCTCATCGCCCTTTTGACTCTTGAGTATATATCCGACACAATTAGACAATTAAGTTAATCAACTAACAACCACAACATCACTCTATATAAAAGCATATAAGATATCAACGATTACACACTCGAGAGTCAAAACAACGCAAAGAATATTCTGTTGTCCTAGCCTCACTGATTTTTGTTTTACATGGGGGTCACCACTTATCAAGGCCCTAAGGCCACTCAGGGATAATGGTTATTGCGTGTACAGTAATCAATGAGATAGTATTATAGTAATCATTAGTATTGGGGGTTTTGATAGAGTGTCTTACTTAAGGGGGCGGTTTGTCAGGAGTTTGATTATGTTGGACTTGAAGACGTCCAAGTTGTAGTCAGGTGGGAAACAGACAAGCGGCAAAGAGTTCCACTGGCGTGCAGTTCTAAGAAAGAAGCTTTGCTCATGGAATCTACGTTTGGATTTAGGCACAGATAAAGAGTGGGGAAAATTATTGACAGTAGTTTCAGCCAGACGGGTGTTTCTCGTGAAAGATTGGCGAGGGGGGACGAGGGATTGGAGCTCAGACGAGCACCTGCCATGGCAATAACGATAAAACAAATACAGGCTCGCAACGTCTCTTCTGTGGGAGAGAGGTTGCAGGGAAGAGAAAAGGGCATCCCCCACTTAGCCACGAAGTATATTTTGTACTCTGTCAAGGCAGGATAGGCTGTTTTTAGCAGCTCCTGTTTATCTTCCTTTTATCGGCTTTCCAGTTGATTACAATATGGCCGTCTCCAAGTCCAATGTCAACAAGTTCTTGATGAGCCGTTCCCCTTAAGTAATCCAATTTACCAAATTTACACTTCTAACGATTGCTATGATATTGTCCTTTTGGGCAATGTACACTCTTTAACTCTTGTCCTCGAGTGGCTTTGAGCCTTGATAAGTGGTGATTCCATTGTAAAAAATATTCATTTAATTTTATTTTGGACAATTTTGCATTGTTTAGTAATGGAGATGAATATTCATGCAAAAATGTTTTGTTTCATTATGTTAAGCAATGCTGATTCTTAATATTTGTCACACAATACAAACACGTTAAAGATATTCATTAATATTCATGAATGGTCATTTAATCATAGGTAGAATAGAAAGACAAAGTCTCATTGTAAAGGATGAAACAATAAAATTGTCGCTATAGAAAAGACGACATGATTGCATTTCCGTTTAATGAAAACCGGATCTCTTCTTTTTGTTGCACACTATCTACTAGTTAACTAGTTGTGTACAGATCCCAAGAGTGATAGGAGCCTTCTATAATGTCTATGACACAATGTTCAACGAGCAAGATCGGAAATACGCCGCTGAGCAACTCATGCTCTCTACTGATTAAAGCTATGACAACAGGATCATTGCCAGCACCCTCAAAATGCATGTCTGGATTACCAAGTATTTCAGAGACGTGCCCAGCGTGATGAAAAAGTTTCAGGTCACAGTTATCATCTTTAGTGTGGTTTCTAGTAAGGGTCACATCATGCTACCTCAAATTTTCGAAGTTGGCTTGAAAGTTAACACCAAAGTGTGGTGGTCCCCCTAGAGCAATGAGGTGGCCGCTGGCACACCCTGAGTGTGTGGCAACAGGGCCTAGCTCCGACCAACAAGTTTAAAGTAACCTAGGTTTGGCTTCAGAAGGAGTGCTACAACTTTGTACTTTTCTCTCACTGGGCCCCTCCTCACCCGACCTGAACCCACTGGACACTTTCGTTGGGTCATACATCGAGAACATCACATACATGAGCTACCACAATACCAAAGTCAGTCTGATCGCCGCCATCCGCCGCGTATTCGATCAGCATACTCCTAGTTCCGTACCCGTAACAAGGCGGTGATTGAGGATGAAGCCGGCTACATCGAATAGATATAAGCTCTACTACATAATTAAATTACCTCAATTGATTTTTTCTAACGAAAGTTGTAAAATAAGGCTGTAGTGTTGTTTTCTTTAGGGCGACAAATTAATCGTTCCACCCTATAACATTTAAAATAACTTTAATGTGCCACCTTCGATGTGATGAAAATAAAAGGGAATGCAGAGAAGAGGTTAGTAGCAAAGTTATAAGTTCATAAGTCCGGACGACAAAAACGATCAGAGAGCTAATGCATAACACTATGTATAGAGCAGTTTAGAGTTTCATGTTATGCTGTGAAAAATAAGGTGGAGATGAGTACTCACGTGTCTGGGGAAGCATTCAACTAATCCTACGCGGGCGGCCATGTTGCTGAGTATGTATAGATTGGGAGGAGTGGTGAAAGGAACTTTCCCTTTGTTATAAAGGTGGCCTCAAACCACTCTGCCTCGGTGTGGCTAGCAAGTGTTACAAGTCTAGTTGCTCCTGCTGGCAGTTCGGTACTTAGTTACTTTCTACCATCTACTTCTACCTATATACCTCTACCAACCTGCTCTCCTGTTACCTGACCCTGAGGAAAGGATCGCAAGGGCGACTCCTTTGCAACCCAGCGTGATTCTCCGCTCGACTTACCCCTCTCCGCCCTCAACGGGATTTTTTTTTAACATCTTGCAAAGGAGATACTCTTCCCTTTTCTGACACTAGTTGAATGGCACGCAACAGAAATCGGATTTGGGGGATTGGTTGATACAACAAGTGAAGAGTCCAATTACTTTCATCCTGATGGACTCCTCTAAGGATGATCTCATGTTGTTAAAGCAGTCCCTGACTCAGAAGATCCTGTTCCGGATCAAACAGTGCCGCAGCGACATAAAGCATCCAACATACAAGAGACTCAGGAGGCAAATAGAGCAACTGATCGATGAATTGGGAACATGCGTGAGCCAACTAGACTGCCTCGAGGGAAGGACCTTTGCCGAGAGCGAGAGCCTTTGGGTACTTCTGATGAGTAATTACCTGGACACTTTGGCGGAGTTGGATTCAATCTTCGAGCCACCTAAACCCCCTCTCAGTTTGGAATCAGAGCCCCAATGCTCTGGAACTTCATCGATCCCTGGAAGGCCTACTGCCTCGTTCATTGTCAAGCCCCCTCAACTACAGATTACGGGTCCTACCTTTAGCGGCCAAGAAGTGGCGACTGACCGTTTACGTTTCTGGAACTTCTTGACCAGATTCGAGAACTGCGTGGCCAGCATGGCCACTGATGCGGAAAGATTAAATTTCCTAAAGTGTTCCTTGACGGATAGAGCCCTGCGGTTGATCAGTCACTATAGCTTCACTGATACAAATTATGCTCGGGTCATGACAGTACTCTAGAACGAGTTCTTGGACCTTGACAGTACTATTGACCTGATTGACGTGGTGCAGTTAAAATGTGGAATTCTCCGATCTTTTTGTGTCGGACCACACGGCCAAAGGGTTTGCATGCTAAGATAGAATTGCTAAGGGGCTTGAACGGAAAACCGTGAAATGGTAGAACTGCTGTGCCGTCGGGAAGCTGAAAACTAGAGAAACGTAGCAAGCGCCTTACTTTATCAAATCTAGTCTAGTACCTGGTTCGCGGGAGAGATGGCTCCGGATTGGCCAAATAAGAAATGAAAATAATATTGTTCTGTACAATTGTTGACATAAATTATAAAAGAAACAGATGGCATGACATTTTTAAATTGTGAAATAAAATAGCCAATTTAAAACCGTAAACAGACAGTCATGTGTTTTTTTTTTGTTTTGAGAATTTATAGAGAGGAAATGGTTTTAATGATTTTAACTGATAAAGAACGACTATAAAGCGAGGTAATTCGTTTCTCATTAAATAATGTTTGCCACGTTTTCTTGCGACACCAAACGTCAGATAAGTAAATTAATATTTAGGTATAACAAAATATTGATACGATCTCAAGAAAATTATCATTATTTCTCTGAATATCTATTTTAAAAATGAGTCATTTAGCGCACTTATAAGATTAGAACATCAATTTATATGAAAATGTCCTTATGGTATGATTGTACTCTACTCTATTATGTGAATCAAACGATTTTACCAGATATTTTGTATAGAAAATATTACGATGAAGTCTCGACGCACTCTCAGAAATGTCTTTATGTAACATACAATTATTTTCTTTTATAAATACACAGTCTTGCAAATATACCACTGTATTATCATTTTCAGTCCTTTAATGGCACAACATTGGCGCCCAAGTACTCGGACCTATTCAAACAAACATACGCTAGGTTTATATCGCACACAACACGGGTTGTGGTTTACGGTTCACATTTATTTTGCTAGTCCACTAGATTGTTACTATTTCCTAATCCTAGTAAACAGTTTCTAAAAATATGGTCCGAAATTTAAATGTAAGAAACAAAATACGGAATTTACCATTAGTTTTATACATAAATTGTTTGATCGTTTCTGAGTCGTTGCCTGTATTTTATCAAACAACGAAACTAAAATCTCGTTTAGTGAATTTCAATCTTTTGAAAAATTCAGTAGTGAGACATAATAAGATCGTGTCGCACCATACGTAAAGCAATGGTCAGGCAGAACGGTTCGTTGATTATAAAGCGAGAGTAAATCCACTTAAAGGGCATCAGTCCACTCAATATGTTTGCATGTATATAGGATTATCTCAAATAATAATGTTTCATTATCTCTTACATAATCAAAAGCAATGCTCGTTAGGAATATTAAAACATTGTTTAGTACACAACTGACATCAACATAAATGCCACGTGATAAAATCATGGAAAGGAGGATTCAAGGTTTGAGAATTGCTTAGAAATTATAGCGGGACATGGTTGGTGGAATGATAGCATGCTACGGCGTGGATTATATAAAGTGTTATGTTTAAAATTTTATACAGATTCTCGAGTTTAAAAGAAAGATTCCCGAGTTCGACAGGATAGCCCTGAAGAAAGTCGCAAATTACATAACATTCAATGTGAGAAAAATGGTCCGAATAATTCAAATGATACAAGATGAATTTTCAAAGAAAATGATAAATTTATTGTAAGTAGAATTTAGATTACCTACTTGACACATTCCCTTTCATAATTTAACTTAACTCCCAAACCCCAGACTGAAAAAGGAAAATGCGGAACGTCCTCTTACTTTGACAGTCAAGTCATCTCGTATGATTTCCGATCTTATCTTGATTGATGACGAAACTTTTCAATTATTTTTATACATTGCTCAATCTGCATACTTTAACATTAAAACAATACAATGTTTACAATTTACATTTTAATTCCAACCTTTCAATGATCCAAATAATCACGACCGCATTCCAAACACAAGATATATCTACACTCTTGACCGACACCTTATCATCTAGTATGTACTACCTGTTGACTATCCTGCCTGTTTCTTATTATCCCGGTTAATATTGTTACGGGTTCTGGATATGCCCTTAAACTATATCCGATGGTGAGGCCCCAGCTTGCGGGCTTTGGGGAGTGTGCAGCCACCCTTTAATTGTCATTGCTTCCAGGCCCACTCTGACCCCGGGTAGTAGTACCTGTTAGGGTCCCAGCTATGGGTTTAATGGAGACCGACTTAAAAAAATACTCTATTATAAATTTTTTCTTCAAAATCACTGTATTCGGCATTAAATAACCCGAAAAGGGTTGATATACCGTAAAACAAAAAGAAACAAACACAATATTATTGCAGTGATATTTAGAAAAGAGAGGAGTACCAATCTTGTGCTTCAACCTCGTGTCATAATGCATGCAATTCAGTTTCTATAATCTATAGAAACATTTAATTTCAAAACTTGTATTCATACGCTGGTAGTTGCACATTCTCGCTGTACACCCTCTTGTCTGGCTCTTTTAAAGAAGGTATGCTTTCATGAAACCAAATCTCCTTATTTACACGTTCGAAAAAACTAAGTCGAGATGAAGCTGATGACAAACAGAGGAGATTTATTTTACTTGATCTTTGTTCCAATGGAAGACGAAAGATCCATAGTTATAGAGATCGGTAATCAATGTTTAATCATATGTTGTCAGCCCATATTATCTCACATAAATACGCCGCGTGCTCAGACACTATGTCATACAGTTGGACAAGGTGAACCCGACTAACCTTATATTTGTTTTTTATTCTGCATGAAACATTTGAAATATTACTGGATTTACTTGCACAGAATCTAACGCAAATAGAAATAGGAGTGATCAAGATTAATATTAACTTTTGCGACACTATGTAAAAATGAGGATCGTATGGAGCTTAGAATCGCAAAAAGAGGAAGAACGAAAGTTCATAAGCTCTTATACAAATGTATGGTATTATTTACCTCTCATTGAATATGTATATGAATGCGAGTATCTGTGCGCGTGTGTGTACATCTATAAATATAAAAGCGAAAATGATTGTATGTGTGTGCGTGCGCGCGTTTTCGTGTATGTCTAAGAAAGGCTTTTTTTCCGAGAACCGATCGATCGCCTCTCAACTTCTCAAACCTTTTTATATCACGCGTAAATGATAATATCTACGAATTAACAATCGGGGTCGCCTGTCTATTTAATTTGCCTGACTTTGAAAAGATAAATATTCAACAATTTTCGATCGCCGCATGTGTATTAAGCTTTTTCGTATAAAAAAAGAAGTGAACAGACTCGCGGTAAATAAAACACTGTCCCGCACTCAAAGTTGACGTCATAAACTCGTCACAAACGGGCACCTCCCAAGTCGCGCGTTTTTTCCCCACACTTTATTATTTTCCAAATGCGCGTCAAGGCTTCGTTTTTTTTTTAAACAACCAACGATTTTTGTTTTCATTTACCCAAGAACACACACACCTACAAACACCCGGGCAACGCCGGGTACCCCCCCCCCCGCTAGTACATATATAAAAGAGAATGGTAGTTTGCTTGAAGCATTGTTGGAAACTATTTATTTAGGAAGGGGAGGTAGCAATGCAAAAAACTGAAGAGATATATAATATATGTTTAATCTTATCTTTTAAGCCTATATCATTTTCTTTTCAGGTCAACGCGCTTCGTGTTCTGATACTTGAGTCATGTGATATCGTATACATTTTATTTAATTCCTAGACTCTCGCAGTTCTTTCTCTTCTGTTCGGCAAGATGACACTGCCTAACTTTATATTTGTTAACCATTTCATATACTAGTGACTTTAACTGTTCGAGTAGAAATGCATTTGATTACATAGTGGTCACGTTTGTGACACTATGTGAATATGAGGACGTTATGGGCTTAGACTAGCGAGGGGTGATAAAAAGAAAGATAGGGTCATGATTTAAAAGTAAAACTCGTATACACATACCGGGTATTATTTAGAGCTGACATCTGCATAGTAATGGGGCTGCATCTGTTGGAATTTCCATGCGTGACAAGAGATTGGCAGATAATTGCGTAAACGTTAAGACTTTTGAGAGATTGGGAGCGGGGAAGGGTGATTTTCATCGTATTAGTTAAGTACGTAATGGTCTTGTCACTCAGGGGGTTAGTTGGGAAATTTATCACTGTCTGTTAAGATATAATTAACATTTCTTCAGAAGGTTAAAGTCATTAACTTAAGGCTTTCCCCAGAAATAATGTTGTTAGCGAAAATGATCATTTCTCTGAACTTGACTTCGATTTATTTTCTTATAACTATTTTCCTATAATACAGTATGTCCAAAAAGCCACTGAAGTATTAAAAATCTTTGTCATTTTACCAATAATGATGATTTTTCTCTATTTCATATATTTTACAGATAATATTTTGTAAATTAATTAATGCTAAGTATAGCATTGAGCAATATACGCATGCTTCGGCAACATTATCTCTCGCTATCGCAATGTCAAATGGCCACCACGTTATCCAGACTTGACTAGCTCAAACCTTTTCTCGTGGGGATACCTTAAAGAAAGAGTTTATGTTAGAAAACCCCAAAACCTGAAGGAATTGAAGGAAAACGCCAGGGACGAAATAAGGGAGTTAAATCGAATTCCAGAGATTCTGTAATCTGTCATCAATAATGTTTTGAGAATAGCACAAATATGAGAAGCTAAAAATGGGCAACATTTATGTTTCATAAAAAGAAGATTGTTTGAATTTTGCATTTTTTCAAAATTCTAAATGTCGTAGGGAGATTGTGTTAAAATTACAGAAATATATCCTCAAAAGTAAAGAATCTATTTAAAGTTCAAAACCCTTCAGTGACTTTTTGGACACTGTATTTACATCAAAGAAAATACATATAATTATTTTTGGTTTTATGATTGAGGTTTGTTTGAAGAAAAAATGTCCCAATCACCCGTAATTTGTAATTAACTCATTATGTTATTCTTCTCTTACTGATTATCTCTATCACTATCAACTTCTCTAAGAGTATGTTTTTGACTCGCCAAATACATATATAATGTATATAGTGACACTTTCATTCCCTACTGTTTTCTTCTTTATTAGCAGTCAAAGTTTACTATAAAATTATAAATAAAAAGAAAATATCACCCTAATATTAATACTATTTAACGCCTAGCTGGAATGAGAAAGATAGAGCAAGAAAGAGAGAGGGGGGGGGAAGAAAGAGAGAGAAAGCGGAAGAAAGAATAAAAATATACTCCTTTTAGATGTTGTCTTTTTTAAGTGACAGGTTTAACGATCTCCTTTTTTTCTTTTACATTTTGGGATTTTCACGACTACTATTGACAATCTATATATTAATACGATAGCGTGTGTGTTATTTATTTTGTGTGTCATGCCTACATGCGTGTGACTTGTTTAATTGTAATTCACTTCCATTTCTTGTAATAAATAATTTTACTAAAAATTCTTCATAAGTTTTCGTTTAGGTTTCCATTATAGTTGACTAGCTTGGCTACCCGGCGTTGCCCAGGTGTTTATAGGTGTCTGCTGAGCAAAATAATTTTTAAATAGGTAGTAGTAGACAGGCAGGCAGGCAGGCATGCAGGCAGATTCAAATCCGGAAAAGAAAGTGGAGGTGTGTCTAAGAGTGTTCGTTGAGCAAAAAAAAACAAAAAAAAAAAAAACAAATAAATAAATAAAGGAAAAAATTGCGAGCGCTAAAGAAAAAAGGTCGTAATAGACATGCAGGTGGGCAGGTAGGCAGGCTCAAACCCGTACTCCGAAAGACGAAAACAAAGTGAAAGAAAAAACTGACGCGTTACCTGTTGCGCCCATCACCAAACCGGAATTGACGTAGGTTTAAATTAAGACTAGACAATCGATTTTTTTTCTTTTCCTACTTAGCGGTACAGGTTAGAGCTTGCCTGCCTACTACCACATTTTTTTTTTGCTCAACACACATCTCCAAACACCCGGGTAACGCCGGGTACCCAGGCTAGTAACATATTTAATGTGTTGTTTATAGCTTTCTAAACGTATTCATATACTTGATTTTTAAATTATAAATAAACTTGGTTTCTCGAGTTTTATTGCCAGTAAACACACTACGTGTTCAATGATGGAGTTTCTATTCACTTGGTTCTCCACGAAAACAGAGTTTGACACAAGGTCGGTTTTTATGTGGGGAACAAACACAAATTAAGCGCACTACGTTTACCTTAGAGATTTTCCAAACAGTCGCATTGCATGTATATTTGTATATCTGATCATTTTGGCTCCCAGATATTTCTGTTTATATATTAGGATTCATCAAAAAAAAAAAAAAAAAAAAATTAAACAAATAACAAAACATGGAAGTATTTTTTTTTTTTATTATTTTATCAAAACGACAACGACCGCGACGACCGGGATAAAACATAATAAAATCTTACTGTTGAAAACGTGACTAGATTTAAAAGGTTAGCTCCTGGTTAGTTATGTTTTCTAATAATTATTATGCCGAAAAAGAAAAAAAAATACTTAAAAACATTTCCGCTACATATTTCTCTTTATAATATTGTTCAATAAATCTACTTTTTTTTACAAGGTGGTCACCACTTATCAAGGCCGGGAAGTCACTCAGGGATAAGGGTTATATAAGTTAATTTTTCTTTAAAGTGTAGAACATGAATTAGATGTATTCAATCAATGTGATGACGAAACGATTAAGTAAGAAAGGAATAGCAATAAACAAAATTAAAAATAAAATTTCCCAAGCAACTTCGAGTAGACACAGCTTCTCTCTCTCTCCCTCTCTCTCTCTCTCTCTCTCTCTCTCTGTTTCCATCTCCCTCTCTCTCTCTCTCTCTGTATATATATATATATATATATATATATATATATATATATCACCCTCTTTTCATATTTATTTATTTTGTACAAAGGAATCACCACTTATCAAGGCCGGCAGGCCACTCGAGGATAAGTGTAAATGAGTATACATAAGTCAATGTGAGTATAGCGTAGTAAACATAAGTAGTGGAAATTTTGTAAATTGCATTACTTAGGGGAACGATTCATCAAAAACTTGTTTACGTTGGACTTGAAGACAATCAGATTGCAGTCAGCTGGAAAGCAGGCAAACGGAAGAGAGTTCCACAGGCGTGCAGTTCTAAGAAAGAAGCTTTGTTCATGGAATCTACATTTAGGTGTAGGCACAGATAAAGAGTGTGGGAAATTATTGATAGTGGTTCTGGCTAGATGAGTGTTTTTTTTTTTTGGAAGTTTGGCGAGGGGAGAGCGTAGATTGAAGATCAGACGAGCACTTGCCATAAAAAATAACGATAAAGCAGAGACAGGCTCGCAACATTTCTGCTTCTGTGAGAAAGAGGTTGCAGTGAAGAGAAAAGTGCATCCCTCACTAAGCAACGAAGTCTATTTTGAACTCTGTAAAGGCAGGATAAGCTGCTGCTAGTAGCTCCTGCTCAGACGTGGCAACAGTACTCCATCCGGGTCAGAATGGACCTGGGAGCAATGGTAATTAAAGGGTGGTTCCACACTCCCCAAAGCCCACAAGCTGGGGCCTCACCACTGGATATAGTTTAAGGTTATATCCAGGACCCCCATTGAGGGATTTTACCCTCTGCAGGGGGGCAGTCGGTGTATTCTGATGCCCCACCGACAGGACCAGACATTTCAGGATGACCGGAAACAATTTCGACATAAGCGAAGAGCACATACACGCCTTCTATTTCAAATGGTCACCCATCTGGTATTGGTCAGGCCCATCGTTGCTTAACTGACGAGGTCCGGCGTGTCAGCGTGATTATGATGTGTAGGTATATATATATATATAATTTGAATGAATTGAAATGCTGGAATTTCAGCAGAGTTCTCTGTGAGTTGTACATAGCTCTACTACTATCGATGGTTCTGTAAAGATACGGAGGGCCATGTAGCATAGCTTTGAAATAAATACGCTGCAACTCACCTCTATCACGGTAAAAAAACGTTGGATTTTAGGAGAGTGACGTAGTTGACATTGTCGTCGTCGTCGTCGTCGTTGTTATTGTTGTTGTTGTTGTTGCTGTTGTTGCTCTAAAAAGAATGTCAAATTCCTCTAATTGATGTAGAACACAATATTTGCACAATGCATCTATTATTTTTGAATCACCTAGAACCATTACTGATATACATATATGCACACAAACACACACACACACACACGTATATATATATATATATATATATATATATATATATATATATATATATATATATGATGAAATAATGGAAATAGTATTCCGACAAAATAGAGAAATAAAAAGGAACAAACCGTATTATGTGTTCATCAACGTTTCGTCTTTATTTCGAGATTCATCCAGAGGAAGTCTCGAAATAAAGACGAAACGTTGATGAACACATAATACACTTTGTTCCTTTTTATTTCTCTCTCTCACTCTCTCTCTCTCCTCTTTAAATATATATATGTGTGTGTGTGTGTGTGTGTGTATGTGTGTGGGGGGTGCATATATGTACATATACATATGATGCGTGTGTCTATATATTTATATATACATAAATATGAAAATAGAGAACGAGAGATAGATAGATAGATAGAGAGAGAGAGAGAGAGAGAGAGAGAGAGAGAGAGAGAGAGAGAGAGATGGAAACAGTGTGAGAGAGAAGCTGTATCTACTCGATGTTGCCGGAGAAATTTCAATTTCAATTTTGTTTATTGCTATCCCTTTCTTACTTAATCGTTTCATCATATTGATTGAATACATCTAATTCATAGTCTTTATTCAAAGAAAATTAACTTAATGCCGGAGTTTACCGAGACTTTGTTAGAAACACCTTCTCTCTTCCCTCCACTAACTTCCCACTCCCTCTCTCAGTTCTATCTCCCCTCTTGCCGCCTTTTGGCGCCACCTCTTTTTGGCGCCAAAGTCGGCTCCCCACTTTGGACGCTGATTCCACGTCACTTTTTTCAGTGAATTTTTTTAAAAGAGTGACCCAAAACGGACACCCCCAGCCCGGGGGCCACCAATATGGATACCCTCAGCCAGGGGCCCACCAATATGGATACCCCCAGCCAGGGGGCTACTGCTCCCCAAGAGGACGAATCCCCAACAGGAGAAAAAACAACTGCTGATGGGGCGTACCGCCCGGGTATGACACCATTGGACGCTCCCCAGGAGGGGGAAAATTTAACAACAGCTCCCCCCGAGGGCGACTCCCCCCAAAGGGGAGCAAAACCAAAATCGGTCGTAGCATCTCACTCCAACCACAAAAAGGAGGAGGTGCCGGACCAAAAGGACAATAAAGGGGACAGCGCTCCCCAGGAGGGCTGCTCTCCCAAAAGGGGAGCAGATCAAGAAAATGAGGGGGCATACCGCCTGGACCTCACAAACGAGGAAGGGGCAGATGGCCTCAACGTAAACAAAAAGGATCATGCTCCCTAAGAGGCCGACTCCCCAAAACGGGAAGCTGCTCCCGAAAAAGACACTAAAAAGGGAGCCGCCGCCCAAAAATGTGACACTCCCACAAAAGGACTGACCAAGACATCTGGGGAGGCAGGAAGCGTCGCCAATAAACAGGCAGGGGTTACTTCCATAAAAGACCAAAAATGATCTAACCCCACTAAAGACCCCATACCAACACCAACAAGAGGGTCTGCGTGGGGGAAGACCGTAGAAAAACAACTGTCCCCTCAAGAGTATAGAGACCTGTACCTGACAAAGTACAGACAATACATAGAGGGGGAAGATATAAAACCCATACCAGGTGCCTGGGAGGCGATTGAGGGCAGAGTCCTGTCCTTTGCCATATCCGATATACCGGAAAACCGCCTCCTAGGAATGAAGAAGGAAGACATGGCGGGGCCTCTCCACAAACTTAACATCCCAGTACTATACCTGTACCAGAGGAGCTTCGCTGTGTGGGACATCCTCCTACCCACCAAGGATGATGCGGAGAGACTCTCCCTCCAAGAAATAAAGCATGGGAGAGTCAAACTAACACCTGAATACCAGGGCAAGAGAAGGACTCGGATGCAGGTATTTAATGTGCCAACCCAAATACCTGCGGAAGTATTAGGATGCCTCTTCAGCCAGTACGGTGAGGTAGAACAGGTGACCCCAGTACGGTCAAAAACTTGGACTCACCTGGGCTGCTACACAATAGCAATGAGGCTGAAGAGGGAAGGTTTTCAAGCAATACCACCGCTGCTGACATACAAAGACGCCAGCATAACGGTAGTGGTGGAGGGCCGTCGTCCACACTGTTGGTTCTGCCAAAAGCAGGGCCACATGGCTAGGAGTTGCCCCCAAAGGGTAACCCCTAATCCAACAACCCAAAAGGCGGTCACAACCCCTGAGACAACGCCCGCACCAAAACAGGCGGCAACAACCCCTGCAACTGCAGCACCAACCCCAGCTCCAAGGAAAACCCAAACCACCCAGGAGGCCAAGGGGGAAGAATGGAGCACGGTAGTGAGACAAAAGCGGAAACACATAATCCCTTCTGCCACCGTCCCACCACCAGCCCAAAAATCGAGGCAGGAGCCTCTGCAAATGCAGCAACAACAACAGCCATCGCAGCCAATGCCGCGGAAACAACTGCAGCAACAACTACTGCAGCAGCAAAATCAGCAAGTGCAGCAGAAGCAGCAGCAGCAATGACACCAGCGAGAGCAGCAACAACAAAAACAGCTGCAGCAGCAAATAGAGGAGCAGACACAACCAACGGTCCCCACACCAATCGAGACGGGGATCAAGCGGAGAAAAGACTGTTCCTCTGAGGATGAATCCGCAAGTGAGAGGGAGAGGAACTCAACCTCACCTCTCCCCGGTTCATTCGAAAGAATGAAAAAAAAAAGAAAAACAAAAGAAGAAAAGAGGAAGAAAAGGTGGCCCCCACTCCCTGTGAACATACACCACCCCTAACAACAAAATCCACTTCCACCCCCAAACCACACACTGCACCAACACCAGACACCGCACCAACACCAGACACCGCACCAACACGAGACACCACACCAACACCAGACACCGCACCAACACCAACACCAACACCAGACACCGCACCAACACCAAACACCGCACCAACACCAGACACCACACCAACACCAACACCAGGCACCACACAAACACCCGTCCCCACACCAAGGCAAACTGAGCCACTACCCCAAAAAGAAAATGAAAAGAATGAACCGAGGGAGAGGAGAGACTCCTCTGCCTCTTGCAGACCAAAGGTCCTTGCCCCTGAGGAACTATGTAATGTAGACCCTCTATCTGTGGCCACAGACATTTCCCATCGGCAGAGGAAAAACTTAAAACATCTGCTCGATTACAAAACGATAGAGGGGAAAGATGTAAATATCCCCTCAAATTTCCCGGACGCCCCACTCCTAATAACTTTTGTCAGAACTCCA
This sequence comes from Euprymna scolopes, assembly GCF_053919585.1. Classification (NCBI taxonomy): domain Eukaryota; kingdom Metazoa; phylum Mollusca; class Cephalopoda; order Sepiida; family Sepiolidae; genus Euprymna; species Euprymna scolopes. The sequence goes on along the minus strand of NC_136489.1, from coordinate 115,139,152 downwards.
GAGGCCTGCAAGACCAACTTGTGGACAAGGCTGCAGGCCGCTGAAGGGGCGTTTCCGGGAATTGAACTGGTGAAAAAAAATGACCCTTCTCTTGATGAACTGTCAAAACAATGCAAGGGAAGGGTCCCCGTGTTGGTCCATCCGTCACTCTACAGGGCCATAAAATTAATTTATCCTTTGGACGTCGGCGGCATTGCGAGAGAAGGTCAGGATATGAAAAACCTGACCACCTTGAGCATGGCACATAACGTCGGCGTCCTCTCCCCAGCTGACTTCGGAGCTGAGTGTGACACACCCTAAGGTAGGTACCATGGCTTTGAATTTGGCTAGTTTGAATGCGAGGGGCTTGAGATCACCGGGCCGGGCGGCTCGCCTCCGGCACGACCTCTTGTCCCTGGGAGTGGATGTGGCTGCGATTCAGGAGACGCATTTCGTTTCCTCTGTGGACTGTCAGGTGCTGGCCAGAGATTTTGAGGTTTTCTCAGCATATGGCAGCCCGCGGGGGAAGGGAGTTTCCGTGCTGGTTAAACGTACCCTGTCGGCGACGGTCGACGTTGTCCATAGAGATGCGGTGGGCAGGCTGGTTGTGGCCGATGTTGCCGTAAAAGATTCTGTGTTTCGGGTGATCGCGGTTCATGCGCCCAGCACCGCTCGTGAGAGGGTCTCATTCTTCAGTCAGCTTGACGCGTTTGTAGATTGTCGGAAGCGGGTAGTGCTAATAGGAGATTGGAACGCCATCTTAGACCCCGAGATAGATAAGGTAGGAGGCGATGCTAGAGGATCGGAGAGGTGCTAGTCCAGCCTGGCTGATCTGATGGCTAGATGCGGTCTGGTCGACAGGTTTCGGTTCGAGCATCCGGGGCGGGAGATGTGGACGTGGACCAATAGCGTTTCCTCCTATCCAAATACCTATTTGGACAGGATGTTAGTTAGGAGAGGCGAAGTAGACTTCTTATCTTGTCCCACGTTCACTTGGCTAGGCCAGACGGACCATAAATTAGTTATGGCCCGGCTGAAGCTAGGAAATAGGCCTAAGTTAGCGAGGTACTGGAAGTTAAACACCTCCCTTCTGGAGATACAAGACTTCCAAGATCAGTTAAGAGAATTGATTAAAAAGGCACTAGTGGGGGCGGTTACCGGGAGTGAGTGGTGGTTAGGTCTCAAAGCCAAGATCAGAAGCTTCTCCGTCAAGTATGCCCAGCGCCTCGCACTAGATAAGGCCAAGACGAAGAAGCAGCTAGAGCAGAAACTAGCCCAGGCCACGGGGGAGGGTGATAGGGTTAGTCAGGAACTAGCTAAGCAGGACCTTCTACGCGAGACTAGCGAGCGTTACGAAGGCCAAGTAGTTAGAGCTAGGCTTAGAAAGATAGGCAATGAAGCAGTCAATTCTGATGCAGACGTGCGCCGTGAGGTTTCTAGGCGTGGCTCGGACAAATACATTGCGAAAATCAAACATCCGAATGGACGCACCCTGGAATCGACTCGGGAGATCTGCGAGGGGTTTCGAGAACATTTCGAGGAGCGTTTTACGCAGCAGCCAGATCTTCCGGTCCTTGAGTTTAGCGACTATTTGGCTGACTCTCCCCGCCTCGAGGCGGTTAGAGCGGCTGGTTGCGAGGGCCGGGTGACGGAGCGGGAGGTCTTTACTGCGCTGAAGCAGGTCAGCTGTGACAGATCGCCAGGACTTGATGGTCTGCCATACGAACTGTACTTGAGGCTGTCGCCCATGTTTCTGCCTCTTCTGACGGATATGTTCAACCATTGGTTTGCTCAGGGATCCATCCCAGGGCAGGTGACTAAGGGAGTGATCACATTGCTGAAGAAAAGTGACGGGCATGGAGGGGAAGAGTTAGACGACTACAGGCCCATAACTCTGCTAAACACAGAGTTGAAGATTTTGGCCAAGGTCCTGTCGAATCGGCTGCAGGTTGTTATCGACGAGTTGGTTGAACCGGAACAGAACTACGCTGTGAAGGGGAGATCGATTCAGAACAACTTGCACCTGATCCGCACGATCCTAGAGGGGGGAATAGATGACGACACGGAAGCCGCGCTGATAAACTTAGATCAGTCCAAAGCTTTCGATAGGGTCGACCATCGTTTCCTGGCATCTGTCTTAGAGGCCGCCGGTTTTAAACCGGACTTTTGCAAGTGGATCTCCATAATGTATCGACAGCCCATGGCTGTCGTGCAAATCAACGGAAAGCGCTCGAAACCCTTTGTTATCTCTCGATCGGTTCGTCAGGGTTGTCCACTGTCGCCCCTGCTTTATGTCCTGGCTTTGGAGCCTCTTCTCCGCAAGCTGAGACATGGGGAGGCAAATTCGGCCCTGCGCGGAATGGCTCTGCCTGGCGGCTCAGCTGCCAAGGTATTCGCGTTCGCCGATGATGTCACGATCTTCGTGTCGGGCTTCAGAGACATTGAGGTCGTGTCGGAGGCACTCACACAGTACGAAAGAATCACGGGGGCCAAGATAAACCGCAACAAGTCGGTAGGACTGCGGTTGGGGGCATGGAGTGGCAACGCAAACCTCCCTGCGCCCTTCAGCTGGACAGATGGCCCGGTCCGGATCCTCGGCGTGTGGTTCGGACCGGGTCTCCAGCTTGACAAGAATTGGTTGGAGGTACGGTCAAAGGTGGAGGCTGCAGTCAATTCGTGGCTTCCTAGGAAACTTTCCTTAAAGGGTAGAGCTGAGGCGTGCGCCACTTACGTCTTTCCTCTCATCCTTTACCGACTGGCCGTACTTCCCCTGCCTGCACAACACCTAAAAGCTCTTGTCGAACTCTTGTCCTCGCTCCTTTGGGACAGAGGAAGACACTGGGTGAGCAGACAGGTCTGTATTCAACGTCCGTGTGAGGGAGGTTTGGGAATGCCGGACTTGAAGTGTCATCGAGATGCTGAGAGGCTGGCCTTCCTGAGCCACTATATGCAGGATGACCAACCGTGGCACCCCGTGGTTACTGCCGCCTTCCCCGACCTCGTTCTTGACCCTTCCATCGAGAGCCGTCGCAGGCCGCGGGGAGAATCTGCCTACATGAAAGAGTGCCGAGCCGCGCTAAAACGACTACCAAGGTCCAGTGACCTTGTGACTGCTACCCGTAGGGAACTCCACAGGGATCTAGTGAAGGGGGCCGCTGACGACCCGCTATGCGCGCGTTTGGGGTGGCAGCAGAGTGAGATCCGCTCCGCGTGGAGCTGGGCGCCAGGTTCGAGTCATCTGAACAATTCGGAGTTCTCTCTGACCTGGCGATTGGCCCGAAATGCACTTCCACTCAACAACATACAATGCAGTTCCGGGTTTTTGGAGTCGCCTGATTGTCCCCGTTGTGGGACAACGGCCGTAGAAACTACGGATCACGCTTTCTTCGATTGCCGCGAACTCCGCCAGTACTGGTCGTATGTCAGCGGAGTGACGGCTCGCATCGATCCTGAGCATCCTCGCCCAATTACTGTATCCAATGTTGTGGACAACGTGAGGCCGCCGTGGGACCGGGAAAGACAAATGGTCTACGTTACGATCCTGGCCGTGGCGAGAATGGTGATTTGGACGTCGCGTCTGCAAGGTTGCCGGGGGGTGTTGTCTTTTTCTGATCAAGATCTGATCGCGTTCTTTAAACACCAACTACGGGTGAAGATCAGATGTGATAGAAGAAGGCTGCATCGCGCGGCATTTGACAGAAGATGGATACATGTGGCAAGTCTGTGTGTAGGAAGAGGAGCCAAATTTGAATACGTGTACCACGCCTAGGTGTGGAACGCGCAGTTCTGTAAAGTAAAATTAAACAAGTAGTCTCTCAGCTAGCTGAGTGTGTGTTCCATCCCTCCCCGATTAGGAAGCCTCCAAGATCCCCATCCCCTCTTACCTGCAATTTTTGTTTTCACCCCTTCCTCTAAATTTTACCCATCTTGGAGAAAAAGAAATACAAACTAACCTCCATCCCTTACCCACAAAAATTTTCTTTTCTCCATTCACCCCCATCTAGAGGGCATCCCCACCTAGAGACTGACCCGCAGAAGCGAGGTTCCTTTTACAAACCTAGTGGAACGGGCAGTCTATCAATTAGACGGGGTTGGGAGGGTCCTACTAATCACCTTTTGTTTTTTCTTCCCCCGCCCTCGACACAAATGAATTATTGTTACCATTTTATTGTTATCTTTTTTGTTTTTACACGTCAATAAAAAATGTTTTAAAAATTGGGAGTTACAAGGACGTCCCCCAATATGAAAGGGTGAATGCGGTATTATGGTGAAAGAAGATACTAGCTGGGAGAAACTTCTGACTTTGTTTAGTTCTGGAGTGACAAGGATGACCAACGACCCCCAAAATCCCCCCTTTTGAGTTGGCCATGTGCCTAAGTTTTTTGTTCAACGTTAATTTTGAATGTTTTTTTTTAACATGAATAAAAGATTTAATATCTCAAAGTGTAGTATCTGTTCCGGCAGATACTGCAAGCAAAGACCAGATGTGGGGGCAACCCCACATGCCTGACCTTTAACCAGCTCCCATTTCCCACCTCTCGGGAGCTGGTCCCCTTTTTCCCTTCCCTCTCCCTTCACTCCTCACATTAAAAATCGGCCTTGTGCCTAATTTGCTCGGTGGGAGAGCAAATAAATACCATCTGTTCTTCAGATGCTGCACTTCTATTTTTTGTTCTCTTTCGGTGGAGGAGAAATCCTTAACGACTGAGACAATTTTTATTTTTTTTACCTTTTCTCCACGCTAAAAAACGACCTGGTGTCTAACTCTGTCCCGTGGGAGGCATAGTAAATAGGTACAATCACAATTGAAAGCGGCTGTGTTACATCCGCGGAATCCATCAAGACGAACTAACTTGTATCAGAAAAAAGACTTCAATTTCTTAGCTAAAGTGTCGTAGTTGGAAAAACACTTCTATTATATATATTTGAAGCCAAAACAACGCATTATTACAAAATAAACGAACATTTATTTTGTTTGAAATTTATATTGAAATTCATAACCATATTTTGAAGCAAAACTTCATCTTCAGTATGTCTTTCTTTCTTTCTTTTGCCATGTTCTTGTCGAAGCAGAGAATCAGCAAGTAGAAGTCCGTTTGCTGTTTTTACGGTAGTTTTTTTTTTTTAATCTCGGAACGGTGCGTTGGTCACGCGGGATTTACGTTAAGATATTTGTTCCTTAGAAGTGCTGGTTGAGTTTGAATAAAATAAAATACCTATTATATACGTTTGAACACCCGCGCATTATTCATTGAATTATATTAAAATTTGGGTTTCTTTTTATCGGGCATTTTTACACGATAAATAGACCAAAATTATTTCCTATTATTCATTTCATGGTTTAATATTATGTCGGTAGTATTTAAGTGTTCTTTGTTCTTGTTTTTCTGGACTTTCTAATATGTCTACGTTACTTGTCTTGTGTAATGCACTGACATATATCTCGGCAAGCAGAGATATACATTTTTGTGTATATGCTTATAACAATAGTGCCCCAATGCTGAGTGCTAGATAGATAGATTGATAGATAAAGAGGAGGAAATAGAGTGAGAGAGAGAAAGTGAAAGAAAGAGATAGAAAGAGAGTGAATACTTTTTTAAAGAATGACTATCATGGAATGTCGAAAAATAAAACATTTCCGATATTTCGTTTCTCGGTCGGTGAATTCACGTGATTTGAGAGAACAAGGCGCCTCCGCTGAATCATTAGTAAAGTAAAAAAAAAAAAAAAAAAAAAGGCAGCGGTGGAGGGGCAGCGGTGGAGGGGCAGCGGTGGAGGCGGCAACGGCGGTCGCAGTGATGACTCTGCAGATGGCCGATCTAGTTGGGACGTACAGCCGGAACAAAAAATCGATAAGCGGTTTGTGGTTTGGTTGGCGAGCGATAGGTGGGCTGATTCGATGGCGGTGGCGGCATTGGTTTACTAGGGGGAGGGAACTAGATATGAGGGAGGTGCCGCTGGAACTGTGGTTGGAGGGTGGCGACGACTGGATCAGGGTAGACGGCGATTCGCCAAAGAGAGACAGCCGGGACGAACCAGAGGCAGCTATACAGAGGATACATTTCTTACTTCGGAGAGAGCAAGATGTATACATGAACAGACGAACATATTTAAGCATATTTCTTTGAATTAATATATATTTTATATAGATGTGATTTGTTTACTATTCCTTATCAGGTTTAAATGTCAAACACACACACACAAACATACACACACGCACGCGCGCACGCGCGCACACGCATATATATATATTATATATATATATATATATATATATATATATATATATATATATGCTTCAATGAACAGCAAGAATAATTCCTGTTTGTTTCTCTTGTGATCCTCCCCCCCCCCTTTTGGCGGGCTAATATTCGAACGTTCTGTTTGAGTGTAGATAGAAATTTGTCATAGTTGCGAACGTTTTCAATTTCCATGAATCGTCTTCAGGCGAGTGATCAATGGTAAGTCTTTGGTGGGAGCCGTATGTAAACTCACCATTACAACCCTTACCCATTAGAACAGGCACACCACTACCCACCGCTCGTACACCAACTCACAGTCCAGAAAGGGCCTTACTACTACCCCCTCCCATATAAATTATATACATAAAAAATAAAAATAAAAGAAACTTAATAAATAAGTAAAAAGCAGCAATATATATAAAAAACAATAATAAAAAAATAGTTAACACAAAACTTTAGATTTAAGCTATTCAAACAGAAATAACACAAACAACAAACGCAAATAAATTAATAAATAATAACAATAAAGAATTAAAGGAACAAAATGTCCCATCTATTACCATTTATAGTTTTATGAAAATAAATAAATCAACAACTCCTAAAGAAGGTCAACCCAGTGCCCCCCTTCCCACCTATCTTTCTATTCCTGACAACCGCAACACTAACCTAAACATCAACAGCCGACTGAGAGCGCACCATCCCGCACCATCCTGCGCCCCCTGCCCTCATCTCTCACATCCCACTCTTACTTCTATCCTTCATAAGCTGACCGGCTCAAGCCTACTAGCGACTTTGTGACCTAGATACGCCAAGTAATCCCACCTAATACATATCAGCAAGAAAAAAAAAAGAATAATAATAAAGACAACTAAATAGACAGAGAATATACAAAATTAAAAAGAGCTCACGCGAAAGCAACAAGTTATGAAAAATAGTTAAATAAAAATAAATAAAATATATATACAAAATTTTTTTTTATGAAAAAGGATAAAAGAAAACAGGTTAATTACCTAATCAGACTATGCATAAATCCCCTCCTCACATTTGCTCCGAGGTTACACACAGCTATCCAACTTCCACTCCATCATCTAACATGTTTTGAATCGATCTGTCACGTCTACCATTTGAAAAGGGAAGTTTTTCCGAAATTAATAATGGATATTGTCGCAGACATAATAAGTAAGACATTTGCATCTAATACAACTGAATAAATATATGTATATATAGACATATATGTATGTACTTATTGATTTGTAAATCGCCACTTGTTTTCGTCTCCTTTCACCAACAACGACTATATTTCATTCCTCGCATTGTGATAGCCTTCTAAATCTCTACTACATACCTATCCCAGACAATGCTTCAAGCAAACTACATATAAATCATGCATATATATATATATATATATATATATATAAGGAATGTAAAAATACCAGCGGTGGTTGACGTTATGTTTTGAGAAAAATAGAAAAACCGAATGAAATTATTAAAATAATCAACGTTTCGTCCTTATTTCAGAGGACATCTTCAGGATAATTGAAGTAAAAATGCAAGAAAAGAAAAAGTCATAGATCGTACGAAAAAGAGGACAGTTTTTGAATCCTACCCATGCCGGGAAGGAAAAACATGTGTGTGCGTATGGGAAGGTTGGGTTGTTCGATGTCTATATAAACACTTTTAAAAATGCGTTAAAATAAATATGTACATTTTTTTTTCTCCTGTAAACTTATTCATTTTGTTGAAATATTTAAGGAAAAACGGTTAGCCAGAATCTGTTTTGATATTTTGTTCTTTGATTATTATTTTCCCTATGCTAGGGGTTAAATAGTAGAAGCCTTTTCTTTGCGTAATAGTATTAGTATTTAATATTAGTGCTGATTCTAAAAGTCTTCTTTTAGCTCTATCTATCACGTATTTAATAATTTTCGCTTGATCTAAATAAAATGAATGATCGTGTTCTGCACAATGGCAAAAGAGTGCATTTAGGGCGTTACCATTCCTTATATCTCTTCTGTGTTCGTTAAGTTTTAATTTCAATTTTCGCTGTGTTTCACATATGTACGCTTGTTGACAGTTGTTACATGGGATGGAATATATACCGGCATCGGATGTGAGGGTTTTGGGAGAGTGTTTGGTAGTTTTTAATGCCTGTTTTATTGTTGAGGAAGTTGTTTGCATCAAGTGAAAACCAAGTCTATTAAGAGTGTCGTAGATTTTTTTTATTTTTGGTGTGGGTAGGAATGAAAAGATGTCTGTTTAATAGTGAGGTATTTGTTTTATTTTTCTGTGTGTTTATGTTATAGTGTATTTTCGTAGCTTTTTTTCTTTGCGTAAGAAATGAAATAGGATGGATACTGTAGTTTTCTTAAAACATTCGTAATATATTGAAATTCATCATTAAGATATTGGGGACTGCATATTCTAAAGGCACGCAAGAAAAAACCAATAATCATGCCAGTCTTTATTTTATCATTGTGGTGCGAGTAGTAATGAATATAATCGTTTTTGTGTGTAGTCTTTCTATGTACTTTGAAACTCAGATCGGTTTCTGATCTGATGAGGAGTATGTCTAGAAAAGCTAGGGAGTGGTCTTGTTCGGATTCATGTGTAAATTTTATAGATGGCTCCACTGAATTTAATTTATTTCTAATTTGTTCTATTTGTGTGTTTTTAGGGAGAAAAATAAGAATGTCATCTATATATCTAAAATATGTGGAGTTTTTAGGAAGTCTGTGTTTAAAAGAGTTGGTTTCTAAGAATTCTAAGAATACGCAGGCTAGTACACCACTAAGGGGTTACCCATAGGGAGTCCAAATTTCTGTCTGTAGTAAAAATTATTAAACTGAAAGTAGGTTCTATCAGTGATGAGTTTTATGATTTGTATTAGTGTATCTGAGGAAAAAGGTAGGTCGGCTTGAATTTTGATTAAGTGCTTGTGGAGTAGATTAAGGCATTTTTTGATTGGAATATTGGTGTAGAGGGAAATTATGTCTAAACTATGCATGGTTTTATTTTGTATGTCTATATTTTTTATTCTATTTAGGAGGTCACTAGAGTTTTTGATATGTGAAGTGTTGATGGTGCCCATTAGTGGAGTTAAAATTTGGGCAATAGCTCGTGCTAATTTATTGGTGACGCTTCCAATGTTAGATACTATAGGTGTCATAGGGACGTTCTCTTTATGTATTTTTGGGAGGCCGTATAATATAGGAATAGTGGGGTGGTATTCTATGTTATTTATCCATTTTTTATCATTTCCGATAAGTTTCTTTACGGATTTATTAAAAGTTTCGAAATCTTTTTCTATTGATTTTAAATCTATCGGAGTATATATATCTCCGTCTGCCAATAGTGTGTGCATTTTCTTTAGATATAGGTCTTTATCTATTATAACTATACCATCTCCTTTATCGGCTTGTGAAATGGTAATGTCTTTATTTTTTGTTAAAAGTTTTAAGGCATCAATGTATCTTTTTGGTAGTGCTAATTCTTGAGGTTGAGTAGTTGTTAAAGCTATTATCCCTTGTATGAAGCCCTTAGTAAAATCAGAGTCCTCTTGTCTATAATTTTTTAGGGTTGTGTTCGTGGTGATTTTCGAATGTTTGCCGGTAGCGAATTTAAGACCGAAACTGAGAGCTTCAGTTTCAATGTCCGAGAGTGGTTTGGAAGTAAGGTTTAGAATAAGGTCTGGACGTCCTAATGTTTTCCATTTGCTGTTTTTTATCAATTGCGCAAGTTTGTTTTCCAATTTAAAACTATGGCGCGTGTTAAATTTTTTGATAGATCTGTAAATGTTCTTAGTTGATCTGGGTGTTTTCTTGTAATTTTGTTGATATTCAGTAATTAATGTCCTGGCTTTTCGAAAAAGATGAGAGCTTTGGTGCTTTAAATATATTATAGATGACAGAAGATATTTCTCAATGTAATCCGGGAAAATATGGTCTGATGTTTTAAAAGATTTAGGTATGCATGCAGGTATGACTTTTACTTCAATACATTTTTCCAGAAAAATTCTCCTGTTGTTGTGAGAATTTGCTGCGATTAAGATGCTCTTATATGTTCGCAGAGAAGATCGGTTTTCCATTTCGACAGAATGTATAAGGAATGTAAAATACCAGCGGTGGTTGACGTTATGTTCTGCGAACATATAAGAGCATCTTAATCGCTGTACGTCACCAAAATAACTACCTTTTTTTTACTATTGCGCAGATTAGCTTAGAATTTTATATCCGTGTGTATGTCAGCGTTGCCATATAACGTGCAAAGTTTCACTAATTTTTATTAAAAACTATCGGAGTTTGAACAAAAATATCCATTTACAAATAGTTCTCATATGTACTATATCTAATTTCATCTAATGTTATGCTTGTTCTCTATGGACTCCGAAACAGCGGGGGAGAGGATATTTGATGTGTGTGAGAATAGTCTTGCGTAGGTTTGGTATCGTAATGGGTCTGATAGCTATTGAAAATCTATCATCGAAATAATCCGATCAAAGAAAGTTAACACTTCCATACAACACAAAAGTGCATTTCAGTGACCAATATATATATATATATATATATATATATATATATATATATATATATATATATATATATATATATATATATATATATATATGCAAAAGTTTTTTGCTGGATTATAATTAACTAATAGATTGAAAAGCATATTACTTTCAAAATTCGAAGTTTCCCGAGTTTAACATTAAGTTTTCCGTGTCTGACGCGCTTAAAGACGTTCGGCGGTTACATGGGACGAAACGTTTTGAGAATAGCGCCCAAGATTAGTTTTAATAATGAAAATAATAAAGAATAGAGGGATATTTGTTGAAATTTTACTCCTCTAGGTGTGCCGTGTACTGCCTATCTCTATGCAGATTAAGAGGCGAACTTCACAAAATATGTGAATCTTTAGCAAATATGGATTTTTACTACGGATAGGCTTGAGAGCCATGTCGATGATACCAGTAATGGACAAACTGAAGGAGATTTTATTCTGTTGCAAACCGTTTAATCTTACATTAATCTTATTAAATAATATATGTAATATTTATTATTCTTTTAAATTTTCCATTGACATGATTAATTATTGAATATTGAGCTCAATATTTACTTTATATTCTCTATGAACTCTATAAAGACTGTTTATAAAATGTTACCTCTCTTTCTTTCTTTCTCTGCCTCTCTCTCTCTCTCTCTCTCTCTCTATATATATATATATATATATATATATATGTATATATATATATATATATACATATATATATATTTGGATATAAATTCTTTAAATGAAAATTTACAAAAAAATTTATTTTTTGGCAATGGATTACAAATAATAAATTAACCCTAACAGTTCAAAAAGATATTCCAAATGACGTCAATGTTCAATGAAGAAAGGTTTAAAGTTTGTATTTTGTATAATCTAATAAAAGTGAAAAGCATACGGTATAGTTTAAATGAAATTGAAAAACAAGTAAAATCTTATGCGAAGTTCAAAAAGAAAAAATAATTTTAGCTCCGATAAAAAGATCGTACGTTTTCATCGTAAAAACACAATGTAATGTTATCATAATCTATATATCTATAAAAGTGAGAATGTATGTGTGAGGGCATCTCTAAACCTATATACTCAACTAACGTTTGATCCACAGACTTCAAATTTAATACATGTTAGATGTTGCCCTCTTCTTTTCCAATCGACCACACCTGGCCTCTCACACCAATGTCACACCGCACAATCCGAACATCAGCAATACGAAATTCTTTTCAAGAGAAAATGTTCACGACACGTTTCTCTCTGCCCCCCTCCAGGGATTTTTTCCCAGCTTTTATATCCTCCTATCTAGAAAAAAAAAGGAAGAGACAGGGGGGAAATAGCTTCTCCCATCATGCTCTGCCTTCCCAAGATCCCCTTCACGTATACAAATGCGCTGGCCATCCTTTCCTTTTCTTTCCCAAAGATCAGTGGAGATACGCCCGATACGTTTCTTTTTTTCTTCTTCTTCTTTTCTAACCTTATACCCCACAGACATAATCAATCTGCCTTCACATGGATACGTATAGATGCGCTGTGTATGTATATAAAGATATATATATATATATATATATATATATATATGTATATATATATATATATACATATATATATATATATATATATATATATATATATATATATATATATATATATATATATATATATATATATACCAGCATAAATTACAAATGATTCGCACCTCGGTTTGAATCTTGCTACTGGCAAAACAGTTATTCTCCACTCTGACGATTCTCAAACAAGGATTAAACTTATATATAATTTGGATTAATAAGGAAAAAAGAATGTATTATATATATATATGTATATATATATATATATATATATATATACATATATATACATATATATGTATACGTTTTATAATTTGTTTTTATTTGATTATATATATATGTATACGTTTTATAATTTGTTTTTATTTGATTATATATATATATATATATATATATATATATATATATATATATATATAAGAACAAATAGTTAATAAAACATATTAAAAAACACTTTGAATAAGTGTTAAAAACACAGGGTTTCGAAGAAATACTTTCCTTTTCATAAGAGGGTAGGGATTAGCAAAATACGGGATCGGATTTTGCTTGAAACAGTATTTAATGAAACTACAAGAAAGTTATATGTCTTACTTGGTAAAAAATAGTGAAGCAGAAGGAATATGGGGAAGAAAGAGGTGATTCCACGTGAATGGATGGTATATATATATATATATATATATATATATATATATATATATATATATATATATATTAATATACAATTAAACAAATTACCATTGTGTAAAGCAAATTGAGCTTAAGTATATGGACAATAGCAAAACATTATAAATTCACTGCCCGCAAAGCAGCAGCCATATAGTGCAATGGTTGGAAGCTCCGACTGTCGTTTTGGACAATCGGGTTTCGATCCTGGCTTGAGCTAGTTGCTTGTCTAACCACACTGATGAGCTATGAAACAGCGAAACAGTACTGTATGTGGATGACTATATATACATATATATATATGTATATATATACATATATATACTTTGTATAAGTGTGTATGCATGCATATATATATATGTGTATATATATATATATATATATATATATATGCATGCATACGTGCAACCTATACCTTTGAATATGAATACCATTTCTAAAATATGTTGTTGATACATCCCAACAAAGTAGACCATCATTTAAATCAAAAGAATAAGCTAAACAAACCGCGAAGCAATGACATAACAAAGACTGTAAAAATAGAGTATAAAGTAAAAAGTCTTATCTCATGATGCCATAAATGTGCGCCAATTGAGACAATTCAGCAAAAAGACCATAACTTCGATGTTATATGCGTAAACATAATCAAGAAGAGTTCGACAGAAACAGGCAATGCATATAAATAAGCAATACAATTCCGCAGTCGTGAAAGGAATACAAAAAGAGGAGAGAATAGACATTATTCCGGTGGTCTATAGCGCATTCTCTCTCTAGAGACAGAGCGTCTCGAGAAATAGAAGGTACCGCATAGATTGGTGGGCATTTGTGTAAAAATGCTGAGATGTATCTATATAAATAAAGCAGTAGATGTATATGTGTGTGTTTGTGTGAAACTATTTAATCGATCAATTCTTAAAGTGCTGGTCGCATGACACTGAAATTAACAGGAAATAGTAATCATACACCACCGTTTGTTTATAGCGAATAAGATCTTTGTTTGGATATATAAATAACGCGTAGAGAAATACGCCAGCAAGTTGAAATGCAAAATGTTCAATTTAAGTTGCCGACATATTTCTATAAATTGTGCGCATGCGCAAATTCATTCACTGATTTAATTTAAAATCTGCCATATATATTTGTTGATAGGTCGAGTAGGGAACGCGGCTGGAGCGATGTTTTGGTTCTAATTCCTGTTGATGGTACCCAAGTCATTCTTTAATACTTCTGATGGTTGTTTGTTTTTGTTTTACGGCATATCAACCCTTTTCAGGTTATTTAATGCCTAATTCAGTGATTTTGAAGAACAATTTTTAATAGAGTATATTTGTTTTTTTTTTTAACAGTCCGGGTCAGAGTTGACCTGGGTGCAATGGCAACTAAAGGGTGGCCCCACACTCCCCAAAGCCCGCAAGCTGGGGCTTCACAACCCGATAGAGGTTAGGGTCATATCTAGGACCGAAATACTTTTGAAATCAGTGCTATGCGTATATATATATATATATATTCCACAGCGGACTCTTTCATATGTAATATATTGATGTTTGGCGTGTGGATGTTCAGCGTAAATGGAAACGCCATGATATTGTGGAGCTCTTTTGTTAAAACTGCAAAAGAATTTATTTAAGCTAGCAGGGACGCCCGGCATAGCCCGGTCGTAAAATACGCTTAAATATGATATTTTGAATTATACAGATTTATATTTATATCTATATATCTATAAAAGTAAAAGTGTCTGTCTGATCTGTCTGTCTGTGTGTGTTTGTGTATCTGTCTATGTACATTTCCCTACGCAATAACTCTGTCAATTTTATGTCTACAGACTCTAAATTTGATATACAGGGTACTGAGATTTGGAAACATCTTTGTAATCCGTTTTCGGCCAGAAATTTGGCTGTTACAAGGTCAAAGTTCAACGATTTAACCTTTGAGAACTCTACCAAACTCCTCCGCCAATTTTGGGTATTAACACTTGAAATTTCAGGTATAGATTCATTGGGCATTGATCTAACTTAATAACCTGATTCCAGCTAAAAAAACAATAAATGTTAAGGGGGTCCTAATAGGGGTCAAAGTTAAAAAAGAAATGACTTCTGCGATCTCTACCAAATTACTCCGACAATTTCTTGTCTAGACATTTGAAATTTTACATAAAGGGTATTCAGAGATAGGGCAAGATTTTTAACCGGTTTGGGGCGAAAATTTGAGTTACCAATATACAAATATATGCATGTAAGTTTTCATATCTGACTAAAACTTTCGACAGAGGCGACTTTCAGTAGATCAGTATCGTTTTGAAGTTCGACCTTTCAGACGACAAATACCGAAAAATTGGCCAAAAACATTAATTTCTTCACCCTCAACTGGGCACTTTTCTATAGGAGGGTTGCTTTTTTCACCGATATTTTATAAAATCATCCCCTCTTTCTGATTGTCTAACCTTAATTTAAACCTGTGTCAGTTCCGGTTTGGCGGTGGTTGTAACAGCAAGGACGTCACGTTTTTCCCCACGTTCTATTTCTCTTTCGCGGTACGGGTTCGAGTCTGCCTTCCTACTACCATTTTTATTTTTTGCTCAACACACCTCCAAACACCCGGGCAACAACGGGGCTAAAATGCTAGTATCTATAAAAGGAAAACTGTCTGTATGTGTCTGTGTGTTTCTGTGTGTATACATTTCCCTACTAAATTACTTTGTCAATTTTCAGTCTACAGACTCGAGATTTGACATAAGTTGTACTGAGATTTGGAAAAAATATTTTTAATCGGTTTTCGACCAGAAATTAGGCTGTCAATTGGTCAAAATTTAATGATTTGACCTTTGAAAACTCTCCCAAGCACCTTCGCCAATGTTGGATCTAAAAACTTGAAAATTTAGAAGTAGATTACTTGGGCATGAACCAAACATATTAAAATGATTGAAGCCCAAAACAATAAATGTTAAAGGGTCAAAATTAGGGTTATATTAAAAAAAAAAAATGACTCATTGGATCTCTACCAAATTACTCAGCCAATTTTTTTAATCACTTTAAGTTGAAAGAGTTCACCGTTGAAAGCTCTATGAACCTCGTCTGCCAATTTGGAGTCTAAACACTTTTTATTTCAGACGTAGGTTACCTGGACATGAGTAAAACTTTTTAGTATATATATATATATACATGTGCACATAATGTTATGAATAGTACATAGGGCCCAAGCAAAACTGGGCTGAACTGCTAGTATATTATTAAGTTGCGATTTCAAAAATAAAAATATATATCCATATAACTTAGGTGCATCAGCTTGAATAAAAACCGAAAGCACAACTTATGAAAATAATATTTGCCTCTATATAATTTAAGTTCGGTCAGCTATAATCGAAACAGAAACAAAAACATGTTAAGAATTCTTTGTAAAATTATTCATGAAAAATAGATGACTTGTGTGCCATCAGCTATAATGGAAACCGAAACCAAATCCCACGAAGAATTCTTGGTAAGATTATTTATTGCAAAAAATTAAAGGAAATCTATATATATAAAAGTCAAATGCGACGCGCCCATTTTTTTATGTCGAAAAATAGGGGGGGGATTACTATGTCTTAGAACTGTTTATATACGCCCTAGATAATAATATCTAGGATTTGCGAACGCTCGTCGTGTCTAGATTTATTTACGTCGACTTTTACACAATTCGTATGGATTCGGCTTTTTCGTATGAAAGCAAAACTTATGCTAAAACTAAGATGCAGTTATATATATATATATATATATATATATATATATATATATATATATATATATATATATAACGCTGAATGTCTGTGTGCGTATGTGTGTGTCTGGTCACGAATAGGCTCCTATATGGTTGAATATTTAAAAAAAACTGATTACATATAATGATAGAAGATGTATCGACATACAGGAATGGGTATGTTTGATATGGCAGAACGGTGGTTCATTAAAATTGTGGGGTTTGCGTTCGCACCTGGTCCACAAAGTATGCAAATAAAAAAAATTAAATTAAAAAAACGTTTACAAGTGTTTTTGATGTAGATGTACATAATAATAAGTATGTTTTAACTTAAATAGGGATGGTATAATAAAATTGTGGGGCCTGCGCTGGCGCCTGGCCTTCAAAGAATGGAAATAGGTACAAACTTTAATAAAGACTTTTCATATCTATCTGCGTAAGTATACTTTGATAATTATGTTTCAGTTCGAAGAAATATGGTATAATTAAATTATGGGGTGTTCGTTCGCACCTGACCTCTATAGAATGGAAATATGTCACAAAGTTTAACAAGTTTTTTTTTTTAATATAGAGCCACAGAATATTGTGATAAGTGTTTCAATGTAAACAGGTATGGTATAATAAATTATGGAATTTATCTATTTTCTTTTTACTTTCATCATATTTTGCTTTGGTTTTGATACCCCCAAATTCGAAGCTATCTCTTTACAATCCTTCCTTTTTATACCCTATCATACTTTAATAAATCAGAGTCCATTTTCTGTAGGCTGCTTTTGCACCCAGTCAACGACGGGTACTTTTGCTAGTATATATATATATATATATATATATATATATATGTGTGTGTGTGTGTGTGTGCGTGTGCGTGTGCGTGTATATATATATATATGTATATATATATATACATATATATTACAAGCCGTATAGCGCTCCTAGTTTTTTTTAAATTGTTTACAATATTTACATTCGTAATTACTTTTGTTTAGTTGCAAAATAATTGATTTCATTTATATAGTAAAGTATGCAGAAATGTATGCATTATACTACATTTGTATGCTCTGATATGCTGATTCCTATGAAGATACACACACACATACACACAGACATATATATATATGTAATTATATTTATATATATATATATATAACTCAAATAATAAAATGGCCTTGAAACGGGTGTTGTAACCCACATGCAGTTTATGACTTCCGGTTGCGCATGCGTACATAAACATAAACCCAAGACAGTGTTAAAAAATAAACACAAATCGCCATTTATTTATTTAATTTATTCTCGATTTTTAATACACCTTTCTTAAAAACACTCATACATTTTCGTCTACACTACCAACATAAGTAAATAAATTTTAAATTGCGTTACAAATAAATAATAAACGCGACAATAAAACCTACTTTTTACTGTGTACGTTTTCAGCGTCCCAATTGTTTTTTTTTTTTTTCGCGTTTAAATTATCCAAATAAACAATTGTTAATACTCTCTGCATTTTTTTACATCGTCCATTTCCGCATTTTCTTAATTAGTTTCATTGACCTCATTTTTAACATTTAAATTAAATATTTGACCTAATGGATAATAAATGTGTCTTTAAAATAAATGAAAAAAAGTTACATTTTATTGTCATTTTCTATTTAAGAAGCCATTTCTAACATGGAGAGTGTGTTCTTAACAAATCTGTACTTTCAACTAACAACTTCATTTAAAAAAGATATATCAAAATTTGAATTTAACTTTAAGTATTATGGTATCTTTAGTGCATATTTACCTATAAGTATGGCAAACCCTTTATAATTCAATGGCTGTAAGGGTTTTTTTTTTCAAAATAAAAATATATAAACAGAACGACGCATAGAATATCCATTTTTCATTTTAATATACTTTCATAGAAATGTTTCTGTTATGTCACAAAAACTATTTACTTTACGCCACAAGTGTCACACGCCAAGCTCATACATTAATTCCATAGCTAATATAACATAGTGATCCAACGGGTCACGGGTAGTCTAGTATATATATATATATATATATATATATATATCGAAAGAAAGTTATAATGATCCTTGTTTACAAAATAAATAATTTTGCAAACTTAAACCAAGTATAAATATTGGTATTAATATTTATATGACAAGCCCCAACACAATGGAAAAGCTCAGTATTAAGAGCAGAGCAATAATATGAGAAAATTGGATTTTGTAAATTATTTTTTTATAATATACTAGCTGGTTATGCGGCGTAGCCTGGTGTTGAACGTAACGTTAAATTTCTTTGTAAAAAAAAAACGAAGTAAGAAAAAACAACAACAACAAAAAAAACGAAAAGTAATTGAAACATGTGCATGCGAGTATTAATGTTAATGTTAACCTGCTTGACTCGCCGAAATAGCTTCTAGTGTTATAATGAGGATTCGGTTCTGAGGTTCGGGAAGGAGTGAGTCACTCTCTCGACAACAGCAACATCTGGCTGATTGGAGACTCTCAACTCAGATGTTGAGACCTTCACGGGGGAGGATGACATAATTAAATGGTTGGAAAAATTAAAGATTGTAGCAAGGTTGCAAAAAATCGAAGACGTAGTCACCCTGCTGGCGCTCTACTTAGAGGGGGAAGTCCGCACTATTTACCAGCAGATGCGCAATGAAGATGAGGGAGACCTTGCCTCAGTGGAGCAAAGACTGAAATTGGCTTTCGCCGAGAGTCCATTTGAAGCACTCGGCAAGCTTACAAGTTTGAGGTGAACCGGCGAGTCTGTTGACGTCTTTGCTGCGGAGATCAGAAGACTGGCAGGATTGGCTGGTTACGTGGGGAGGAGTCTGGAGATGACGGTAAAGCTATACCTAGTGAATGGCTTCCCAGAAGAAATCTCCGCGAACATGCAGAGAATCACTGAGATCAATACGAGTGAAGTGGACGCCAGAGTCCTAGTCAAGGGCCCAATCGTGGCTGCCGTTGTGAGTGGAAATAAGTGCATGAGGCCCCACTTGAATAACGAGAGACAGGCAGCGAGACGACAGGAGGGGGGGCTTACCAACAAGTGTTTCCGGTGCCAGGGTCCTCACCTGCTCAAGGACTGCAAATAGCCGAGACCGGGGGTCATCTGCTACCGATGTGGAGGAGTGGGGTACATTAGCCGCTATTGCGTTGCTGCACGGGACCAGGGAAACGAGTGAAGGGGAGCCATTGCGCCAGTGGTTCCTCCTTCTATGTGGAAATTGCGCACAACGAAACGTTACCTCAGTTACCGGTAGTAGTGAATGGGAAGAGAGCCATGGCCTTTGTTGATTCAGACTACACCACGACGTTGGTAACGAAGAATGTCGCTAGATCATGGAGCGGAGCCAGGAGTATTAACACTGTGGATGGCAGGGAGGTGAAATACCTGGGAGAGACAACAGCGGAAGTACTGGTGCAAGGTATGCCTATTGGACTACGAGCCCTGGTGTTATATCGTCTGGTTGGTGATGTTGATGTGGTTTTAAGTGTAAGTGCGATCAACCAACTGGGGGGGCGCTAATTTGAGAAGGGGGCCCAGTAACTTTTGGACGCCTCGGCGCAATAGGATTGACAGGAGTGGAAGGTTATAGAAATATCAGAACACAATAAAAAGAGGCTTGCTGCATCAAGGACGAGGATTTCCTGGTGAAGTTCGATGGTGAGAGGTGGACGGTGGAATGGAAATGGATCTCGGGGCCTCAGGAACTACGAAACAATGTAAGCTGCTACGAGAAAACACTGCGAGGAGAAATAAGAAAAGGATTCGAGGAAGAAGTGGAGAGGTGGATAGAGGAGGGAATTCTGAAACCGTGGACAGGGGAAGAAAATGGAATGCTACCATTACTGGCGGTTGTTCAACCCACAAAGAATAAAGTACCGGTACTGGATTTCAGAGAATTAAACAGATACGTAGCCTGCCACACTGGAAAGGGGATTGATATATGCGAAAAGGTGATGAGGAAATGAAGGAGGATGAAGCAGGCCACTAAGATTGTCGACCTGAAGTCGGCTTATCTCCAGATCCATGTAGATGAAAAACTCTGGAAACATCAATTGGTCCGGTATGGGTTGACTACAACACCGGTGGAGTTCCTGGATGGAGGAGCAGCGTTGGGGTTGAAACTATGCCGAGATGGCAAAGGAAGCCTTGTCTTTAGACGAGGGAATGCAATACCCGAAATCGGAACCGACCTGACAAAACGAGAACTCTTCTCGGTCTGCGGGAGACTGGTGGGACACTATCAATCGCCGGCTGGCTCAGGATAGCGTGCAGCTTTATTAAACGACAAACGGGCACTGATGGCTGGGAAGGCCGTGTGACGAAGGAGGTCATGAACATGCTACAATAAATCATCGCGAGAGTGACGAAAGAAGACCCAGTAAAGGGGGAATGGTACGTCAGCGGCGGAGACGCGGAGGTGATTTGGTGTGATGCCAGCAGTCTGGCATTGGGCGTCGTATTAGAGATGGGAGGCATAACTGTGGAAGATGCGGCGTTGTCAAGGAAGAAAAACGACTATTCCCATATCAACGTAGCTGAACTGGAGGCCGCTATGAAAGGAAGACATCTGGCCCTGAAGTGGGGATTGAAAACGATTGAAATCAAATCCGATTCGGAAACGGTACTTTCATGGATCAGGTCAGCAGTGACTGGTGATAAGAGAGTTAGAACCAGAGGTGCTGTAGAAATGCTGATCAAGCGCAGGCTTGGAGCAGATTTGATAGCGGAATTCCAATTGAAGGTATCTGTAGTGCTGATCCCATCAGAAAAGAACAAGGCGGATTCGATGACACGGATAAAGAAGGCTTGGCTGCAAGAGAGAAAGGAGGTTTCCTCAGTATGCTGTGCAGGGGAGGAAGTTAAAAAGTTACATGAAATGCACCACTTTGGTCGATAACGGACGTTATTCCTGGCAAGAGCGGTTTACCCGGAAACCACCGAAAAGGAGGTCAGGGAGGTAGTGGAGCACTGTAGGAGTGCCAATCGATAGACCCCGGACCATCCAGACACGAAGCAGGAGAGTTACACATTGCAGAGGACTGGAAGCGATTGGTCATTAATGTGACCCATTATCGCCATAAGCTGTATCTGTCAATGGTCGACTGATGACCGGGGAAGTTTGCCATATGGAGAGAGATCAGGGCAGAAGCTGCATGGACAGTCGGAGGGGTCATCGAAGAAATATTTTCGGAAAGAGGGCCGGTTGAGGAACTGTTAATGAACAATGGCCCCGCTTTCCGATCAGAAGCCTTTAAGGAGGTGTGTGATAGGTGGGGATTAGGGCAATTTTTTAGGGCAGCGTATCGGCCAAGTGGCAATGGGGTAGTTGAGAGGAATCATCGAACCATCAAGGTTGGTGCAGAAAAAAAACAACATTTCACCCATGGAGGCGGTGCTTTGGTACAACATCTCACCGAAAACCAGACAAGATGAGACAACTGTGCCTCATAGAGCCATCTTTGCATATAAGTGGCGGCATCCGTGCAACAAAACGGTAGGAATTGAGGGTGAAGAAGCTACTGTTAAAGTGGGCGAGGAGGTGTGGGTAAAGCCGCCCCAGTGCAAAATGTATCACTCGCTGAGGGAGGGGGGTCGTAACGGGAACGAAGTCAAAGAACAACGTAATGGTGAATGGCGTTCCCCGGCATATCCTAGACCTGTGGCATGTAACCCTGCCGGTGCGCAGTGATGGCAGTGAAGAGAACGAAGTCGATATCCACCAAGAAGCTAACAATGCACCCCAATTCGACTTAGCCCCACATTGTGGTTCTTTACAACTGGGCGAGATTGTCTGTAGTGAACCTGAAAACGTCAACTCCCAAGAAGTTGTCCCCCAGAGGCCTCAACGTGAGAGGAAGCCTGCTTGGATGAAGGATTATGAAGTGTCTTATTGATCGCAATGATCAGGGCTGGGGTGGGGTATATTGTTAGAAAAGAAGAAGAAAAAAAAGAAACGTACCGGGCGTATATGCATCGCTCTTTGGGAAAGAAGAAGGAAAGGACGGTCAGCGCATTTGTATACGCGAAGGGCATCTTGGGAAAGCAGAGAATGATGGGAGAAGCTATTTTTTTCCTGTCGCTTCCTTTTTTTTCCTAGATAGGAGGATATAAAAGCTGGGAAAAATTCCCTGGGGGGGGGCAGAGAGAAAAGAGTCGTGAACATCTTCTCTTGAAAAGAATTTCGTATTGCTGACGTTCGGATTGTGCGGTGTGACATTGGTGGCGAGAGGCCAGGTGTGGTCGATTGGAAAAGAAGAGGGCAGAAACGTGCTGTTGTCGAGAGAGTGACTCACTCCTTCACGAACCCAAGAACCGAATCCTGATTGTAACCTTAGAATGTCTCTATAGGTTCTCCTTTGCCACGAGTATTGGCCAACATCTTGGTAGGTCTCAACGAAGGGGGCTTATTATTATCTGCTTTCGTAATGTTGACATCATGTGTTTTGTTTTGTTTATACGCCTATCAAGAAATATTCATCCAACTCTGAAGTTTAATTTAATGATTATTTTCGTTCATTTTATGCTTGTCTGTAATTCTTCTACTTACTCCAGTGTACCAGAAAATAGCTTTAACGTATCTTTACACTTATGTTGACTCACTTTACTCCATAAAACAAAGGGTCAGGTTGGATGATCAAATTGAATTCATTACTAAGACCCACTTAAACAATGTTTATCCATTAAACATTGTTGAATTTACAATAAAAAATGAAATTTCATTTTTTATAACACTAAAACATTGCCTGATTTCGGTAAAAAAAAATTTCACAACTTGTCCAATGCTATACTTATCCATAATTAATTTGCCAAAAATTATCTGTTAAATATCTGCACTAAACAAAAAATAATCTATATATATAAATATATCCCATTTTGTTTCTCTTTAATCTTCATCTCATAACCAAATTCTGCTTATCGTAATCTGAACATCTATTTTGTTCAGTTAAGCGATTAATCAAATTTTACATTTCCCTGCACAATATCTCTGTCAATTATAATTCTGCGCACTCGAAATTTGATATACCGGGTACTGAGAATTTGGAAAATATTTGTAATCGGTTTTCAGCCAGAAATTTGGCAGTTCAGCTATTTGACCTTTGAAAACTCTACCAAATTCCTCCACCAATTTTGGATCTAAACACTTGAAATTTTAGATACGGGTGCCTTGGACATGGACCTAACTTAAGGTGATTTGAGTCCAAAACAATAAATGTTAAGGGGTCATAATAGGGGTCAAATTAAAAAAAAATGACCGCTACCGTCTCTACTAAATTACTCAGACAATTTCTGGTCTAAACATTTGAAATTGTACATAAAGAGATAGGGCAAGCTTTTTAATCGGTTTGGGTCGAACATTTGTGCTACCAATATATAAATGCATGTGTGTATGTTTGCATGTCTGCCTAAAACTTTCGACAGAGGCGATAGATTTTCACAAAGTCAGTATCGTTTTTAATCTCGAACTTTCAGACGACAAATATCGAAAAATTGCCTACAAACATTAATTTCTTCACTCTCAACTGCACTTTTCTACAGGAGTCGCTTTGTTCGCCGATATTGTCTAAAGACATCCCATCTTTTCGATTGTCTAGCCTTAATTTATACCTACGTCACTTCCGGTTTGGCGGTGGTCGTAACAGCAAAGACGTCAGGTTTTTCCATATTCTTTTCCTCCTTCGCGGTACGGGTTCGAACCTGCCTTCCTTATACCACTTTTTTTTTTTTTTGCTCAACCCACATTTCTAAACACCCGGGCAACGCCGGGCTAAAATGCTAGTATATATATATATATATATATATATATATATATATATATATATATATATATATAAATTCAGCCTTTAGCAGTCGTTTATACACGTGAAAACACACATCTATTGTCACTAATTATCGATTTCTGATATTATTTGTTTTTGTTTTTGTTTTTTAACTTTGACCTTCTGCTTTGCTGTGCATTGTTTTTGTCTTTTGCTTTTTAGTGTGTATTTCTGTATATGCCGGCGTCGAAACCGAAGCCGTAGGCGATCGTAGTCTATTGTAACCTTGACTTAAATTTATAGATCCTTAAGGAGATTTTTTACAACTTACTCATGCATCAAATATCCTTAAATAAATAGTAATATAATCTCAGAACCATAAAAACAAAATAGTCGATTGAATTTCTGTTACAACACGCATACACAGACAGACACACACACAGACACACAGAGGGGCACACACATACAAACACACACACACACACACACACACATATATATATATAATACGTTAAAACATGATAATTTGATTTAAGAAGATTTCATATTCATTATTATATTATATATATTTTTTAAATTTTCATACTTTTGCATCGATTTCCCCCGGCTAAAAACCAAATTTAATGTTTAGCATATGTTCGAATACCCTATATATTAAGTTTTATGTTTGACAGAGGAGTTTGGTAGGAAAAATCTTTCAAAGTAATTTATTTACACATTCATATATATATATATATATATATATATATATATATATATATATAGAGAGAGAGAGAGAGAGAGAGAGAGAGACAGACAGACAGACATACAGACAGACAGACAGACAGACAGACAGACAGACAGACAGAGACAGAGAGAGAGAAAGAAAGAAAACCGAAGTAACCTAATAGGGAATTAATTAAAACTAGACTACCCGTGACCCATTGGATCAGTATGTTATATTAGCTATGGAATTCATGTTTGAGCGTGACACTTATGACGTAAAGAATTTTCTTTTTGACATAACAGAAACATTTCTATGAAAGTATATTAAAATGAAAAAATAATATAGATAGATTTCTATGGGTCATTCTGTTTATTATAATTGATTATTTTTGAAAAAAGATATTTACAGTTACTGAATTCTAAGTGGTTGGCCATACTTATAGGTAAATGTGCACTGAACAGATACCATAATACTTATTATAATTAAATTCAGATTTTGATATATCACCTTTTTTTTTACATCGTTCATTTCTGTATTACGTTGGAGTTATTTTAAACCCCACTCTTCACATGTTAAATAATAATTTCTAAGTAATAACGTTAATATTTCAGCGTCCCAATTGTTTTTTTTTTTCGCGTTTAAATTATCCAAATAAACAATTCTTAATACTGTCTGCTTTTTTTTTTACATCGTTCATTTCTGCATTACGTTTAAGTTATTTTAAACCCCACTCTTCCCATGTTAAATAATAATTTCGAAATAATAACGTAAATATTTCAGTGCGCAAGTCATGCGAGCATGCGCATCCGGATGTCGTGAAGCGGAAAGTGGGTTACATACATCGTCACAAAGTCATTTGAGTTTTATAATTATATAGATGAATGTTTAAAATATTATGAAAATTAGCTAGATCTTTTTGCAGATGAATGCAATCCTACGAGCCATATATTACAAAGTTGTATTTTCTTTTTAAATCAATAGAAAATAATTTTTAATATGAATATGAATACACAAAAATAAAATTATAGGAGTATAGATAGATAGATAGATAGATAGATAGATAGATAGATAGATTAAGGAACACGCGTTTCACCGTCAGCGTGAAGAGAATTAGGGAGATTCTACTGGGATTCCAATACTGAAAAGCTCGGCTCTTACAACAGGTCTACCGATACTGGTTGGCAATGTAAGTTGTATATGTTGTCATTTAATTTATATTATTATTATTATTTTAGTTTTTGCGATAGTGATAAATGAACATCATCTAAACTATGTTATACAACCGGGTACCGAGAATATGTGTTAAAATTCATAAATAATATTAAAAAAATGTAAATGAATATCAAAAATTGATATGTATGCAGGTCTCATATATTTTAATACGCACGCCCAAAATGTCCTTCTTTAAACAAAACTAAATATTCATATGTCTATAGTACAACGCACCTTAAATACTTTTCCAGACTTTTTCCTATGGGCCTTTAAAACTTTCGCAGACCCTTGAAAATTCAATATAATATTCTGGTACATCTTGTGAGATGACTGTCCAATTTTTATGATTTCAAGTTCAAATGAAGAGCTACAACAGAAATTGGAATACACCCTACTAAAGCCTGATTGTCACAGCTGGTGAATTGCAAAAATGCAATCTAGACGTAAGGTATGTAATAAAAGGTTAAACTTGTAAAATATGACACAGAAACATATTGAACACATCAGACTGCTTTTGGATCATCTTGCGTGAATCAAACATCAGTTTTAAATGGCATAAGAGATTCAAAGAAGGCTGGAAATCTTTGAGGGATGATGAGATGTGTGGGAAGAGTTTAGAAGTAAGATCACCGGAGTTGATTTACCAAATAAAGAATTGCATGGAAAAGGACCTTCTTGTGTCTATAGAGACAATAAGTGCACAGTTTGATGTTAGTGTGGGAACTATATACCAAATTATTCACGAAAAACTGAAGATACGAAAGATTTTCGCGAAGTTTGTCAAAAATAAA
Source organism: Euprymna scolopes (assembly GCF_053919585.1). Classification (NCBI taxonomy): domain Eukaryota; kingdom Metazoa; phylum Mollusca; class Cephalopoda; order Sepiida; family Sepiolidae; genus Euprymna; species Euprymna scolopes. The sequence goes on along the minus strand of NC_136489.1, from coordinate 115,111,951 downwards.
AAACAGGCAGAGAAGATCTAAAAGATGTTGATATCAAGACAGTACTCCCCCCCTGTAGTCCAGACCCTGCACTCTGTGACTTTTGTGTTATTACCTAAGCTCAAGGAAACCCTTAGAAGTTGTCGTTGTGAGGCTATAGAGGAGATGAAAGATGCTGTGACGACGGTCATTGACATGCTTACACAAGATGGCTTCTACAGGGCCCTCCAGGAGTTGTTGGGATGGTGCAAGTGCATTGCAACCGGACAGGGTTACTTCGAAAGGGATTAGAGTTTCATGCGTGTACTATCAATAAAAGTGTCTATACTAAAAAAATTCTGGAAACGTATTTAAGTCACATTGTACTTGCCCTATTTCTCAAAATATATATTCCAAAATCTAGAATGATCCATACATTAATTTGGAAAATAAATTTTGCACTCTCACACACGCATACACGCGCGTGCGTGTGTATACATTTAACATAGTTTCCTTAACTGCTGAATACGTGAGCACAGATTAGTAGTAAAAAGTGAAACTTTATATAAGTAACTCGTATTTTATGCCAGCAGCGAATCTTTAGCTAGAGTACTTAGCCTGACATGTTCTGTGATATTCATGTTTAGTTTTCATAATTTATTAATATATTTTCTATCTATTTATTTACATGTGTGTTTATGTGTGCGCTTGTGTGGATTTATAGATATGTTTTTTGTGAAATGGAGATTTCGTGCTTATAAACTATCTTTTATATATATGGGAGAACTGCATATTATCCCATACGCTAGTCGTTTCTGTAAAACTGCCAATGCTGTCTGCACAAACGTATGAATTACGCATTTACCAGAAAACACATAAAGACAGCGCATATTTTCACCATATTCAGCCAACATAATGAAGCAATTAGTATTGCATTTACATTCAACATATTCTTAATGGCACACAGGCGATGTATTTGTGGACGGCAATAAAAGTGGAGAAAAGATCGCTCGACTCGTTTTAATATAAATAGTTATCTGCAGATGGACATCACAAGAGATATATTATGCGATAAATGGTCGGAGAAAAACAGATTATATGTATGTTAGCTGTTGGATAAGACAATTTTATGCGAGATTCGTAGTTGAAAGAAATCTGCAACGATGGATATATATATATATATATATATTTTTATATATATAGTCTATATATATATATATATATATATATATATATATATATATATATATATAGTCTGTTTATTATACAAACATTATTGGTTATATATGTGAATACATGATTAAGTGAAATCTCTATTCAGAGAACAACATCACCAACCCAAGAAATGGGACGACATTGAAACGAGAGTCCAGGTTAGATTCGTTTTTAGATTAAATCGTTCGTTTTTTGATCTGAGATTATCTCTTTGAATTAAGATTCCGCTGAAACATGTGTGCGCATATGTAACCAATAATATTTTTTTTATTATAAACAGACTATACACCAGTTTCGATCTCCGTTGATCACTCTTTAATAATCATGCGAATTTCATTGAATTTACTTCTAGGAAACCAATCTATAGGACTATTATACATACACACACATACACACACACACACACACACACATATATATATATATATGTATATATATATATATATATTTGGTAAGACTGGTAATTGGTAAAAACCTAAAGAGAGTGCTCAATACTATTGGAGAGCAAATATGTGTTTTATTTTTTATTATTTTTTTATTATTGTCGTTTTTTTTTATCTGTTTGATTACATATGTTTCGGATGTTGGACCACGTTTACGATCGAACAGCCTCCTCAGACCTTACAGAAATGGTTGTTAGTATTAGGAAGAAGTGTTTTAGCAGAAATACGAAAAAAAAGGAAAATAAGGAGGAGGGAGACGGGAATTGACAATATTTCAGTTTTGAAGGTTAAAATACATTAGATTGTATTGTGTGTGGGGGTAGCAGATTCAGGTAGGCGTGGGTAGAGATATATAGATATTGGGAGGGGGAGGTAGAGGGAAGATGGTAAAGAAAAAAGAGAGGGGGTAAGATGAGGAGGGGGAGGAGTTTACAATTTTAGGTTTTAAATTTTGACTGCTTTTTGCTCGTTCAGCAAGGTATATTAAGTAGATGAGAGAGAGAAAGAGGGGGAGAGAGAGGGAAAGAGAGGGAGAGAGAGGTGGAAGGGTTAGTGTAGATTTAATGTGTTTGACAAGTACAGGGTTCCATGTAAAATTTTCGTAGTCGACTTGTTTATTTCAGTTTACAATGGGTTCTTTTTTTAGGCAGTTAAGAGTTAATACATACGCTAACGCACGTGCAAATCCGCATACATACATATACAGACATATGTACATTTCTACACGCACATATATATATATATTTTTTTACAAAGGCATCACCACATTATCAAGGCCTAGAGGCCACTCAAGGATAAGGGTTAAAGAGTGTACAGTAGAAATTGGTCAATATAGTAATCATTAGTAATGAAAATTTGGTAAATTTAATAACTTATATGGAACGGCTCATCAAGAATTTATTTACTTTAGACTTGAAGACAACCATATTGTAGTCAGCCGGAAAGCAGGAAAACGGAAGACAATTCCACAGGCGTACAGTTCTAAGAAAGAAGCTTTGTTCATGGAATCTACGTTTAGGTTTAGGCACAGATAAAGAGTGGGGGAAATTATTGATAGTGTTTACAGCTTGACGAGTGTTTCTTGTGAAAGTTTGGCGAGAGGGGACCATAGATTGAAGCTCAGTTGAACACTTTCCATGAAAATAACGATACATCAGAGACAAACTCGCAACATCTCTTCTGTGAGATAGAGGTTGCAAGGAGGAGAAAAGGACATCTCCTACGAGGCTACGAAGTCTATTTGGAACTCTATCAAGGCAGGACAAGTCCTTTCTAGCAGCTCCTGCCCAGATGTGGCAACAGTATTCCATCCTTGGACGTACCTGGCTCTTATATAGGTAGAGATAGCATCAGCAGTGAGATATCTACTGGATCGATAGAAAGATCCCACCATTTTTCCAGCGGCCTTGGCAACAGATTTGATATACGTGTTCCATTTAAGATCAGGAGTAATGGTCAAGCCCAGAAGCTTGTCAACACTTGAGGCCTCCTGAAGACGAGAGCTATTCATTTCAATTGATGCCAAATGTGGATTAGAATGTTTATGATGTAAAGAGAGAAGCTTGGTTTTAGATGCATTAAAAGTAACCAGCCACTCCTTTTCCCATTGTACTACGTGCTCAAGATCAGAGGAGAGAGAATTGGAGAGAACTTGGTCGTTTACTGTCTTAGATGTGGTACCATAAATGGTAGTGTCGTCAGCATAAATGTCTACAATTGATGTAAGGATATGATTTGGAAGATCATTAATGTAGATCAGGAAAAGAGTTGGGCCCAGAATGGATCCCTGAGGGACACCGGCATTAATACTGTGAGCTTCTGATTTTTGCCCCTCAACTACTACTCTTATGAACCTATCAGAAAGAAATGATTTAATAATTGAGAAGACTTTTCCAGCTATATCATTGCTAGCGATCTTATGAAGTAAACCTTTAAGCCATACCCTATCAAAGGCTTTAGATATATCAAGAGCAATTGCCCTAGAAAGATTGCCACCGTCGAGAGATTTGCTAATCCTATGCGATATAACTGTAAGGACATCTGCTGTAGATCTAGCAGAACGGAAACCATATTGAGTGTCACTAAGAAGGTTATTTTTGTTGAGATGTTTGATTACTTCTGTATTTAACACAGATTCTAGCAACTTACTCATGACGCACAGGAGACTTATTGGCCTGTACTGAGAGGGGGATGAGCGATCACCTGAATTCTTAAATACAGGGCATACTGATGAGATTTTCCAGGGAGATGGGAAACTATTCTCCTTAAGACAACGTTTAAACAGTTTTGTAAGTATGGGCGCTAGTTCAGGTTGAAGTATTTTGAGTACTATAATTGGAATACCATCAGGGCCAGTTGCTTTACTGGAATCAAGGTTTTTGATTAGCTTGGCAACATCACGTACAGATATACGTATATCACATAGCGTGTTTTCTGATACAGGAGGAAATATTGGGGGTTGGCGGTCTTGGTCGCAAAGGGTAGAATTAGCTGCAAAGTTCTTGACAAAGAGTTTGGCTTTGTCTGATGCTGACGAGATTACCTCAGGTCGATTGATAATAGTTGGGATGGAGAACACGCTTCTGTTCAGGATTCTGTTTGCTATTTGCCAAAACTGGTGGGAACCAAGCCGCTGCTCAGCTACTTTGGACTTAGCAGATTGAGCATACAACTCTCTTGCGTTCCTTATTACTTTCTTACAATGGTTGCTGGTAGTCCTGAAAACGGCTTTAGTTTCCATACATCTATTACGTTTGAAGCAGTGGAAAAAGTGATTTCTGTGCGCAATGGCAGCAGCACATTCTGGAGAGAACCATGGCTGGCTGTTAGGTTTTTGCTGAAACTTTTTAGAGGGTATGAAATGGTCAATACCTACAATTAACCATTCAGTTAGGTCTAATACTATAGAGGACACATCCTTTTTAAACATGGAATGCAGAGGTAGATCAGATATAAATGTACGGAAGCTATCCCAGTCAGCCTTAGTGTATCGATATACTGTACGATGAAGAGGTACGTCTGGGGACTTATTACATTTTATTTTTATCTTAATTGATACAACAGAGTGGTCGGAAGATCCAAGAGGCGACAGAACAGAAACTGAACATAGTTCAGGGCAAGTTGTAAGAAAAAGGTCTAGTAGGCTCGCATACTGGCCGTCATTATCGGGCACACGGGTAGGTTCCTGAACAATCTGAGTGAAGTCATAGGCAATGGAGAAATCATGACAGAACCTCCCATCATCATCGGTCTTGTTTGAGTGGGTCAACCATTCGACGTTGTGAACATTGAAGTCTCCACATACGTGAATGTTAGCTAAAGGATAAGTAGAAAGGACTTGGTCAATTTTCTCAGATATGCTTTGAAAGATAGTAACTCCGCTGTTGTGGGGGCGATAGAGAGTAAATATAAATGTAGTAGTGTGAGCTAAAGCAACCCGGAAGCACATATAGGGTAAGTTAGGATCTTCCCTGGAGATGTCCCTCCCACATGGAAAGCTATCTTTAATATAGGCACATATTCCATGCCCATGGCGATCTTGGGGGTCAGATTTAGAAGTTAAGTTAGAGTATCCTGTAATTGCAAACTCATCTAGGGAAATAGCCTGTCCAATGCCAGTTTCACTTAAAAATAAAAGGTCTGGTTTAGTCTCCTGTAATTGGGTTTCAACCTCTGGAAGGTTAGAACGAAGACCCCTGATGTTGGAGAAGGAGACATGGTAGTAGGGGTCTACGTTGGAAGTTGGAGAACCGGGTTTAATCGTGTATTCTTTCTTGAAACTTGTCATGATGAAATTTTGGAATTTGTGGACTAGGTCGACAGATTTACTTAGAGCAGGACAGAGAGGGGAAACTAAGAGAGAAAAAGAAACGAAGAATTTTCTTTTTTTTTGTAGCACATGATAAGGTAAAGCCGTAACAATTACCCACTAGTATGGCATCGAGAGGCCCCACCAGAAGCTACTGCATGGTCCAGATTCCATTCACCAAATGGCAATACAGCAGCCCCAGTACTTTGCACCTGCTGATAGGACAGCCTCCTTAGTGGTTAATCCAAGGTTCGGATCCCTGACTATCAGGCGGATAACGTCAGCCCAGACAAAACGTTTACCTCCAGCACCCTTACTAGTGACATGGCTACAAGGATAGACATAGAAACAGGAAATTTCCACTAACTCTGCCAACTGTTCGCGCAAAAATACTGCCAACCTAGAAAACAGCTTTTTCTTCTCCATTTGTCAGAAAAATCACTCATTTAAAAAATGAGGACTGAGGGACAAATAAGAAGAAGCGAGAGTAACAGGAGCTGCCGATAACGCATCCACAATGCGTTTTCTACTCTCCATTAAAAAAAAAAAAAAGCTAGCATTTAATACAACAGAAATACATAAATTAAATACTGAAATAAAATGTAGTTATTAATATTTGAATCTAAAAATAAAAAGTGCGAATTAGTAGAGAAAATCACTTATCACAACAACGCTTCCGTCTCCAAATTGCAAACTAGTGAAGAATTTAACTTTTAATAGCGTTCAGAAGATTTTTTTTTTTAAATATACTGTTAAGAGAAAGCGTGATTTTATTCTGAACTTTAACTAATCACATTTTAAGCAACTTATGATATAAAAGAAAATCAGATGGGGGGGTTCTTCCGAAGTTAGTTGGTGACGTTATAAGTAATTGCGAGATAAGATGGGAGCCAGAAATTATATATTAACAATGCATAAGCAGACATACATGTATTTATATGCAAACATACACACAAATACACACACATACACACAGCCCTTATACACATATACATACTCACATATATACATAGACACATATACATATATATATATGTGTCTTTATGTGTGTATATATATATATATATATATATCATTAATTACTATAGTAAAAATTATGTCCGCCCTTTAAGAAACTCGTTCGTTATCGTTAAGTACTTCCAGGTAAAATAGTCGGTCAATTTAGCTCGTATGCGCAGATCATCATATAATGATTAGATGACTCTGACAGACGTTAAAAGAAATTTAAAAATAAATGTTTAAATTTCAACAGTATTTCTCGTGGTTAACGTTGGCCAAATAGATTAGGCCCTTGCTATTGGAGATAAAGATGGCTTATGTTTCCTGGTTCGAATCTATCGACCGGTGTTAATCGTGACACTCTGTACTGATGATTCTCAAAAATATGAAGCACTAATGTCTGTAGGTATTTAATAATTATTATAGCAAATAATTATATATATATAATTATATATATATATATAAGTGATGTAATCATTCCGATACAATTCCCGATTCCGATACAATTACAATTATCCAGAAATACACATGTATAATGTGCAGATATTTTCTTAAACGTGAAAAATTAAATTGTGGGGAATATCCTATAGATTTTACTTCTACTGATTGTTGAAAATCAATAAATATTTATTATTTTATCATTACTACCAGTATTGGAAGATGTTGCTTTAAGTAAAAATCAAATAGAGAATTCAATTCAATATATATATATATATATATATATATATATATATATATATATATATATACGAGCAAACAGTTAATAAAACATGTATACAACACTTTGAAATGAGTTAAAAACATATTTAATCTGAAAAGGAAACACTAGATAAGTGGATAGTCCTTAATCCGCGGAGTTTCGGAGAAATACTTTCCTTCTCATCAGATTATACTTTCGTATTATAAGCTCTATTTCCTATTTGGTTTTATCAAGCTTTTATATATGGCTGAGATAACTTTATAAATATTAATTCTTTAATATTTATAATATACTTTAATTTTACCATCTTGGATCATTTTGGTAAATTTAATTGTAATTTTTATTTTATTTTATATATATATATACATATATATAATTATATATATATATATATTTATATATATATATATATATATATATATATATTAAATATAAAACGCCAAAAGGAAGTGCTTACTCATTTTCAAATGTTTATCTTTTATTGGTAACCCCCTCGTACAGACCCATATATAGACCCAGTGTTGGCAAAGAAAGTATATAACAGTTCATCAGTTAAGATTTGCACAACATTTGAATTCATCAGCGCGTAAAAAAAACAATTTTTATAAAAGTATCACTGCCAACCAATAGGATTTTATCTTAATACAGCGGGTATCAAGCGGGTATCCGTGCAATATTATGAAAGGAACTACTAAGGAATTTGAGACAAGTGTGTGTCAAGACAAGTGTGCTTGATGTAAAATACGAATTAAGCTGCTTGATACTTTGTATCTTTTTTGTCAGTAAAAAATGAAAAAATACCCCTTGTCTTTACATTACCGTGCTGAAAAATAAGGTTATAATGTACAATTAGCATTTCAGCCCGGCGATGCCCGGGTGTTTGGAGGTGTATGTTAACCAAAAAAACAAAAAAGGGGTCATTTTTTTTTACTTTGACCCCTATTATGACCCCTTAACATTTATTGTTTTGGACTCGAATAAAGTTATTAATTTAGATCCATGTCCAAGGAACCTATATCTAAAATTTCAAGTGTTTAAACCCAAAATTGTCGGAGGAGTTTGGTAGTGTTGTTTGATCCCTTAACAGCAAAACCTCTAGCCGAAAACCGATCACAAAGATTTTTCTAAATCTCAGTACCCTGTATATCAAATTTCGAGTTTGTAGACTAAATATTGACAGAGTTAATGCGTAGGGAAATTTCCAAAGACACACACACAGACACGGTCACTTTTATAGATATACTAGCATTTCAGCCCGGCGTTGCCCGGGTGTTTCGAGGTGTATGTTGAGAAAAAAAGCGGTCAATATTTTAAAATTTGACCCCTTTTATGACCACTTAAAATGTATTGTTTTGGGATCAAATCAAGTTATTAAGTTAAATCCATGTCCAAGAAACCTGTATCTAAAATTTCAAGTGTTTCGACCCAAAATTGGCGGAAGGGTTTGGTAGCGTTCTCAAAGGTCAAATCATTGGACTTTGACCCCTTAACAGCCACATTTCTAGCCGAAAACCGGCCACAAAGATTTTTCCAAATCTCAGTACCCTGCATATGAAATTTCGAGTCTGTAGACTTAAACTTTACAGAGTTATTGCGTAGGGAAATGCACACATACGCACACACACACACACACGCCCAGACACAGACACGGTCACTTTTATAGATATCCTACCATTTCAGTCTGGCGTTGCCCGGGTGTTTGTAGGGGTATTTAGAGAAAAAAAGTGGTCAATTATTTTAATTTTGACCCCTATTATGATCCCTTAATATTTATTGTTTGACTCAAATCAAGTTATTAAGTTAGGTCCATGTCCAAGGAACCGATATCTAAAATTTGCAGTGTTTAGACCAAACATTGTCCGAGGAGTTTGTTAGAGTTCTCAAAGGTTAAATCGTTCAACTTTTCCCCTATTTGACCAAAATTTCTTGCCGCAAACCGATCACAGAGATTTTCTCAAATCTCAGTACCCTGTATATAAAATTTCGAGTCTGTAGACAGAAAATTCGCAGAGTTATTGCGTAGGGAAATGTACACACACACACACACACACACACACACACACACACAGATAAACGTTCACTTTTATATATATACAAGAATTTCAGCCCGGTGTTGTCCGGGTGTTTGGAGGTTTATGTTGAGTAAAAAAAAAAGCGGTCAAGTTTTTTTTAACTTTGACCCCTTAAGATTTATTGTTTTGAGCTCAAATAAAGTTATTAAGTTAGATCCATGTCCAAGAAACCTGTATCTAAAATTTCAAATGTTTAGACCCAAAATTGGCAGAGGAGTTTAGCAGAGTTGTCAAAGATCAAATCGTTGGATTTTGACCCGTTAGCAGCAAAATTTCTGGCCGAAAACCAATTATAAAGATTTTTCCAAATCTCAGTGCCCTGTATATCAAATTTCGAGTCTGTAGACTTAAAATTTACAGAATTATTGCGTAGGGAAATATACACACACACACACTAACACACACACACACACGTTCACTTTTATAAATATATAGATAGACTAGCATTTCATCCCGGCGTTTCCCGCGAGTTTGGAGGTGTATGTTGAGTAAAAAAATGTACACACACACACAGACACACACACACACACACACACACACACACACACACACACACACACACACACACGTTCACTGTTATAGATAGATTCTATTCTTAACATTTTGTAACAATTTTGTACTCTTACCTGAAAATTTAATAAACAAAAGGAACCACACAATTTTGATTTAACTTGAAAATCATATAGAAAATATAGCATTGTACCTTCCCTTCCTAAATTTTCCAGCCCCAACACATTATATTACATAATATTCTCTCTAAAAGAAAACTTACAATACGAATAAAATATATAACAAAATGTATTTTCCATATATTCCTGTGAAAAAATGTTTGCGTTTATTGATATGTTCCCCCCCCAAAAAAAAATAACTCTTCTCTGAAAAAAACTTTCTTATAAAAAAATTAAATCCGTACATAAAATTTGCAAAAATAATATGTGCTTTAAGTTTAAAAAAAAGGTGAATAAATAAGTAAGTTGCTGTTATGTTGTATTAATGTTATTTTCATATATATATATATATATATATATATATATATATATATATATATATATATATATATATATATATGTTTATACAAATATATATATATGTATATGTTTATACAAACATATATATATATATGTATATGTTTATACAAGCATATATATGTGTGTATGTGTGTGTATTATGTTTGTATGCGTGTATGTATAATATTATTCTTGTTATTTCATATATTCAAGTAAAATGCTATAAGATATACTATTTAATGTATAGATTTTCGGAATTTTCTTCAATAATTCTAAATATATAAGTAAGTCTAGGTAGTAAAAGGGAAGAAAAAGAAAAAATATTTGTATCCTGACGATGGCGCTATGGCGTCAAAAAGTTTGATTCATAAACAAATAAATGTTTGCTTATTTAAAAAAAAAATATCTCGCGTGGAATTAAACTTGCATGTTTAATTTAAATATATGTTCTTATATATATATATATTTATATATATATATATATATATATATATATATATATAAAGTAGTAATAGCATTCGTATGTATGGACTGACCATGACTGAACCTGGAATGATGATAGTTCCCACACTAGGGATAATGCACACCAGTTTTAAAGGTTACGGTCAAAGGTCGAGGTTATTGCCTATGTATATAAATTCTCTTACAGCCCACAGTACTTGACCGATCATGACCATACCTGGCATTATTATGGTCCCCCACCTTGGGATGATACACACCATTTTTCAAGGTTAAGGTCAAATGTCAAGTTCATAGCTTATATATATATATATATATATATATATATATATATATATATATACACTCTCCTATAGCCTACACCATTAAGCTGATCAAGACTATACCTGGCATTATGATGGTCCTCCACCTAGATATGGTGCACACTATTTTTCAATGTTACGGTCAAAGGTCAAAGGTCAGGGTCATAGATAATGTATATATACTCTCCTACAACCCAAACCACTGAACCGGTCTTAAGCAAACTTGGATGGTTCACACTATTTTTCAATCTTAAGGTCAAAGGTCAAATGTCAAGGTCGGAACTTTGTAGTATGCTCGAGTAAATGTTACAAATTTACATCCAAATTTTCACAGAAACTCATAACGCGAGATCCGCAAAAATTAAGGGACCTACATTAATTATTCCTCGGAGCAGTCTTTATTTACGAACTTATCTGTCTTTTTGGATCTTTCTGTACATCATCCACAGCTCCACAATGTTTTATACTTGATATATCAAGTATCCAAACTATATTGCTATTTGCTCTGGGCAATCATGTCGCCATTAAGTCCCTGATAGTAGCCGCCTGCTTCAAAGTGGCACTGTGCCTTGTTTGGGGTGAAAATTGAATAATTGAATAAAAAAAAGGACACTTGAAGCGATTAGCAATAAACTAACCCCTTCTTAAAGAGAGAATGCAATTTTAGAGGGTAAACCTTCTAGAACTACGCAGAACTAGACTCACACTGCAAAATAAACAGGGACCTGATCGTTACAGGAATGGTCTATTAATTCTGTGGGCCCATGATAAAAAAATTCCTAATCTCAATTTTATGGTAAAATGTATGTATTTAAAATCTAAGCTGGCTTTCTAGGACTTTTTAAACTCTAATCTAACTCATTTATACACAGCAATATTACGATTTTTTTTTTCGTAAACCAATTTATGATGGGATATTCGCAGTTGACTACATTTGAATAAATTGACTTAATACTCAATATCCTTTCAACAATGTAAATAACTTTTTTCGAATATCGTTATTTTAACAGTTTTCAATTTCAAGTTAACTAGAAATTCTGTACACATTTTGCCTCTGTAGATAAAAAAATCATGCTTTGCTTTACCTATTCGAAAAAGGCAATGATTTTGTAATTCTTGTTATTGAAAAACATTTTTTTGTAAATTTAATTTGCATAATTTTATTTCACTCACTCATATATATATATATATATATATATATATATATATATATATGCACACTAGTAGGGAGATCCGACGTTGCCCGGGATTTAATGATGATCAACGAATTTTTTACACTCCCATATTTTTATTGTCATCGAAATCGGTAAACACCTATTCTTCAATTAAATCGACTGATTGAGTTCTCTAATTGGGGATCCATTGGGATGCACCTGGAGGACACTTCACATGCCCTCGTTCAGTGACAGTCCACAATATAGTGTAGTCTACATTGCACCGTAGAGAACCTACTGTTAATTTTATAAAATTATTTTTATATATGATGGCTTGAATTAAATTTTAAAATGCAAAAGTAAAGTATCATAGTTTAATTGTGCTCTAAACAGAAACATTTATTTCGAACGCGCTCTGTCATATCAAAGGACCTGCTGTTGGTTTTGTATGTCGGGGCTTCCTGCTTGTATTATAATAAAACTTCCTGAATGCACTTGTGATGTTAGGCGGTGTAAACTTGGGTGAACATCGCCTGTTTCTTCTTTCATTGTTTTTTTTTTTCGATTATCGAAGACATTCTGATGGAAACCTTATCTAAGAACACTGCCAGACACACGTGTAAACTTTCATGAAACTCGGTCAAGCCGTTTTAGAGTTCATAGAATTGACAGGAATTTTCTTTCTTGTTAATAATTACGACATCAGGTCTTCTTGCTTGGATGGGTTTATCAGTTTGTATGTCCAGGTCGAATAGGATTTTGTGATTCTCGTTCTGTTGCCGGCTTATGTTTGTACCACTTGTCTATGCGTTCGAAATTCAGTTGTTTGCATAATTCTCAGTGTACCACCCTTCCCACTTGGTCGTGTATGTTCTTTTATTCCTTTTGGTCCAGTTTGCTGCATTTACATGGTTTATCGTTTCGTCTCTTTGCCCACAGAGTCTGCATTTACTGTTTACTTGTGTTTTATCGATCTTTGCTCATATGTGGTTGATTCTTATCGAGTTATCTTGTTCTGCAGTTATTAGGGATTCAGTTTCTCAGCTTATGTGTCCTTTTTGCATCCATGTCCAATGGGATTAAATTGTACTTATAATAACTGTACTATTTGTCTCTTTTTCTACGTGTTTTCTTTTTATTTTAATTACTCTCATTTAGTACTGTTTTAATCTACCCCTTATTATCTTTTTACATTTTTTAACAACTTTATTTAATTTTTTCCGAAGGACATCATGCGCAACTTGATAAATTTACAATCATGACAGTATTTTTGCTTGGACAGAAATCCCCTTTCAGAAAGAAATTAATCACCTATGATCATGAAAATGTTCTTCGAATTTCTTTAAAAAAATCTTTAAAACGAATTAGAATAATTTTAAATGCATTAATCTAAATTAAATATTAGTTGTTTTTTCGGAGTAGCCTTATTTCATGTCAACATATTTGTGGTTTGGCTAGCCTATTTAGACAGAAATGAATGACATGCCACATATACAAATATATCCTAACAAGTGGTCATCTTTTAAAATAAATAAAAACTAACGACTAAAATAGGCAATATATATATATATATATATATATATATATATATATATATAATTGTACAGAAGTCCAGAAAAAATTGGTACCGTCGGTATCAAGCCAAACATAAAGGGAACCAGTTAATGGTAAATCGTAAATAATGTTAGGCTCTCGTCAGCCATGTTGTTTCTGGCTGACGAGAGCCTAAAATTATTTACGAATTACCATTAACTTATCACCTTTATGTTGGGTATTAAACCGACGGTACCAATGTTTTTTTTCTGAATTTCTGTACAATTAAATAAATAAACATTAAGCTCTTATATAGAAAAAGTTTTCCTTTATAATTCTTTCCCCCAAAAAAACAGTAAACACATATATATATATATATATATATATATATATATATATATATATATATATATATATATATATATATATATACTAGCAAAAGTACCCGTCGTTGACTGGGTTCAAAAAACAGCGTACAGGAAATGGGCTCTGATTTATGAAAGTATGATAGGTTATTAAAAGAAAGGGTTGTAATGAGATAGCTTCGAATTTGGGGGTATCAAACCAAAGTAAAATATGATGAAAGTAAAAATAAAATAGATAAACCCAATAATTTATTATGCCATAACTGTTCACACTGAAACAATTATCACAATATTCTGTGGATCTATATTAAAAAACCTTGTTAAACTTTGTGACATATTTCCATTCTATGAAGGTCAGGCGCGAACGAACACCCCATAATTTTATTATACCATATTTCTTCACACTGAAACATAATTATCAAAGTATGCTTACGCAGGTAGATATGAAAAGTCTTTATTAAAGTATGTGCCTATTTCCATTCTATGGAGGCCAGGCGCGAACACAGACCCCACAATTTTATTATACCATCCCTATTGAAGTTAAAACATACTTATCAAAGTATTACTATGTACATATATATCAAAAACACTTATAAACGTTTTTTCTTAATTTTTACATTTTTTGTTTCCATACTTTGTGGACCAGGCGCGAACGCAGACCCACACAATTTTAATGAACCACTGTTCTGCCAGATCAAACATACCCATTCCTGTGTCTCGATATATCTTCTATCATTATATGCAATCAGTTTTTTAAAATAGTCAACCATATAGGAGCCTATTCGTGACCAGACACACACACACTCATACACACACATGCATTCAGCTTTATAATATATATATATATATATATATATATATATATATATATATATATATATATATACGACGTGTCGTCAATAAGTTTCCAGACTTTTAATACATACATTTAAAATTGTAGAAGACACTTGAAAAACTAGTATGTTATTGCTATACATCTTATGGGGTGATTGACCAATTTTCATGATTTCAGGTTCAAATAAACAGCTACAGCAACAATTAGAATAACTTAGTCAAAACCTGATTCTCACAGCTGGTGACTTTAAAAAAAGCAATCTTGACCTGAGCACACTTTAGAAGAACGATATGCAATAAAATTCTATTTTTAACGTGGAAAAAATGCCAAAGAAACGGATGGAATGCTTCAGACTGCATTTGGACCATTTTCATAAATCAATCATGAAATTGTGAGTGGCATAAGAAATGCAAGGAAGGCAGATAACTTTGGAAGATGGACAGATGTATGGAAGGAGTAAGGAAGTCGAAACACCAAAGTTTATCGGCCAATTCAAGAAGTTCACGGATAAAAACCGCCGTGTGTCTATAGACAATAAATGCACAGTTTTATGTCAGTATGGAAACTGTACACACAATGATTCGCGAGAAACTGAAGATGCAAAAAATCTTTTTCGAATGCACCTGTCCCTAACTCCAACCTTGTCACAAATTATTTGAGCAAGATGGTCGTCAAACAGTTCCTTACCCTTTGCTATAGTCCAGACCTTGCTCTTTGTGCCGTTTGGTTATTCATTAAACTCAAGGAGAAGCTTAGAAACCATCGTTATGAGACAATTGAGGAGATGAAAGAGTCTCTGGCGAGGGTCATAGACACACTCATACCAGGAGACTTCTATACGGCCCTCCAGAGGTTTTTGGAACGGTACACGAAATGCATTTCAGCTGTAGGAGATTACTTTGAAGGGGACTAGAGTTTCATGTGTGTATCCAATACGAAAAAGTCTGGAAACTTATTGAAGGCACTTCGTACATATATAATGTATTATGATATAATTTTATAATACTTTGTATAGCAAACATTTATTTAATCTAAAATTATTTCTAAGAATCTAAACAGGAACAATCTCAAATAGTTTGCCATAAGCATGAATTTTTATCTATAGATTATTTGATCCCAGCCAGCATGCAAACATGAAGTTGGCAAAGAGCGATATGATCAGTGTCAAAATCTACGTTTTAAAAATAAGGCCTTCTATTTTTTTTTTTAACTCAAAAACTAAAACATTAAAGATATACGAGGATGGGAATGGTATCATTTAAACGCGCAACCTTTTATTGCTCCAGAATTTATTTTGCTACATAGTTACTCCCCTTCTAAATGCACTTTTCCAAACCTCTTTTGATTCATCGCTAGTAAAAGTCCGGAGCGTGGTTTTCCACTAATATCTTTGTCCCTACTCTGAAATCGTCGCACCCATCTTGTATCTAGACGGACATCAACTGCATCTACTTCCTAAACGCTCAACAAACGCTATGAATGTTGATCTGTTCAATTTCTACTGCATGGACGAAGTCACGGACGCATCTGTGCCTCTGGCGCACCTCCATGACAGGAGTTGCATTATTAGTCTTACTCCGTCAATATCTGCATACACCTCCAAACACCCGGGCAACGTCGGGCTGAAATGCTAGTATATCTATAAAAGTGAACGTGTCTGTGAGTGTCTGTGTGTACGTCTGTGTACATTTCGCTACGCAATAACTCTGTCAATTTTCAGTCTACAGGCTCGAAATTTGATTAACAGGGTACTGAAATTTGGGAAAATCCTTGTGATCGGTTTTCGGCCAGAAATTTTGCTGTTAAGAGTCAAAGTTGAACGATTTGACCTTTGAGAACTCTATCAAACTCCTCCGACAATTTTGGATCTAAACACTTGAAAATTTAGATATAGGTTCCTATGACCCCTTAACATTTCCTTTCGAAGTAATCTGCTCCGGCTGTAATGTACTTGTTTTACCGTTTCATAAAATCTTGGAAGGCCCCTATGGAAGTCCGCTTGTGTGAGCCTGTCACTGACCCTCGTCAGAGCTTCTTTCATCTCCCCAATTGTCTCATAACAACAGCCTCTTAAGTTTTCCTTGAGCGTAGGGAATAACCAAAAGTTATAGAGAGTAAGGTCTAGACTATAAAAAATGCCTGTCTTGACGCACATCTTGGCAAATAGTCGATGACAAGGATAAGGTTGTGGACTGGTGAATTCGCGCAAATCTTCCGCATCATCAGTTCCTCGCAAATAACTGTGTGTACAGTCCCCACACTGACATCAAACTGTGCACTTTATAGACAAACGACGGCCATTCAACTCAAGTGTTCTGACTTCCTTACTCCTCCCACCTCTCATGATTTTTACAGACTCCCTTCCTCCATTGAACCTTTTATGCTACTCAAAAACTGATGTTTGATTCGTGCAAAATGACCCAAAAGCAGCCTGAAGCGTTCCATACGGTTCTGTGGGAGTGTTTCTAAATTTAAAGCAGAACTTTATTGCATATTGTTTTTCTCAAGTGTCCTCACCTCCAGATTGGGTTTTTGAAATTCGCCAGCTGTGATAGCCAGGCTTTAGAAGAGTGTAATCCAATTTCTGCTGTTACTGTTCATTTGAACCTGAAATCATAAGAATAGGTCAGTCATCTCATAAGATGTATAACAATAGCATTGAAATTTCAAAAATATGCGACAATTCTAAATGTCTGTACAAAAAATGCCTGGAAATGTATTGAAGGCACGTTCTACTAAAGTGATAGTTAATTTTGATTGAGTCGTCTGGAAGTTCAATCTTCAGTGTAGGCGATAGAAATAATACAATGAAGAATGGCTTTCTACACTATTATGGCCGACAGAACGAGAACATGCTACTCCCGTGGATTAAATAATGAGTTATGGCTCAAATTTCAAAAAGATCCCTGAGTTCGACAAACTGCATGAGAAACGTTTGAAGAATAACATCTAAGATGGAAACAGTAGTTTCAGTGATCCAAATAATGAAATTATCGAATCTCATCTTAAAATATGCGACACAGTTTTTTTTTCTTTCCAAAGATAAATCAATGCACGTTGCCGTTCGCCGAATAGAAATAAATGCAATTGCCAGAATATAGCGCGACCCTCATCTAAAAATGAAATTATTTAAAACAAATCACAACCATTTCTGCAATCCAACCGTCTTTTATACAGAAATCTTCAGGCAATGTCTGACTTTTCTAGCACATTTTGGTTATTGATCAGTAAGTTTTTTGTTTTAGCACCAGTCAATGATACGTGCGAACAATTTGGTAATTGTTTTATCAGTAAAAAATTGTGATCGTAGATGGATTTTATACTCACCGAATCTTAACAACCTCCAGATTGTTTGTCTATATATTACGAGCGTAGTACCTTTAACGTACTTACGGTTTCCAGATTATAAATTATTCGATCACGCAATGTAAAGAAAAAAAGAATAAACAAAAAAAAATGATGTCGCTTTTGGGCCGTGCGTGAAACTAAAATATACCTTACTGGTCTTCTGGCTAGGATATAAGGGTAGTGCCTGTTTTGTCTAAAGATATTATAATGATATCGTTGGTTTTCGTTCGCGCCGGGCGTCCATACAATGGAAATATGTCACAGACTTCTATAAGGATATTGGAGATGAATCGTAATAATCAATTATATTCTGACACTACATTAACCAGACTACAGTTTTAACAAAAACGCTACAATAATATTGTCGCATGTTGAAACTGCACACACACGCACAGCAGTCGGTAACTAAAAACACACTGAGCAATGGGTGGATGAAGCTGTCAAAACTGATGTCGCCAAGGTGAATAAGTCAAGTAATAGATCCCTACAGCTGCCGGAGTTGGAACACTTGTTAGAGAACAGGTCATATTTATACCAGAAGGAAAGACAAGCTAGCAGTCAGTTGAATCCATCCCCTCCTACTTTTCCCTTTCTGTCTGCAGCTTAAGCGCGCGCACTCGAGACCAGAAATAAAATAATATTTTCATATTTTTATAACAAACGGATTTTTTGTGTCAAGGATTTTCTGAGTGACGAAAAACTTCCATCGTTCACCACGAGGTCTCCATTCATGCTGAATGTATACAGAATGCCCAGCAGCAATATATTACATATGGAAGATTCCGCTATGGAATTTCCACAAGATTCGCGAGTTTGGATGTTGATTTTAAATATCTCAAACATAATGTCTACAAAACAATCGAGGACTACTCCTGGATTGAAGAAGGCCAGCACAGAAAAAAGGGACTTC
The DNA here is from genome assembly GCF_053919585.1 of Euprymna scolopes. Lineage (NCBI taxonomy): Eukaryota > Metazoa > Mollusca > Cephalopoda > Sepiida > Sepiolidae > Euprymna > Euprymna scolopes. Next base: position 115,092,843 of record NC_136489.1, on the reverse strand, counting down.
CAAGGGAGGAGTATGTCAGAGTTTTGACAAATTTTCTACTTGATATTTAAGAGTATTTATCGTTGAACAACAGAAAATAGGGCGTGCTGGGCATTCATGAATGACTTGGTAAACAACTCAAGCATAAATAGCAGTTTATGGGTACAAGTATAGTTGGATTTCTAAAAGTATTGTGCATTTTATAAACGATTCCACTGGTTGCATTTTGGGCGGGTCAACCTGTAATTGTAAGTGTAATGGGTTAAGATTTAAAAAAATAAACTAGAAATATTCAACATGTTCAAGCAGGAGCTACAATGACTTATCGACGAGATTTACTCACTGAACTTTGATTAATTGGCCTGTGAAATTGCCTGCATTCGTTCATATCTCAATGCCAAATTGGTGCGTGATTCTGAAAGTTGATGGCGATCTCGTGAGAACTAACGAGGAGCGAATTTCAAACAGTGACTCTGAAACTTGACAGAAAGTAATATCGCTATGCAAATGAGGAGATTTACGAAGTGTCTTATTCGGTCAGAGCAATTTATTTCTTAAGAGGAGAATTGGGCATCACATACAAGTAGAGCTTAAGCGCTTATCGTGGTGAACGAGCAAGAATTGATTGCAGACTTGCGACCTTCCTAAAGAGTCCGAAAAAAAGAGAAAAAAATTAAACAATAAAATGATATAGATGGAAATGGAGAAAGATAAGGAAATGACGAGAAACGAAGGAAAAAGAATTCAGCACAATATAGATTGAGTCATGTTGTGGTATTTTTCTTTAATAACAAAACGAAATAACAGAAATAAGTGATGCTATTTATTTATTTTTAATTACATATTTATATATATGCGCAGTAAAAAGATGGGCAAAAGCAAAATATCAAGTCATAAAAAAGGAAAGAGAAAAAACACGTTATTTTTTTAATTTATAAGGTGACATAGACGAGAAACGTATGTAATATAATGATGTTAGCAATATGTAGATATTTAACGTAAACAGAGACGCCCTGATATTTTTTGTAGTTCTTTTATTACAACTGCAAAAGTATTTATCTAAGCTAGCAGGGTGTAGCCCGATCGGAAATTACGCTAAAATATGATATTTTAATTTATGTAGATTGCGTATATATTATTATAGAATCAGTTTTCTATCGATTCTTATATATTATAAAGTTGTGATTAATATATATATATATATATATATATATATATATATATATATATATATATATATATATATATGTCCATATGACTTGGGTGCATCAGCTTGAGTCTGAACAGAAACCAAAACTTATATATATATATATATATATATAAGTGTAAGCCATGTTTAGTTTTAGAACAGTTTCCGATGGTTCGTTGTTCTAAACAAGTCTTGAGAGGTGACTGGTTTACAGAAGACAGAACAGTTTCCGATGGTTCGTTGTTACACACAAGTTCTGAGAAGTGATTGGTTTGCAGTAGACAGTTCCACAGAGCAAAATATTCTTACCGTGTCGAGACGGAAAAAAATATGCGAAATTGCTACAGAAAAGGTTTAATATTTATGGAGCAATTCTGGTTTCTGATTGGTTAGTAGCAGAACGTGAATTAATTCGATTCGTCAGTTCCTAGCTGCATCGTTTATAAATAGAATCGTCCGACTGTGTGGGATCATACCCCATTAATCTCTTGAGATGATGGGATGTCTCCTAGCGGCTTCGGCTGCATGGAGACAGGGTAGTACCAGTCAAGGATTCGTCACTTGACACTCAGCCCAACAGGTGAGGGGCCGGGAACCGGCCCAGCACCTGTTGGACTGAGGTACACCGCCTGGGTAACACCTAGGAGGTCCACCCTCCCAGGCCTTGCCACCGGGCTTTCTGGTGGGGCAAGTTTATTGCTTGCTGCCTGAGGCGCCCCGACCGGGGAATGCCGACGGGGTTACTCAGGCAATTTTTAAAATTGCAGGAGTGCCCCTCCTTTAGGGGAGCCTGTGGGGTTCCCACTTTCCGGCCTTGTGCCACATTTTGCTGAGGTGGGCAGCAAATAAATATCTACCCCATCACTCTCTTGAGATGATGGGATGTCTCCTAGCGGCTTCGGCTGCATGGAGACAGGGTAGTACCAGTCAAGGATTCGTCGCTTGACACTCAGCCCAACAGGTGAGGGGCCGGGAACCGGCCCAGCACCTGTTGGACTGAGGTACACCGCCTGGGTAATACCTAGGAGGTCCACCCTCCCAGGCCTTGTCACCGGGCTTTCCGGTGGGGCAAGTTTATTGCTTGCTGCCTGAGGCGCCCCGAACGGGGAATGCCGACGGGGTTACTCAGGCAATTTTTAAAATTGCAGAGTGCCCCTTCTTTAGGGGAGCCTGCGGGGTTCCAACTTTCCGGCCTTGTGTCACATATTGCTGATGTGGGCAGCAATTAAATATATACCCCATTATACGTCCAAAATATTGCAACAATCTCTGCTGATACAATGATTTAATCTCTCTATCTCTCTGTGTTTCTCTCTCTCCCTCCCCCCCTCCCTCCATCTCTGCCGATACGATGATTTTGATCTCTCTTTTTCTCTCTCCCCCCTCTCTCTCTCTGTTGCTCTGTTTCTCTCTCTTCGGTTCTTGCGCGTATTTATCAGTTATTATGTTTTGTTTTTTTTAATTAACTGCAATGGTTGTTTTCAATAATTTTAGATATCACCGTCAGAAAAAAGAAAAAAAATGCAATCCAGAAAAAGTATATAATAAATAACAAATGTAGCTTTCCTCTCTGTATCTGCCAATACGATGATTTAATCTCTATCTCTACCTCTCTCTCTCTCTCTCTCTCTCTCTCATTCTGACCCTCTGTCTCTCTGTGTTTCTTTCTCTCTCTCTCTCTCTCTCTCTCTCTCTCTGCCAATACGGTGATTTAAGCTCTCTCTGTATCTCTCTGTTTCTCTCTCTCATTCTGTTGCTATCGCTTTGGTTCTCTTTCTCTATCTCTACCTTTCGCACTTTCTCTATTTCCTTCTAATGACATTTAGAGAGAGAGAGAGAGAGAGAGAGAGAGAGAGAGCGAGAGGATTAAGAGAGAGCGAGATCGAGAAGCAAATAACTTCGTCGAGGCGCAGTAATCGCTTTATTTAATGTTAAACTCTGGCCTCCTCTATCGATAGTCGCCATATTGTATAATGGAAATCCCAAATGAACAGTTTGATTAAATAAAGAAAAAAATTAAATGCTAAATTAATTCACTGTGACAATTAAAATACATCAATCTGACAAATAAATCAGCGTTACAAAATCGAATGTTTCTTATTCATGAGGTGAAAGCGATCGATAAAAAGAAGAGTAAGCATAGTGAATTCGATCCCTGTTTTCACTGATTAACAATGTGTTTGCATTTTTAATTATATGGATCGGTATAATTTCTGAAGATACCAGCTTTATGTAAATGCTAGGGTAACCAAAGAAATAAAGATAGTTTAGAATAATTGGATTTTATCGGCGATTCAGTCGCCTCGGATATCTGCTAGTGTAATGCTCCGTTATTCCTAGTGCGCAAGCGCCCATTGGAAATCGAAAACCTTATTTGAGAAATAAATCCGTCAATTGCAACTGTTAAATAATATGGCTGCATGGCGACGGTTTACAGGAAAAGTGGAGTCCTTGTTTTTTTTTTTTTATTTGTATTTTTAATTCTTCCAATTTATTTTCTTCCCCACGAAAGCATAGTTAGACACAAGATCGGTTTTTAATATAGGGAAAATCCAGCTCTCCACAAAAAGGGACACTTTTGACTGGAACAAAAATAAACATTGTCTCAGTCAGGAAGGATTTCTCTCCCACTTAGCGAAGACAGAAAAGATGAAGTGTATCATTAGAACAGATACTACACTGTGATATTTTAACTGTTTTTGTCATCTATGGCACACTGTTTTCTATGTATCGCTTGCTTCGGCTGTCAAGTGTTTGTAATTTTAGACACGTTTGTGACTTTCTATCGATAATTTTTCCAGTTCTTCCGTCACTCTATTTGCGTGTCCTACTTATTTTCTACAATAGATCTGAAAATTTAAAGTAAATTAAACAAAAGTCTTATTTATGAAGCATAATGTCTTATAATTTTCTGTTCTGAAATAAAAAAAAACAATTAAATAAAAGCCTCTGTCAAGGCCAAAACAATTAAAACAATCAGTTTTCGTCCACGATAAGAATTATCATTGTCACCTATATCTTTTTAAATAGATTAAAAACGAACATAGTTCTTCTTTATTCGTGCAGTTAATAGTTTTTAAAAGAATATATAATGTTTTGATTCTTTTCAAAACAATACAGAATGTTTTGATTGAAAATATCAATTTCAGCTAAATATTATACAAATTAATAAACCGACCGTAAGGTTTTGAAATGGACTATAGTAATTACCTGACCAACATCATTCAATTTTGGAACAATTTATTTAAAATGAATTGAGTAGGACATTTTTAACTTAATGCTAAATGATTAGTCATTAAATTTTCTCATTAATTTAAATATGTTCGAAAGGCGATAACGTACGCACGAATATGAACTTGCTTTAACGTTATTACTAGGGCTAGGACAACGATATATTCTGGTCATTGTTTTGACTCTCGGGTGTGTATTTGTTAATATTTTATATGCTTTTATATAGAGTGATGTGGTTCTTCGTTGATAAACTGTATCTAACTGTGACGGATATATATTCGAGAGTTAAAACAATGATAAGAATATGCCGTTGTAATAGCACTACTTATTAGATGAACTGTCTTAAAAATTAGAGTTAATAAATACAGTTTTATTTTGCGCTATATTCAGTCAAACAATTATGTCCGTTGTATTTACATTAGTATTGGGTCTTGGCTTGTAAGTCAACTAGCTCTGCGTTTTTTGATACAGTACCCGACATTCACAAATTCTCACCTTAATAAATGCTTAGTATCACAGAAAAAAAAAATCATCCAGGATGAAAAAGAAAAAAGAGCTGACAATTTATATCTCTTCTATATTTCTCAATCGAGAAAAGATTGTGTCATGTACGTCAGGGGTGTGAGTTCCGTTATAGAAGCGTTGATTTAATTTGAATTTTAAAAAATACGCATCTAGTACGATTGAAAGTTAAATTACAACGAAAAATAAACAAATATTTTACTTATTTGAAATTTATAATTTAAATATATTTCGGAATCAAATTCTAACCTCAGTATTGTGTTTATTTTTTTTTTATTATTCTTTCTTGTCATGTTGTAAAGTTGGAGAAAGGAAAGTCAGTAGTAAAGATCCGCGCGTTGTCTCTCAGCGGTTGTATTTTAAAATGCCGGGAACGGCACGTTGGCAACGCGAGATTTACGTCAGAGGTGTGAGTTCCGTTATAAAACAAAATACGCATCAGGTGCGCTTGAACTTTACAACATGACAAGAAAGAAAAAGAAAAAGAGAAAGAAACAAAATACCAAGGATAGAGTTTGACTCTGAAATATATTTCAATGATAAATTCTAAACAAGTAAAATATTTGTTTATTTTCGTAAAATTGCCTTGTAATTTGGCTTTCAATGTGTATTTTATTTTATTGGGTCATGTTTTTTTTTATTTAGTGCTGTGTTGTAGTAAAAATAATGTCACATAAATAGTTTAGAGGAATCGAAAACGACAGCTGACAGTATATTTTTCTATTCTTCCATCGAGAACGGAACAGATCAAGGGTTATGTAATGATCTTGTTATGTTAATTCTTGCGTTTTGTGGTGCTTTAATCAGGATAAAAAGATGAATGCAATATGACAGGTGACTGTAATCTTTGTTTTCCAATCCATATATATAAAACATATACGGTATACGCTTACGTAGCACTCAAGTCATGTTAATTATTGTGTCTGGTGGTGCTATACTCAAGAAAAGACGAAACCGAAGCAGGTTAAAAAAGGTAGCTGAGATTATACTTTTTTTCGTATTCTTTCGTCGAAACAGATCTACTCTTCAGTTACGTAATGCTTTTCTTTTGTCTTTAGTCGTGCTGTAATCAGAGTAACTGCATAGAAGCAATGCAGGATGAGTTGAGAAAAGACAACTGATGGTATACATTTTTTCTATCGTTACATCAAGAACGTATCCGGTTTACGATTATGTTAAACTTCAGTCATGTTTTTTATTGTTTTTCGTTGATTCTCAGGAGGTTAAATCGACCGAAAGGTTGAGAGAATTAAATCCAAGATAAGAGCAGTCGTTCGAATACTCAAAATATTGTAAAGTGCAGCATCAGAACTGATACTACACTTTGAAAAATTTACTTATTTACATGATTTAAACAAAGGCCATGAATAAATTAGGCACAGAACCATTCAAAAGTGTGGGGAGGCGGTATATGGTCATCGTTGTCATTGTATTTTATGACTGTCTAAGCTATTTCTAGCTAGAGTTTCAATCACCATAATACCATATTCACTCCATGGGTCATATTACATAAAATTCACAAATCGATTTCTTTTTAAATAAAAATATATATGCATAAATAAATACACTTCGATCTCAGCTAAACAGCCAAAGCGAAGAGTGTGTGATTGTCTCAAGAATTTTGTAGTCACTAAATAAATAAAATTCTATTTTGTTCACCCGATAAGCTAAAAAGTGAAATATTTAGTTTCTGTTTTTTTTTTTACATGAGGATTGGTTATTCATATTATTTGGATCCATAGGATTACTGTTATCATCTTGAGTATGATTTTCATAACGTTTCGATCGATGTAACGACCCGTGGCGCAGTGGTTAGAGTACTTGGAAAAATCAATTGTAAAATGTGATATTCTTCCTGATAGTTGAAGGTCCTATCCTCCATGTGGCCGACCGAAAAATAGAATTGCGAATTACTTAGAGCCTCTATCCAGTCATGGCTGACGGAACAAGAGCAGGTAGCATCTGTGAAGTAAATAAAATCTTCCGCTCGAAATTCCGCTCGAAATTCCGCCAAAATTCCCGAGTTCGACAGAAGCATTTCCGAGTTCAATAAGATACACCTGAAGAAGGTCGGAGGTTACATCGACCGAAGGGTTGTGAAAATCACACTCAAGATGCGAACCGTAGTCCGATCAATCCAAATAATATGGAATATTTGTGTTATACTTTGTTAAGCTAAATTCTGAATTCTAAATTTGTATCTGCTTTCGCCGGCCAATTTCTAGCCGTGGCAGATCGCAACTAACTGTTCAAGATCCTTTTTTATGTTGTTGTATTTTCAGATTAGTCCCAGTTTTCGGCTTGTGAAGACAATATGACCGCCTTTTGAATACAGCAAGAAGTGTTCACAACGTCGACCCATATAAATACATAGTATCCAAATAAAAGTGGCGGATCCGTCGGAAAAGGCAGTATATTATAAATTCATCTGTTCGTAGACATAAAAACATCCGGTCCAAATGTTACACAAATTTCTAGACATGCTTAATATTCGTATTTTTTGGATTATTTGGATGACTGTTCCTCTCTAGAGTGTTATTTTCGCAATATATCGGTCGATTAATGCTCCAACATTCTTCAGGCAGATCTTGTCGAACTCGAGGACTTTCTCTTGAACTCGTGAATCTTTACGGAATTTCGAACGGACTCATTTTATGTAATCTCCCAAGTAATTCGCTGTTGAATATCTGGCAGCGTTGAGGTTCTCCACGGTCCCATACTTCTGGAAGTGGTCCACCCAATTCTAAATTCTGCTTTTAGATGGAGCCTTTTTACTTTCGAATTGACGCATGAAACTATCCTGGGTTTTCTTAAACGAGCCTGTCTTGTAGTAAAATTTAACACAGTGTATTCTTTGTCCCAACTCCCAGTGGGGTCTTGGTGTACTAACGGTCGTTGATTGTGCCATGTCCTGTAAAATAAGGGCAATCGGTGAATAAATAATAAAGATATCACATAGTGTACACGGGGCACGTTTTTTTTGGGGGGGTCACCCTATATATATATATATATATATATATATATATATATATATATATATATATATATATATATATATATATGTAGGCAAGATTTTTCTCTATGGCATATTTTATTTAATACAATAGAGGTTTTTGTCTATTAATTCTATTTTCGATCCTTTCCAACTTCTGAATAACAGTCTTCATTTCAGGCAGGAACTGGCTGATGAAATCACTATATTATCAGAAGTCTGACTACTTTCCAATCCTTCAGGATTCATCATCAGGCATAAATTATATATATATATATATATATATATATATATATATATATATATATCCTCCTCTAACACTTACATCACTCTAGTTCTCCTATTTCCCCCCTCAACAGTCTCAATATACTACACTTTTCATCTCATGCTAAATTACTTGGCCCCTAATGTAGCTATCGCTAGACGTCGCACTAATATCGTCGCACCTACCATCGTCTCTTCTTTTCTGATGAGAAGCATTAAGCTTCGAAATATCATGGCAGAAATATCATGGCATAAAAGTTTTACTTATCCTACACCCCTAATGACTTAACATCTATATTGAGTAAACGAATAATCTTGATATAGTAATGCATTATTATATATTTTTATATTGTTGTTTTTTTTAATATTTTCAAATTCTCTCTCTTTGTCCCTATATATATATATATATATATATATATATATATATATATATATATATATATATATTCTATTTATTACATGTTATAACTGAATGGTCTCGGGGGTTACATCGGCCAAAATATTGTCAAAATAACACTCAAATCCAAATAATCTGAATAATCAATCCTTATCTCAAGGAATAGGAAACATTTTTAGTATTATATATATATATATATATATATATATATATATATATATATATATATATATATATATGCCTGATTGAACACGACAGAATTATTCTTTTTTCCTATCTTTCTGGATATCTTTTCAATTTGCCGAGCGTTTTTTTTAAATTTTGGCAAGCATAATATATAGAATGTTGTTCGGCCATATTTTTCTCAAGCGCTTTCTATAGGCTCATCCGATTATCGTCAGGAGCAATTGTCGTTGTTTTCTTTTCCTTCGAGGTCCTAAAGGCCTCAAAGGAAAATAAAAGAAAACAACGACAATTGCTCCTGACGATAATCTAGTGCATCGATAGAAAGCGCTTGAGAAAAATATGGCTGAACAACAATATTTGAGCGCCATTCTATATAATATGCCTGCCGAATTAAAAAGACTGCTCGGAAAATCGAAAAGATATCGAGAAAGATCGGAAAAAAACAATAACTCTGTCGTGTTCAATCAGACGTGTCTAAATAATGATTTACTGCCAATATATATATATATATATATATATATATATATATATATATTATTGGAATCTTTTGAGATGAGTAATTGATATGTTTTTTTTTGCGGACTGTTATCCTCATCTTCATAGTTGTTATTGTGAACCACCTAAAGAAGGCCAGAGTGATATGTGTCCGAAACGGGGTAAAGCAGCAGCAGCAGCAGCAGCAGCAACAACAACAACAACAACAGCAATTATGATGAGGATAACAGCCCGCAAATATATAAATAAGTATACGCTTATTATTGTTTTAAGTTGTGTGTATAATATTAATGATAGCAAAAATATATCAGCTTAATCATTAAAGACATCTGGCAGTATACTACGTTCTATTAGACCGTCGGGAATGGATCTCTCAGGCGAACGTTTCAAATAAAATTTAAGTCTATCAGACCCACTTTAATTGGAAACCGTATTGTCATTGCTAAACGCGCAAGGTGAATAGTTGTATTTTAAGAATACCCGTTTTGGACGTTTAATGTGAAGAATAGTAATCAGCATATCTTCGCCTTTCTTTCATTTTCCGTGGTTCAACTCAATTATCCGCTTTTCTTCGTCTTCTTCTCTTTTCTCCATTGCTCGTTTTGAAAGTCACCTTTGGAGTTCGATTAAATTTGGAATTCGTTCAGTCTTCTTCGATCTCTGCCTCTATCGACCACGTGCTTCTTAGAATTATCTGCTGATCCCATCATTGATCAGACATGCGCCGATGAAACGCGTTCTAAATCGTCTGTGCGCGAAATAACAATTCAACGATTACTTTCTGCTTGCCTTTGTGTGACAGGAGGGAAAATCGAACTTTTTTCCCCAATCGTTGTTAGCTGTTTTCTTTTCTTGTCGATCGATTTGTCAAAGACGACCCTGATTTTAATACAGTGACCCTATTACAAGAGGCTGACAGTAGAGACACCTTTTACCGATTAATTCAGAAGCTTTCAGTAATTAAAATTTGGAAAAAAATGGAAACATCACTAACTCTATGTAGGTTTAATCGACTTTCTCCATAGAAGGAAGTTCCATGGGAGTATGAAATTCACAAACTATCCCCAGACGCGTTTATGTCCCCATTAGGGGCGATGGCAACATTAGGATTTTCTCAACATTTGTAGGAAGGTGTCGACGTCCTCCTACATACGGCGCCTGGAAATCCTCCCAAATTGGTCACCGAACTGGTAATGACCAGCCTACATGTTGCTAAACTTCGGTGATCAAACGAGAACCGGTGTGTCAACGTGATTGTACCATATATATATATATATATATATATATATATATATATATATATATATATATATATATATATATAATTAGTTATAGGAGACCAATCTCTTCAGGATTTTCCGAACAAAAAGGACTCTCTTTGATTCCAATGAGTGAAACCGATCATACGTAATGTGACTTTTGCTTTAGCATAGGTTTTCTCTTCAATAGGTACATAGCAATTATACCGAAAAGGTTTAGCCCGTTTTAATCATATCTCATATGACGACATATGAAAAGGTTTAGCCCGTTTTAATCATATCTCATATGACAACACATGAAAAGGTTTATCCCGTTTTAATCATATCTCATATGACGACATATTAAAAGTTTTATCCGTTTTAATCATATCTCATATGACGACATATGAAAAGGTTTATCCCGTTTTAATCATATCTTATATGACGACATATGAAAAGGTTTATCCCGTTTTAATCATATCTGGTATGACCACATATGAAAAGGTTTTTCCCGTTTTAATCATATCTGGTATGACCACATATGAAAAGGTTTAGCCCGTTTTAATCATATCTCATGTGACGACATATGAAAAGGTTTATCCCGTTTTAATCATATCATGTATGACGACTTATGAAAAAGTTTATCCCGTTTTAATCATATCTCATATGACGATATATGAAAAGGTTTAGCCGTTTTAAACATATCTGGTATAACGACATATGAAAAGGTTTAGCCCGTTTTAAACATATCTTGTATGACGACATATGAAAAGGTTTAGCCCCTTTTAATCATATCTAGCATGAAGAAATATGAAAAGGTTTATCCCGTTTTAATCATATCTGGTATTACGACATATGAAAATGTTTAGCCCGTTTTAATCATATCTTATATGACGACATATGAAAATGCTTATCCCGTTTTAATCATATCTCATATGACGACATATGAGAAGATTAAACCTGTTTTAATCGTATCTCATATGACGACATATGAAAAGGTTTAACTCGTTTTAATCGTATCTGGTATGACGACATAACAAAAAAGTTTAACCCGTTTTAATCATATCTCATGTGACGACATATGAAAAGGGTTAGCCCGTTTTAATCATATCTATTATGACGACATATGAAAAGGTATAGCCTGTTTTAATCATATCTCATATGATGACATATGAAAAGGTTTAGCCCGTTTTAATCATATCTCATATGACGACATATTAAAAGGCTTAGCCCGTTTTAATCATATCTCATATGACGACATATGAAATGGTAAGCCCGTGTTAATCATTCGCTCACAGGACAATGGGTTTTCAGGCCTTTCTCTCCCAATAAATAAATGAAACTCACATACACTAATCATTGTTCGGCTTCTTTCTATCTTGGTACAGCTGTATATTTAAGTCTGTAATGATAAATATTAATCTAAAGTGATCACTATTTCGATTGTATATCTATGAATAACAAAATAAAAATTATAGCATAATTTTCTTTGACGTAGTGGGTAAATTCTTGGTAAATTTCAGCTGTAAGCGATCCTCTTCTTGAAGTAGACATTCAATACTCAGTATGGATGATATTCAAAACACAATTGCGTCTCTGTCTGGTCATGACTTACGGAACGTGAGCATGCTATCTACGAGGATTAAAGAGTTTCGTTCTAAATTCTCTGCAGTAAAAAATATAATAAATTTATAACTTAAAATATTGCACCATTAAGAATTGATTATACAATGTTATAAATTGAATTTAAAAAAATCTTAATATTTTAAGATATAAATTTATTATATTATTTACTAGACTATCTTGTCCTTTTTTCCAGTTTTTACAACTAGTCCTTTTCATGCTCGTAGTTTTCTGTTGTAATCCATGATTTTTCCAGGTTTCCAATAAATTCACTTGTTCTTTTTGTAATTTCAGTCTTATCTCCCCCCCCATAACCACATATATAATAACAATGTACGGAACTCGTCTACTTACAATAAAATCTCCCAATTATCTCCCTTTCATGATTTTGTTCTCTCTGCTTCGATTGTTTCTTTTCTTTTTGCGACAGCAGTGAATTAGTAGCAACAGTAGTCGTTGAAGCAACGTGGTTGATATGGAAACTAGTAATAGAAAGCGTCGCCTATCTCCGTACATATTTTTCCGATTTTGAGCAACAGCAAATTAATCATAATTTTGGATTTACTGACTGAAACTTGAAAAAAAAATGTACACTATAGCTGAGAAAGTGATCTAAAAACTGTAATAACTGTTTGAAATTTAGTCGAAAAATGAGTGAGCGGTGAAGCTTTAAAGCAGTTCTAAATGACTAAAACTGACACTTAACCATATATTCAAACCCTACGGTGTTTGCATAATATATATATATATATATATATATATATATATATATATATATATATATATATAGAGAGAGAGAGAGAGAGAGAGAGAGAGAGAGAGAGAGAAAGAGAAGGTGGGGTAAGATAATAATTTATCTATCGGTAAATGCATATAAAAAACAATATACATGTCCCTAAAATGTAAAGTGAAAGGAAGAGATCTCTTCCTAAAAAAAAAAAAATACTAGGGGAACTAACTCACAGTAAAAATTCAATTAACACCAGAAAACATAACCATAAACACAGTAGAAATAACTTAAAGCGATAAAATAACAAAATAACAGTTCTGTCTTTTGTTTTATATTATTTCAAGGTATAATACAAGAGCCGTGGAATAATCTTACACCTATAGTATATATTAGTATCCTTCAGATTTTAATAAATACTTAAAATTACTTGTCTTAACATTTTCTTTAGTTTGACGAGATATCCGATCCCAAAATGGCGTTTTATACAACCGTTTTAAATGTGCAAATTTCAAATTGAGTATGAATGAAAATTCCAGATATGCTTCAATATATGATTCTAGTGTCGGTGCGTGACGTTAGCTACACCATATATATATACATATACATACATACATACATGCATACATACATACACACACATATATATGCGTGTGTGTGTGTGTGTGTGTGCGTGTGTGTATGTGTGTGTGTGTGTGTGTGTGGTAGTGTGTGTATGTGCGTGCGTGTTTAGAGTGTATAATTAAGGATTACGCTTGATTAAAGTTTAGGCAAACACTCTAGGTCTCTTTCGACTATCATTTCGTTGCAAAAATCGATATAATAATGTCGACTTATTTTTCTTCTTCTACTTCTTCTTATTATTATTATTATTATCAATATTATTATTATTATTCTCATTATTATTCTTATTATCATTATTATTATTATGATCATTATTATTATTATAATTATTATCATTATTAATATTACTCTTATTATTCTTATTATTCTTATTAGTCTTCTTCTTAATCTTTTTCTTTTTCTTCTTCTCCTTATTATTATTATCATTATTATTATTATTATTATTATTATTATTATTATTATTATTATTATTATTATTATTAATTGCTGGCACTTCAGTTTGATTCACCTGGTCATTATTTTTAGTTTAAGATCAAGTTTTTCGTTTAGTAATTTCTTGTTTCTCAAGGTATACATTGCAATATTGCTCCGTTCGCGACTAACAATTTTGCAATATTATGTACTTGCTGCATTTTTCGTGCTTACTGTTCAAATGCCCACCTTAAAAACATAGAAAAATATTATTTTGAACGATCACCACATCTCCCGCAACAAAAAATATCTCACCACACACACACACACACACACACACACACACACACACACACACACACACACACACAGATTAAACATTTTATTTTGTAAATCATCTGGAAAACGTTTGTCGAAAGTACTTCGTGTAGGTGTTAGTCATGGTTGGTTTAAAACGTTGTTTTTTTATGCTACACGTGACTACGTGTTATTGATTAATAAGAAAATGATTTGCACGTGGAAAAAACCGTTTGGTATTTGAACTATCTATCTATCTATCTATCTCTATCTATATCTATATATATATCTATATATATATATATCTATATATAGATATATATATAGATATAGATATAAAACTGAAAGTGTCTTTCTATGTGTGTCTGTGTGTGTACATTTCTCTACGCAATAACTCTGTCAATTTTTAGTCTAAAGACTCGAAATTTGATATACAGGGTACCGAGATTTGAGAAAATCGATGTGATCGGTTTATGGCTAGAAATTTGGCGATTAAAGGGTCAAAGTTCAACGATTTGACCTTTGAGAACTCTACCAAACTCCAACAATTTTTAGTCTAATCACTTGAAATTTTAGATATAGGTTACTTGGACATCGATCTAACTTAATAACTTGATTCGAGCCCAAAACCATGGGTCATAATAGGGGTAAAAGTTTTTAAAAATTGACCGCTTTTTTTTTTTTGCTCAACATACACCTCCAAATACCCGGGCAACGCCGGGCACCCATGCTAGTATATCTATAAAAGTGAAAAAAATGTTTGTGTGTGTGTGTGTGTGTGTGTGTATCTGTGTACATTTCTCTACGCAATAACTCTGTCAATTTTAAGTCTACAGAATCAAAATTTAATATACAGGGCACTGAGATTTGGGAAAATATATGTGATCGGTTTTCGGCAAGAAATTTGGCTGTTTAGGGGTCAAAGTTACACGATTTGACCTTTGAGAACTCTACCAAACTCCTCCGCCAATTTTGGGTCTAAACACTTGAAATTTTAGATATAGGTTCCTTGGACATGAATCTAACTTAATAACTTTATTTGAGACCAAAATATTTTAAGTAAATATATAAATGGTAAGGGGTCATAATAGGGGTCAAATTTTAAAAAAATTGACCGCTTTTTTTATTTTGGTCAACATAAACCTCCAAACACCCGGACAACATCGGGCTGAAATGCGATTATATCTATAAAAGTTAATGTGTATATCTGTCTGTCTGTCTGTGTATATTTCCCTACGCAATAACTCTGTCAATTTTCAGTCTACAGACTCGAAATTTAATATACAGAATACTGAGATTTGGGAATATCTTTGTAATCCATTTTCGGCCAGAAATTTGGCTATTAAGCGGTCACAGTTCAACGATTTGACATTTGAGAACTCTACCATACTCCTCCGACAATTTTCGGCATGAATAATTGAAATTTTAGATATAGGTTACTTGGACATGGATCGAACTTAATAACTTGATTTGAGCCCAAAACAATAAATGTTAAGGGGTCATAATAGGGATCAAATTTTAATAAATTTGACCTCTGCGGTCTCTGTTAAATTACTTAGACAATTTCTGGTCTAAACATTTGAAATTTTACATAAAGTGTATTCAGAGATAGGGCAAGGTTTTTATTGGTTTGGGTCGAAAATTTGAGCAACAAATATATAAAAATATGCATGGTTGCATGTCTGTCTAAAACTTTCGACAGAGGCGATGCATTTTCACAAGGTCAGTATCGTTTTGAAGTTTGACCCTTCAGACAACAAATACCAAAACAATTGGCTAAAAACATTAATATCTTCACCCTCAACTGGGCACCTTTCTCCAGGAAGGGGTCGCTTTTTTGCCGATATTTTCGAAAGTCATCCCCTCTTTTGGATTGTCTTTCCTTAATTTAAACCTACGTCACTTCCGGTTTGGCGGTGGTTCTAGCAGCAAAGACGTCACGTTGTTTTCCTCATTGGCGGTACGGCTTTAATTCTGCCTTCCTACTACCACTTTTTTTTTTTTTTGCTCAGCACACACCTCCAAACACCCGGGCAACGCCGAGCACCCATGCTAGTAGTATATATTTCATTTCAGACAGACAGATACCAAATTTTGTTTAATAGATTTTTCATTTAGTTTTCTCTTTTTCTTTTATTATTCAGGAGTTTTCATACAGACCATAACCAAAGAATTCTTTTCGAGAACAACATGTAGTGTTGCTTGGTGTCTGAATTGCAAAAAAGTTTCCACAGATTTTCAGTACTCAGCACCTCTTTCAATAGCCTTTGCAAATTAGTTTGCATTACCGTTGTAATTGGTTTTCACTGGAATTTGGGAAGCAGTAAACCTCACCAAGGTCCCAGTATTCTTTTCAGTCACCCAGTGAAGGTTTGGTTAGTACTTTCTTACTTTCTCTTCTTTGTATTATTATTATTATTATTATTATTATTATTATTATTTACTAAGAGGATGAGTCGCAGTAGTAGTAGTAGTAGTAGTAGTAGTAGTACCTGATCTGATAATTACTCTTATGAAAACCAGCGAAGCACATACACGCCGATCACCGACCTTACACACTACCACGGACACCACATTTATATTTATTTATTTCTTTGTCATTTATACACAAGTAAATGCACACGATGCTAGCCGAAATGAACAGATGTACACAAGTTTTCCTTTTCAGCCATAACAGCTTTCTTTCACCAAAACATGGTCGGATGTTTTGAACTCACATTCATCATAAACATTTTATTTTTCATTGCCTGAAGTTGTCCTAATTTATTCCAATTAAATATATGAAAACAAAACAAAACAAAAAACAAAATAAAAAACAGAAACAAGACTTACTCTCTTTTCGCCCGCCCTATTTAATCATCTCTACATCCACAGGTTAAATAGTTCTAATACTTGTGGTAATATTCCCTTTATTCTTAAAATGGACTATTTCAATGTACTCATTCTCTCCTTTTTATCTATATACTAGCAGGGAGATGTGACGTTGCTTGGAATTGATTTAGCATCAAGGAATCTTTTTAGACTCCCATATTTTATTGCCATAAAAATCTGTGAAATCGCTTATTTTTCAATAAAATCGATTAAGCCATCTCTAGTCGGAGACTGTCCGTAGTGCACAAGCAGGAAGCTTCACAAGCCTCCTCACAGTGACTTAGTCTACGACACATTGTTGTTTACATTGCACTGTAGAGAATCTATTGGCGAGTTTATCTAAACAGAAACATTTTTTTGAACGCACCTCTGTCATATCAAAGAACTTACTTCTGAATTTATCTACCCGACCTTCTACCTGTGTGGTGATAATAGCTTTGATTAAAAATTTAAAATGCAAAAGTCAAGTATCATGGTTCAATTGTGCTCTAAAGAGAAACATTAATCTTGAACGCGCTCCTGTCTTATCAAAGAACCTAGTGTTGATTATATATACTTGGGCGATCATAAAACTACTCAAATGCACTTGTGATGTGAAGTAGTCAAAATCGCCCGTTTCTGTTTCTTTTTTTTCTTTAAAGTACATTTGTGTGAAATTTCGAAAAAATCGGCACAACTGTCTTCGTTCTTTTACACACACAAACCTATATATATATATATATATATATATATATATATATATATATATATATAGTTATATATATATATATATATTTCTGTAGAAATATATTTTTCTTATTATATATCAATCCTTATATAAGAAGCTCAATGTGAATAGAGAACAATATATAGAATAAATGACAAAAATTTATATTCCAAAATTTTATTCCTTTACATTAATTGATCCTTACAGTTCTTGACAGTGTCTGTTTCGTAGCGCAAAATCAATCACTTCATAATTTTATCAGTTAGTAAATCTCTTATGTCCTTAGCTCATCAGAAGAAGTAGCAACAATCAATCCACCAATTTGAAAGAGAAGCTGCAAAATCCAAGCTGGCGTCATAGTAAAATATAAGGTAACTGCAGCTTCCCTTCCAAATTTTCGGATTTTCACCATGTTGTATCACATTTTAATTCCTTTTAGCGGATTGATTGTTTCTATTTCTTCTGATGAGTTAAGGGCATAATAGATTCACTAACTGATAGCATTATTAAGTGATTGATTTTGCGCTACGAAACAGACACTGTCAAGAACTGTAAGGATCAATTAATGTAAAGGAATGAAATATAAAATTGTCAGCATCATGTATTTTAGAATATAAATTTTTGTCATTTATTATATATATATATATATATATATATATATATATATATATATATATCCTATAATTTTTTTGTGTGTATTGATAATCATATTAAAACCCCTTTGCTTTAGTTATTTAAAAAGAAAATACAATTTTCTCTTATATGGGTCGTGGAATTGCATTTACGAGCAAAAGATCTAGCTGATTTTCAAATTTTTTTAAACATTCATTTTATTTAATTCCTTATTAGTTTTTTCGGTTTTCTTATGGGATGATCATCTTTAGTTAACTATTACGTGTAATTATATTCATGCAGATGTTCTACATGATTTATACCTGCATAATATTTGCGCTAAAAGTTTATAGTAAACACAAAATTGTTTTCACATATATTTATGTATACGTATATATTTTTGTTAAAAATTTTGCGTATCAAACCCCTCTTAGAGTTTTTGGTCTACAGACATGAAACTTTATATATAAGGTATTTGAATCCATGCGAAACTTTATATTTGGGTTTTAGCCCGGAAAAATCGGTGCAAAAGTGTGAAGATTATAAAAAAAAAATTAATTTTGCCAGGTGAATGTCGAACGCCGGCATTACGAACGCGTAAGGTAGTTGCTATTGGTTTAGGTTTTAATTTTTAGCGTTGCAGTAAACATGTGTTCATAGCCCATTCATTTACTGTAGAAGCAAAAATAAATCGCGAGCCGAACGTTTTGGTTTCGATCCTTGGTCGTGGCGTACGAGTCATTTTTTTTTTTTTTTTTTTTTTTTTTACTTTTTAATTCATAACTATATATGGCGCCCAATCTGTTATATCTACAAAAATGAAAATGTCTGTGTGTGTGTGTCTCTCTCTCTCTCTCTGTCTGTGTACATTTCCCTACGCAATAATTCTGTTAATTTTCAGTCTACAGACTAGAAATTTGACATAAGAGATATTGAGATCTGGGGAAAAATGGTAATCGGGTATTGGTCAGAAATTTTGCTGTTGAGGGGTCAAAGTTGAACGATTTCACCTTTGAAAACTCTACCAAACTCCTTGAATAATTTTGGGTCTAAACACCTGAAATTTTAGATATCAGTTACTTGGATCTAACTTAATAACTTGATTAGATCCCAAAACAATAAATGCTAAGGGGTCATAATTGGGGTCAAATTTCAAAAACCATTTGACCTCTGCGGCCTCTACGAAATTACCCAGCCAATCTAAACATTTGAAATTTTACATAAAGTGTATTCAGACATAGGGCAAGCTTTCTAATCGGCTTTTGGCCGAAGATTTTGCTGTCATTAGGTCAAAGTTCAAAAGATTTGACCTTTGCGATCTGTAGCAAACTATTCAGTCAATTTTGGGTCTAAACATTACAATTTTATATAAAGGGTATTTAGACATGCAGCAAGCTTTTTAATCGGTTTTTGGGCGGAAATTTGGCTTCCAAGAGGTCAAAGTTGACAGAGTTGACCTTTGCAGATTCTACCAAACTCCTCCGCCAGTTTGCGGTTCAAACAGTTGGAATTTTAGAAGTAGGTTACTTGGCTATGGGTAAAACATTTTAATTTGATTTGAGCCCAAAACAATAAATATAAGGTGTCAAAATTAGGGTCAAAGTAGAAGAAAATTTGACCTTTGCGGTCTCTAGCAACTTTTCCCTCTAGTATTTAAGGAAGCCTATTATATAGAAAGGCATTAACATACATATACAGAGTTTTTAATATATACATATACATATAAAGTTATTAAGAGTACATAGGGCCCGAGCAAAGCCGGGCTGAACTGTTAGTATAATCTATAATATAAATCTAACCTGTCTGTTTAAATATATGTATGTATGTATGTATGTATGTATGTATGTATGTATGTATGTGTGTATGTTTGCCTATTTAAAACTTTTGATATCGTTTTGAAGCTCGACCCTCTGGAAAAAAAAATACCGAAAAATTGACTAAAAACATTAATTCCTTCACCCTTAACTAGGCGCATTTTTCGCCGATATTTTCGAAAGCCATCGTCTCTTTTCGATTGACTAACCTTAATTTAAACATGCATTACTTCCGGTTTGGCGATGGATGCAACAGCAAAGACGTCATCGGTTTTTTTTCAAGTTCTTTTCCTCCTTCGCGGTACGGGTTCAAGTCTGCCTACTACCACCTTTTCTTTTTTCTCAACATACATCTTCAAATACTCGGGAAATGCCGGGCACCCATACCAGTATATCTATAAAAGTGAAAGTGTCTGTCTGTCTGTGTATTTGTGTATCTGTGTGCCTGTGTGTGTACATTTCCCTACGCAATAATTCTGTCAATTTTTTGTCTACAGACTCGAAATTTGATATATAGGGTACTGAGATTTGGGAAAATCGATGTGATCGGTTTTCGGCCAGAAATTTGGCGATTAAGGGATCAAAGTTCAATGATTTGACCTTTTAGAACTTTACCAAACTCCTCCGACAATTTTGGGTCTAATCACTTGAAATTTTAGATATAGGTTCCTTCGACATGGATCTAACTTAATAACTTGATTTGTCCCCAAAGCAGTACATTTTAAGGGGTCATAATGGAGGTCAAATTTTAAAAAAATTGACCACTTTTTTTTGCTCAACATACATCTCCAAATACACAGGCAACGCCGGGAACCCATGCTAGTATATATATATATATAAATGTTATGTTTCCATTATATTTATTATAAATTATTGTTATTTATGCCACTTGTTTCATTATTTGCGTAAGTGATCTGAGAAGAGGACGAAAAGACGCAGTGTCACTCAAGTATTTCGCCATTGTGTTTATTGATAATCATGTCTAGTTCCTTGACATTTCTTCTTATGAGACAAAATCATTCTTGTCTAAATATTGTTGCTATTAAATATGTTAGAAAATGCAAATCAAAGAGATAAAAATACGCAAAATAATCAAATGTCCAATATCTTTTTTAAGATTTCTCTTTTCTTTTTCTTTTTTTTTTTTACGAAACTTCGGCTAAAAATATTTTTTTTTTTACTTCTAAATTTATTGCCCTTTCTTAGGATGTCTTGATGATTTTGCGTGGAAATAACATCTGCGCTGTTCCGGAAGCAAAGCGAATTAGGACAGGCCGTGATAATAACGCCAGTCGACTGTAAGCTGAACGAGGAATTCCATTCCTCCTCATTGAAAAATGGCAGAACCATAAAAGCGGAATACAAAAGCACGAAAAAAAAAATTGTGAAATATTCCGTTGCGGAATGAACCGTTGAAATCAAACAAGAAACACAAGGATACATGTTTCATCCAAACTTTGAAAAAATGTTGTTTATTAGCGGAAATATAAAAAAGAAGATCCAATACAGACTTCGTAAATACATGTTCAATTTTGAACTTTTTAACTCAGCGATATTATAAGGAATAATAAACTCAGAGAGTTGAGGAGAAGGATGCCTTATAGATAAGTTGGAGCTTCCAAAAACATTAGGGCCTTTTTTTTTTGGATTTGGAAAAAAATATTAAATATTATAATGCGATCGATAACACCGTTCTCTCTCAAGAGAAAGCAAGGGTAGCTGAGTGTGTAATTGGGAGGAAAGTGTCGCGCAATTACTAGCCCCACCTCTCCTAAATCGGGGCTGATTGAATCTAGTTGTACATAGAGACCCAGGACTGACTGAAAACGAAGCCGAGATGAGCGGAGAGAACATACAGCACCTGGAATTCCCAAATAGTCACCTATTTTAGAGTGACCGGGCTCAACGTTGCTTAACTTCGGTAACCTAACGGGAAGCAGTGTGTCAACGTAATGATGTAATGTATTGTAATTATTATTGCTAGTAGTAGTACTAACTAAGAGTTTTTACACCGATTATTACCAGTGATAATTAGCCGTGTTGTCTGGAATGTGAGTAAAATAAGCAAGTCTCTCCAGATTTTTAGCATTTTCCACGTGTTTTCAATAACTTATGCAAATCACGCTGCATTTTCACAACAGCTGTTTACCATTGGTTTTCTCTAAAACCTGAGTGGCACAAACCTCCTCAATTTTGCAGCACTCTTGTCAGTTTTCTAATGGACGTCTTGTCTGCGCTCTCCATTTTTGCATTCTGCTTTACTCGTCGCGATAGGTTTGGGGATATCAACCAAGGATGATGTCGATATCATCATCATCATCAGCAGCAGCAGCAACATGATCATCCTCACAATTATCATCGAAATTGTCATAGTCAACATCATCATAGTCATCATCATCTTAATAATCGTCACCGTTATTATCGATGTCTTTGTAATTCCCGACATCTTAATCGTAAATCATTGTCATACTCGCAGTTATTGTTGCTGTTGCTATTTTAAAACAACACCGTTAAATAGCGCTACTCGTTTACACACTTTCCCACTTGGCAACAGCACAACATAAACGCTGACAAACACAATTGTTCGTTTTGAATTTTTTCTAATATTAATTTCTTAATGAAAGGTCGCGAAGGACTAAGTAATCTGCGCACGTGTTATGTTTTTGTTTTAAACGAATGTCGTATCACCTTTAGGTTTTGTTTCTTCTTTTTTTTTTTTTTGTTTGTTAAATAAGCTCAATAATGATGTCCGGCTTCTTTTTTAGTTAATAACAGCATTTTTCTTTTAAATCTGCAAATGAAACTTTTGACTATCACTACAATAATTATCACATCAGATAAAAGTCATTTGTAAGGCATGTAAAAGATAAGAAAATGTGTTGGATAATTAACATTGTTTAAAATTAATTAGTTATTATCTATTTATCTATCTATTCAATGATATTCTTAAAATAATTTATATTGGGAGTTATTTATTGTTTCTATAATAGAGTGTAGCAATGGGTTTTAGCTGAAGATGTTTTCATAAAATTAGCTAGGTTAAATACAAACAAAATAACCTTGACCAGGCGTACGTGACAGAGGAGGTCCCGTTAAGGAGACGTGCCTTTTAATTGGTTACGCCACCGGAAATGAGATCTAGATGTTGGGAAGTTTAGAGTCGAAGAGTTGGAGTTTGATCTCGAGAGTGAACAGACAAGGGAGTTGGAGTTTAGTCACTAGGGTGAACAGGGGTACTTCACGCCAGGAAGCGAGGTTCTAACGAATAAGCATGTAGACGAAATCCAGACTCTTGTGAAGACCATTTGAGACAATTGAATAAATTAATATTTTAAAAATATAAAGTGTTGTTCTGTGGTTTCACAAAAGAAGAAAGAACAAAGGCCTCGACTGGTTATGGTTGGTCGCTCCAGGTTTCATCACGGAGCTCAGCAGTGAAGATAAAAGAACGCTTGAAGAAAGAAAGGTATGAAGCATATATTATTATTCTTATAAAAAAATGATACCTTATGTAAATATGAACTGTAATATATATCTGTGTGATAACTCTTTGATGCAACATGACCAATTTTATACGTCGATATCATATCCTCTGACTAAACAACATACATCCAATTAATACGTTTATAACAGTATATATATATATATATATATATATATATATATATATATATATATAACTTATTACTGTTTTGATGCCAATCTTCCTCTCTAAACCCAACAAATGTAGTGATACAATAGGCTTTGATAATCAGCTTGCTAACACCATTTCAAAACTGATATTCAAGCTACAAAGACAAAGAAGAAGCACTATTTTTGTCACTCAGCACTTTTCTGCTAACTTACATACCATGTGGCAACGGAACTCTATCCTTCAGGGTATTTGAATCTTATATGGGTAGAGTGTTGATTCAGTGGGGGATTACGTTCTGGAGTAACAGAATGATCCAACTATTTTTTCAGCGACCTTCGAGACAAGTTTGATGTAAATCTTGGATCATTCTGTTACTCCAGAAATTAATTTCAAATCAGGGTGTTTCGTCAAAGAGGGAGGCATACATTTCAATTGAAGTAAAGTGAGGATCCAAGCATTGGTAGTGGTTATTCTCACTTAGTCTTAGCCGTTCTCCAAAATATGAAGATAAAAAAAGCTTATTTCAGCTTTCCATCGATATTTGTTGTCAAGAAATAATTATAATAGCCCCGTGATATAACATTATTATTACTCCGCGTTATATTTCTCAGAACAGCAAAACTTACTATGTAAATATAAATCATCAGTGGCACTTTACATAACATCACACTAGGCGTACATGGTCCCAAACCAGTAATATCGCACTATGAAACGGATATCAGTGAAGTTATCTTTGATCCACGTTTTTTTCTTTGGCGAAATATAGTGTGTAAGCACACTAGCAACGTTTCTAAGTTCCATGAATTGACTAAGAATCCGTAAAGAGCATAAGATATGCCACAGTTATGCCGTGCATATGTCAGAGCACAGATTCAGGGACCAAAAATGTCACGGTTGCCTAGTTTAAAAGGAAAAAATACCGGTTGATATGACATAAAATCATTATTGCTGCCACTAATTTCAAAGTAAATCCGGTTAACGGTACCATACAAATACCTAAATAAGATGTTTTCATACGACAACCTATCCTAATAGTGAGCAATACCCCATCTTTGTAGAATGTGAGAGAGAAAAAGCTGGAGGAGGAATTTTGTTTCGGAATCTCTGCTTTAATTAAGGTATCAGATTTATAGCTGGCCTACCGAAGAAACATGTTTTTGGTTTAATACCTTTACTATTGAAAAATTATCATCTAAACAAAAATGATTACAACTACGTAGTTAGGTAGTTAGTGCATTTTCGCAACAATATACGAGTGACGGCATGATTCTAACATTTTTCCCAATTCCGATACAAATACCGATTCCGCACTAAATTTCCGATTCCGATACAATCACTGATTCCGATTCCGATTCTTATAAATCCTTAAATATTTTACTATAAAGCTGTTATTTTTCCCGATTACCATGAAAAAACAAACACGTGTTAAATGTGCACATACTTTCTCAAACGTAAAAATACATTTGTGTGTGTGTGGGGGGGGGGCAGTTTATAGATTTTAGCTTTACTCGTAGTTTAAAATCAATAAATATTTATTATTTTATTATTACTACCATTAAGGGGGGGTTTAAACAGAATCAAATATAAAAGATAATTAAAAACACTCGTTTAGCTGAAAACACTATTAATAATTCCCCCCACTCTTTATTTGCCCCTAAACCTAAACGTAGATTCCATGAACAAAGCTTCTTAATTAGAACTGCGCCCCTGTGGAATTGTCTTCCGTTTTCCTGCTTTCCAGCTGACAACAATATGATTGTCTTCAAGTCTAACGTAAACAAGTTCTTGATTAGCCGCTCCAGCTCCACGTGTTAACAAATTTACCGAATTTCCATTTACTAACGATTACTATATTGTCCAATTTCTACTATACATTCTTTAACCCTTATCCTCGAGTGGCTTCTTGGCCTAGATAAGTGGTGATACCTATGTAAAAAAAAAATAATTAAAATAATCTTTTGACATCGGAAAACAGGCATAAATTCCGATACCGATTCTGGTGCCCTCCAAAAGTTTTGATTTTTACGATTCCTAACACTACATTTATATGTTAGAGTTGCAAGTATTGGGTGTGGATCTTAGGGTAGCAAGTATTGGATCTGGACGTTAGAGTAAAACGTTTTGGATTTAGACGTTGGAGTAGCAAGTATTGGATTTGGAAGTTAGAGCAATGAGTTTTGGATTTAGACGTCAATGTAGCAAGTATTAGCTTTTGACGTTGGACTAGCAAGTATTGGATTTAGACGATAGTTTAGCAAGAATTGGACTTGCACATTGGAGTAAGTAGTACTAAATTTGGAGCATGTAGTAGCAATTATTTGATTTGGACGTTGGAATTGCAAGTTGCAAGTATTTTACAGCAGTGTGTACAATTTAGAGCAGTCAGATTTAACTACAAGTTAATCGACACAAACACTGGAATGAAAGTACTATATCACACCTTTAAGGTATTTGTAAATAAATTATCATTTCTAATTATTCTTTTAACGGGCAGCGTGTACTTAGAAAAGAAACCTCGGGAAATGAATAATAATAAGCAAAGTATATATTACGTTTATATTAAAATCAAAGTTAAACTTTTTACACGTACAAATTTCATGGCTAAAAAACGTACCCTCGCATCAATGTACGTTCGTAGAAGAAAAAATAGCCTCATGTTTTTAATATTAAAAGCCTAACAAATATTACCTATGCACAGACACTTGAAGGAAGTTATTATTTTATAGGAATCTATGCATTTAGTAAGAACCCTGTTATTGAGACGTTTTTAACCGTAGATTTTTGTTTATACACACGTCAATAATCCGGGTTCTTTCTTATCTTTGAATATAATAAATTGTATGCCTTAAGTTACTATCGTAGGTGTATGAGGGAGAAAGAGAGAAAGACAGATAGGTATAAAGATAGATAGCTCGTCCTATAGTAACATTGTGTTTGTCTGCTCCTATCTTGGCGGCACCTCTGATACGTCTGTTCTTCTTGAAGTCTCGTCAATCAAGATACTGAAAATCTTCTTCCAAGGTCATGTGGTTTCATCGACTTTCGTCCTCATTGCCTTTCATTTGTTACTCAAATAACGGCCCTCTTTATGTAACTTTAGAAAGAATGCGTTAAGCAATAAAAGCTTCGTAGGCCACGATTTAGTATGTTACTTTTGATATGTTACTTTTGATATGTTTCTTTTGTATTGCCCGGGCGGCACTAAATTAATACAAACTGAATATTTTAAATTGAACATGTGTATACTGTGCTATATAACGATTGTATATATGTGAGTTGTACACAATGAATCTGTTTATCTTATTAAAGTGTCGTCTATTTGTGTTCATGCCTTTCGTGTCTATTAAATTTATGTTACATCTTCCAATATGTTAGCATTGTATGAATGTTTCTCTTGTTGATGTATTTGTAATGGGTATTTATGCTGTCTATAAACTAAACTTTTATAGACAGAAGGACGGATGAACATTATTTTTACATTAGTGTTGGAAAAAGAACGACATACCTTGAATCACAACTATTTTCGTCTGTCCAACGTGCACCTGAATTGTAGCCATGTTTCTCAAGAAAAACTCAAACAACTAAGTTGTTTCATATTTACATTTATTGTAGTTGCAAATTGTTTCTTCCCAGGTGACACGCTGTTCCCTTTTCCACAACTACATCTTTACTGACATCGCCTATCTCTACTCCAAAACTCTCGGTTAGAGATTGTTCAACATAATCCTCTACTTTCTATGTGTAATATACAACTCACATCTTCTTTCTGGCATCACTTTCTACGTATCATTCAAAACACATAACTGGTTGTATTTTTCAAAATGTATCTTGTTTATCCATTGTTTTGTCATAAAGTCCTAAAACTTCTTGATACGATTTCGTGTAAAACATAACTGTCAGAATGACATTTCTATCCATCAAGTTACATTCCTGAAAACTATGTAATGTAAGTAGTCAGCAGTAATAATCGCCATAATCAACTATCAGCAAGAATAACCGGTATTTTCCGCGAAGCCAAAAAAAAACATCTTATATCTAGGAATCGAAATTGACAGCGAACCAGCCACTCTATTGGTTCATTGGGAGAAACAACATTCGAGGATGATCTCCGGGGGATCTAATTTTATTTTATGTGCTCTTATTGCCAAGAATTAACCAAGGTTTCCAGGCAAGAAACGAGCTCACAAATGTTAAGATACTTTTTCATCTGGTAAAAAAGCTTAATCATACAAAATGCATAAAACATATATGGAAATTTGATTGGAAGAAACCGCTGTGTGCTTTTTTTCCACTTAGTGAACTTGTGTAACAGTTCGTGTGTTACTTTCTGCGTAAATTTTGCTTCATTAAACATTGGATAAGAAACAAGCTGATGTTCATTAACCGGAACATTGAACGCGTGTTCCGTTATGTCGTGCCGTGTGAAGAAACATAAGTTTGAGAATCGCAAACAATGTACTGTTTTTAGGGCTTTTGTGTCGAAGAAAAATACGTACAATTCCGTTGGAGACACGTTTGTGATATAAGAAGAAAATATCGAGAATAACATTAACGGAGACAACAAAGACGAAGCAGAAAGAAACAATACTTAATCCGTTGTCGGTTGTGTTTGTTTCGTTCCACCGTTGCTATGTTGCATGTCCTTATTTTGAATGGTTTGCCTTGCTTTATGTTGTGGGTCAAGGGTCTTTCATCTTTTTTTTTTTAATTCTTATGTAAAGATATACAATAGATCCGATGGGAATTTTTACTAGGAAAATACATAAGCAACATTGATATCAATAACGATTATGTGTCGTAATTAAACTGTGGTGATATTTTCCCATGTAAATAACATATCAGGTGAAAATCGTGTATAGAAAAGATATAACCGGCAGTTCTAATATTTCTATATTTGTTTTTGTTCATTTAATAAAACACACACACACACACACACACACACACACACACATATATATATATATATATATATATATATATATATATATATGATGATTGCAACGTCTTGTCAGACGAGTGCCACTCCCTCAGACGCTTAAAGTCTATGAGCCCAAAATGACTTCCATCGCCGCAGTTCCATTTTAATAGACAAATGCTTGAGGGAGTATCTATACACAGATGATGCTACAGTCTTAGCTTTGTATAACAGCTAAGTCTCTCTCTCTCTCGGTTAAAAATGTTGAAATCCAGCAACAAGCAAGAGCAAAATAGCCAGCAACAAATATATATATATATATATATATATATATATATATATATATATATATATATATACATACATAATTAGGCGTATGTCTTTATATTAGCTTTTATCTAAGTGCATAGACAACATTTTCAATATCCTTTTACACATTAAATAACGTTTTAGAAATTGATTTTATTTTTTATTTATAACTTTCAAAATTTTATAGTTTTATGCTGACTAGCAGTTATGTACTTGTATTTTGCTAGTTATTTCCTCAGAAGGAAAACACTATTTTATATAACTTCATGGAACGAATAGAGGATCTTTTCTTATAGTTTTTTAAGAATAAATTTTGTTAATTGTAATTCGTATTATTTTAATTCCTGTCTCATAATTTTACGCATATATATATATATATATATATATATATATATATATATATATATATATATATATATATATATATGCGTGTGTGTGTTAATATATATATATGGTAATATATATATATGTGTGTGAAATAAAACAATATTGACCGCATATTAATGATAATAATAATATAATTTACACACACACACGCACACACACATACACACACGCACACACACACACACACACACACACACATATATATATATATATATATATATATATATATATATATATATATATATATATATATATATATAATGCATATTTCTGTGTATATGAGTTAGTTCCCGTATGGCTAAGTTTATTGAAATGCACTTTATGTGTCTTGGAGTATTCTGAGTGAAGGGTATCAGAATATTTAAAATAATACAAATATATACAGCCTTACATGAACAGTTTTTAAGGCTTTATTTATCAGCGATCAAGCTGAGGAGCGCGTCCTATGAAATCGACTATAAGTTCTTTGAAAACACAGAAGCGTGTACGGAATTAATGTTCATGCTTAGATCACAATTAACCCATGATACTTGACTTTTGCATTTTAAACTTTAATAGATGCCCTTATATCGAAGAATGTTATGAAATCAATATTAAGTTATCTACAGTGCAATCTAGACTACAATGCATTGTAGTGACTGCAGAAACGCATGTGAACCTTCTTTTCGGTGCACCTCTGTTCCCGATTAGAGCAGCCAATAAATCGATTTCATTGAAAATCTAGCTATTTACCTGATTTCGATGGCAATAGATCATGGGCAACGGATTATTATTATTTACTCAAAAGGAGTCAGACAAGCCATCACAACTTGTAGTGTTCTCTGGAGTCTGAGTGACAACAAGTCTCCCCAGATTTTTCGTACACTCCAACAATTTCGATAAGTCTTGCAAAAAGATTTGCGTTATCGTAACAGTCGCTTATGCTTAATTTCTCGTTGGCGGTGACTATTGTTCTTCACTGGAATTTGGGTGGCAATGAGGCTCCTCAAGTTCCCAGTCCTCTTTGCAGTCGACCAGCGGAGGTCTTATTATGCTTTCTCTCCTCGGTCTTTCCATTCTCCTTGGCCCTTATTTATTTGGTGTGATGCCAGTTTATGGTGACTCACAAGAAAAAGAGAACGGGGACGGTATCTTATAATTAAACCATTGATTCCATGTTCTTTTGTCTTTTACATCTGTAGTCGTTTCCGTGTGACCAATTTGTGTATGTACTTCGTGTGTTTTAGTTTTCACATTTAAGAGTTTTCTTGAATATTTCTGCAGTTTTCATTATTATTATCTGTTGTATGTTTTCAGCCATTCCTCTGATCCAATCTCTCACATTTGTTTTCGAAGGTTTTCGCTATCGTTCCTAACGCTCCTACCATTAGTGGTATTATCTCAACTTATTTCATTTTCCAGGTCCATTGAAGTTATCTGGCCAGTTCCATGTATTTACTTCGCTTCTCCATGTCCTTTATTTTCACTCTTTGGTCTGCTGGCACGGAAAAATCTTCATTCATAAGTTGCTTGATGTTTTCTACTTCATCTAATTCATTCTCGTTAAGGTCTGTTGTTTCAGAGATCTCAGTCTCCATGTTTCTTGTATTTAACTTTTGCAAGTCTTCTACATCTCGAATTCCTATGTTTAGGGCTTCATCCATCGGTGTTTCCTCGTCTGTTCCATCAATTATCTTTTGTTGTATTTCATTTAGTTCTAGATTTAAAAGCCAAACTCTCTTGAGGATAAGTTTCGTTTGGTCTGCAATTCTTTGTTCTGATGTATGGAAGTCATTGGACCCGTCCCATAACTCTTTCATCCGTTTGCGATATCCTCGGTCTTTGGGGTGGCTTCTGTAATAGCAATCCATTACCAGTTTATTCTCTTTTCCCTCCATTTCTTCCTTCGGTTTTTGGGTTGGTGTTGGTTATTTTGGTTCTCCTGTGTTTTTTCTGTATTGTTTTGGTACCTGAAATCAGAGGGGATGTTTACGTGATCTTTGTCAGTGATATTGTTTCTTAAAATAGAAGATGGGCCAACATTCGTAGGATAACCATCGAGTATTCCATACGGGCCACCGAGGGAGTACCTGGCGTTCATGACACTCAGATCTTTCTTCTGTGTTACACATTGCGTATTATTTGTATTGCATATTTCGTGGTATAGTGTTTGTGGCAATACCAGGCACAGAGTTGTATTACCTGTGGTTCTGTCGCAGGGACCGTGATTATCTCTCATGTAGGTGAGAGGCATTTTGCACCTTCACACGTACATAAAAAACATGCACAAACGATACAAAGACGAGGACAAAACCTAGGCATTGTTCTTAGTATAAGTCGAAATTTGTGTTTTGTACAGGAAGTTTGAAGATAGGTCTCCCTTACACGAGTGTGCGTAGTCAATTTTTCTTTTTACTCACGTAATAATAAAATACAAAAACAAATTCAGTAAGTAAGCAAGTGCTAGAATAAAGATTATAGACTGTACAAAAGAGATTCGTAAATAAATAAAATTATAATTAATATAGGTAGTTAAAAATTATGTATTTATACACTAGGAGGAAATATGGTGAAATCAAAGAAATGATTAAAATGCATGAAATAAATAAATTATTTCAGCTTATTGCTTATTCCGATGATTAGGAACAAACAAACAAAAACAAGTCTCCCAAAAGTGTTAGAAAAGGGCATTGTTCATCACAGTATTCTCCTTTGCCAAGATGTATTGACGTTTTGGGGTTCAACCCTAATACATTCCAAATGCGTTAGTTGACGAATCAGTAAGACTAGCATACAAAATGTTTTATTATCATTATTATTATTATTATTATTATTATTATTATTATTATTATTATTATTAACTTGCTAGGAGTATTCACACAAGCCATCATCAAAGATTGTTCTTTGAGAACAACTTGTGGCATTCCCTGGGGTCTGAGTGAAAAGAAATCTCCCCAGGTTTCCAGTACTCTCAACCTCTTTCGATAACTTTGCAAAATATTTTGCCTTATCACAACAGCCGCTATCCATTGATTTCTCATTGACAGCGACCATTGGTATTCACTGGAATTTGGGTGGCAATAAGCCTCCCCAAGGTTCCAGTCTTCTTTGCACATCTCCAGCAGAGGTCTGGCTAGTGCTTTCTCTCCTCGGCCTTCCCCTCTCATTTGACATTCATTATTTGGAGTGGTGCCTGGTTATGATGGCATTCACAAGAAAAACAAGGTGGGCGCAGTTTTTTTTCCATTCATACAGTTTCAGTTTTCATGATTTCATGTGATGTTAGTTTGTGTTTTACATCTGTAATCGTTTCTGTATCCAGTTTGTGTGTAGTTTATGTGTGGTGTTAGTCTTCACATTAAAGGGCTTTCTTTTATATTTCTACAGTTTTCATGATTGAAATTCGTTGTATTTTCTCGACCATCCCTCTGATTACAATCTCTTCGATTCTTTTTTCAAAGTTTTCGATATCGCTCCTAGCGCTCCAATTATAAGTGGTGTTATTTTTACTTTTTTTCATTCTCCAGATCCATT
The DNA here is from genome assembly GCF_053919585.1 of Euprymna scolopes. NCBI lineage: Eukaryota > Metazoa > Mollusca > Cephalopoda > Sepiida > Sepiolidae > Euprymna > Euprymna scolopes. The sequence continues at coordinate 115,059,907 of NC_136489.1, read as the reverse complement.
TAACATCACTGTCTAGTTCCGTGTATTTGCTCAGCTTTTCATTCTACTTGATTTTCATTCCATGCTCTGCTGGCACGTTAAAATCTACAATCTGGCAGGCCTTTTCCTTCTTATTAGCTATTATGACATCCGGATTTCTTGCTTGGATGGGTTTATCCGTTTGTATATCCATGTCCGATAAGATCTTGTGACTTTCATTTTCCAGTACTGCTGCCGGTTTGTTTGTACGATTTGTCTATGTGTTCAAAATTCATTTCTTTGCATAATTGCCAATGCACTGCCTTCCCCACTATATCGTGTCCATTTTTATATTCTTTTGGGGCTAGTTTGCTGCATTCACTTACTATGTAGTTTATTATTTGGCCTCTTTGTTCGGAGAGTCTGCATTTGCTGTTTTCTTGTGTCCTGTCGATCATTGCTTTGATGTAGTTTGTTCTAATGGAATTATCTTGTGCGGCTATTTTTAGGGATTTAATTTCCCTGTCAAGATTTCCTTTTTGCAACCATTTCCAAGTGTTTCCATTTGTCTATTCTTTTGTAATCGTTCTGAATCTTCCATATAGATTCTTCTCTTCGCATTTTTATTTCCTCGTCTTATTCTTCGTCTCTTTTTCTGTCTTATTTGTTTCTTCCGTGTCTCTTGCTGCAGTAATTATTCTTTTGGTGTTCTGCATTATGTATTTTGCTAATTCTATTTTCGTGTTATTTACAAAGTCTTCTATACAGACCAGTCCTCTTCCTCCGTCTTTGCTTTTCACATGTAGTCGGTCAGTATCATCTTTCTGGTCTTGTGCAGTGTGCATCGTCATTAGTTTCCTAGCCTACTGGTCGATATTGCTTAGTTCTGTTTTGTCCAGTTTATAAAAGGTCCAGAATATCTTATCAACGACAACGTGTGTATTCCTTTAATTAGATTTCGACTATTTAGTTTGGTTTCGAGGAGTTTTCTTGTTCTTCTGAGGTATTCCTTTCCAATTTTCTCTATCATTTCTATTACTTTGATGGCGTCTGCTCCCAGTATTCTCAGGTATTTGTAACTGTCATGTTCATCTAGTGTAATCATTTTTGTTTTATTGGGCAGTACTATACCTTCTGTTGCTTCTAGTTTTCCCTTCCTCATGGTGAGTAGTGTGCACTTTTCCATGCCGAATTCCATTTGGATATTATGGCTAAAGATTCTGGTCGTGTTTATTAGTGCTTCTTGTTCTGTCTTTGTTTTCGCAAATAGTTTCAAGTCACCAATGTGCATTAGGTGGCTCATTCTTTCTTCCGTATTAGTGAACTTATATCCGGTTTGGCATTTTCTTAGGATGTCGTTCAGGGGCATCACGGCTGGTGATAGGGAATCACCTTGGAAGATCCCTCTTTGTATTTTGATTTCAGCTATGCATTGTCCATCAGCTATCAGTTCAAGTCTCGATTTCTTATTGCATTTTCCATCTTGTTGGTTATATTACCTGATATTTTCAGGGATTCTATTATCCATGATCGTGGGATTCTATCATATGCGTTCTTATAGTATGTGGTTAGAAGCTAAGAAAAAACAAGTCTTACCGTGGATGCTCAGCGAGTGAGTTCAGGCCGAGAAAGAGAAAAAAAAACAAAGATGGCGGCCAGCATTTTATTACGTGCGTTCTCGCATAATCTCGTGTGCGCGTGAAGCTGGAAACTATAAAACGAGCTTCATTTCTCGGTGCTGAGCGATTCCAGATCGGGCAGGAGAGTAGGCGCAACGGGAGTGGAGATACTTTCTGAAATTATAATCCTTTTTTGTGTGTGTGAGGTGACCCCCCCTTACGAAGGTTCATAGTCTATCCATGTTGGTTATATTACCTGGTATTTTGTACATTCTCAGGGACTTTATTATCCATGATCGTGGGATTCTATCATATGCGTTCTTATAGTCTATCCATGCCATGGCTATGTTCTTTTTTCTACTTTTGGCGTCTTTCGCTGAACTCCTTACACTTGAAATATTGATGTATTTAATCATAGTAAAATTATATGGCATCTCATTGCCCAAAAAAAAACTAAAACGAAATACTTTTTTGCATATTAATACCAGCACACAGACGCCATCCTTTATTGGGTTATAAATTGGACAGCCGTGACAAATATGGATAAAAAAATCTTTAGAAGTTTTCCAATAGAAAAGTTACCTCTACATTTAAACTTAGACGCCGTCCCCCAAATAAGTCTGATTTTCGGGCATTTGTTCCTGTAACTAAGAGAACAACAGCAAAAAAGAGATGAAAAATAAATATGTAACAAATAAATGTTACCGAAGGCGAGACTATTCTACCTATCTCGATAAGATTATTTGTGTTTAAACTTATTTTAAAGCGTGTTTTCAGTTCAAAACAGACTTATTATCCACTCTTTTGAGTTCGGCTTTTAAAAAAAATGGCTGTCGATTAGCCCTTTACAAGGACGCTTTAAACCCGCTGAGAATCGAAAATTAAACAAAGCTGGTAGAAACACATCAAATAAATGTCAACAATCAGGCAAAAATATTATGTTTTACTTTTGATTATTTGGCAGACTTTTTAAAGAAAGACTATCAAAATATACTTACTCCTTCCATTTTGGCCATGCCTATGCAATGTATAAACCAAATGCCGTTAAACAAGTAACGAAAATAGGCTAAACGCCCTAAGAATAACACTCACCTGACGATGAATTATGGAGCGAAATTGAAAATTGCACCTGCAAAATTAATTTGTTCAACATATGGAACCACTAATGTGAAATGGTCGGATTCTGCTGCTAATCGCATGTTTTGAGGATGTTTACGACAAAGGGGTTACAGTGCAGTAAGTTCAGTGGAGCACATGCCGTGAAAGTACTTGATGCGACATAATTATTTACTTTACGAATTTTATCCAAAAAACAATTGGAAATATACACAATCACACCACACATATAAATATGAATATATATATATATATATATATATATATATATATATATATATATATATATATATATATAGGGAGAGATGAACGATAATATTCATTGAAAAAAGAACGTCATTTGCATCGTATATATTTAAATATCTGAACAGGTATAACCCGTTAAAAAGTAACTCACTCACTCCACAATACTATAAACTTTTTGAAATGCCAACAACTTTTTCGTTCTGCAATAGCACAAAGTCCATTAACGCTACGTTCATATTTACAGACATCATCATGATGATCAATCACAGAGGTGGGGGATGAATTGCCTACGAATGCATTAAATTGTAAACTGTTTAATAGTTGTCTTTTAGTGTTCACTGGTATTTAAATTAGATCGGATGAATTCGCTTACTTCTGTGCAAGTATTTTATTGATTTTCCTAACTTGGCGTGTATTAATTTATAAGCAGAGGCGTGTAATGGAGCCGAGTAAGTCTCGAGATTGAATTACGTCCAACAAGTCCTTTATTTAGTAATCGAATAAAAAGCAGAGAGAGTCTTCAATTGTCTTTTTATAGATTGCGTTCGTTGATTAAAATTAAAGATGCCAAAACAATTAAATTAAACATTCTACTAGAAAACAAACAAGTCTGTTATTTTATTACACAACACACATACTAGAACATACACACAAAGACATGTATACATAATCATATATATATATATATATGTATATATATATATATATATATATATATATATATATATATGGGATGCGTATTTGTGTTTGTTACATATGCTCGTCAGTCTGCGTGTAATGTGTATACATGACTAAAAGTACTTTCGAAATCCATATAAGCAATGGTAAACTTCAATCTCATGTAAATATCAGTATTTATATATAGATATTTTAATCCTAACCAAATAAAAAAACCTCAATACACAAATATTAGAGAGTAGAACTTATTATAAGAATAAAGAAATTAAAACCGAAAGTGTAAATTTACAATCAAATTTATTGTTCAACTGAATCCTTATTCCACGGAGTTTTAAAGAATGCTATTCTTGCTATTATTCTCATCAGATGACGGAAAGAAATCAACAAATGTCAGCGTTTGCTTGTTACGGCATTAAATGAAATTGCAAAAATGTAAATGCTCTTTAAAAATACAATGACTGAAAAAATGTAGGAGATGTAAAACATAATAAAAACAAACCGGACATACCACTGCAGCTTGCATAAAGACTCTTTCAACATAAATCTTTAGAAATAATCAAATCCAAATTTAAATCCAATCGATTAGAATTAGTTCAGTTGGAAAATTTTCAACGCAACTGAAATTATGGAAATTGTTTTTGTGGATAGTGCAGTAGTCCAAGATAGGCTGATCCCCAGTGGAATGGGTTCAAGAAATTAGATGGATGGAAAAAAACATGTCATATTCCATGGTTGGCTTAATTAATAAATTCTATCTTACACACACACACACACACACACACACACACACACACATATATATATATATATATATATATAACTGTAACAGTAGATATCCTAACTGTAATCTCTGAACGTATATACCATTCACTAGACAAAGCAGGGGAGGACAGATCGGTAGCTCTAGATATATCTAAGGCTTTTGACAGGGTATGGCATGAAGGTCTTCTCAAGAAAATCCGATCATACGGTATCACTGGACGAATACTAAACAATTAAATCCTTCTTCGATAAGAGAACAATTCAGTTGTGCTCGACGGTTGTACATACATCTAAACAATATGATATAAATGCGGGAGTGCCTCAGGGGTCTATCCTTGGACCTTTATTATTCCTAATATTCATAAATGACCTCTCCGACAAAATTGCCTCTGAGATGGGTATATATGCTGATGACACCACACTCTATAACAGACATGACAGGAAACCAAATAGACATATATCTAAGGAAATGGCAGAAACAATAGAGAATGACCTCAAATCTGTAGTGGAATGGGGACAAAAATGGATGGTCACATTCACTGCTGCCAAGACTAAACTTGTTTCCTTCAATAACTACAAGAAACCTTCTCTACCACCAATAGCAATAACCAAAGATGCATTATCTGAAAGTACATCTTTTAAACTCCTCGGCCTAATGTTCACAGGAAACATGAGTTGGAACAATTACATAGAGAGCATTGCCAGGACCGCTGCGAAGAAGGCAGGCTCTCTCTACTGTACTAGAAAGCTACTAACGTCCGAAGATATCCTGTACCTCTATAAGGCCACCATTCGCCCATGTATTGAGTATTGTTGTCATGTTTGGGCTGGTGCATCTGCTACTAGTCTCTCCAAAAGAGAGTCTCCAACCTGATAGGTACCAAACTGTCATGTAAGCTTCAGCCTCTGTCCCACCGACGAAATGTTGCATCCCTCTGCCTGTTCTACAAGTATTTTAATGGTGAATGCTCTGACGAACTGCAGCCACTTGTGCTCCCATGCCCTAAATACCATCGACAAACCCGACAAGCAGCTAAATCCCACCCCTAAACAGTAGAGATCCCTAGATGTAAGAGAGCTTTCTAATCCAGTAGTTTCTTCCCCAGAACTGCTACAATTTGGAATTTCATTCCGGCTCCCTGCTTCCCCACCTGTACTGACATGCAGAAGTTCAAGTGTAACGTGAACCGACATATTACTACCCAACTCCCTACATAGTAGGCCAGTAGCTTATATCCCTGATAGTAGCCCCCCTACACCAAAGTTGCAATGTGCTTTGTTTGGGGTGAAAATGTAATAAAATATATACACTCATGAGCAGAAAATGGGCCAAGCGTGAAAGAAGGAAGAAATCGATTTTTCAGTATTTATCTATGAATTTTTGTTAATTTTAACTGAAAAGTTCTATTTTGTAGATCATTATTATTATTATAGCATATAAATAATAAGTGGAAAAATTAATCCTAAATATGGTAGGACTGCATCTTGGTGAGGATATAAAAAAAAAAACGAATTGCAGGGTTAAGGAAGTCCAAAATGATTAACAAGCAGATTTTTTTATATTTTAAGAATAGAAAACGTGCAAACATCTCTTTCTTTAGTGAAGCGAATTGGTCGGAGATTCGAAGTCGAACGCTTAGTAAAAGGGAAATCTGGATCTGGTCGCCCTAGATCATCAACTTTGAAGGACGGCCACAGGCTTAAATGAACTGTTTTGAAGGATTGAAAGAAAACTTATGTTGACTATAGCAAAGAATTCAAAACAGGCGCTGGAAATTCTCTATCTAGATATACAATATCTTGACGAATGAAGGAAATGTGATTTTCTTCTAAAAGTTGTGCAAATATGCCATTTTTATCTAAGAAGAACACCAATGATAGAAAGAGATTTTTCTCGTGTTATGGCAAGAAAGATACCGACTAGTTTTTTAATGTTTTCTGGTTAGATGAATCAAAATTTTGTCTTGTTAGTAATGCTTCCGATGCTCACGAACGGTGCAAGCGAAGAACTGGAGAAGATTTTCGTCAAGTTGCATATAAACGACAGTAAAATAAAGGAATAGAGTGATAATAGTATGAGGAACTTTTACTGCAGCAGGAGTTGGGGAACTTATTAGATGTGAGAAGTCAATCAATGCAAAGGAATAAATTCGAATATAAGAAACAGTACTGTTACCAAGTTTCCAAAAGCTGGGAATATCTCAGAACATTATTTTTCAATATGATAAGGTCACTGCACACACTGTTAAATTCACAAAAAAATGGTTTTCTGATAACTCAATTGATGTGATATTTTGGCCAGGTCAAAGCCCCAATTTAAACCTAATCGAGAATATTTCGTTCATACTATCTCGTGCATTGGTCGGAAAAACTTTTTTGAACAATGACAAACTGTGGGAAGCTGTGCCTAGTGAATGGAATAGCATCTCCTCTTCACAGTGTTCCACTTTCTTGAGAACATATCGAAAAGGATTGATTTTTAAAACAAATCAAAAGGGAATGTGTTTCCATACTAAGTATTTATTGAAGTAAATGTCTTGTTCCGTGTTATAAGCCTCGTTTAAGTATCTTTTTCAATTGTTTATTATTCAATATAGCTTTTAGTGCAATAAAATTGTTGGCCCATTTTTTTGCTCACAAGTATATATATATATATATATATATATACACACATATATATATATATATATATATATATATATATATATATATATATATATATATATATATATATATAGCCGGCTAAAGATCAATAAAAGAACGGCCCGTAAAAAAATCATATCATTTGAGGCCACTAGCGACACTCTGTGAATTTTAGTTTCGGGGACGATAGAGTTTGAAAATATGGAGACAGACAGACAGACAGACAGACAGACAGCCGTTTATATATATATATATATATATATATAAATACAATTCAGTAATTGTTCATATATAAATATATATATGTATGTATATATATATATATATATATATATATATATATAAAGTTGGAACTGCGTATAAGTATGTAAGAATGTATCATTGTAACAACAATGGTGTTTTATTTTCTTAACTCCTTATACTTGCACATATACAGCACTCACATAGGCCGGCAAAGACGTTAGATAGAAATTAAAGGTAACATTATTCCGCTTTTCTAACCTAGCGATTAAACGTCAAGTCTTACCTCGTCTTACTTATGGGATTTAATAAAACGCAACATACGTGTATGTGGATAAGTAAATAACATACTAAAAATAAGAAAATTTAATTTCCTCTTTCAAAGATCGCGACCAGAGCAAACTGCGTGAAAAATACTGTGCAGTCTTTAAAATTGGTTTAGTGCTGTTGGTTATTTTTAAGTTAAAATCTATTTCGTATTCTGCATGTAACGTGAGAAACACACACTTAAAATGTGTCAACATTGTGAAATCAAAATCGAAACAAGATGGTGATCTGAATTGACACGCATCGGTTTTTATCAGATCACTAAATTAAGCAATGATGAGCCCGGCTTATACGAGATGGGTGACCATTAGGGAATAGCAGATGTTGTATGTGGCTTTTGCTTATCTCAACTTCGTTTCCAGTCGTAGTGAATTTCTACTTGCCACTGGTATTTAACAGTGTAAACTCAGAAGCGGTGTGGTTGAAGATTGCGCAACTCTTGCCACAAATAATTTCACGCACAGGCACAGTATTATCAGTGATATTTGATAGTATTCATTGAAATCGATGGAAAGACAAAAAAGAAAGATGGAAATGTATTATTGTAACTTGCTCAAGGCTACTTCTTTAAAAGTAAAATAAAATAATCTTCACATATATTTTGATTGCAGAAATCCCCCTCTGAACCAAAGTAACATAGGTTTGTGACAACAGGTGCCAAATACAAGTTTATTATTATGTCTATATTATTAGCCATTATCCTCTGTAACTGTAGAACGGCATTATAGAAACATGAATTCCTCATAATAAAATCCTAAATTTCATCCTTGGAGCAACATCATCACAATCGAACCATCTTTAGACGAAGTATTTCCTATTTTTCCCTTGTAATATTAAGTCCTTCGACCACCCCCAGTCATCACCTGGAATAAATATACACATTAACCTATATTGTCCTGGGACTTTTCTTAAGTAGATTATACAATCATAGACATACCATTATTTTTTTTCCATTTCTCGATTCTAAAATAATAATTTCTCCCTTATTCTGCTGCTTATACACGAATCAATCGTTAACAAAAAATAAAACCAAATACAACCATAATAACCGCTCATAATTAGAAATTCCAGTACTGATATACTTTTGGCTACCTATGCGCACCTTAACATCTCGTAATTACTCCCCTCCGCACACACACACAAAAACAAACCCTGAAAGGAAAATCGTATCATTTACGGGTACCAGTGTTTACTTTTTTACATTACGAGCGGCTCGTCGAACCAAACAGGCATCGAGTTTTGGTCGATAAGCGGCTCGGAATGCAAAAAATTAACAGTATGTCTTTTGTTTTCTTTGATACTTTTGCACTTTTATCGTCGTGCTGAAATAATAACGTTATTATTTTGAAATCCATTCTTAACATTTTGAGGGGAAGGTGTTTCATAACTATTCTGTGCTTCAGCATCGTATATACTATTATTTACAGTTGTCGTGTTTCTGTTTTCGCGCGTGCGTGTCTGTGTGCGCGTTTACTGTCATTTTTAAAAGCAAATTTTACTTTTTTCTTGATAAAATACTGTGCTTTCACCTAACAATTTACGGTTTACATAGATATCATACATTTTTAAGCATTTATAAAAATAAATGTTTACATTAGAAAAAAACCGTTTACGTTTTTCATAACTACCTTTCATTTTTTCGTATCAAAGCATGTTCTGAATAGAAAAACAACAACGAGAACATAACCCGTTTACGCTTTGCATAAATATAATTCATCTTTTATTATCTTTATATCTGGACAAAATATTGTACTTTCACCTAACACTTTACGGTTTTCATAAATATCATTCATGTTACACTAGAAAAACTTCGTTTACTGGCATTTTTCCTTTTTAAAGGCAAAAACAAATTTCACTTATTCTTTACCAAATTATTCTTGATTAAATACTGTAATTACACCTACAACTTTACGATTACCACAAACAAAAAACGTTCAGCTTTCATTGAAAAACAAAACAAACATTGTTTTATACCAGTACCAACGTGTATAAACACCCTAAAAACACCCCAAACATCCCCATCTTACAAACGGCTTACTGAAAAAAATACATTTACTCATGTTAAGAACGGCTTTTGAGGTTGGGGTAGTTTATTCCGAAATCAGTTCTTACTATGGGAAGGTTAGGGGTTACTTTCCTTGACATAAAAACAATATATATATATATTTCTGAAAGATACGGCAATAAAAAATAAAACGCATATTTGCTCTACAACAGTATTGAGCACTTTCTTCAGTTTTTATTAATCACCATTTCTACTATATATATATATATATATATATATATATATATATATATATATATATATATATATATATTGTATTGGTAGTAATTATTAAGTGTGTCTACCAAAAGAGTGCTCAATGTTTAGACAGAGCAAAAATAAGTTAATTTAGTATAAAAACAAATGGCTACATATATGCATACATGTTTCAGCGAAAACCCGGTAAGGGAATTTACCGGGTTTTCGCTGAAACATGTATGCATATATGTAGCCATTTGTTTGTATACTAAATTAACTTATATATATATATATATATATATATATATATATATATATATATTCAGAAAATTTACTGTAGATTTTTTGTTACTTGTGCACTTTTTGCCATTGTGCTGAAATAATAACGTTATTCTAATGAAAGCCATTCTAAACATGAAGAAGGGAAGGTGTTTTGTAACTATTCTGTGCTTTAATAATAAAAAGAAGAGATCGTGAAGCTTGGATTTAACCTGAAAAAAAACTATTTTAAAAATAACGTGCTGGCAAAAGTGCACAAGCACCGATTCAAAGAAAAAATTTTTATTGTCTTTATATGCATATACTTTTTCCGGTTTATTTTTTTATCTGGTGTTGATATTGAACGATATTTGGCGAAAAATCCCGACAGTTTATATAAATATCATTCATCTTTCATTCATCTGTTGTATAAATTTCACTTGTCTGTTTAAATGTGTGTATGTATGTATGTATGCCTAAAACTTTTGACAGAGGCGATGGATTTTCACGAGATCGGTATTGTTTTGAAGCACACCCCTTCGAACGACAAATATCGAAGAATTGTCTTAAAACATTAATTGCTTCACCCTCAACTGGGCACTTTTATACAGTGAGAAATCGCTTTTCTCGCTGATATTTTCAAAATTCATCCCCTCTTTTCGATTGACTTGGCCTTAATTTAAACATTCGCCACTTCCGGTTTAGCGATGGGCGGAGCAGCAATGACGTCACTTTTTTTACTTTCTTTTCCTCCTTCGACCCTGCCTGCCTGTCTACTACCACGTTTTTGCTCAACACACACCTAAAACACCTGGGAAATCCCGGGTACCCAGTCTATTTATGAATAAATAACGTTTAAAATCGAAAAATAAAACGTTTACTGCCATGATTCTTCAATAAAACTAAAGACAGATTTTATTTTGTCTACATAAAATACTGTACTTTCACTTAACAATTTTCGGTTTTCATTAATATCCTAGATCTTTTATTATATAAAAAATAAAATTTACAATAAAAAACCTTCCCGCTTTCATAAATATAATTCATCTCTTATTTAAAAAAAATAAACAAAAATGTTTACAATTTTTTTATTTTTTTATTTTTTTTACATAGGCAGCATCACTTACCAAGACAGGATAAGTCCTTTTTAGCAACTTCTGCCCAAATGTGGCAACAGTACTCCATCCTTGGACGTACCTGGCTCTTATATCGATAGTGAATTGCATCAGCAGGTACATATCTACTGGATCGATAGAAGGATCCCACCATTTTTCCAGCGGCATTGGCAACATATTCAATGTACGTTCCATTTCAGATCAGGAGTAAAGGTCAAGCCCAGAAACTTGTCAAAACATGAGGCCTCCCCAAGACGAGAACGATTCATTTCAATTGATGCCAGATGAGGAGCAGAACATTGATGATGTAAAGATAGAAGTTTGGTTTTAGATGCATTAAAAATAACCAGCCACTCCTTTCCCCATTGTACCACGTGCTCGAGATCAGATGAGAGAGAATCAGAGAGAATTTGGTCGTTTACGGTTTTAGATGTGCTACCCTCGATAGATGTGTCATCAGCATAATTGTCTACGAATGATGTACGCATGTGATTTGGAAGATCATTAATGTAAATCAGGAAGAGAGTTGGGCCCAGGATGGACACCTGAGGGACTCCAGTATTAATACTGTGAGCTTCTAATTTCTGCCCATCAACTACTACTCTTATGAACCTATCAGAGAGAAATGATTTAATAATTGAGAAGACATTTCCAGCTATACCATAGTTGGAGATCTTGTGAAGTAAACCTTTATCCCATATCCTATCAAAGGCCTTTGATATGTAAAGAGCAATTATCAGAGAAAGGTTACCTCTGTCGAGAGATTCGCTCATCCTATAAGATATAATTGTAACCACATTTGTTGTAGATCTAGCAGAACGGAAACCATATTGTGTGTCACTAAGAAGGTAATTTTTGCTGAGATGGTTGATTACTTCTCTGTTTAACACAGATTCCAGCAACTTACTCATGACGCACAGAAGACTTATTGGCCTGTACTGAGAGGGAGATGAGCGATCACCTGAATTCTTAAATACAAGGCATACTGATGAGATTTTCCACAGTTTTGTAAGTATGGGCGCTAGTTCTGGTTGAAGTTGTTTTAGTATTATAATTGGAATGCCGTCAGGGCCGGTTGCTTTACTGGAATCAAGGTTTTTGATTAGCTTGGCAACATCACAAACAGATATATGTATATCACATAGCGTGTTTTCTGATACAGAAGGAAATATTGGGGGTTGGCGGCTTGGTCGCAAAGGTTAGAATTCGTTACAAAGTTCTTCGCAAAGAGTTTGGCTTTGTCTGATGCTGATGAGATTACCTCGGGTCCATTGATGATAGTTGGGATAGAGCACACGCTTTATTTCATGATTCTGTTTGCTATTTGCCAAAACTGGTGGGAACCAAGCCGCTGCTCAGCTACTTTGGACTTGACGGACTGCGCATACAGCTCTCTTGCGTTCTTTATTACTTTCTTACAATGGTTGCTGGCAGTCCTGAAAGCGGCTTTAGTCTCAGTACATCTATTACGTTGGAAACAATGGAAAAGGTGATTTCTGTGCGCAGTGGCAGCAGCACATTCTGGAGATAACCATGGCTGGCTGTTAGGTTTTTGCTGGAATTTTTCAAGGGTATGAAACGGTCTATACCTACAATTAACCACTCCGTAAGGTCTGATACTATAGAGGACACATCCTTTTTAAACATGGAACGCAGAGGTAGATCTTATATAAATGTACGGAAGCTATCCCAGTCAGCCATAGTGTATCGATATACTGTACAATGGAGCGGTACGTCTGAGGACTTATTACATTTCATTTTTGTCTTAATTGATACAACAGAGTGGTCGGAAGATCCAAGAGGAGACAGAACGGAAACTGAACATAGGTCAGGGCAAGTTGTGAGAAACAGGTCTGGGGGACTCGCATACTGGCCGTCAGTGTCTGGTTTAGTCTTCTGTAATTGGGTTTCAACCTCTGGAAGGTAAGAACGTAGACCCCTGATGTTGGAGAAGGAGACATGGTAGTGGGGGAATCTACGTTGGAAGTTGAATAGAAATAAAATGTTTACTACCATTTTCTATATAAATAAAACAGTACATTATGTGTGTGTGTGTGTGTGTAAATACCTAACAGGTAAACTCTTAAACTACTGGTCACATAACACGGAAATTCTCAGGGAATAATATTCATTAACCAATGATGGTTTATAGCGAATAATATTTTTGTTTACATGCATGAATAACGCGTACAGTCATCGGCAAATTTACATGTAAAATGTACATTAACACCGAGCAGACATTTGTTGCGGTCATGCGTGTGCGCACACTTAATAGAGAACACAACATTAGGCTGGAACGCTAGATGTTTTGATTTAAATTCTAGCTGATAACACCAACTATTTTTTTTTTGTATTAATAAAAAAGAATGAAATAATACGTAAATTTTACTCGCGGTTTTGGATTTGTAAGCCTATATATCTTATATTTTACGATCTCATATTTATTTCATATATAATTTTAAGATGAAGGGGATGGAAAATCATATACGGAATACGGACCGTGCTGAAATAATAATATTTAGAAAGCCATTCTTAATATGGGGAGGGAAAAGTATTTTTAAACTATTCTGTACTTTCACCTAACAATTTATTAAATAAGAAATTGAAATACAGACCGTGCTGAAATAATAGCGTTATTATGTAGAAAGCCATTCTTAATATGGAAAGGGTAGGATATGTTTTTTACTATTCTTTACTTCCTCTTAAGAATTTCAAATAATTGTCTCAGACATGAAAACCAATCAACCAGTTGTTTTCACCAGACATTATCTCCTCCTTAAAAACAATGGGGGTGGGGCAAATTAGGTCGCTGAAATGCTGCACCAGAACAGATACTACACTTTGATCTTAGCAAAAAGGCCAAGTAAGCGAAATATAATTTCATACCAGGCATTATCTCCTCCTTAAAAAAACAAAACAAAACAAAGATACAAAATAACCGACACATAATATATTTTAAGAATGGGGAGAGGGATATGGAGTTAATCCCGGAAATGGCTGAAGCAGTTTACGATCTCAAAATACTTTATTTTATATATATATTAAAGGAAGGGGGAGTGGGGATACGGATTCAGGCCTAGAAACGACTGAAGCAGTTTATGATCTCAAAATTACTTTATTTTATATTTGCACTATGGAGGTAATATGGAATCAGTCCTGGAAATGGTTGGAGCAATTTACAACTTCATACTTACTTTATTTCATATACATTTTTTAAAGAGGGGGAGGGAAACTGACATTCGGAATACGGACCGTGCTGAAATAATAGCGTTATTAGTCAGAAAGCCATTATTTATGTGGGAAGCGTATTCTGTACTTTCATCTAATAATTTAAAATTTGAAAAATGGTACACAAGATACGGACCATGCTGTTATTATTTAGAAAGCCATTGTTAATATGGAGACAGGAAGGTATCTTTCGCCTAACAATTTTATAAATAAAAAATTGACATACAGAATAAGGACGTGCTGAAATATTAAGGTTATTTAGAAAGCCAATCTAAATATGGGGAGGGGAGATTTTTCAACCGTTTTTGTACTTTCACCTAACAACTTATTAAATAAGAAACTGACACAAAGAATACGGAATCTGCTGAAAAAATAAAGTTATTATTTAGAGAACCATTTTAATATGGCGAAGGGAGGGTATGTTTTGAACTATTCTGTAATTTCACTCGACAATACAATAAATAAATAAAAACTGACATATGAATTATGGACCATACTGAAATAATAACATTATATAGAAAGCCATTCTTAATATGGGGAAGAGAGGGTATATTTTAACTATTTTGTACTTTTTTGTATTTTTTCCTTTACTTTCCTCCCCACGAGTGCTTAGTTGTAAACAAATTCGGTTTTTAATTTTGTGGAAATCCAGCTCCCCAAAAAGGGGAATTCGTGATAAATAATTTTCTCAGTCATAAAGAACTTCTCCACTAACTCAGAACAAAAGTGAAGCGCAGCGTCAGATGGATACTACACCTTGATCTTAGCTAAAAGACCAAGTAACCAAGTAGTTTTTTACTAGGCATTATCTCCTCCTAAACTTAAGGAACATTGAACTTGGTTATTGTCAGATAGGTGACTACTTGGGAATATCAAATGTTTAAGTAACTCACCAAAGTTGAGCAACATTGAGCTTGGTCAACATCAGATTGGTGACTACTTGGGAACACCAAATGCTTTATGTAGATCATCAAAGTTAAGCTACATTGATGTTGGTCACCATCAGATGGGTGACTACACGGTAATACTAAATACTTTATGTAAATTACCAAAATTAAGAACATTGAACTTGGTCATTATAAGATGGGTGACAACTTGGGAATACAAAATCCTTCATGTAGATAACAAATGTTAAGCAACATTGACTTTGATGGATGTCTAATTGGTAATACCAAATGTTTAAGTAGCTCAGCAAAGTTAAGCAACATTGTGCTTGGTCATCATCAGATGGGTGACTACTTGGTATTACCAAATCCTTTATGTAGGTCATTAAAGTTAAGCAACATTCAGCTTAGTAAATTATCAGAAGGGTGACTCCTTGGGAATACTATATACTTAACCAAAGTTAAGCAAGATCAGACTTGGTCATCATCAGATAGGTGACTTGGAAATACTAAATGCTTTATATATATCACCAAAGTTAAGCAACATTGAGCTTGGTCATTATGAGATGGGTGACTACTTCAGAATATCAAATGCATTATATAGATCATCAAAGTAAAGAAACATTGAGCTTGGTCAGTAGCAGATATCTAACTACTTGGAAATACCAAATCATTTATGTAGATCACTAAAGTTAAGCAAGATTAGTCTTGGTCCTCATCAAATGAGTGACTACTTGAGAATGCTAAATACTTTACGCAGATGACCAAAGTTAATCAACATCGAGCTTGGTCCTTATCAGATAGTTGGATACTTGGGAATACCAAATACTTTATATAGATCATCAAGGTTAAGCAACGTTCAGTTTGGTCATTACTAGATTGGTGACTACTTGGAAATAGCAAATGCATAAATCAAAGTTAAGCAATATTGAACTTGGTCTTTATCATATGGATGACGAATTGGGAATATCAAATCGTTTATGTAGTTCACCAAAGTTAAGCAATATTGAGCTTGCTCATTATCAGTGGCTTGGGGCATATGAAATCAGTTTTTACATATTTTACCAGTAGTGTCTGGGATATGGAGTCAGTCCCGAAAATTGCTGAAACAGTTTGCGATTTAAACATTAATTTATTACGTGTATATTTTTTACAGTAGGGTAACGTGATATGAAGTCATTCCCGGAAATGGTTGGAACAGTTTACGATTTAAACATTACTTTATGCCATATATATTTTTAACAGATGGGGTTGGAATATGAAGGCGGCCCCGAAATGGCTGAAACATTTTACAATTGACGCATTAGTTTTGTCATGTATACGTTTAACAGTGGGGTGTGAGGATATGAAGTCAGTCCCAGAAAAAGTTTACAAGTTAAGCATCATTTTATTACATGTATATTTTTGGCAGTGGGGTGATGGAAATATGTAATAGAAGAAGACAAGGCGTCGCCCGAAATTGGGTAAGTTTCTGTTGGGGGGTCATTCATATTTTCTTTTTTAATTTTCAATGACGTCTTTTTTCCAAAAAAAAAATTGTTGTCAGTAGTGGCGAAGGAAAATGAAAGACAGTAATGTGGGATTTGATAATGAAGCGAGGGTTGTCTAATTACTTAACTGTGTCAATGTATTTATGCATTAATTTGAAAATCCTGCTGATGGTACATTTTCCAAAAATGACATAATCGTTCTTACAATTATAGTGCCGATAGTGAGGAAAGAAAGAAATCCAGTAATGTTCAAATATATGGTGAAGCAAGGGTTGTCTAATCATTAAGCAAGACAATGCATTTATGTATTAATTTGGTAATCCTAATGATCCATCTTCTAAAAATTATTACACTTTTCTTAAAATTATGGTAGCTTTCATGGGAAGAGAAATTATTTCTTATATGTTGTACAATATCTGTCAAGGGTGTGTTAAATTGTTTCATATACGTATTTAAATTACCCGTCCCATGATAGGTAAAATTATTTTAAAAATGTGTTGTACATTACTCGTCCCCGCAAAAGTAAAATGTCATATACGTGCAGTAAATTACCTATCCTAGAGAAACTTCAATTATTTCATACATTTGTAATACCCTTCCTAGGTTAGGTAAAATATTCTTTTGTTCGAAAAAGCAATGATACATAGACATAAATACTTCCTCTATCCTAAGAATTACAAATATGTTCAAAATCAACTTCAATTTCCCCATTGCGTATACAGTCCCAAGCAGCGCCGGATAGCCCTGCTCGTTCTTTAATAAAGCTAAAAAAAACAATGTCATTTATTCTTAATTAAATACTGTAGTTTCATCTAACAATTTCCGATTTCTAAAAGAAAAAAAAAAACGTTCGTCTTTTATTGAAAACCAAAACACACGTTTTTTTAACAGTACTCAGCGTAGTATAAACACCCCCACAAACACCCCAACATCCCTATGTTACGAAGGTCTTTCGAAAAAACAAAAAAAAAACTATATATATTAAGAACGGCTTTCGATGTCAGGGTGTTTTCTTAAAGCCGTTCTTTCCAGGGGGGTGCTGATGGTAACTTTCGTAGCATTAAAAAAACAAACAAAAAAAAGGCAGATACAGTAAATTTACAGTAGATTAAAACACACTTTTCTTGTTGCATTTGTATATACTTTTTGGGGAAAAACTTACGGAGAACGCTCTGTTTTACGGTTGTTTTAAAAATGGAATAGAAACTTAAATTACGTTCCGTTTTATTTTTTTTATTATAAAATAAATCGAAAGTAACCGAAAAATAATATTCAACAATCGTTTTTTTTTTAATATATTAAAAAAAAAGTATTAACTAAAAAGAAATCATTTCATTTTTAAAAGAAAAAAAGTCGATTTGGTATAGCTTTTTGGTTTGTTTTTTTACATAAGTCTCGCTCACCGTTCACATCGGAAAGGTCGACTTTATAGGTTTTCGTGTATGCTAACAACAAGTAAATACCCCCAAACTCTTTATGTTATGAACGGCTTTCGAAATAGATACCTCAACCTCCCCAGGTTAAGAACGGCTTTCTGAATAGACACCCTCAACCTCCCCATGTTAAGAACGGCTTTAAGAATAGACAACCCAACCTCCCCATGTTAACAATGGCTTTCGGAATTTGACACTTCGGACATATGACCGTTTTTGGCAATACTCCATGTTCAATGAGAAATCTCCTAATTAAATCTTCTTGTTCCCAAAATTTTAATATTACATAAAAATTCTTATATTTGCAACTTGTGCACATATCGATGGCCGTGCTATCCATTTTTTTTACTTAATCGTTTATTATTTTATCAATTACTTTCGATGTTTTGGGGTGCATGTTTAATTAAGAAAAATAGATTTAAACGAAACGAAATTTTAATTTCCGTTCCATTTCTAAAACCACGGTAAAACAGTGTTCTCCGCAATTTTTTTCCGACTGCCGGTCGATAATGAACCACAATTGAGTGAAAATCCCAATAATCTGAGTCAAATTCTGCTAGGATACCAAAGTTTTCTTTTAACTAATATGAAACTAAAAATTGCTTGGTAACATTTTTTTTTGGTAATTATTTTTATTGCGCAATTATTTATATCACTATTATTACGATTATTGGATAAAACAAGGTAGACAACAAAAAATCATGAAGCCATACGTTAACACTGACATGCTGGATAATACATTTTTGTTCCAAATATTGGAAAATCGGGATAACATTAACAAACATAATATATGCTATCACAGGAACAACATACGTTCACAAAGTCGACGAATATAATTCTTTTAAACATTACAATATTATGGACATTAGCCTAACAATTACATGTACATTTGGTGGTGCATACGCATTTGTTACAGTGTAATTTTATGTCCACATATTTGTGACACGAAAAATATACAGATTTTGTTCTGACACTACTCTGCAACTTTTCTGTCCTAGGTCAATGGTAGAGAAATAATTCTAGAATGAGGATTTTTTTTCATTCTTATCATGGGATGGGGACTGTTTTTCTTTAGTATTTTGTACTTTTACCTAACAATTTAATAGAAATTGGTGGTACACAGGAATTTGTTACTTAAATACAATCACTACTTGTCATATTTACATTTATTTTATGTGTTTCAGTGCAGGAATTCCATCAATTCCGGAAGTTACTTGCTGCGATTATTATTAATTAGCGTTTAATTATTTATTGCACAAATTATTATTTCATCACCTGACAAATTAGCGTTCAATTATTTTTTACACAAATTATTATTTCATACCTAATAAATTACTCTTCAATTATTTATTACATAATTTATTATTTCATACCTAATAAATTACTCTTCAGTTATTTATTACATAAATTATTATTTCATACCTAATAAATTACTCTTCAGTTATTTATTACATAAATTATTATTTCATACCTAATAAATTACTCTTCAGTTATTTATTACATAAATTATTATTTCATACCTAATAAATTACTCTTCAGTTATTTATTACATAAATTATTATTTCATACCTAATAAATTACTCTTCAGTTATTTATTACATAAATTATTATTTCATACCTAATAAATTACTCTTCAGTTATTTATTACATAAATTATTATTTCATACCTAATAAATTACTCTTCAGTTATTTATTACATAAATTATTATTTCATACCTAATAAATTACTCTTCAGTTATTTATTACATAAATTATTATTTCATTCCTAATAAATTACTCTTCAGTTATTTATTACATAAATTATTATTTCATACCTAATAAATTACTCTTCAGTTATTTATTACATAAATTATTATTTCATACCTAATAAATTACTCTTCAGTTATTTATTGCATAAATTATTATTTCATACCTAATAAATTAGCGTTCAGTTATTTATTACATAAATTATTATTTCATACCTAATAAATTAGCGTTCGATTATTTATCACATAAGTTATTATTCCATACCTAATAAATTAGCGTTCAATTATTTATTACATAAATTTGTGTTAAACATGTCTTTGCTAAAATTATCTCATTCGTTTTTAAATACTCCCTTATTCACGTGAGACACACATGATGATGCACAAGATTATCATAGTTTAATTTGTTTTCTTTTCGAGGGCAAGGGTTCATTTAACTAATCCTTTCTGGCTTTGTTCCCAATTACCAGCGGACACAACTGATACACAATTATTTAGTAGTTCAAAATGATCATTTGTTTTTCCATGCTTTACATTCTTTCATAAGACCTCGGGCAACGCCGAGAAACAGGTCCTGGTAGTCATATATAAAATGAAACTGAGTTCAGGCATATTCTTTTAAAAAGTTTTATTTTTCGTCAGCTGGGACGATAGAAAAAGAGAGAGAGAGAGGGAGAGAGAAGAGAGAAAAGGAGAGAAAGAAAGGAAAAAATAAAAGACTAATAAATAATTG
>NC_136489.1:114839190-115034190 GCF_053919585.1 Euprymna scolopes | reverse complement strand
TCACTAGGATTTCTTACACAGGTCATCATCAGAGATCGATCAATGAAAAAAAAACCGGATGCGTTCCTCGGAGTCTGGGTGACAACAAATCGTCCCAAATTTCCAATAATCCTCACTTCTTGCGACAACCTTTGCAAATAAATTTGCAACATTCGCTTGCCGTTATTTTGCACCCTGGCAATATTCCTAGGTTTTCACTGGAATCTGGACAGCAATAGGCCTCCCCTAATGTCCAAATCCCCTACGCACCTGTCAAATGGAGGTATGTTAAGGTTTTTCTCTCCTCAGTCTCTTCATCCTCCTTAATTCTCTGACTATTTGATGTAATGCTAACCGATACAGGCACTACAATTTTTTCTTCTTTTTTAGGGGGTGGGGCAAGTAGAGGAGAGCAATATTGTAGGGAAATAGAGGAACATGGGTAGGGGAGGAAGAGGGGCTGGTGAAGAGATGGGGAGCGGAGAGATAGGAAGGGGGAGATTGTAAAAGGTAGTGATAATTTACAATTTCACAGCTTCAGTTTTATTTTTGTTTAATTTCTGTTGCATTTCCTATATGTCCAGTTAGTGATTGCCATTCTTGTGCATTGGGTTCCACATTTTAGTTTTTAAAAAGATTTCAGTTGCTTTTAGTCTTACTGTCCATTGCATAGTCTGAGCCTTCCCTTTGATTCCAATTTCTCCTAGTCTTGTGTCCAAGTAATTTGGGTCTGTATTTAATGGTCCTGCAATTATTGGTATTGTGTTAACTTCACATATTCTGTTTAATTCTCTAGCAAGTTCCGCATATTTGTTTCATTTTTTTCTGTCCCTTTCCTCTTCATGCTGACACGGCAAAATCTACAGTTTAACAGATTCTTTTTTTCTTGTTAATTACTATAGTATCCGGTCTTCTGGCTTGGTTAGGTTTATCTGTTTGTATCTCTATATTCCGTAAGAATTTCGTGGTTTTCGTTTTCCGGTACTGTTCCCGGCTTGTATTCGAACCATTTGTATATGCGTTCGAGATGTAGTCGTGTTCAGAGCTCATAGTGCACTGCTTTTTCCATGCAATCGTGCTTGTCCTTATATTCTTTTTGTGCTAAATTGCTGCATTCGCTTATTATGTGGTTTACCGTTTCATCTTTTTATTCACAGACTCTACATTTGATGTTTTCCTGTGTTTTATCTATTTTGGTTTTAATGTGGTTTGTTCTAATTGCGTTGTTCTGTGCAACTGTCAGTAACGATTCTGTTTCTCTGTTCGTGTGTTCTTTTCTTTTCCCATGTAAAGGTGTTTACGTGATTCTCTTCTTTTCTCATTCTTATGAATCGTCCATGTAACACTTTCCCTTTTCACTTTTCTTGTCTTTTTTGTTTTTGTTTTTGGTATCATCATATCCTGTATTGCTCCATTAGTAGTAGTAGTAGTAGTAGTAGTAGTAGTAGTAGTAGTATTAATAGTAGTAGTATTGGCTCAAAGAACTCTCACGTAGGTCATAGATCTCTCCTTGAAAACAATCAGTGGTGTTCTCTGGAAGCTGAGTGGCAACAAGTTTCCCTAGATATCCATTACTCTCCACCTCTTTCGATAACATTTGCGAATGAATTTGCATTATTGCAAGAGCCGCTTACCATTAATTTCCCGCTAGCAGCGGCCACTGGTCTTCACTGGGATTTGAGTAGCAATAAGCCTCTCCAAGGTCCCAATTTTCTTAGCATTTATCCAGCGTGGTCTGGTCAGCGCCCTCTCCTCGGTATTTCTATCCTCTCCTACCCTTCTCGGCTATTTGGCACCATTTTTTGGAGGGGACAGTGATTGGATAATGGAAGGGAACGGAGAGGAGATAGTGAGCTTATAGGTATGCAGCATTGTTCTTGGTTCCATGTAACGTTTCATGTATTGTCTCTGCAGCAGCGTGACTGGCCTGCGCGTGTCACTCGTTTATTAGTCTCAGTATTCAAGTGTTTTCCTTAATATTTCAGCTGTTTTCATTATTGCTATCCGTTGTATATTTCCAACCATTCCTCTGATTCCAATTTCTCCAATTCTTTTTCAACGTTTTTCGGAATTTTTCCTAGTGCTCCTAGTAATATAGGTATTATTTTTATTTTTTCCATCTTCCATATCCCTTTCAGCTCTCTGGTTAGCTCTGTGTATTTGCTTCGTTTCTTCTAAAGAAAAGTCTACGATTTGACAGGACTTTTCTTTCCTGTTAATTGTTATTATAGTTGTTGTTGTTGTTGTTGTTGTTGTTGTTGTTGTTGTTGTTGTTGTTGTGGCGGTGGTGGTGGTGGTGTTGTTGTTAACTCTACTTCTATTTTTAATAGGTATACATATATATAGTGAATTTTCCATGATCATGATTCGGTCATAATTAAAAAAAACAGCAATGTATAAAAAATCAAACACTTACAAATATTATTATGGGTTCATTTTCTTCATCATACATTTCTTGTTTATGGAAAAAAATAACTCCAGCTTTAATATAAGAAGAGGGACACAAAATACGTTAATTTCTCTATAATAAAGGGTAAATATCTTTCTAATTCAAAACACAACGTCCACACACACGCACATACATAGTGACACACCCACACACATATATTACATTATATATATACATACACATATATTTTACATTATATATATATATGTATATATATATATATATATATATATATACTAGCATTTCAACCCGGCGTTGCCCGGGTGTTTGGATGTGTATGTTTAGCAAAAAAAAAGCGCTCAATTTTTTTAACTTTGCCCCCTATTATGACCCCTTAACATTTAGTTTTGGACTAAAATTGAGTTATTAAGTTAGATCTATGTCCAACGAACCTATATCTAAACTTTCAAGTGTTTAGACCTCAAATTGTCGGAAGAATTTGGTAGTATTCTCACAGGTCAAATCGTTGAACGTTGACCCCTTAATAGCCAAATTTCTGGCCGAAAACAGATTACAAAGATTTTCCCAAATCTCAGTACCCTGTATATCAAATTTCGAGTCTGTACTGAAATTTGACAGAGTTATTGCGTAGGGAAATGTACACAGACAAACACTCACACACTTTTATATATATAATAGATTAAACAAAAATATATACGTATACATAAATATATGTGGAAACATTTTTGTTTACTGTAAAGATTTTACACAAATATTATGCAAGTATAAATCATGTGGAATATCAGCATGAATATAATTACACGTAATAGTTTACTTAAGGTCATTATCACATAAGAAAACCGAAAAAAACTAATAGGGAATGAATTAAAATGAATGTTTAAAAAAATATGCAAATTAGCTAGATCTTTTGCTAGTGGATGCACTTCCACAAGCCATATATAAGAAAACTGTATTTTCTTTTTAAATAAATTGAAAAGAGGGTTTTTAATATGAATATCAATACACACAAAAGAAAAACGAATTTATAGGAGTATAGATAGATAGATATAGATAGATAGATAAATATTTATGCAGTGCTTTCTTCGAGAAACATATGTACTTCATTACCGCTCGCAGATGTATATCTTAAACGACAAAGCTGACTAAACTATGATAGTTTTCAAAAATGGATAAGTGTGTATGCAATTTGAATTGAAAAAAGATCTTAACAAAAGGAAATCGAAGACAAATAAAAACGATTCCTGTTTCCAAATAATACGATTTTTCATTTGACGCGAGAAAATGCGAAAATAAGAACGTATATGGCTCATTACATTTGAACGTTCCAAATAACTATATTTTAATTCCATTTCACTGTCTTATCTATCTATATATCTATAAAAGTGAACGTGTCTGTGTGTCTGTGTGTGTGTCTGTCTGTGTACATTTCCCTACGCAATAACTCTGTCAATTTTTAGTTTACAGACTCGAAATTTGATATACGGGGTACTGAGAGTTGGAACTTCCGCCAGAAATTTGGCTGTTTAGAGGTCAAAGTTCAACGATTTTACCTTTGAGAACTCTACCAAACTTCCCCAACAATTTGAGGTCTAAACACTTTAAATTTTAGATATAGGTTCCTTGGACATGTATCTCACTTAATAACTTAGTTTCTGTCAAAAACAATAACTTTTAAGGGGTCATAATAGGGTCAAAGTTTTAAAAAATTGATCATTTTTTTTTGCTCAGAATACACCTCGAAACACCAGGGCAACGCCGGGCTGAAATGCTAGTATATCTATAAAAGTGAAAGTGTCTGTGTATCTGCCTTTATGTCTGTCTGTGTGTGTACATTTCCCTACGCAACAATTCTGTCAATTTTTAGTCTACAGACTCGAAATTTGATATACAGGGTACTGGGATTTGGGAAAATTTTGTAATCCATTGTCGGCCAGAAATTTGGCTGTTAAGGGCGTAACGTTCAACGATTTGACCTTTGAGAACTCTACCAAATTCCTCCGATAATTTTGAGTCTAAATACTTGAAATTTTAGATATAGGTTCCTTGGACATGGATCTAACTTAATAACTTGAGTTGAGTCCAAAACAATAAATGTTAAGGAGTCATAATAGGGGTCAAAGTTAAAAAAATTGAGCGCTTTTTTTTTTTTTGCTTAACATACACCTCCAAACACCCGGGCAACGCCGGGCTGAAATGCTAGTAAAAATAAAAATTAAAGCAATAAGACGTTCTTAATAATCTAGCATTATTTCTGGTTTTGATAAGACATGAATCTTCTGAATAGATAATTAAAACCCAACTCGGTTTATAGGCAATCCGTCACTTTTCGATTTGTTTATTTATTCCTTGACGATTTTCAACTTTTTTATTCCGTGTATTTGACGATAAAATTGCTTTTAAAATTGGAAAATATATCTCCTTCGAAACATAATTAAATAAAACAAATATATTAGATTTTTTTTTTTAATTTTTCTCTTTATATCTTGAGGGTGCGGTGTAATAGGGAAATGGCTGGGTACATTTAACGTCTCAATAACAAGTTTATCTTCTTTCAATGCTACCGTTCGGATTCGCAATTGAAATGAATGCCTATTTGCTTGAGGAAGCATCTTTTTCTGGTTTGACCTTTACCCCAGACCTGAAATAGAAGACATACACAAAATATGTAATCATTCTACCACCTAGAAGGTAGTTCACCTTATACCAGAGCATAATACGTCATAAGATGGAGTAGTATTACTGCATCTGCGGTAGGGGCTTCAGAGCATGCTTTCTCGCTTTGACAGGGTACAAAACCGATTTCTAAATCTCCTCCTCCTCCTGCTCCTCCTCCTTACTAACTCATCCTCTCAGAATTTTTCTCTTCTTCGTTGTTATTTTCATGGCACGTGCTCGACTAATGTCGACAAATTCAACCAACTGTAACCATCTTTAAACCATGCTTAAACTAAAGAAAAATTCTATGATCAAAAATTCCTTTCCGAGAACTGCACGTACGTGGAACACAATAAAGTTGCGCTGCTTCTTGTTTGAGGGTACCGTACTTGTTTTCATGTGTACGCAAACAAAATCTTGTTGAGCCGTCCGCTTTAATAATCAAATTAATCTTGATCTCTATGGTGTTGTCTCACGGGCCACATGACAATCATTAAGCCTTATCTCCGGTCGGCCTTTGAACCTTAAAAGTGTTGACTTCATAGTAAAAATGTTTTAAATTATTTAAAACAAATGAAAAACCTATTTCCATTATTTCGTAGTTTATATTCCACTTTCGCTTAAACTATATTGTTTACGTTTCACTTTCGCTCGAACTATTTCGTTTATATTTTACTTCTGTTTGAACTATTAATTTTCGCTTGCACTATTTTCTTACATTTTACTTTCGCGTGAACTATTTTGTTTATATTTCACTAACGTTTGAACTATTTTGCTTCTATTTTAATTCCGCAAGAACTATTTCTTTACATTTTAGATCCGCTTAAACCATTGTTTATATCTCACTTAAGTTTTGTTCGCGTTTTACGGACGTTGTAACATATTTTTTGCATTTCACGTGCGTTTTAACTTGTTTGTTCATGTTTTACTTCCGCTTACAGTATTTTCTTTAAGTTTCACCTAGTTGAACTATTTGTCTTTATGTACCTTGTGTAATGAAAACAGCACAAGAAAATCAGTTTAGTAATCTTTTCTTCAATTAAGAATTTTACTACTCGTCTACTTGGCAAGTGTAAATTTACAGCTTTTATAACTTAGATTATCAAAGTAGAGATAATCTAGATGCATAACATTCTCCCTTATCAAATTTCTCGCTGGTAGAGAAGAAAGTCCCTTAAATGTCCAGTTTCTCTACGAGCTAGCAGTGACCGCCTCGACAGTGTATGATTCGGGGTCGGAGTACTACAACACGGAGGCTCTTCAGCGCGAGCCTGTTTCTGGGCTCTAAAATACTTCGCTCAAAAATGTTTTCTTCTCAGAGAAGCAGGCCAGAGTCAGTCTCTGGATGAAGATGTTTTTTAGGTGTTAGTCCTTCATCTGTCAGTGATTCAGGTGTTGGCTCATCCGAAGTGTCTGACACTCAACGGAAATAGTGTCATTAGATGGCGTGTCAGGAACAATCTCAGTGCCATGATCTTCCAGAGGAGCTTTAGTATCAGGGATAGTTATTCTGTCCTCAGGAGCTGTCCACGATCCTGGTAGTCCACGGTAGGTGCTAGGTCTCTTAGAGACACATTTGATCTTCTACCATGTCGTACTAGGGCGTACTGGGGGTTCTCCTCTCTGAGCTCTACCTCGTCCACAAAAGGATCGTTTTGGTGCAACGTCCATGTCGTGTCAGAAACACAGTAACAAGTCCAGACAGCCAAGATGGAAGCGAAGCTTCACCGAGCTCCGTTGCTGAAAAGGTAAAAACATTTCGTGTGGGGTGGCATTCGTGGCGGTACACGATAGGGATCGAATGACGTATAAAGCGACAGGAAGGAGAGTTTCCTAATTATCAACTGAACATCCGTTATTTGATGCAGCCAATTAAATAGTCTTCCAAATAATGCTGTTATATCTTTCGCATTAGCCGTTACCCTTAGTTGTCTAGCTTATAGCTACTCTTCGTTCCTGTAAGAATTGTCGAAGTTGCTCTGACATGAAAGAAGCCCCTCGGATTTATATTTATATAGGCAGGGACTCCAAAGACGGCGAATAGTGAGCAGAGGAATTGCATAATTGCAGTAGTCGATATATCTGAGCAAGGGAAGGCAAAAGGAAACCATGAATATTCATCGACAACAGGTAATGTATATCGGTTCCTTGCTTTGCTTGGTAGCGGTCCTTTAAAACCAATATTGAGTCTTTTAGACGGTTGTGTTGCTTTTATTAAAATGCCAGTTTTGGGACAGTGTATCAACTGTTAATTTCTCTTTGCCGGGTCCCCAGCTGACGTCAAAAGAAAAACATGATGGTTCAATTCTCCACCTCCCTATTTTCTCATTCTTTATCTTTCTTTATCTTAGAGTATAACGTAAAAGCAACTGATTTTTGGTCAGTGATAAGTTTAAAGTGGCGCCCGACAAGGTAGTGTCGCCATTTTCTTTATGCCTCAATTATGGCGTATGCTTCCTTTTCAATTGCGAGGTGTCGTCATTCAGCCCGTGAGAGGGTTACAGGACGATCAGCTTGTCTCATAGAAGCAGCAATACCACAGTTTGACACATCCATTTAAACAACCAGAGGAATATTTTGGTCTATTTTTGCAATTGCTGATTTCGCAATATCCTTTTTCAATACCTCGAATGCCTTAACAGTTTGACGGGACGGAGGAAATATCTCTACTTGTGTTAATGGATATATATTTTTTCTGAGAACGATGCAATCCATTGGGAGTAGTGAGCAAACATGCCTATAGCACGTCAAAAGGAACACCGATTATGAGGTACACGCATCTGGAGTAAAGGTTTCAATCGATCTGCGTCCAGTGCCATAAAACCTTTGCTTATGCTATACCTCAGTAGGTTTATTTTGTCCCGTCTAAAAGAGCATTTGTCGTCGTTTAAAGTAAGGTTGTATTTGTCGACGGCGGGAATGATACGTCTGAGATTTTCGTCATGTTCCTTTTTATTATGGCCATATACTGTGACGTTGTCAATGTACGCAAATGTGCCTTCAGTTTCTCATCTGTTATCATTTGGTCGACTATCCTTTAGAAGCTGGCTAACATATTCGCCACGCTAAAAGGAATCTTGCGAAATGGATATAGTCAACCGTTATCCTCGAAAGCTGTGTATAGGTTGTCTCTAGGTTTAATGGCAATCTGATGGTACGCGCTTTTCAAATCCAGAGTGATAAACATACGATATTTGTCTATTTTGCTTATCATTTTATCCATCCTGTGTAGTAGGAACGCGTCCAAGAGAGTAAATACATTTATGGTTTGGGAGTAATCTATAACTATTCTCTTTTTTATGGTTTTCAGAAGTGGTTATTATTACCTGAGTCCTTCAGTATGATTTGCTAGGCTCAATTATACTCACCTCCAGTAGTCTTTTTTATCTCAGAATCAATTATTTTTTTATTATTATGAGAAAAACGTCTGTTTTTCACTGCCATGTGTTTGCATATTTCAGTTAGGTTTTCGAAAAGTGACAGGTACTGTATTTTTGCTGTCGCCAATCTACAAATTTTCATTGAACCGCCAAACAGAATTTCAGTGTTGCTCCAAACAATCGTGTTCCAGTATTATTTCGCAACAAAAATTTTTCATTACGGATAATTTAGTGGTTTTATAAGAGAAGTCATTAAATAGTAAGTCTACCAAACAATAACCACGTATTTGTGCAGAAAATGGCGCGTTTTCCATTGTTATCCTGCAGAGGGAGGGGACAAAATACAATTTTTTGGTTTTCACCAAGCTTTCTTTGATAACATTTTCTTAGCTCCCGGTATCGAGCAGAGCATTCGCAGATCTCCCGTTAATTTGCACTTTTACAATAGTTTTTGAAATGCAGTCAAGGAAGGCGGCTAAACTTGCAAATGAATTTTGAAGTATGGCTTTGTATAGGGTTTACAAGAATTGCATACCTTTGAAAAATGTCCAAGTTTTCCACAATTATGACAACTCGTATCTCTGGCAGTGAATGAAACTTGTAGGTGTTTAGATAAGCAGAAAAAATAGCAGGTGTCTCTTTTTAAAGCGGCAGTGAGGGATTGTTCTTGAAGCTTCATCGGACTATCGTTATGAGGAGGCAGTAGGAACATGGGGGTTTAGTGCGGCGCCCATGGTGTCTGGCTGTAAATAAAATGAACTGCTGTATAGCACATTCGAAGGTATAGTCTTGCTCGTAAGCTGTTCTAAGTGTAAGAGTCTTATTCCGAAGAGGACTTTGTCTTACGCGAGCATTGCGTAAGCCGTTAATAACAGCGTCTAAAATAAGATCCACAAACTACCATACCTTGTATGAACAGCAAAATTCTTGTAACCGAAGGGAAATGTACCTAATTATTGCAACACTGAGTTTCTATTTCTGTTTACTAATAGTGCCATCGCTTATCGAAGCACAGGGACACGCTAGAATAAAATCTAAAAAGATTGCAAATCGAAGGATGATCGGCACGATGAAAAAATCAAAAACATTGGTGGAATGGCGGAAGATTACTTAAAACGAATTTATTATCTAATACGATGATACCATAAGTATTTGTTTTCATTATACTTGAAGACGACAAATGACTATATTGTAATTGGTCGACTTTAGCATTCAGCCTCTGAATATTTTTATTATTATATCTTATCAGATTTTGAATTGCAACAACATGTATATTAGTTCAATGGTAATATCAAATATCTATGATTTGTTTTAAGAAATCTCCCGTTAAAAGTATCGCAGGACATCAAATAAATGTTCTATTCTGTTTAGCCATCTTTTGACGGAGTATAAGAACCAAGGCTTTTGTTCACAATTGGCGCCAGTGATATAAGGGACAAAAAAATCTCGATACATGTTCAAACGCTCCCTTTGGCGTTTAGAATTATATTATCGAATTAAAGATCAATGAAAGGAACTCAAATTGCCAAAGGAAATCATTACTTTGACTGTTATTCGATTTTTTTTTTGTGTTTCATTTGTGAATTATCCTCGACTAAAATTGATTACAAATTATACGTTCCCATACATCCGTTTGAAGTAACGTAATAATCATCCGGTTATTTACCAGAAGTCTGTGTCGTTGCCTGGAGACAAAAGATTGAAATGATAACATTATCTGCGACAAAATAGAGATTCCTACGTATACAATATAATTTGGCTCTTTTTATTCGGTGTATGTATGTAAACTGAAAGCATATGAGAATTTTAAAAAGTAAATGTGGAAGGTATTAGTACAGGTTAAGGTTAACGTTTTGGCCGATGTAACCAACCAACCTGTTCAAGTGTATCTTGGCGAACCCAGGAACTTTTCAGTCGGTAATCTGCATGGGATCGTATTTAACCCAGCGATAGCATGCTTTCGTTCCGTCAGCACTGACTGGATGGAGATTCACAAGGACGCATGGCGTAACGGATAATGTTCTTGGTAAAATCAGTTCAAAATGACAATCTTCTGGCAGTTGAATATCCAATATTCAGTGCGGGTTACACTCAAATAAAAATTGTAAATTACTTAGGATTTCAATCCGGGTATTACTGATGGAGAAAGAGCATACTGCTCTCGTGGATTAAATAAAGAGTTCCGTTCGAAATCCAGTTCAAATTCCTGAGTTTGACAGGATGATCCTCGAGATCGTCAAGAAAAATCGAAAAAGATAAAAACTGTAGCTCGAATAATCCGGATAATACAAATGATCAATCTCCTTCTAAAAGATGTAGAAATAAATCATTTGTAGCAAACACATTAGAATAAAATTACCAAAGACGTATGGTTTTAAATGAGTGGAGACTTTGTTTAATCCATATATCTATAAAAGTGAAATTGTCTGTGTGTGTTTTTGTATGTGTGTTTTTGTATGTGTGTTTTTGTGTATGTACATTTCCCTACCAAATTAATCTGTCAATTTTAAGTCTACAGACTCGCGATTTGACATAAGGGATATTGAGAATCGGGAAAATCTTTTTAATCAGTTTTAAGCCAGAAATTTGGCTGTTAAGGGATTCGAAGTTCAACAATTTGACATTTGAGAACTCTACCAAACTTCCCCGCCAATTTTGGGTCACATGAAATTTTAGATATACATTACTTACCATGGATCAAATATTTTAACTTGATTTGAGCCAAAACAATAAACGTTCAGGGGGTCAAAATTGAGGTCAAAGTTAAACAAATGACCTTCCAGCCAATATTTGGTCTCAGCATTAACTTTACATAAAGTATATTAAGACATGGGGCAAGCTTTTTAATCGGGTTTTGGCCGAAAATTTGGCTTCACAGAGGTCAAACTTCAAAGGATTTGACATTTGCGGTCTCTAGCAAACTAATCAACTAATTTTGGGTGTAAACATTTGAAATTTTACATAAAAGGTATTCAGACAAGCATCAGTTTTTGGAACGAAAATTTGGCTACAAAGAGGTCAAAATTGACATTTGCAGATTTTACCATACTCCTCCGCCAATTTTGGGTCTAAACACTTGAAATTTTAGATGTAGGTTACCTGGACATGAGTCAAACTTTTTAATATATGTATACATATGCACATAAATTATGAACAGTACGTAGGGCCCGATCAAAGTCGGGCTGAACCACTAGTTTTAAATATTTGGGAACTTGATTTCGATATCTTATAGACGCATAAAATATAGCGACGAATATTTTAAAGGTAATCGCTTATTCTTGGTTAAATTCACGAGAAAACCTACTCATCCTAGAAGAAAACCGAAGTCTTTATACAAAGTCACTTTCACACTCCCAAAACGCTGTCGTAAAATAACACATAATCGTTAAAGTTTAGCAAAAGTAAGCTACATCATGGGAAAACCATCATGTTTTGGGGTTTCTTTGTCAATAAGTATATATTTATTTTCACATTAAATTTAAGCAAAAACTTTTAGCAGTTTTCACACGTTTAATGTCTACCGTTTTGGTAAAGAAATCAATTCTACTGCGTTCGGCGTAAATTATTTATTTTCGTTTTAGGTTAAGCAGGTGTTCGAAATTACAATGACATGTTAAAGTAAAAGAGATACTTGTTATTCTTTTCAACAGAAGTATTAAAAAAGAAAGCTATCGCAAGTTTATGTCGTTGCTTTTAATACTAACCTAAGCAAATTCACAATTAATTCCTAAAATTTCAGTTTACTCGAAGCATTTTACAAGAGTTTTAGAGTGCTGTAATATATGTACAACCAAATATTTCATTATTGAACTTGATTCATAGTCATTAGATCAAAATTAAGCAGTGTTCCCAAATTATAAGTTCATCTTGAAATAAAACACCTCATGCTTTTAGCATTCTCTAGAATTAAAATCATGTCATGAATTTTTATCAAAATGGGAATAATTTAGAATGTAAACATGATTATAGCTGCATTTTAATTTTGTTAAGTGAACATGAAATTGGTTCAAAACTATTTTGTTCGGAAATTTTGTTTTGTCTTTGAAAATGAAAAAAAACACATGCGAGACAAAAAAATAAGGGGTCATTTAAATGAAATGACAAGACATGTATTGAAAAGAACATCACATACCGTATTCCATAAAAGTTTCATATTCATATATTTTGCTGGGCACATAGAATATATGAAAATTTGCTGCAAATTATACGATAATGAACAAAAAAAAAACTAGAACTAGAGAATTATACGATAATGAACAAAAAAACAAAAAACAATGTAATTATCAGCGATCGAGATATTGAAATTACTAAAACAGTAGTCCGGCTTCACAATCGTCAGACTTGTTGGGAGAGCAGTTATAGTGACACTGGATTAAAGTTGTCTCTAGGTTTTGGAAGTAAATCAAATAATGTTTTCGTTATACATTTATTATCTTAATAGATGTTTTATGTCTCTAGTGTAATACAATGCCCATTCCAAAACGGGTTAAGATAAACTTGTGTACACTACGCTGTTCTGTACATATACTACACTCTGACAAAAATAGATTGCTAAGCTTTGCCCTTGTTCTTCAGCTGCATATATGAAGTTATTCTTCCATATAAAGGAAAATGAGTTTGATTCTTTCTTTTTGCATGCTACGGTAAATAAATTTGATCCTTTCTTTTTGCATGTAAAGGTAAATGAGTTTGATTATTTTTTTTTTGCCTGTAAAGGTAAATGAGTTTTATCCTTTCTTTTTGCCTGTAAAGATAAATGAGTTTGATCCTCTCTTTTTGCCTGCAAAGGTAAACGAGTTTGATCCTTTCTTTTTGCGTGTAAAGGTTAATGAGTTTGATCCTTTCTTTTTGCATAAAGGTAAACCAGTTCAATTCTTTCCTTTTGCATATGAAGTTAAATGAGTTTGATCCTTTCTTTTGCATGTATATTAAATGAGTTTGCTCCTTTATTTTTGCATGGAATGGTGAACGAGTTTAATCCTTTATTTTTTCCTGTAAAGGTAAATGAGTTTGATCCTTTCTTTTTTCATGTAAAGGTAAACGAATTTGATCCTTACTTTTTGCCTGTAAAGGTAAATGAGTTTGATCCTTTTTTTTTCGTGTAACGGTAAATGAGTTTGATACTTTCTTTCGCATGTAAATTTAAATGAGTTTTATCCTTTCTTTTTGCCTGTAAAAGTAAACGAGTTTGATCCTTCTTTTTGCCTGTAAAGGTAAATGAGTATGATTTTTTTATATAAAGATAATTGAAATTAATCATTTCTTTTTACAAGTAAAGGTATATGAGTTTTATCCTATTTTTTGCGTGTAAAGGTAAATCAGGTTTACTATTTCTTTTCACACGTAAAGTAACTGAGTTTGGTCCTTCCTTTTTGCCTGTAAAGGTAAACGAGTTTGATACTTTCCTTTTTCCTGTAAAGTTAAATGAGTTTAATTCTTTCTTTTTACTTGTAAGGTAAATGTGTATGATTTTTTAATATAAAGAAAATTGAGATTGATGCTTTATTTTTGCCTGTAAAGGTAAACGAGTTTGATCCTTTCTTTCCGCGTGTAAAGCTAAATGAGTTTGACTCTTTCTTTATGCATGTAAAGTTAAATGAGTTTGATCGTTCTATTTGTATGAAAAGGCAAATGAGTTTGATCCTGTCTTTTTGCCTGTAAAGGTAAACGAGTCTGACCCTTTCTTTTTTCGTGTAAATGTAAATGTGTTTGATCCTTTCATTTTGCATAAAGGTAAATGAGTTTCATTCTTTCATTTTGCATCTAAAGTTAATGAGTTTGATCCTTTTTTTTACTGTAAATGTAAATGAGTTAGATCCTTTTTTTAAAGTAAATGGATTTAATCCTTTCTTTTTGCGTGTAAAGGTAAATGAGTTTGATCATTTCTTTTTGCATGTAAATGTAAATTAATTTTATTATTCTTTTGACTATAAAGATAATTGGTAAACGAGTTTCATTCTTTCTTTTTGCCTGTAAAGGTAAATAAGATTGATCCTTTCTTCTTGCCTTAAACGATAACTGAGTATGATTATTTTTTATACAAAGATAATTGAGTTTGATCCTTTCTTTTTGCGTGTAAAGGTAAATGAGTTTAATTCTTTCTTTTTGCCTGTAAAAGTAAACGAGTTTGATCCTTTCTTTTCGGGTGTAAAGGTAAATTAATTTGATTCTTTCTTTTTGCCGGTAAAGTTAAAGAGTTTTAGTATTTTTTTTTTGCATGTAAAATAATTAGTTTGATCGTTTCTTTTTTGACTGTAAAGGAAAACGAGTTTTATCCTTTCTTTTTGACTATAAAGTTAAATAAGTTTGATTCTTTCTTTTTGCGTGTAAATGTAAATCAGTTTGGTCCTTTCTTTTTCCATTTAAAGCTAAATGATTTTTATTATTTTTTTTAATATAAAGGTAATTAAGTTTGATCCTTTTTTTTTTTGCCTGTAAAGGCAAATGAGTTTGATCCTTTCTTTTTGCCTTTAAGGGTAAACGAGTTTGGTAGTTTCCTTTTACCTTTAACGGTAAATGAGTTTAATCTTTTCTTTTTGTCTGCAAAAGTATACGAGTTTAATCCTTTATTTCTGCCTGGAAAGGTAAATTAGTTTGATTATTGCTTTTTAGAGCTTGATCCTTTCTTTTTGCGGGTGATGGTAAATAAGTTTGATTATTTTTTTTAATATAAAGATAATTAAGTTTGATCCTTTCTTTTTGCTTGTAAACGTAAACATGTTTTATCTTTCTTTTTGCTTGTAAAGGTAAATGAGTTTGATCCTTTCTTTTTTTCGTGTAAAGGTAAACGAGTTTGATTCTTCCTTTTTACCTGTAAATGTAAATGAGCATGATAATGCTTTTATATAAAGATCAGTGAGTTTGATTATTTTTTGTCTGTAAAGGTAAACGAGTTTTATCCTTTCTTTTTGCCTGTAAAGGTAAACGAGTTTTATCCTTTCTTTTTGCGGGTGAAGGTAAATCAGTTTGATTATTTTTTTTTAATATAAAGATAATTGAGTGATCCTTTCTATTTGCGTGTAAAGGTAAATGAGTTTGATCCTTTCTTTTTGCCTGTAAAGGTAAACGAGTTTGATTCTTTCTTTTTGCCTGTAATAGTAAACGAGTTTGATCCTTACTATTTGCTTGTAAAGGTAAATGAGTTTGATTATTTCTTTTTGCCTGTAAAGGTAAACGAGTTTGATCCTTTCTTTTTACGTTTAAAGGTAAATGAGTTTGATTCTTTTTTTATTAAGATAATTGACTTTGATCCTTTCTTTTTGCCTTTAAAGTAAATGAGTTTGATCTTTTTTTGCGTGCAAAGTTAAATGAGTTTGATTCTTTCTTTTTTGCGTGTAAAGGTAAATGAGTTTGATCCTTTCTTTTTGCCTGTAAAGGTAAATAAGTTTGATCCTTTGTTTTCGCCTGTAAAGGTAAACGAGTTTGATCCTTCCTTTTGGCATGTAAAGAATACGATTTTGCTCATTTCATTTTGCATGTACAGTAAATAAGTTTGATCCCTTATTTTTGCATGGAATGGTGAACGAGTTTGATCCTTTCTTTTTGCCTGTAAAGCTAAATGAGTTTCATCCTTTCTTTTTTGTGTAAAGGTAAACGAGTTTGATCCTTTTTTTTTTCGTGGAAAGGTAAATTAGTTTGATACTTTCTTTTTGCATGGAAAGGGAAACGAGTTTGATCCTTTCTTTTTGCCTGTAAAGCTAAATGAGTTTCATCCTTTCTTTTTTGTGTAAAGGTAAACGAGTTTGATCCTTTTTTTGTTTCGTGGAAAGGTAAATTAGTTTGATACTTTCTTTTTGCATGGAAAGGGAAACGAGTTTGATCCTTTCTTTTTGCCTGTAAAGCTAAATGAGTTTCATCCTTTCTTTTTTGTGTAAAGGTAAACGAGTTTGATCCTTTTTTTTTTCGTGTAAAGGTAAATTAGTTTGATACTTTCTGTTTGCATGGAAAGGGAAACGAGTTTGATCCTTTCTTTTTGCCTGTAAAGCTAAATGAGTTTCATCCTTTCTTTTTTGTGTAAAGGTAAACGAGTTTGATCCTTTTTTTTCGTGGAAAGGTAAATTAGTTTGATACTTTCTTTTTGCATGGAAAGGGAAACGAGTTTGATCCTTTCTTTTTGCCTGTAAAGCTAAATGAGTTTCATCCTTTCTTTTTTGTGTAAAGGTAAACGAGTTTGATCCTTTTTTTTTTCGTGGAAAGGTAAATTAGTTTGATACTTTCTTTTTGCATGGAAAGGGAAACGAGTTTGATCCTTTCTTTTTGCCTGTAAAGCTAAATGAGTTTCATCCTTTCTTTTTTGTGTAAAGGTAAACGAGTTTGATCCTTTTTTTGTTTCGTGTAAAGGTAAATTAGTTTGATACTTTCTTTTTGCATGGAAAGGGAAACGAGTTTCATCCTTTCTTTTTACCTATAAAGGTAAATGCGTTTCATCCGTTCTTTTTTTGTGTAAAGGTAAACGAGTTTGATCCTTTACTTTTTCGTGTAAAAGTAAATGAGTTTGATCCTTTATTTTTGCATGGAAATTTAAATGTTTGATCCTTTCTTTTCGCCTGTAAAGGTAAACGAGTTTCATCCTTTCTTTACCTGTAAAGGTAAACGAGTTTCATCCTTTCTTTACCTGTAAAGGTAAACGAGTTTCATTCTTTCTTTTTGCCTGTAAAGGTAAATGAGTTTGATCCTTTCCATTTTGCCTGTAAAGGTAAATGAGTATAATTTTTTCATATAAAGATTATTGAGATTGATCCTTTTGTTTTGCCTGCAAAGATAAATGCGTTTGATCCATTCTTTTTGCGTGTAAAGGTAAATGAGTTTGATCCTTTCTTTTTCCCTGTAAAGGTAAATGAGTTTGATCCTTTGTTTTAGCATGTAAAGTTAAATGAGTTTGATCCTTCATTTTTGCATGTAAAGTTAAATGAGTTTGATCCTTTCTTTTTGCCTGTAAAGGTGAATGAATTTTATTATTTGTTTTTCCTGTATGGTAAATGAGTTTGATCCTTTCTTTTTGCATGTAAATGGAAATGAGTTTGATTATTTTTTTGAATATAAAGGTAATTGACTTTGATCTATTCTTTTTGCCTGTAAAGGTAAACGAGTTTGATCTTTCTTTTTGGGTGTAAAGCTAAATGAGTTTCATTCTTTCCTTTTGCCTGTAAAGTTAAATAAGTTTGATCCTTTCTTTTTGCATGTTAAAGTAAATTGTTTTAATACTTCCGATTTGTATAACTAGGTTAATAAGTTGGATTCTTTCTTTTTGCATGTAAACTTAAATGAGTATGACTATATGTTTTTGCATGTAAAGTTAAATGAGTTTGACTGTTTCTTTTTGCATGTAAAGTTAAATGCGTTTGACCCTTTCTTTTTGCATGTAAAGTTAAATGAGTTTGATCCTGTCATTTTGCATGTAAAGTTAAATGAGTTTGATTTTTATTTTTGCATGTGAAGTTAAATTAGTTTGATTTTTTTTGCATGCAAAGTTAAATAAGTTTTATCCTTCTATTTTGCATGCAAAAACAAATGAGTTTGACTATTTATGTTTGCCTGTAAAATTAAATGATTTGGATCCTTTAATTTAGTGTGTAAAGTTAAATGAGTTTTGCTATTTCTTTTTGCCTGTAATGTTAAACTAGTTTGATCCTTTCATTTTGCATTAAAGTTAAATTAGTTTGACTATTTCTTTTTGCATGTAAAACGAAATAAGTTTTACCATTTCATTTTGCGTGTAAAGGTAAATGAGTTTTATCCTTTCATTTTGCATGTAAAGTTAAATGAGTTTGATCCTTTCATTTTGCATGTAAACGTAAATGAATTTGATACTAGCTTGGATCTCACTGTTATCATATTAAGCATCATTAATCAAAATTGCATTTGGTTGTAAATATTCATGTGTCGAATGTGTTTATGCTAAATTTCAATTCATGCTTGCGTGGATAATCTGCGTTTTCCGTGGATATAAAAAAAAACTAAATAATATTTTTCAAACCTTAGTGTAAATAATTTTCTCTCATTTTCAAAACTGACGAAATGATGTTTCATTCTAAATGCGAACAATATATATATATATATATATATATATATATATATATATATATTGTTCGCATTTATATATATATATATAATATATATATATATATATATATATATATATATATATATATATATATATATATATATATATATATCTTTGCTTTTAAAATGTGATTCTTTCGATAAGTTATTGATTATTATTTCCGAAATATTAACTGATTTTTTTCAACATGAAATTTTTATTAGTTAAATTATAACCGTCGACGAGAGGCAGAATAAACTTTGATTATATTTTCTTTTGATTTGCGGAAAAGATAGTACAAATGTTAATGCAAACTGAATTAATGACGCACCCAACCGTGATTGTTGTCGTATGAAGTTATTAAATGGCTACGGCGTTTATAGTCACACATTAACAGTAATGCACTTTTTAATTAAGTAAAAGAATGCAATGATATATTAATTATTTACAAATGAACGATCATTTTTTTTTAAATAACCTACTGATCCTTTTTGGGAGCCAATTTTCATTTAAAATTGTAGCAAATTATCAGAATTTGAAATAAACTTTCACTAACAGAATTATCCTGTTCAGAATGCAAATGTTAATTGGACGGTTAGCTTATGCTTTCTAGAGAAGAGAAACAATTCCGTGTAGTAATACTTTATGATGCAGCTCCATTGCTAGTGATTGTTGTGATGTTTAGTTGATAAACCACTATTCATAATAATCTATATTCTCTTTTAGTCACTAGTTCATCGTAATACAATTCCAAGATGCGACATTGTTTAAAATTATAACAAATTACTTTGTAAGTAGTTTGTAACATTGCGCTGACGCGCGTATACAAATACATGTGAAATGACATCACCGGTAGGAAAAAATAAAACTTAAAAAAAAAGATTAATTTAGAGATAGAGATGATGTAAGAGATCATGTGAGTGACGTAAAGCAGGAAGCGAAAGAACGTTCTAGATCACGTGGAATGGCGTCACAACTGTAACAGCTAAGGGAAAAATGTCCTTGTTATAAAGAAAAGGCGAGTTGAAGTTCTTTTATATTCTTTGTCTCCTTTGCGACTAGAACTAGAACGTGTTGGTTCCCGGATAGCGTTACAATTTGTGTATGTATTATTATTTTTTTGTGGACTTTTGTTCTCATCTTTAGATGTTACAAGAATGAATAGTTAAACATTACCCTTGTCCTTCAGTCGTATATATGAAGTTCTTTTTGCATGTTAAGGTGAATGAGTTTAATCCTTTCTTTTTGCATGTTAAGGTTCATTTTGGAAGCCTCTGGCGGAGTGGGTAAAGACGCCGAGTTTTTACGGTTCGATGTGAGCATTGTCTGAAGAGAGCGGTTTCAATTCTACCCAAGTAGACCGGAGGATTAGTTGGCTAGAGTATGGTGAGACAACATACTATGGAAGACAGTAATTACTGGGGATGCATTCACAAGACTAAGCATTTCTATCCGGTCTCGATGAATCACCTAAAGAAGGCCAGAGGATGAGTTTGCCGAAACATAGTGAAACAACAACTATTGAGATGAAGACGAATGTCCGAAAAAAAAAAACTACATACACAAATTATGAAGGCTTACCTAAAATAAATTACTATCATTTAAAAATAAGTACAATATGTTTTTTGGAAATGCGAATTACTATTTTAAAAATTCGAATTACCATTTTCATCAGGGTTCTATCTCATAACTTTTACTAAGTAAGTTATATTGTTCAAAATATTGATTTTAATTTCAGAAAACTTTAATTATCTCTTTTGATCGGTGTATTAGCTATTCCACCTTTCGTATGGTCTCGTCAAGAATTCAAATCATCGTTTGAAAATTATTTAGCCGGAGTAAGCACAAATCACAAACGACTTGGATTACGTGAGTGATGAGGAAAAATCTTATTTTATACAGTCATCCCCGGATTTGTTTTTGTTTTTTTGTTTTTTTTTTGTTTGTTTGTTTTTTTTTTGTTTTGTTTTTGTTTTTTTGTTGTTTTTTTTTAGAAATATAAATTGGTTCCAAATGAAGTTCGCCTTTTTTCTGCGCAATCCAAATACTCCAAGATTAATGGTCGTGTTTTTCTCGGAGATTTTGCTGCATGCACACACGTATGTTTCTGCTGCCATCGTTCGGCATTAATTTCCTGTGTCACACACGAATTTAGAAGCTTAAACGGGAACGGAGAAGATGATACATTTGTTTCTCAAGTGCAACTGCCAAGTTTAAAAGCAAAAGACATTTCTTCTGCTCTTCAGTAATAAGAAAAGTAAGTCGATCTAAGGATGCATGGGCACGTTTGCACATTCTTTCTTTTTTTCCGATCTCTTTTTTTCTTATTGTTCTCTATTTCTCTCTCTCTCTCTCTCTCTCTCTCTCTATCTATCTATCTCTCTCTCTCTCTTAATTG
Source organism: Euprymna scolopes (assembly GCF_053919585.1). Classification (NCBI taxonomy): domain Eukaryota; kingdom Metazoa; phylum Mollusca; class Cephalopoda; order Sepiida; family Sepiolidae; genus Euprymna; species Euprymna scolopes. The sequence goes on along the minus strand of NC_136489.1, from coordinate 115,013,326 downwards.
CGCTATTATATCACCACTATATTGCTCTATGTTTTCCTCTCGCTGTATGTTTTCTCTTTTATTTCTCTCTTCTTTCTCCTTTTCTCTTGATGATCTATCGACCTCGCTGATTTATTACTCTGTGTTTCCGAAGTTCTATTTCTCTCTCAATTATCCTTCATCCTTTCTGTTTTATTTCTTTATAATATTCCCCCCTCTCTCTCACTTATTGCCATCTAAAGGGCGGACGATTAAATTGTACCCCCTTAAAAAGGCAATACTACAGCTTTATTCTAAAACTTTTATTTAAAAAAAATCAATTCAGGAAACTTGATTATGTAGTAGAGCTGAACTATATTCAATGTAGTTGACTTCAGCCTCAATCGCCGCTTGGTAGCGGGTTCGGATCTGGTAGCATGCCCTTTCCACAAGCGCTGGCGAGAGCTCGGCGAATACTCGGCGGATGGCGGCGGTCAGACTGCCTTCAGTGTATGGGATGTCATGCTGGTAATATTGTCAGCGTATGACCAAAAAACGAAGTAGTCCAGTAGATTAACGGCAGAAGAGGAGGGTGGCAAGTTAGAGAATGGTACAAGATCGTAGTATTCTTTCTGAAGCAAAACCTGGGTCTGCCATTTTATAGGATGCCGGTAATGATCCTGTGATCAGTAGAGAGCATGAGTTGTATGGCGGCGCATCTCCGATCTCGCTCGTTGAACATTGTGCCAGTGCCAAACATGATAGAAGGTTCCTATCGCTCTTGGTATTTGTACACAACTGGCCAAATAGTAGATGGTCTGCAACAAAAAATTGAAAGCCGGTGTTTATCAAAACAGAAATGGAATCATGCTGTCTTTTCTAGGACGATAATTTTATCGTTACACAAATATTTTGTTGCCTCTTCATTGCTCTGTATCTATTCTTGTTGTTCTCCCGTATTCTTTGTTGTTCCTTAATCTTTCTTGTATTTCTTCCTCATCCTATTGTTGCGGTCAGTTGGCTAACCACCTTCAGGCCTCACCGCAACACTATCCCTTTTTTTATTTTCTCTCTCTCTCTCTCTCTCTCTCTCTCTCTCTCTCTCTCTCTCTCTCTCTCTCTCTCTGTGTTTACTGTTTCTCCTCCTCATGCTTACTCTAACTTTCTGTTTATTTTTGTTGGTCTCTCTTTCTCTTGCGATTTTATTCCTCTCTCGATTTCTTTTTTCTCTTATTTATTGCCACCTCCCTTTCTATTTCTTTTCGCGCTTCCAATTAGACGAAGGTTCTCGTATCAAATACATGGTTTGTTTGCTAGCTTTATTTTTTCTTTTTTTTTTTTCGTTTTATTGATTGGTTTGTTGAAAAGACTTCGTGACGGATTGAAGGCTTGTTTCCCACTTGGGAAGGCAATCCATTGGAATTGTTGAGAGTTACTGGTCCGTTCACAAAACGTCTCTCAGGTGACATTAACTTTCAAAACGAAATGCAATCAACTTTAATTGGAGACGTGCTATGTCATAAACAGTTGATGGCACTGGCCTTTTATTTGTTTTCCCCAAGAAAGATAAGCATTTACACCTCAAACCATGTAAAAGAAAATTTAAGTTATTACTTAGTATACGTCCGATTCTACTACGCTCAATATTAAATTAGGATGACTAAAGCTTATATATTTATGAGGTTTCATTAGTTTTATATTCCACTACCAGCTGGCTTCGAAGACACTAACTGCAAATGTTACAAGGAATGCTGAACAGTAAGTGCTTCAGTTGTCGATATCTCGGAAATAAAACGTTTCGATACCTATATACACATATTACACATAATTCGACGTTATGCCACACACCCACACACATACACACATTTACACATACAAAACCACACGTACATATATATATATATATATATATATATATATATATATATATATATATATATATAATGGCTGTCGGAACAAACATAAGATTGAATTTTCTATGAACCTTTTCCCTCATGTGGCCATGTATTGTACTGCATGTTTTTCTATATAAGCAAAGAATTTCTAATTTTTCTGACGAGTATATGCACGAAGAGGGATGGTATTGACATTATAATACCAGTTTGATTTTGAAAAAGATCTGTAAAAAGATCTGTGTAAGAGTCTTATTCTCAAGAGGACGTTGTCTTACGTGAGCATTGCGTAAGGCGTCTAAAATAAGATTTCATTTCAGTATGCTCTATATGCATGTATAATATCACACACACACTAACACTACACAAATATATATATATATATATATATATATATATATATATAGGTTATTCGAAATAGGGCAAGCTTTTTAATCGGTTTGGGTCGAAAATTTGAGCTTGCAAGTGTCAAAGTTCAAAAGGTTGGACCTTTGTGGTGATTAGCAAACTACTCAGCCAATTTTGGGTCTAAAAATTCCAAATTTTATTTAAAAAAAGCGGGTATACAGACCTGCGGCAAGCATTTTAATCAGTTAGTCGGGGCGAAAATTTGGTTGCCAAAAGGTCAAAGTTGAAAGAATTGACATTTTTAGATTCTACCAAATTTGTCCGCCAATTTTGGATATAAATAAAGTTTAGATGTAGGTAAAACGTTTTATTTTGATTTAAAACCAAAATAATAAATGTGGTAAAAATTGGAGTCAAAGGGACCGAGAGAGGGACCGTGTTAATATTGGTTAAGCCCTTTTATGAGGCGGAAAATAAGGCTGCTAAAATTAATGCTTAGCGCGATTTTCTGTCGAATTGGAATTTTGGACATCGATTTTCTGTCGAATTGGAATTTTGGACATCGTATATATGGCCGCTTCTTAAGCCCTTCAATAGATTTTAATTCTATTCTATCCACGTTGCTATTGGGTTTGTTGAATCGATAAAGAAGTTAAAACTTGAAAATGAAAAGGTGATTAAGCCAGATGGTCGAACCGTGTGACCGGCAGAGTAGTCTATCTACTCCATGCTAATAATTCACAGAAAAAGATAAAACGAACGTATGTGCATGCAGATACGAATTACATGTATATATATATATATATATATATATAAATGTTTAGAGGTACAGAATTTGTATATGGTTTTAAATAAAATAGTAGGCGGAAGTTTCTCGAGAGCTCTTTCGGCTATCATCTCTTCAGGAGTAAATCGATAGCAATCTAAATAGTATTGTGACGAAAATAAAGAGTTCTATTGGGGAACTTATTTAATGTGCCAACGTACGGGGGCATTAATTAAATTTATTTACGTTTAAAAAACGATTAAAAATGTTGGCACGACGAGGGAGAAAAAAAAAGCGGGAGAAAAAATTCAAAGTTCCCCAAAGAGAAACAATGCGTTTGATGTTTCCTTTTGCCGGCACAAAGAAGGTTGACGCACCGCGATAGAGACGGCCTCCAAAATCTTTAAATGGCTTTTGGAGTCCACTCTATGTAGCACCTCGAACCAATCTATTTTATACCTATCGGCACAGCACGAGTTGTCAACCAAATGCTGGCCAATAGCAGAGTCCAAGGCTGCAGAAGGAGGGAGACCTCCGAACCCCATCCTCCCTTGTCTGATCTTCGATGGAACATGCTGGTTTATACGAGTCAAAAGGTACAAGGATGTTCGCCCAACATAACCAGAATCGCACTGGCATTTAAACTGATATAAAATATTACTATTTTGGATGTAAGGCAAACTATCCTTGCGGAAAGACGGAAAAGCAGGTCTCGTAGTATATACCACACGCAAGGTCACCGAATTGAAGCAATCGTAAATACTTCTTCGAATCTGTTTTGAAATTATATTACTCCCCTCCCCTATCCACGGTAATTTCAAATAAACCGGGCATTTCAAGGGTCCAAACTTTTTAGGGGATTTAAAATCCGCAACCTTTTTGAAAATACAATCATCAATAAGGTCAACAGGATAATCATTATTGATGAATATTTCTCTGATCTTATCGAGTTCGACATCTAATCTGTTAGGCGAACAAATCATGAGGGCTCTATGTACCAAAGTATTAATTAAGCCGACCTTACGTGATTTAGGTACAAAAGACAACCAGTTCACATATAGGCCAGTAAATGTCGGCTTTCTATAAATTGTAGTAAGAAAGCCCCCCCCCTTGAGCGTTCGACAAGAACATCCGAGAAAGGAAGCGAATTGTCCTTCTCACTTTCCATAGTGAACTTAATAGCCCCGTGTAAAGAATTCAACCTATTAAAAAATATCGACGCATCACTTTGCGAAGGAAAAATAGCAAAAGTGTCGTCAACATATCTGAAATATGCAGTGGGTTTAGATGTAGAATTAAACATAACGGATTCATAGTACCCGACGAAAATATCCGCTAAAGTTGGGGCCAACGGACTCCCCATTGAAACCCCGTCAACCTGACAGTACATAATATCACAAAAACTAAATTCCACGGATTTCGTACACATTAAAATGAGTTCAATAAGAATCTCTTTAGAAAACCGTGGAGCAGTCAGGCGACCATCATATAAAGCGTCGGCACATATGCGTATAGTCTCATCCAACGGTATGTATGTGGATTACTATACATATATATATATATGTATAGTAATCCACATACAGTACTGTTTCGCTGTTTCACAGATCATCAGTGCGGCTAGACAAGCAACTACCTCGAGCTTCTAACTGTTGCGCTATAGGCTGCTGTTATACGGGCAATGAAAATTTTTAAATTGTCCAAAGTACCTTAGCTCAATTTTTTTACACAAAGGGCATCGCTTCATACGCTACTATAATAATTTTTAAATACCTACAGACACTAGTGTTTCATCCTTTCGGGAATCACCAGTGGAGGGTGTCACGATTAACACCGGTCGATAGATTCGAAGCCAGCAACAGAAGCCATCGCTGGCTTCATTAGCAAGGACCTAATCCATTCGGCCTCCGTTAACCGCGAGAAATACTGATGTAATTTAAACATTTGTTTTTAAAAAGTTGTTTAATGTCTGTCAGAGTGGTCTAATGATTATAAGATGATCTGCATATAAGAACTAAATTGACCGACATTTATTTCAACTGAAAGTGCTCAACGATAAGAAACGAGTTTCTGCGAGGGACTGACATAATACATTACTATAATAATTATTAAATACGTACAGACACTAATGTTTTATCCTTTTCGGAAATCATCAGTGCAAAATGTCACAATACAATAAACACCGGTCAATAGAGTCGAACCCGGCAACAGAATGCATCTTTGGCTTCATTATATATATATATGTATATATATGTGCGTGTGTGTGTGTGTGTGTGTGTGTGTGTGTGTGTGTGTGTGTGTGTGTGTGTGTGTGTGTGTGTGTGTGTGTGTGTGTGTGTGTATTAGCAGATGCTTAAATTTTAATTCATTCAGATTTCGTATTTATTATTATGGAGACAATTCTCTATAAAGTATTATTTTGTACTCAATATATAATGGTGCTTACAAAGTTTTTAAAAAATTTGTGTGTCACCAACTAAAACATATCGCTATCTAGCCTTTTTCTTTAGCGTATGACCTGACTATACGTATACCACAACTGCAAGAAATAACACTGTTTTACGTATAACTTTTAATTAGCGAATGCGCAGCGAAAAAAGTGTATAGTCGATGAGTGTATAGTTCAAACTACATGTTTTTATGAATATTGACTTTTACCAACTAAAAGCTAAAAACCAAATCAAAAGTGTGATACACGTCCAAATACCTTATATATGAAATATATAAAATTTACACTCTGCAGTCTAAATATTCAGAGAGAAGTTTGGAAGAGACTTTTCGCACACCCACCAGCAAATAGAAGTATATTAGATATAGGTGTGCTAGAATGACTTCGTCTTAAATTCTTTGCAGTTATGCAGAACGTAGAAACTATGCATGAACAGAATTCAACGTAAAAGTGAACTGAAACAAAGCATCTAATCAGAAGCCATAAAAGTGAAAAAGCAATTATTTTAATGTTCGTTTTTCAAATGAATATGCAAATTAGTTAACCGCCCTCTAGTCACCCACTTATCTGTTACTGAGTATATTAAGCAGTTCCTTTTTATTGATCTTAAATAGAAAAATGTAGGCTTTTGATATCACTGTAAGAGCAGGAAAAAAACTCAACTTTTGAAATATATAGCTAACAAAAACATATTTTCATTATCCAAACTAATTTTCACTAAAAGGAAAAAAATTATACGTGGGTCTCTTTGATTCATACTTATTTTATAGCCGCGACCTTTGCTTCCTTACAATTACATTAGATAAAAAATACAAGATGTTTCTGCGAGTTTCTTAAATGCTTGAGTTTTGGAGAGTATTGACTCACACTGGAGAGAGATAAAAGTTTTATTAACTCTTTAGTTAATTAAGTGACAGATGTTTGTATAACATTTCGCACTTAATGACTATCAATATTCTATATTATTAGTAGAGCTATGACAACAGCATATTCTTTTCGTTGTTTTTGCTCTCAAGTATATATCCGGCACAGTTAGACACAGATAATCAACCTAGAACAACATCACTCTATATAAAAGCATATAAGATATCAACAGATACACACTCGAGAGTCAAAACAATAAAAAGAATATGCTGTTGTCATAGCCCTAATTATTAGTCGCACAATCCATGACAGACTCATATTATTTGATGTTTCTCGCTTGGCTTCAACAGACAAACTGATTTGAAAACCATTTTCCCCCTCAACTGGGAAAACGTAACTTCATTCGTTATCTCGACTCATACCTTTGTTTTGTCAACGCCGTTAAGCTTTGACCTTACATATCAATCACCACTGCTTAAACCCTGGGTACGATTCTGTTTTGCAGATTTGGGCTATTATCATACATTCAATGTGATCCTTGTAAAAGTCCACAGTAGCTAACTTAATCGTTCTTTGATGAAAAGTCCTCAAAAAGGAGAAGTAATCACTTGCGTCATTTGTCATCTGAATTCTAGATTTTATCTCTACGTCATCAGAAGAAGCTGTAATGTTTTCATTTATAAATAATTCATTCACACAGACGTGAGTTGCTTTTATTTTAATTTCTTTTATAGTCGCAACCTTTTTACGCAAGAGTTGCTTTTTCTTATCCTTACAGTTTCTTCTACTCTTTACAATACAAATAAACTCCATACCATGCAAGAAAAAGACAAAGGGAGACGTTCGCTGAGAGTTTTCGTAGAAGTTTTATTTATTTTATTTTTTTCGAGAATTGACTCAGATCGGAGAAAGATACTAACGTTACCTTAGCAAATAATTTAATTTAGTTTACGGCTTCACTGAAATGAGTGACGCACAATCGGAGAAATCGAGGTAACATTTTAGCTTATTATCAAACCTATTATTTCATATAAAACAATTCATGAGGGGTAAATGTCCGTTAAAAACACAAACCTCTCAAGCACCAACTGTCATGACAACAAATAACACCTTACTTGAGGGCCCGCCCTTTAAACTCCTCGGCTTAACATTCCCAGGCAACATGAATTAGAAAAAATACAGTCAGTAAGGACATTGCCAAGGTCGCTACAAAAAAGGTGGGCTCCCTCTACTGTGCTAGAAATGTGCTCACACCAGAAATTATTCTATATTACTTTACCTATTCCTGTCTTGTTATTAGTCGCTAGGGGATAAAATAAACGCAGCCTTTAAATTATATATAAATATTGCTTCACACATGAAACATAAACACGATTTTATTTCAAACGTTATGCGAGGCATCCAAACCGTACAGGCTATTAATTCATATAAAATAAATAATAAGGGGTGGATTACCAAAATTAAGATGGCAGTTTAAAAAAAATATGGGTATCACCTTTTTAATAACTTCAGTAACCGACAATTTAGCTATAACTAGCAAGGTAACTCGATTTTGCTTGGGATTAAGTGATGACAAACGAATGTTTCACACTCCCATATTTTTATTGTCATCGAAATCAATTAAATAGGTCATTTTTAAATCATATCGGTTGATTGCCTGCTCTCATTTGGGGCCTATCGCGATGTACCGGAAAGAAGCTTCATATGCCTCTCGCAGTGACTAAGTTCATAATATATTGTAGTCTGCATTGCACTGTAGAAGCTAGTGTTGATTTCATAAAATTATTTTATATTTAATGGCTTGTATTAAAGTTTAAAATGCAAAAGTATCATTCTTCAATTATGCTCTAAACAGAAACATTCATTTCGAACGTGCCCCTGTCATTTCAAAGAACATACTGTTGGTTTTATATGCCTGCCATTATTGATTATGCGGTGATAATGGCTTGAATCTAAGTTTTAAATGAAATAGACAAGTGCTATTGTGAATATTGTGCTTGAAATAGGAGCATTAATTTCAAACGCGCCCATAAAATATCTACCGCTGTTGGGCATTTCGGTTTGCGTGGTAATAAAACTGCTCAAATGCTCTTCTGATATTAGGCTGTGTAAGGTGTTAACTTTGATCGAAATCGCCTGTCCAATCTGTTATCGGATTATTTCGATTATCGATATTTATCGAAGACACCCCGATAGAAAATCATATCTAAAAAGTACATCAAGTACTTTTCTGTTAATTTTCATAAAAATCGATGCAGTCGTTTCCGAGTCCATAGGACACTCACTCACACACAGACAAAGTTCCTTTTAAAGAATAGTAGATATTCTTATCATTTCTAGATTTTATATTGTAAATAAGACTTTTGTATTTAGGTATTTTTTCCACTCAGCTCTGTTTTAGCAAACATCACAAGAAATAGAGACTTTGACTAAAGTTGCTACAATCTCCTTCTTGTATCATTATGTCGTGTTTAACATCTCAATCATCTAGATGTGTTGATGTAGGTGTTGTCTCATGATAGTGGACGATGTATGATTTATTTTCAGCGGGGTTTTCTGGTATATGTTTCAAGTACTTGCTCTTATTCAATTTTCAGGTTCTCACACAAATCGTTACTAGCGATTGCTGACCGAAAATAAGAAGTTGTAATCCCATAAAGCCTGAGTGAAATAAACTCTCTTTTGATTTCCATCTCTCTTCGCCCCCTTCCATAAATTTTGCAAATTATTTTGAATTATTTAATCTATTTATTGCGGACTATTATCCTCAACTTTCTTAGTTGTTGTTTCACGACGTTTCGGCCAACTATTCCTCTGGCCTTCGTCAGGTGGCAACCGCGACGGATAGGAACTTCGAATCTCCTAACTGCATTCTGAGCAATCACTGCCATCTGTAGTTGTTGTCGCCTTATCACGTTTTGGCCAAGTAAGCCTCTGGCCGGCTTTGAGTAAGATTGAAACCGCTACCTTTAGACAATTCTCACTTGGAACCATAGAGATTCAACGTCTCTATCAACTGCGCCACAGGCCCCGAAGGGCGAGCAAGGTTGGATTTTTTTATCTTATAAATCCACGTTTATTTATTATCTGATCTTCCATGATCGGGTCCGTACCGAATGGTATATATAATATTTAATTGGAATTTATTGAGATGAGTATTATTTATTAATTTATTTATTGTGGACTGTTATCCTCATCGTTCTTAGTTGTTGTTTCACGAGGTTTCGTCGTGAAACAACAACTCAGAAAGATGAGAATAACAGTCCGCAATAATTCCAATTAAATAATATATATATATATATTGCACTATTTCAACAGTTTTTTATCACTGATTTATCTCGGGACATGTGCGGTTGCTCACTGACAATAATCGATGGTGTTCCCTAGACTCTGCGTGATAAAAAATATTCCCAGATCTCTAATACTCTCCACCACGCTGGATAATACCTACAAATGAATTTGCGTTATCTCAACAGCCGCTTGCCTCTGACTTCTTGCCGACAGAGACCATTAAACTTCAATGGAATTGGGATGGCAACAAGCCTCTCAAAAGTCCTAGTCCTCTTTGCACTTAGGTTATTGCTTTTCCTCCTCGGTTGCTCAATATTTAACAACTATTTGGTGTGGCGGCACCATTTTCTTTTTCTTGGTGGCGGGGGGGGCATAATAAATTCAAGATTTTGCGTTTTCAATTTTTTTGGTTCATGCGGTGTCCGTTTCAAATCTTTTTGCTATTATCTTCATTTCCATGTTATTATTATTATTATTATTATCATTATTATTATTATTATTATTATTATTATTAATCACTAAGAGTTTTCACATGGGACATCATCAAAGATTTCTTTCTGTCTACAACCTGTGGTGTGCTCTGTAGTCTAGGTGACAAGTATCCCTTAATTTATAATACTCCCTACCTTTTTCGATAACCTTTGCAAATGAATTTGCGTTATAGCAACAGTCGTGTACCGTTGATTTATTGCTGGCAACGACCATTGGCCTTCATTGGAATTTGGATGTCAATAAACCTCCTCAAGTTCCTAAGTCCTTTTTGCACTCATCTAGCGGACCTCTGGTTGATGCTTTCTTTCCGTCGGTTTTTCCATCCTCCTAAACCCTTCCCGACTATTTGGTGTCGTGCACATTTTTTATTTAAAGGTAAGGTGCCTACATTCATACGATTCCAGTGTTTTTAATTTCAGGTTGTGTTCCTCTATTTTTCTGTTTTACTTCTGTTGCAATTTCTATAAACGCGGTTAGTGTTAGCAGCTCATGTATATTCATTCAAGAGTTTTCCTTAATAGTGATTGGTTATTCATATTATTTGGATTCCTCGGACAATTGTTCTCATCTTGAGTGTGATTTTCACAACGTTTCGGTCGATGTAACCTCCGGCCTTCTTCAGGTGTATCTTGTCGAACTCGAGAATTTTTCTGTCAAACTCAGAAATTTGGACGGAATTTCGAGCGGAACCATTTATTTACTTCACGGGGGAAACATGCATGCCCTTGTTCTGTTAGCCTGACTGAATAGAGGTCCTAAGTAATTTGCAATTGTATTATTCGGTTTCCTTAATATTTCAGCCGTTTTATTATTATGTCCGTAGACTTGTATCCAACATTACATTTTCTAATTATTAATTTTAGTGGCATGATGTCTATGATAAACATTAGTGGTAATAGTCAGTCGCCTTTTAAGATGCTTCTCTGTGTTTTTCATCTTAATCAGGTGCTGTACTCCAGCTGTCAGTATCATCCTCCAGGTTTCCCTTGCTTTCTAAATTATATTAATAATCTTGTCGAGTATGTTACCTATTTTTATGCATTCAGTTGTCCTATGTTGTTGGATTCTGTTGTAAGCTTTCTTGTAATCAATCCATGACATGGCTATGTTTTTTTTTTTTGTTTTATACGGCTCTCAATATGATTTTATCTATGTATTTCCGTTTATGTGTCCCTCTTTTTTCTTTCCGTCTTTCTTTTTTATTCTTTGGGCCAAAGTTCACAAGCGCTAAGGAAGTAATGGATCCGTTCACTAGGTTGTGCAGCTAAAATTTCTCTCATGATCTGTAAGCAGGTTATTGGTGTATAATTGTTTAGAGTCGCCTTTTTTCTCTGCTTTTTTGGTAAACAGTAGTTCTTCCATCGGTAATTCATTTTTTAATTTTTTTACAATAATAAAATAGTTTAGCATTGAATAAATCGTGTTTTTTTATCAGTTGGATTTTTCAGACAGCTGTCTCATCTCAAAATTATAGCTATTATAATACAAGATTTTTTTAGTACATAGTATATTCAAAGTTTCTGAATTTCTTAGATGAGGAATGATAATTTGTATTATTTGGACTACTGCTCTCATCGCTAGTGTTATTCTTACGTTTCAGCAGATGTAACCTCCAACTTTCTATTGTTTGTCAAACGCTGGAATCTGTTTTGAAAATACATCTTCTCAGGTTTTGTATGAGTTTATCATGTAATGTCGTGAAGTATTATCATTATTATTATTGGCTTTCAAGGAGCGTTCACACAGGTCATCTAAGATCTCTTCTTGAAAACAACCTGTTATGTTCCCTGGAACCTGAGTGATAAATGTCTTCCCAGATTTCAAGTACTCTCCACCTCTTTCGATAACATCTGTAAATGGGTGTGCGTTATCGCAACAGCCATTTACCATTGATTTTCTCGCTGGCAGCAGCTATTGGTCTTCACTGGAATTTGGGTCGCAATAAGCCTTCCCAAGGTCCCAGTTCTCTTCGTACCTGTCCATGAGAGGTCTGGTCAGCGCCCTCTCTTCGTTTTGTTCTATCCTCCTTTACTCTTCTCGACTATTTGACATCACGCTTTTTTTCGGGGTGGGGGGCAGTGATTAGGTAATGGATGGGGATGGGGAGGGGATAGAGAACTTACAGATATGCAGCTTCAGTATTTTTGGTTCCATGTAATGCTTCTTCATGTTTTTCCTCTGCAACATTTTGTCTGGCCCGCACATGTATCTCATTTGTATTATTATTATTATTATTATTATTACTATTATTATTATTATTATTATTATTATTGTTATTATTATTATTATTGTTATTTTTATTATTACTATTGTTATTATTATTATTATTGTTATTTTTATTATTACTATTGTTATTATTATTATTATTGTTATTATTATTGTGTTTATTATTGTTATTATTATTATTGTTATTTTTTTATTATTATTGTTATTATTATTATTATTGTTTTTATTATTGTTATTATTATTGTTATTATTATTATTGTTATTATTATTGTTATTATTATTAATATTATTATTATTGTTATTATTATTGTTTTTATTATTGTTATTATTATTATCATTATTATTATTATTGTTATTTTTATTGTTATTATTATTATTGTTGTTATTATCATTATTATTATTATTATTATTTTTATTACTATTATTATTATTATTATTATTATTATTATTATTATTATTATTATTATTGTTATTATTATTATTATCATTATTATTATTAATGCCTCGGATAAAAATTCGATAATTGTGTAAGCACATTTTTTTTTTTTTTTTTTTGGAAATTTCCCAGTTGAATCATATTCTTCTTTCTCGAAAGTTTAATTTTCGTCGTAGGGTAAGTAAATATATTTCGAAAAAAAAAACGAAACTAAGAATATTTAATTGGTTCTTATGAGAATTATAAAGGCAAAAGGGTCGGCAGTCCTTGGAATTTTTATGATAAAAATGTCCAGAAGGCATTGTTCGTCTAGCTAATTATATCAAGAAGAAAATATTCTTAAAATATTTTCTATTATCCAATTCTTATGTAATTTAATTGGATATTCGGTATATACTTATATGTGTATATATGCATATATATATGTGTGTGTGTGTGTATGTTTGTGTGTGTGTGTGTGTGTGTGTGTGTCTGTGTCTGTGTCTGTGTGGGTGTGTCTGTGTGTGTGTAAAGAGAGAAAGAGTGAGAGAACGGTATATAATGTGTGTGTCTTTGGGTGTCTGTGTTACATACGCATATCCGTTCTTTATATTTTACGCACTTATTTATGCAATTCAAACAAAGGTGATATAATTTCAGGAATGTTTGGCTCATTATCGTCTTTCCTTTATGCGTACATATATATGTTGACAGACAGCGTTATATAAACTCTTTTAATTTAAGTTATTTCCTTAATGGTCATTCAAGCACATGCCTTCAGGAGCAACACTTACTAAGACAACTCGTTCTGTCACCGCTCGTCTCATCATCCTTTCTGAATCTTTTTTCATGCAGAAGCAAAAATGGAAACTTATAAGTTTCTTGTATTTTCGAAATAGTTGAATTTTAATTTGGATTTTAATAACAATGATTCTGAGACACATCACCAAGTTTTCTTTGCTTGCTCTTACATTTTGGTCGTTTTTTTTTTTTTTTTTTTTTTTTTTGTCGTGCTGATCTGTTTGTTACATCTTCGAAACACATCTTGTTCTCTCGCTTCCCAGAAGTAAAACTTAAGCTCTTTTCAAATCTCACCTCAAAACACATGACGGCTTCCATAAATCGACTCCTAGCACTGTACTGGCAATCGTTTGGATTTTGACGTGTCTTAATAACTTGTGCCTGTCAACACCGGCCATCTGCTCTCATAAACCCGTAAGTTTAAATACTTATTTCCAACATATATCCCTATATATTTATTTGAAATAATTTTCTTACATGTATATATCTACTAGTTTACCCCATTATATAATATATATATAATTGTAGGTGATTAAATGACTTACTGACTAGATGGGTTTTTTTTTAACGAATGATAAAAAGTAATTTTTTGTATGGTTTCAAATGTTAAAAACTTCAAAGACTATATATATATTATACACACATAAACACATACATACACACATCTATATATCTATCTATCTATCTATCTATCTATCTCTCTCTCTCTATATATATATATATAATGGCGCCAAAAATCGGCACTTGTCATTTTTCGAAAGACGCAGATTAAAGCTAAATTCAATGTAACTGTTTAAACAATCTATATCTGATTTGATTCACCTTTTATTCCTCTATAATTTTACTTGTTCATATTTGACTTTTATTTAAAGAATCTTGGTTTTCAAGTCAATTAAAAAATAATAACTTCAAATCGATAAATCAAAAAGAAACTCTACACAATGGAAAACTGTTATTTAAATGTAATTTTAGAACATTAATGAACACAAATACAACAGAAACACAATGAACTTAGTAGCATAATCTTTCTGCAATTTGACAGCCTGCAATCTTTTGGGCATTCGTTGAATTAGTCTATGTCTTTTATTATTGCGTACTGTTGCTTGATGTAATGCCATTCGTTTTGGATAGGATTAAGGTCTGGAGATTGCGATGGCTAATCCAAACACGGAATATCATACTCTGCAAGGAGCCTCTTCAGATTGCGCACTGTGTGAAATGGGGCATTATCCCGCATGAAAATGGGATTACCATCCAAATCCTGGTAAAAATAGGGTAGAAAATACTCAGCCAACACATTGATGTACTTGATCGAATTAATTTGACCTTGCAAGCGAACTATAGGCCCTGGACTAATGGCACTACTAACGCCCTACACCAAATCTAACCTCCACCACCTTTCAGCGTTGGAACTGTGAACTTAGGATTAAATTCTTCGTCCTCCCTTAGACGGACGTACTGCCTACCATCAATGCCTAGCCAATTGAACATACTTTTGTCGTTAAAATAACTTTCGACCAATATATAGAGTTATTATCTTCATTGTGTCTGACCAAGTACAGACGGCGCTTTCTGTTGTTTACAGAAATCATTAGTTTACCTCCTACAACACAGCCTCGGAAATGAAATTCATTCAATCTGCTCCTAAATGTAAAAAGAGGGCGCTTTTTACAAGATTACATTGTTAGAATTGGGGAGCAATTCAAATATGTTTTTTAGGCTGCGGATTTTGATAGTATTGTCTTTTCTATAAGAGGTAACTCTAGGACGACCAGATTTATAGGCATCACGAACACTGTCGGTGTTTTGGTGTTTTTGCACTGTTATTCGTATCGATTTCCAGTCATATTTCAATCTGTGGCCGATTTCTTGATGGGATAAACAAAAAGACGGGAATTAATGAGCCCCTGACGTTCACTAAGGAAAGTTGAGGCTTATAGACTAAATGTTACGTTGTATTACCTGGAACTATAACAATTACGACTAAGGATGCTTTATTGCCTAAAAAGTGGATATTTTAAGCTGGTTTTATGCCCATTTGTTGCTGCAGGATTTCTTTTTGCCTTCTCTTTAAAGTTATTTTTATTTGCCTGACACGAGGATACTTAAATTAAAAGTCAAATATGAACAAGTAAAATTATAGAAAAATAAAAGATGAATCAAATAAGGTATATGTTGTTTAAACCGTTACATTCAATTTAGCATAGATTTTCTGTTTTTGAAAAAAATGACAAGTGCGAACTTTCTTTTTGCCGCCACTGTATATAAATATGAGCGGGCGTTATAGAGAGAGAGAGAGAGAGAGAGATAGAGAGAGAGAGAGAGAGAAAAACTGATATATATATATATATATATATATATATATATATATATATATATATATATATATATATATACAATTTATACACTGGTCTTTAACAATATCGACTCGGGAGAGGTGTAGTTGAGATTGCGCACCTCCTTCCACAAAAATTTTACGCGCAGGCACCCCTATGTGGGTATCCATAGTCTGTCAAAGACTTAAGAAGCCTGTGTTACTTTAGAAAAGTGTGTATATTTAAAATGCCATAACGAAATGGTTGATATTTTACGCTGGTTTTAAGCTCATCTGTTGCTTCGGAGTTTGCCTTCTCGATTTGAAAGTAATTTTTTAAATTGACGTGAACACTAAGATACTTCAATTAAATGTCAAATATGACAGGTAAAATTATAAAGGAATAAAAGGCCAATCAAATGAAAAATGTTCTCTAATCAGTTAAATTGAATTTTGCTGAAATGTGCGGTTTGTTAAAAATGCTAAGTGCTAACTTTCTTTTTGGCGCCACTGTATATATATCATGTGATTATTTTCGTGGGCTACACAATTGCAGCTGCAGTGATATAAACCCTTTACAATCCAGAACAAGTATCAATATATTTAGAGAGAGAGAGAGAGAGAGAGAGAGAGAGAGAGAGAGACATATAGAGAGAGAGCGAGAGAGAGGGAGGAGAGAGAAACGATAGACATACACATTGTAATATAGTAAATATTAATAATGTTTCGCCTATGCATTTTGTACTTCCGAAAAATATTGTTTATTTATGTAATTTTATGAAAATAACTGTTCTGTATTATGCATACGGACACACACACACACACACACATATATATATATATATATATATATATATATATGTGTGTGTGTGTGTGTGTGTGTGTGTGTGTGTGTGTGTGTGTGTGTGTGTGTGTAAACATGTTTGCTTATATAACAAATATTTCATTTAATTTACCGTTTTGATGTGTAAAGTTTTTTATTAAATAAAAAAGAGAGCATGATTGTAATGAACTTACAATTATTTGTCAAGCAGTTGGGTGTGACAATAAAAAAAGAAATGGCTGGATAAAGGAAGAGAATTACTAAAAAACCAAAAAAAACAATTGATAACCCAATGTGAACTCGTAAAAAAGCAGTTGATAACCCAATGTGAACTCGTTAAAAACAGTTGATAACCCAACGTGAAGTCGTTAAAAAACAGTTAATAACCCAATGTGAAGTCGTTAAAAAACAGTTGATGGCCCAATGTGAAGTCGTTAAAAAAGCAGTTGATAACCTAATGTGAAGTTGTTAAACAAGCAGTTGATAACCCAATGTTAACTCGTTTCAAAAGCAGTTGATAACCAAATGTGAAATCGTTAAAAAACAGTGGATAACCCAATGTTAACTCGTTTCAAAAACAGTTGATAACCCAATGTGAAGTCGTTAAAAAGCAGTTGATAACCCAATATGAAGTCGTTAAAAAACAGTATATAACCCAATATGAAGTCGTTAAAAAAGCAGTTGATAACCTAATGTGAAGTTGTTAAAAAGCAGTTGATAACCCAATGTGAAGTCGTTAAAAAACAGTTGATAACCCAATATGAAGTCGTTAAAAAGCAGTTGATAACCCAATGTTAACTCGTTAAAAAAACAGTAGATAACCCAATGTGAAGTCGTTAAAAAGCAGTTGATAACCCAATATGAAGTCGTTACAAAACAGTAGATAACCCAATATGAAGTCGTTAAAAACAGTTAACTACCTAATGTGAAGTCGTTAAAAAAGCAGTTGATAACCCAATATCAAGTCGTTAAAAAAGCAGTTGAACACCCAATGTGGAGTCGTTAAAAATGCAGTTGATAACCTAATGTGAAGTTGTTAAATAAGCAGTTGATAACCCAACGTGAAGTGGTTAAAAAACAGTTGATAACCCAATATGAAGTCGTAAAAAAACCGTTAATAACCCAATGTGAAGTCGTTAAAAAAGCAGTTGATAACCCAATTTGAAGTCGTTAAAGCAGTTGATAACCCAATATGAAGTCGTTAAAAAACAGTTAATAACCCAATATCAAGTCGTTAAAAAACAGTTAATAACCCAATGTGAACTCGTTAAAAAAACAGTTGATAACCCAATGTGAATTCCTTAAAAAAGCAGTTGATAACCCAATGTGAAGTCGTTAGATATAAAACAAACAAACCTGTGAAGTTCCAGGTGGTCTTTTACAATTAACATATCAGAATTCGGCTATTTTAAAAAAAAATTCTTTCTTTTTTTCAAACATTTTGGATTTGATCATTCGTCAAAAGGATTGCCGCAGTAGATTATTATATCGAATGGCATAAATGAAATGACCATATCATATATCACAATTTACTAAAGTCAGGAGCAAATCGACGATAGTCGGTTTGAAAGCGGACTAGCTGTATCTTGTTTCACAGATCAGAAGATCTTGCCGTGATTGTGGTCTGACGAGTTCTTGTTATGAATATTCTGCAGGGAATGAAAATCGGAACTCATCCGATGCTCTATCATGAACATAGCCATACAGTAAAGAGGGGTTGGCAAGACTTGTGCAAAAAGAGGCTCTAGGCTCACTAGATTGCGAAGTTGCTTTTTTTCCTAGTTTTATTCAAGAAAACTGCTTTGTGCACCTCCGCAGATATGACAGCTGTATTCCATCTTATGAAGTATGTGGTCCTTAAACAAATAGAGGGTGGCGTCTGAGTAGAGAATTGAACACTTCGATTTTTTTCTTCAGCAACGACAACAACAATCTTCATGTGAGTATTCTAGTTCAAGTCTGGAGTGAAACATCGGTCTTATAAGTTTGTTAAGTAACGAGGCTTCTTCGAAGAGAGAACTATTTATTTTGACTGGAGAGAAATGAGAATTCAGGCGCTGGTTGGTGAAAAGTGAAACGCTTAAATTTATAAGTTTTAACAAGTAAAAGTCATGACTAGGGCTAGAACAGCAGCATATTCTTTTAATGGTTTTGACTCTCGAGTGTGTATCCCTGAATATCTTACATGCTTTTATATAGAGTGATGTGGTTTTCGGTTGATTAACTGTGTCTGTGTCGGATATATACTCGAGAGTGAAAACAATAAAAAGAATATTCTGTTGTCATAGCCCTAGTAATAACACCACTTGCAGCAAGTTGAAAGAGGAAGAAAGAGAGAGAGAGAAAGGAAGAGAAAGAGAGAGAGAGAACGTGAAAAAACATGATCATCAATGCTCTTCGAAGTGTTGACATAAATAGTTTTCTCGTTTGCATACAATATTGATTGAAATCTCTCTAAAGGTTTGATTATAATACGCAAGAACTATTAATAGAATTTCATTATCAAGTTGTTGTTTTTTTTCCTTTTTTTTCTAATAATTTCGCATATGTGGAATATATTACTATTGGACTACTTCCCAGCAGACTAAAACATCTTCGTCATTAAATTGAATTTACATAAATACCTGTAATAACGTTTCTCATATAATCAAGCTGTATCCGTTCAATTCATCAATTTAAAGCTAATAATTAAAAGAGCATAAAACACGCTAATGGCAAAGTTTATTTTGGCCAGCATAGTCATAAAAAGTCAGCAATATACCCCCACTCACATTCAAAAGAAGATCCCTGATCTAGACCATTGTTAAGGTGGCTTGTGTTCTGTCCAGCTGAGGTATGTTTCTGTGCCGTTCTAGAGGGTCCAACTTTCCAGACTTTCTCACCCTTTTGTAATAGGTTACTTTATTGTTAATCCCCTTAGATGTCCTTGCTGGAGAATGTACACTAAGCATATTTTAAGGTTATGGTTATGACCCTGTTTAAGGCTTCACAAGGAATACAGAATACGGAAATAAAGTATCGTCATTTTCATGCTAAGTGCTCGTCTGAGCTCCAATCTATGATCTTCCCCTGCCAAACGTTCACACTAAAAAAGCACTCGTCTATCTTAAACCGCTATCAATAATTTCCACACTCTTTCTCTGTTCCTAAACCTAAACGTAGATTCCATGAACAAAGCTTCTTTCTTAGAACTGCACGCCAGTGGAACTCTCTTTCGTTTCCCAGCTTTCCAGCTGACTACAATATGAGTATTATTGAGTTGTAAGCGATGTTTAGTTTCAGAAAAGTTTCCGGTGTTTAGTTTTTTTTCTTTTTACATGGAGGTCCCCACTTATCATGACCTGGAAGCTACTCGAGGATAAGGGTTATTGCGTGTACAGTAATCAATGGGATAGTATCGTAGTAATTATTAGTATTGGACATTTGAAAGAGTGTCTTACTTAAGGTGGCGGTTTGTCAGGAATTTGGTTATGTTGGACTTGAAGAGATCCAAGTTGTAGTCAGGTGGGAAACAGGCAAACGGAAGAGAGTTCCACAGTCGTGCACTTCTAAGAAAGAAGCTCTGCTCATAGAACCTACGTTTGGATTTAGGCACATATAAAGAGTGGGGGAAATTAATGACAGTAGTTTCAGCTAGACGGGTGTTTCTCGTGAAAGATTGGCGGGGGGATCAGAGATTGGAGCTCAGACGAGCACTTGCCATGGAAATAACGATAAAACAAAGACAGGCTCGCAACATCTCTTCTGTGGGAGAGAGGCTGCAGGGAAGAGAAAAGAGCATCCACCACTAAGCCACGAAGTCTATTTTGTACTCTGTCAAGGCAGGATAGGCTGTTTTTAGCAGCTCCTGCCTAGATGTGGCAGCAATATTCCATCCTTGGACGTACTTGACTTTTATCCAAATAGAAAATTGCATTAGAAGTGAGATATCTTCTAGAGCGGTAGAAGGATCCCACCATTTTTCCAGCGTCCATTGGAACAGACCTGATGTACGAGTTCCATTTCAGATCAGGAGTAAAGGTCAAACCCAGAAACTTATCAAAACATGGAGCCTCCCCAAGACGAGAGCCATCCATTTTAATTGTTGCCAGATGGGGATCAGAGCGTTGATAATGTAAAGATAGAAGCTTGGTGTTTATACATTAAAAGTAACCAGCCACCTCTTCCCCCACTGTACCACGCGCTCAATATCCGAGGAGAGAGAATCAGAGAGAACTTTGTCATTTACGGCCTTTGATGTGTTCCATAGATTTTCGTGTCATCAGCATAGGTATACACGAATGATTTAAGTATGGGTTTTGGGAGATCATTGATGTAGATCAGGAAGAGGGTTGAGCCCAGAATGGACCCCTGAAGGACTCCAGCATTAATACTGTGGGCCTCTGATTTCTGCCCATCAACCACTACTCTTATGAACCTATCAGAGAGAAATGATTTAATAATTGAGAAAACCTTTCCAGTGATACCGTAGCTGGAAACCTTGTGAAGTAGGTCCTTATGCCATACTTTATCGAAGGCCTTCGATATGTCAAGAGCAATTGCCCTGGAAATGAAGCCTTTGTCAAGAGATTCACTAATACTATGAGATATAACCGTTAGCACATCTGCTGTAGATCTTGCAGAGCGGAAACCATATTGCATGTCACTAAGAAGGTTGTTTCTGTTGAGGTGGTTAACTACTTCTTTATTTAATATGGATTTTAACAACTTACTCATGACACATAGGAGACTTATGGGTCTGTACTGAGAGGGAGATGACTTTCACCTGAATTCTTAAATGCAGAGCATACTGATGAGGTTTTCCAGGGTGTTGGAAAGCACTTATCCTTAAAGCAACGCTTAATCAGTTTTGTAAGTATGGGGGCAAGTTCTGGTTGAAGCTTTTTCAGCACTATGACTGGAATGCCGTCAGGGCCAGTTGCTTTACTGGAATCAAGGTTCTGGATTAGCTTGGCCATCTCACGCACATATATTTGTATGTTGCGTAGCGTGTTGTCTGTTATAGAAAGAAATACTGGGAGTTGATGGCCTTCATCGCATAGGATAGAATTAGCTGAAAAGTTCTTGGCAAATAGTTTGGCCTTATCTGATGCTGACGAGATGACCTCAGGTCCATTTATGATGGTTGGGATAGAACGCACGCTTCTTTTCAGGATCCTGTTTGCTATTTGCCAAAACTGGTGGGAATCAAGCCGCTGCTCAACTACTTTGGATTTAACGGACTGAGCATATAGCTCTCTTGCATTTTGCAGTGGTTGCTGGCAGTCCTGAAAGCAGCTTTAGTCTTAGTACATCTATTACGTTGGTAACTATGGGAAAAGTGATTTCTGTGCGCAATGGCAGCAGCACATTCTGGGGAGAATCGTGGCTGGCTGTTAGGTTTTTGTTGGAATTTTTGTGATGGTATGAATTGGTCTATGCCTACAAGTAACCATTCGGTCAGATTTGATACTATAGAGGACACATCCTTTTTAAACATTGATAGGGAGTTTAGATATGAATGTATGGAAACTATCCCAATCAGCCATAGAGCATCGATATACAGTACCGTGGAGAGGTATTCTGAGGATTTATTACATTTCATTTTTATCTTAACTGATACGACGGAGTGGTCAGAGTATCCCAGAGGAGATAGTACGTAACATGAACATAGCTCAGGGAAAGTTGTGTGAAACAGGTGTATAAGGCTTGCATACTATCGGGCACGCGGAGGGGTTCATGAACAATCTGAGTGAGGTCATAGGCAATGGACAAAATCATGACAGAACCTCCCCTCATCATCTGTCTTATTTGAGTGGGTCAGCAGTTCCACATTATGGACATTGAAGTCACCGCAAATGTGAATGCTAGCCGAAGGCTGAGCAGACAGGATCTGGTCAATTTTCTTAGATATACTCTGAAAGATATTAACCCCTCTGTTGTGGGGGCGATAGAGGGCAAATATAAATGCAGTGGTGTAAGCAAGTGCAACCCGGAAGCACATACGGTAAATTAGGGTCTTCTCTGGAGATATCCCCATATGGAAAGCCATCGTTAATATAGGCACATATCCCATGCCCATGGCGATCTTGGGGTCAGATTTAGATGTTAAGTTAGAATATCCCTTAATTACGAACTCATCTAGAGAAGTGGTCGGCCCTATGCCAGTTTCACTTAGAAAGAATATGCCCGGTTTCGTCTCCTGTAATTGGGTTTCAACCTCTGGAAAGTTGGAACGTAGACCCCTGATGTTAGAGAAGGTGACATGGTAGTAGGGGTCTACGCTGGAGGATGGAGTTCTAGGTTTATTCGTGTTTTTTTTTTCTGGAGAAGTCCTGGAGGTGACTGGTTCTCTGATGACCGTTCTTGAGTGGGAAGCCACAGAGCAAAAGATTCTTCCCGTGTAAACACGAAGGAAACACATGCAAAGTTGCTAACGAAAATGTTTAATTTTTATGGAGCAATTTTGGTTTCTGATTGGTTTGCATATGCATGCGAATGCATTTGATTCGTCAGTTCCAAATAAGCATCGTTTATAAATAGAATCTTCCAAATTGTAACAATTATCTTCAAGTCCAACATAAACAAGTTCCTTATGAGACGTCTCCTTCAGTCAACCAATTTACCAAATTTACACTATTAACGATTATTACAATATTGTTCCATTGACTACTAGACACTCATTAACCCTTATCCTCGAGTTGCCTCCGGGACTTGATAAGTAGTGACAAATTTTAAAAAATGTATTGACAGGAAGAGGCAGAATTGAGGGTTGTTCGTACAGCCACCGCACAATCTTTGTTGGTCCACCGGATCCCGACTCCCGCCATGTGGCTTTGTCTTCCGGTATTTATTTTTTATGGATCAGTTCATTAGCAGGTAATACAGGTAGTACGCTACAACTGTTATAGAGAGTTCTCTTTGCTCTAGGGCACTAGGCTTTCAAATCACACTTTCCCTGACTTTGTGTCACATATTCTCGCAGCGGAAAGAAGATAAATACTAACTTTCATTTGCCAAACGTGACTGAGAATTCATTGTTATGTATAATGACGAACCGATCGCAGGCACAAAAGGTTAACGATTTAGTATGAACGCAGCAGGTGCACGCGAGATGTGGTTTCCTTTATTGTCTACAAAGTCATGACACGTTAGCGCTTTTGGTCTGGACAAAAATAGATTTTAAAGTAAAAGTTCGCGCTTTCTCTGTTGGAAAGATATCACCGTGGGAGTAAGTTAAGATTTCGAGATTCGGGAAGTTGTCAACACCCGATTCAGTAGGTGCTTCGTGACTAAATACCGTATAGTACTAAGCACAGCTTATAGAATTATTTCAGATTTTATTTTTTAGATGCGTCTACCTCACAAACAGAAGCTTTGCCCGTTCGTATGTCTGTCCGTCGATCTGTCATGAGTAATTTAAAGTAACATTTTCATCACGTATGTTTATTTCATATTGTATTTATTATATACGTCCACGCATCTCAGTATAAGTAGCTACCCATCCGTAAATTTGTTATTTTTTATAATTATTACCGTCATTTCTGATGACCTAAGGAAAATATTAGTCTGTTGGTAATTGTTTATTTAAAACGGATGGTTTGTGGTGGAGTGGGGGAATTCATTTAAACCTCTGGCTTGTCTGACTTTTTATTTGTTTTATAGTTTCTTCCTCGTGATTTAAAACATTTTCGCCTATAATTTTTTTTTTCATTAAATGCATTTTATGTTAAATAATAATATAGCCAAGAGACAAACAGAATCATGGCTGACATCTGCACAGAACAATGTGATCGGAACTAACTACATTAAAGCTAAAATTTATCATACTCAGAAAAATATTGAATTCAGACTCTGTCGACAAAGAGAAGAAACGGTAAGATTACCTGATATGTGAAGGCAGCAAATTATGTAAATAATAATACAAGAAAAGACACGACTGCATGAGCAAAGCAGTACATTGGGAACTATGCAAATGAGTGCACATCGAAGACAAATGCAATTGTACTGACAGAAACTGGAGAGACTACTGGAAAACGAAAATCTCAAACTCTTTAGAAACATTGAGGTACAAACAGATCAATTCGTCCAAACAACAAGGTTGTACACATCATAAAATTTTACAAAAAAGACAGAACCTGCAACATTTTACATTTTGACGTCCCAGCACATCAGAGAATGAAGATAAAAAAAGATTGAATAAATAAACCAAATACACAGAACTTGACAGAGAACTCAAAGTAATGTGTGTGTCATGAATAGCTAATATTGCACTAAATCTAGTCATAAAAAACTGGAATTTTTATTCCAGTTTTTTATGACTAGATTTAGTGCAATATTAGCTATTCATGACACACACATTACTTTGAGTTCTCTGTCAAGTTCTGTGTATTTGGTTTATTTATTCAATCTTTTTTTAGACGAGGAGAAAATAGTATCATGGGAGATACTGAGAATATGTAACGCTGGAAAACTAAGGAAAATCCTCAGGTGCGGAGACCAACTACATGAATAACAGAAATAAAAAATGTTAACAGAAATAATACAAAATAAAGGAACCCCACTTTATCCTGATCCACTCAAAACGTCTAGGAATTTTATAAACTCCAAAAATAATTTTATAAACTCCAAAAATACTCGTGAATTGTAAAGGAGGGTGAAAAGACCGAGAAGGGAGATCACTAATCAGATTTCCACTAAAAGAGTGCGGTCCGTACGGGGACATGAGAGAGTTTTGTTGTCGCTCAACTCCCGGAAAAAACAAATGGTCGTTGGCAGCGAGTAATAAATGGTAAGCGTCTGTTGTGATAAAGCCATTTGCAGTCGTTTTGAAAAGAAGTGGAAAGTACTGGGATTCTGGAGAGACTTGTTGCACTCATACTCCACGGAATACAGCTGGTTGTTTTCAGAGAGCAATCACTGATGGTGACGCATGTGGGAACTATTAGATCGTAGATAATAACAATTAGAAAAATGAAATAAAAAACTGGAATAGAAAGACGATGAGAAAATGGAATCATGGGAAAGGAGAAAATGAAGAAGAAAATTTAAAAAATTATATTTAAAATTAAAAAGAATTAAAATAGATAAAATGTTAATAATTGATTTTTATACTTAAAGATGAAGTAGAGTTTTCAGAAGAATTTGACTTTCATTATGACTAAAGCCTTTTAAATCTCACTTAGTTTTCCGAGAAAAATAAACTCAGACCCTATGCCACTAACATATCTGTTGTATAGATATAAGCATCGATGAATATATATGGTAATTTTTTGATAAATACTTGAAAGCTTCACTACGATCTCAGAATTGATTAAAACACTAAATATATTTATAACATTGGTAAATGAAATAGAATAATACTACACACAAGCGGGACTTGTGGAAATTTCATGAAGCAGGACTTGTGGAAATTCTACACAAGCAGTACTTTTGGAATTCATATGTAATGTATAGATGTTGCCATTCTGCACTTGTGCAACTTAAAATGAGACGCTCTGATATTATTGTAGCTTTTTGTTAAAACTGAAAACAGTATTTATCTAAGCTAGTAAGGACGCTCGGCGTAGCCCGGTCGTAAAGTACGCTTAAATATGATATTTAATTCGTGAAGATTTCGCATATATTATTATAGAGTTAATAATTGACTAAAAGCTAATTTCTTCCACCCTCAACTGGGCACTTTTCTACAAGGGGGGTTCGCTTTTTCCTCCGATATTTCCGAAAGTCATACGATCTTTTCGATTAACTAGCCTTAATTTAAATATTTGTCACTTCCGGTTTAACGATGGACGCAGTAGCAAAGACGTCACATTTTTTCCACGTTCTTTTCCTCTTTCGCTGTACGGGTTCGAGCCTGCCTGCCTACTACCATTTTTTTTTTTTTTTTTTTTTGCTCAAAAAACTCTTTAAAACACCCAGGCAATGCCGGGCACCCAGCCGAGTTAGCTCTAAACTTTTGAAAAATTCTTGGTAAAATTATGTATTTCAATAAACTGTATGTATGTATTCGGATGTAAGCGTGACACACAAAATAAATAACACACACGCTATCCTATTAATATATAGATTTAAATTTTAAAAAGTCAAGATAGTGCCTAGTATATAGTAGGAACACTAGGAACAATTTTGAAAATCTTTGAGAAAAGAATGGAATCAGAGGAATGACTGGAAATATACAACGAATAACAATAATGAAAACAGCTGAAATATTAAGGAAAAGCCTTGAATGCGGGGGGCCAATACACATGAGCTACACGCGCGGCCAGAGATAAAACATGAAAAAGCGTCACAAGGAACCAAAAACATAGAAGATACATTTCTATATGTTCTCTATCCCTTCCATATCCCCTACCCATCGCGTACCATTACCCAATCACCACCACCCACTAAAGAATAATGCTAAATAGCTGAGAAGGGTCAAGGAGGATAGAAAGACCGAGGAGAGAGCATTTTCCAGACCTCCGCTGGACAAGTGCGAAGAGAACTGGGACCTTGGGGAGGCTTACTACTACTCAAATTCCAGTGTAGACCAATGGCCGCTGCTAGCGAAAGATCGATGGTGGGCGACTGTTGCGATAATGCAAATTCATTTGCAAATGTTATCAGAAAAGATGGAGACCATTGGAAAACTGGGGAGACTTGTTATCACTAAGCATCCAGAGGACCACCAGGATATTTTTAAAAAGAGATCCTTTATGACCTGTGTGAAAGCTCCTTGTGAGCCAATACTACTACTACTACTACTACTACTACTACTACTAATAATAATAATAATAATAATAATAATTTTAAAGTTACAATAAGATTTAAAACAATAAAGATTACCTCAGTCTAGAAGAATGTCTTTTATGTTGATTTGCGAGTGAGTATAATTATTATACATTAAGCCGGAGGCCTAAAAAATTGTAAGCCTTATGGTCTCACTCTATCTCCATATATATATATATATATATATATATATATATATATATATATATATATATATATATATATATACTAGCAAAAGTACCCGTCGTTGACTGGGTTCAAAAACAGCCTACAGAAAATCGACTGTGATTATGAAAGTATGATAGCTTATGAAAAGGAAGGGTTGTAAAGAGATAGCTTTGACTTTGGGAGTATCAAAACTAAAGCAAAATATGATGAAAGTAAAAATAGGTAAACCCCATAATTTATTATACCATACCTGTTCACACTGAAACTCTTATCACAATATTATGTGGATCTATATTAAAAAACCTTGTTAAAGTTTGTGACATATTTTCATTCTATGGAGGTCAGGTGCGAACGAACACCCCATAATTTATTATATCATATTTCTTCAAACTGAAACATAATTATCAAAGTATACTTACGCAGATAGATATGAAAAGTCTTTATTAAAGTTTGTGCTTATTTCCATTCTATGGAGGCCAGGCGCGAACGCAAGCCCCACACCTTTATTATACCATCCCTATTTAAATCAAAACATACTTATCAAAGTATTAGTATGTACATCTATATCGAATACACTTGTAAACGTTTGTTTTTTAATTTTTAAATTTTTTATTTCCATACTTTGTGGGTCAGCCGCGTACGCAAATCCCACAATTTTAATGAATCATCATTATTCCAGATCAAACATACACATTCCTGTGTCTCGATAATCTTCTATCATTATATGTTATCAGTTTTCTATAATAGTCAACCATATAGGAGCCTATTCATGACCAGACACACACACACATACGTTCAGCTTTATTTTATATATATATATATATATATATACGAACAAGTAGTTAATAAAATATGTTAAAAAACACTTAGAAAAAGAGTTAAAAACACATTTACTTTTAAAAAGGAAGTACAAAATAAGTGAATAGTTCTTAATCCGCGGAGTTTCGAAGACATACTTTCATTCTCATCAGAGGGTAGGATTTAGCAAAATTCGGGATCGGATTTTGCTTGGAAAAGTATTTGATGAAACTACAAGTAAGTCATAGATCTTACTTGGTAACATATAGTTAAGCAGAGGGTACACGATGAAGAAAATGCGATTTCACTTGAATGGATAGTTTTTTTGCTAAATCCTACCCTCTGATGAGAAGGAAGGTATTTCTTTGAAACTCTGCAGATTAAGGATTATTCACTTATTTTGTGCTTCCTTTTTAAAAGTAAATATGTTTTAAACTCTTTTTCAAAGTGTTCTTTAACATGTTTTATTAACTACTTGTTCTTATTATATGCTCTATTTTCTTATTTGGGTTTATCGAGCTTTTACATCTGGTTGAGATCACTTTATAAATATTAACTCTGCTATATTTATAATATATTTTAGTTTTGCAATCTTAGATTATTTTGGTAAACTTAACTGTAATTCTTATGATATATATATATATATATATATATATATATATATATATATATATATATATATATATATATATATATATATAAATCGTTGCCGACCAGGCATGAAGTTACTTGATATAAAAAGAGTTAACATGAACGTTAATTATTTCAAAGACAGAATGGTGACCCAAAAAGAACGGGCCCCAACTCTAATTAGGCCCCGTTGCTTAATGTTTTGTCCGAATGAAATGAAACTTGGGTCATAACTAGTGTATTATATTCAAAACATCTCATCAAGGGTCTTTGAACTATTTTTTATTGTTTTCTCCGTTCTACAGCATATTTTCTAGATGGCCTCCATTTAGCTTCGTTTTTTTTTGTTGTTGTTGTTTTTTTAGGTCACCCTGTACTTACCTTAGTCCTGAAATGACCGCGGCTGTAAGTAGAAAGCAAAATAGTCGACAGGAAGAGGGTTCCAAAACCTCTAAGTCATTGGAAAGAAGTTATTAGAATAGGAAGCTGTATTATAATGAGGTATTAAAACATTGTATTGATGAAGTACCTCTACGCCAACGAGTAAAACGAGCTGAAACAAAGGAAGCAGGGAATAGATTAAACAATAATAGTATTTCTTATAAATGAATTTATATCCACGCTATGTTAATGAAATTCAATCGTATGTATTGTATATATTACATTTCAGTTGAGGTAAACCATGAGCAGTATCTGAAAAATAAATGATTGGTTATTTTACGAATATGCCTGCATGAACTTAAATACTTTAATTCAACTGAAAATCCTCAACGATAAGAAAAGAGTTTCTCAAAGGGGCGGACATAATTATTTACTATAATAAGTATTAAATACCTGCAGACACTAGTGTTTCATCCTTTCGGAAATCATCATATATATATATATATATATATATATATATATATATA
The DNA here is from genome assembly GCF_053919585.1 of Euprymna scolopes. Lineage (NCBI taxonomy): Eukaryota > Metazoa > Mollusca > Cephalopoda > Sepiida > Sepiolidae > Euprymna > Euprymna scolopes. Next base: position 114,983,437 of record NC_136489.1, on the reverse strand, counting down.
TATATATATATATATATATATATATATATATATGTGTGTGTGTGTGTGTGTGTGTGTGTGTGTGTGTGTGTGTTTGTGAAAATATGTTATTCAATTATATTTAACCTTTACTCATATCAACCCGTTAATTTATGACCTTTGTGAAAGCTCCTTGTGAGCCAATAATAATAATAATAATAATAATAATAATAATAATAATAATAATAATAATAATAATAATAATTTTAAAGTTACAATAAAATTTAAAACAATAAAAATTACCTCAGTCTAGAAGAATTTCTTTTGTGTTGATTTGTGAGTGAGTATAATTATTATACAGCCGGAGGCCTAAAAAATTGTAAGCCTTATGGTCTCACTCTATCTCCACATATGTGCAGACACTAGTGTTTCATCCTTTCGGATATCATCATCATTATATATATATATATATATATATATATATATATATATATATATGTGTGTGTGTGTGTGTGTGTGTGTGAAAAATATGTTATTCAATTATATTTAACCTTTATTCATATCAACCCGTTAATTTATGAAGCTCGATGCAACAACAGAGCATATAACAATTAAATGACAAATGTTTATGCTCGAAATTGACAACCTTACCGTATATTTCCTTAATTACGTTGACATGCACACATACATGCACACACATGCACACGTATACACACACACAAATATAGTCTTGGAATTCTTTTAACCTTTAACTATATAAAAAAATATTAAATTTTATAGTTAATATCATTCGTTGAAGAACTATTCACAATAGTCCTAAATGTAATTTCAGAGATTATCAGTTGTCTACCATGAAACACTGTTTCGGGGATTAAAAAACAACAGATTATTAAATCATAGTTCTCCATCCGTGTTGATCAAACACCACCTCTTTTAATCTCTCTTTCTCTCTCTCTCTTTATATATATATATATATATATATATATATATATATATATATATATATATATATATATATATATATGCATACATACTTCGTTTACTGACATAAAATTAAGCCTGAAAAGTCCTAGAGTGGATGAAACGCGGAATATTCAGTGTAGCTTAATCGTCATATATATTTTATAACTTACTATATATATATATATATCTATATATATAAAAATGTAAATGTTGGTTCGTTCGGAGTTAATTGTCTAAAAAACCACTGGACGGATTGCTTCCACGTTTTGGTATAATATGTTTACTATATCCATGTGTGTTTTTATATATTTCTTTTTAATTATAACATTATACTATGATTTCTATGATAAATAGCTGGATTTCTTTGTACCGAGGGGCCATTTTTTTATTTAGGGACAATTATTTATTACCGCTTCATGTCACGTGACCAGTGTTACAATTTAGCGGTTTTCCTGCTAGATCTGGAGATTTCGTTTACAATCTAGCGGGAAATTCTAGAAAATCTGGAGGTATTTGGCACCCAGACACTCGCATTAGATTGCTTGAAAATACTTTAAAACATAAAATAAAGTCATTCATGTAAGTAAAAAAAAGTAGCATTTATTGCCTTTGGTAACAATTATTTATTGATTATTTATTTTGTTTTTCACCTTTTTTTCGACTAACCATTCTTTAATCTCATTATAACATCGATTTTTCCAAGTACATTTTAGGTGGGGGGGGCATTCCAATCTCCCCGAAGGGGTTGGTATTACTGTACACGGGTTTGTATTACTGTACACATAGATTCGAAAAAGTTGTCAAAAAACAAATATATAACAAATAAATGTTATCAAAGGCAAGATAAGTTACTTTTCTGCCAAACTGGCTAGCGATTTTCTGGACATTTCTTTCTCCTGATCTCGCGGGTTTTTTTTTAAATCTCAGTTGACAACATTGCATCACTAAAAAAAAACACCACAGGCTTAATGTAAACAGAATGTGTTTACAATATGGTAAATTTTCAATGGGTTTATTGATAATGTAACCATGTGATTGAACTTTAATTTAAATTAACCACGCGTGGTCGCAAAATCAATGCCGACGCTCAAAGTGTATACACATTTTGATTCCTCCCTTTACTTAAAAATTCACCAAAAATCAGGAAATTAACAATTTTAATGAAAATTGCAGTATTTTTCAAATAATGATCGCAGAATATAATGAACTAATTATTTTTACTTAACTCTTGGTGAAAATGTTTTATTTTGTTTAAACAAAAAATACCTTTACTAAAGGTATGGTTTTCAGTAGTAAATAAAAAACGCAAGAATTTATTTTTGCTTTTTTTAAAGCATCGTAATTTGTAACAATAAAAAATAATTTTTACAGTAACATTACGAAAAAAGCCCCTAAAGTCCGTATTAATGTATTCGATATAACTCGAAGAAAAATGAATTATCGGATACTATTCAGGAAATTAAAGATTCAATTAGATTCCTATTTCAGTCCCCTAAATTATTTAGGGTGAAATGAGTTTAGGAATTTATAGCCAAACCTAAATATTTTTTTTTTTTTTTTGTAAATATCCAGATACGCTACTACAGAAAACCGACCACTCTAATTTGCTTTTATTTGGGGGGGGGGGTAATGTTGGGGCCTGCGCGCCAACATCACATCCGCTCCCACCCCCCGCTCTTCGGAAAATGTTAAATGGTGTTCTAATTGGTAAATGTCGGTGCGTTACTTACGGAAAATTTGAAAATTCGACGTTCCAGGTAAAAAAAAAAGACCAGATAAATTACCCCCCTACTCCAACTTGGTGTGCTTTCCTTTTCTTATTTTATTTCTTTTTCAGCTAATTTTAAATTTTCCACCCAAAAAGCGCTATAATGTATTTTTGAAAATTAGAAAATTCTATGTCCTGGAAAAGAAAATCCCCTCCCCCCCCAACATAGTTTGCTTGGTGAAGCCGTCGTTTATGCTACGGCGTGCATGCGCGTAGCATAAACGGATGCTGCAAAATGGTGGAAAGAAGTTCGTGAGTTCAGGGGTAAATACCATGAAAACGGTAAATTTGCCCCAAGTTTGACTATCAGATTCGTTGTCAGCGACCTCAATTGCCTATAAAAAAAACAAATTAGAGTGGTCGGTGTTCTGTAGTAGCGTATCTGGATATTTACCTTTTTTTTCTTGCTTAAAAAAATAGCATTAATACAGTAAGTTAGGTAAACTGACTTTTTCGTTTAAAAATGGAATTATTTCCCTTCCGTTATTAACTTTTAAAAAAAATTTTTTTTTTTTGTAATAAATATTTTGTGGGGTTTGTATTACTGTACACATAGATTCGAAAAAGTTGTCCAAAAAGAAATATATAACAAATAAATGTTATAAAAGGAAAGATAAGTTACTTTTCTACCAAACTGGATATATTTTTCGTGTTTTTATTCAATGTAACATGTTTATTCAGCTCGAAAACCATACAGTGTTTACCGATGCATTGGAACATTAAAGATGGCGTCTGATTCTCTCTTTAACACGGTAAGTGTGGGAAAAGATGTTATAAATAAAAAACCGGATAAAATACTGTAAAAACTCGCCCAATATATGTTACCGTGACATATGTTGACATATATTCGGCGGGTTTTTAATAGTATTTTGTATAGTTTTTTATTTATAACACCTTTTTCAATACTTACGGTGTTAAAGAGGGTGTGAGACGCCATCTTGAATTTTCGAATACATCGGTAAACACTGTATGTTTTTCGAGCTGAATAAATATGTTACATTGAATAAAAACACAAAAAATATATCCATTTTGGCAGAAAAGTAACTTATCTTGCCTTTGATAACATTTATTTGTTATATATTTGTTTTTTGACAACTTTTTCGAATCTATGTGTACAGTAATACAAACACCCATTTTGTGTTTTATATACATAAAGTACAAGTGTTGAATATGACAGTGGTGGGAATCTTTATTGACACAAACGTATGAACACTAATTAGGGTTCCCCATTATTAGTAGCCCCCTTAGGGTCCCACTGTTAGATATTGGCAGGCAACCCCGGGAGGAAAAAATATTCAATGAGTTGGAGTGTTGCACACAGGCAAATGGATTCACTGTAAATAATGCGGGATTTTACACCATTGTCAAACGGACTGCATAATTTGACCCAGAAATATATGAGAGAATATCGGGCAAAGGTTGAAACAGTACAGAAAAAAATATTAAAAGTTTCAATAAATAAAATTGTCACACAGAGAAAGTCAGTCAGTCGGTCAGAGAGAGAAAGAGACAGAGAAAAAGAAAGAAAAAGAGACAGAGTTACAGAGAGACAGAGAGAGACACAGGCTCGTCACCAATTCTTCACCGTCTGACAACTACCTAACTCCGCATCACCACACGCGCTTGAAATAAAAGCAATATATATTTTTTGAATCAACTGCGTTTAACTCGCTGTCAGTTTGGATATATCTTGTATAAGCGACAAATATAGATGTTAACATTTATATAAACTGGACAAACGCATTTTAAGCAATCGGCCACAGTGAATACGTACCACCATATCCATTGGTGCGAGTGAGCGATTTAACCTCTATACCCCTTTTTCCATGAAAGGTTTTCGTCCCAATTTCTGTAGCTCTTCGTCAAACAGTGTGAGCGTGCATAGGGTTCCCATTTATAAATGACACCATTGGGGCCGCATCACCATTGGTAAGGGTGAGACGTTTAATACGCACAAAGTACCCCACACACAATGGTAGATTATCCTGCCACATTTTGTAGCTCTACTAGTGCACATCAAACGGTCTGAGCATGCACAGGGTTTCCAGTTATAAGTAACCCCCTGGGGCCCACCCGTGTTGGTGGGAGTGAGTACTGTAACACGTCAAAACTGTATATATACTAGACTACCTGTGACGTTGAGCTTTATATATATATATATATATATATATATATATATATATATATATATATATATATATATATATATATATATATATATACTAGACTAGACTACCTGTGACGCGTTGGGTCAGTATGTTATATTAGCTATGGAATTAATGTATGAGCGTGACACTTGTGACGTAAAGAAAATAGTTTTTGTGATATAACAGAAACATTTCTATTAAAGTATATTAAAATGAAAAAAGAATATAGATAGATTTCTATGAGTCGTTCTGTTTATAATTGTTTATTTTTGAAAAAAAAAAAACTTACATCAATTGAATTATAAGTGATTTGATTTACTTGTAGGTAAATTTGCACTGAACAGATACCATAATACTTAAAGTTAAATTCAAATTTTGATATATCTTTTAATTTAAACGCGGAAAAAAAAAATTGGCGCACTGAAAACGACCACAGTAAAACAATACGTTTTATTGTCGCGGTGATTATTTATTTTTAACGCAAATCAAAAAAAAACTATTTTCGGGGTTACTTATTTATGTTGGTAGTGTAGAAGAAAATGTATGAATGTTTTTAAGAAAGGTGTATTAAAAAATGGAGTATGAATTTTAAAAAATGGAAGGCGGTGGGAAGACTGCCGTTGTAAAACGCTCTTATGGTTGTCAACGGGTTAAAGTAGATTTATTTGTAAGAAAATTGCGTTAAAATAACTTAAACGTAATACGAAAATGAACGATGTAAAAAATGCAGAAAGTATTAACAATTGTTTATTCGGATAATTTAAACGCGAAAAAAACTATTGGAACGCTGAAAACGTACACAGTAAAACAATACATTTTATTGTCGCGTTGATAGTTCAATTGTAACGCAATTAAAAAAATATTTTCGGGGTTATATATTTATGTTGGTAGTGTAGAACAAAATCTAGAATGATTTTAAGAAAGGTGTATTAAAAATTGAAGATAAATTTTAAAAAAGGATGACGGTGGGGAAATCGCCGTTGTAATTTATTCTTATGGTTGTCAACGGGTCAAAGTTTTTTTATTTGCAAGACAATTGCGACAGTATAGTTGTAATACAGAATAGTTGCAAAACATTCCCATCCTTCCCATGTTAAATACTAATTTCTAAATAATAACGTTAATATTTCAGTGACAAGGTCAAATTCTGCAAAAAATAGCGATTTGTGTTTATTTGTTTACGCTGTTATGGGTTTATGCTTATGTACGCATGCGCAACCGAAAAACCGTAAACCCGATGTGGGTTACAACACCCGTTAAAAGGTCATTTGAGTTGTATAATTATATATATATATATATATATATATATATATGTATATATGTATATTTATATGTATATTTATATGTATATTTATATGTATACTTCAGCAGTGCGCAATACTTGAGTAAAGCAAAGTAGCAAGCTATGTAAAAAATATATGGCAATTAAGCTACACAGAATTATCCTGGTACTAAACACGGCTTGATTAGAAGTAAGTCACATTGTAACACACGAGGAAAAGATGTATCATTTTTCCTAAAAACTAACAAAGAATATGTAATTACAAATCAAGTTCACCGTTTGCTGATAAACGTGCGATTATTGGCTGTGTAACGTGCGATTATTGGCTGTGTAACATGAGATTATTGGCTGCGTTACAAGGGTGTGGCAATAAGAAATCATGTAATCAATTCCACGCGAGAAATTCTACATAGCTTAATTGATAATTATATTTGTATAAATTACTATAGCTAATATACAAAAAGCTATATGTATGTCCGGCTTCATAGTTTCAAGCTCTGATTCAATCGAAACTAAAAGTCAAAAAGCGTCGCTAGAGACCTCAATTGATTGAATTTTTTATAAACCGTTTTTTTTTTTTTAGCTTTTTAGCTTTTTAGCTGATTAAAATTGTTTTAAGGCGTCTAAAAAGAGTCAAAATAGTACAAGTTTTATACATTTTGTAAATTAATCTTTGTTAATTTTTAATTTTTAATCAGCTCATATGAGTGCCACGTTTGTACAGTGGTAACGTCACAAACTTTGAATGCTTCGGTTTCAATTCTAGCTGACGGCACCCAAATGCATTTTTCTTACTTTTGAAATCACGAGTCAGTATGTCTGGGCAAATTAAAATATCATATTTAAACGAATTTTACGCCTGGGTAAAACCGGGCGTCCGCTCTAGTAAGCAATAAGAATGCTTAAATCTATTTTACTAACAACTGTTTTCAATGTTCGTTGCATGAACTAGACAGAATGTATCTGATTCACTCGTAGAAATGTTTCTATCTTTCAATATTCTTTGAAAAAATCTCAGACATTCCAACTGTTTTGGTGAATAGTAATTTTCAGAATTGTGTACGTCGACGAGAGGCGTGTTGTGTTCGTGTACTTCTTGTCATTACTCTTGACAAGATGATCTAATGCAACTGCTTATTCCATTATTTAAGCTTCATATTAAACTTTTATCTTATTATCCAGTTTTCATGATTTCTATGAATGCATATCAATTGGGAAAATAATATTAACTATACTTAAAAGTTACTAATGGATAGTTTTTGTATGACTATACTCAGTAAAACCTTCCGCAAACATTATATGCGTGAAATATGGAACGATGCATAATGAAACATACTCATACTAAAGGTGTTTATATATATATATATATATATTTATATATATATATATATAGATATATATATATAACTACTTAATTTACTCACATAAAATTAATATACGAAAGTATAGATTTATGCGTAAACTTTAAGTATTTACTTCAAAAGTGTTCAATACGTAGGCAAAGCTAGTTAGTAAGTTATAAAATGTATATGGCGATTAAGCTACACTGAATATTCCGCGTTTCATTCACTCTAGGATTCTTCAGGCTTATATATATATATATATATATATATATTCCTGTAGAAATATATTATCTTATAATATATACAAATCTTTATTTAAGAAGCTCAGTATAATTATAGAGCAATATAGTGAATAAATGACAAAAAACTATATTCCAAAATTCATGATGTTCACCATCTTATAATTTATTCCTTTAATTCAGTTGACATTTACAATTCTTGAGAATTGAAATGTCAACTGAATTAAAGGAATAAAATATAAGATGGTCAACATCATGAATTTTGAATATAGTTTTTTGTCATTTATTCACTATATATATAAATACATAATATATATATATATATATATATATATATAAATACATAATATATATATATATATATATATATATATATATTATGTATTTAGGTGGCATGTTTTCATTCAGACAAGTATTGTTGAATAGTACTGTGTGTTCTAGCATAAGGAGCCTTTGTGTTTTTGTAATATTTCGATTTGTCGTTCATTTTACTCGGTTGAATCTATGTAAGAAAGTTCCATAGTCGTCTTCGTCGATCTGTTTATTCTTTTGTCTTTGTTTTTTTGTTTGTTTTGTTTTTGTTTTTTTTGCAAGTGTTTTCGACTAAGTTTCATCAGTCGTCTTTAGTCGAAAGTACTAGCAAAAAACGACCAAAAGAAAAAAAAAACAGATGGACGAAGACGACTATGGAACTTTCTTAAGCCTGACGAACTCTCACAAGGATAAAACGCGAAATATTCTATGTAGCTTAAATTGCCATATATATTTTCATAACTTACTACCTAGTTCTACTTATGTATTGAGCACTGTTGGAATAAATACTAAAAATTTATGCATAATATTTCATCTTATATTAATTTATGTGATTAAAGTAAATATATATATATATATATATACACATATATATATCAAAGTCTATGTACTTGCTCAAAAGTATATGACTAGTGATATTAATTCCGATATGTTCAACTGATGAACCCAAATGAAGGCGAAACTCGCGTCTTGAACAACCGGTTTGTTGGTTTGCATTGCGAGTGTGTGCTGCGACGTTATTTGACTGTAGACATAAATATCTCATTTCACATTCTGAAGATTTTAATATTAATTGTTAGCTTGATTAGCTTGTTGGATGGCATCGTCTTAGCGAGTGTAAACCTGCTACTTGTCAAATGTTGCCTTGGGTTCTCAGTGGTTGGATTACTACTTGTTTGAGATGATGTAGGTATATTCTGTTGTCAGATTTCGGCGCGGTTTGCTTGATCTATGTTAACTCATAGATTTTCTTGTATGTGATGCGGTTGCTATGATGTTAGGATACTCACCTCACATGCAAGAGGTTTAGGTTTCGAATCCCGAGTTCGAATACGTTTAACTGATGAGCCTAAATGAGAGCAAAACTGGAGCCTTGAACGTTCGGTTCGTTGACTAGCATGGTTAAAGGTTGAGGTACGACACTGTTTGACGGTTAACGGGTAGTATAATAAATTAATAATTACAAGCAATACACCCTTAAAATGTGGTGGCGACTAAAATGTAAACAAAGCGCACATAACTCTTTTCTTCCGGAGCGTTCAGGGAGCGAAAAGAAGGAAAAAAACTACAGAATCGCTAATAAAAAATAAATAAACAATCTTACATTTATAGCGGTAAAAATCGTGCATAAAATTGATAAAGTCCCCGTGGTCTTGTGGTAAAAAAATCAAACTACTTACCAAGCGGTAATGATTCCATCCGTGTCAACTAAGTATAGCCATACTGATGAGAATTGAAACTTCGAAACATGCATGCCTAATGGTAACTTACTTTTATGCACATAATAATATTTAAATAAACAATATTTAACATAATGAATTAATAATTATATATATATATATATATATATATAGTACTAATAAAATATATCTGCATATGTTCTGATTGTTCCGCGTGAGTTGGTTACTGTTTGGATTTTAAACTAAAATGGCTGATGAACTTCACATAATGGTTTGGAATACGTGTACGTGTTATTCTATCTAGAACCTTGATTGGGGCCGAATGTAAGGTAACCTTAAAAAAACTTTATGAATTTATGTTGGTCACTGTTGTTTCGGAAATAAAAATATACAAAATCAGGTTTGACAACCACAAATATTTTAAATCGTATTTCTATATTCCTACCTAGCACTAGCACAATTGCTCAGCACGAAAACGTAAACATTACCATTATACATTCTAAAGTTCTGAACAATTATGAAAGATAATAAAATATCACAATATCAAAAACTGCAACTGTTGCACGTATTATATATGAACAAAGAAACTAAACATAATAAATAATTGTGACAGTGCGTATATACAAGTATGTATATATATATATATATATATATATATATATATATATATATATATATATATACAGAGAGAGAGAGACACACAGAGAGAGAGAGAGAGAGAGAGATTCGCGATCGAGCACTTTATTTGATTTCTTTTCATCACATTCTGACATGCACACACACACACTATCTATCTATATCTATACATATATATATATGTATATATATGTATATATATATGTATATGTATATGCATGAATATATATATATATATATTATTTTACTTCGTAAATTTAAAAAATATTACTAGATATATTTAAATAGCAATTTCATTATTACTACAATCAAAGAATATATATTTGTGTGTATATATATATGGGTGTGTGTGTGTGCGTAATGTATATATAAGTGTGTGTGTGTGTGTCTATGTATGTTCTGTGTATTCATGTTGTTATACATGTATGTATATGTGTATTTACAACATTTTATACCCGTAGGACGTATTTATTTAAAGTTTTTTTTTTTTTTTTAATAATGGTTCAAATTTAATCAGAACGCTTCTGGTAACAACATAGCAATTATATGATTGATATTTAGAATATGTTCGTCGACGCCATAAAGTCGAAAGGTGAAGCACGGGGGAAATATCGTCAAGTCCGTAACATAGGATGAAGGTTCTTGGAAAATAGATAATCTGCAACTGAAGCTATTATTATTATTATTATTATTATTATTATTATTATTATTATTATTATTATTATTATTATTATTATTGGCTCACATGGAGCTTTCACATAAGTCAACAAACGATCTGATTGGAAACCTGTGTTGTTCTCTGAAAGCTGAGTGACAACAAGTCTCCCACGACGTCCAGCTCTCTCTACCTCCTTCGATAGCATTTGCAAATGAATTTACATCATCGCAACAGCCGCTTACCATTGGTTTCTCGCTGGTAGTGGGCATTGGTTTATACTGGAATTTGAGTGGCACTCAGCCTCCCCAAGGTCCCAGTTCTCTTTGCGCTTGTCCAGCCGAGGTCTGGTTGGCGCTCGCTCCTCGGCCTTTCAGTCCTTATTGACCCTTCTCGGCCCTTGGGTATCACTTTTTTATTGGGGGGGGGAACGGTGATGAAACAATGGGGGAGTGATGAGGGGGGTGTAGAACTTGTAAATATGCAGTTTCGGTGTTCTTCATTCTCTGTAACGCTTATTCGTTATATTGTCTACTATTATTCTACGCATTCAAGGGTTTTCCTTAATATTTCAGTCGTTTTCATTATCGTTAGTCGTACTTTTGCAGTTATTCCTCTGATTCTAATTTCTGACATTCTTTCTTCTAAGTTTTTCGGAATTGTTCCTAGTGCTCCGACTATTATCGGTACTATTTTGATTTTCTTCTCTCTGTCTAGCTCTGTGTATTTGCTTCGTTTATCCTTTTCTTTCATACTCAACCTGTGGTCAGTTGGGACAGCAAAGTCTACGATTTGACAGGATTTTTCTTTCTTGTTAATTATTTCGACATCTGGTCTTCTTGCTTGGATGGGTTTGTCCGTCTGTATGTCCATGTACCATAGGATTTTGTGGTTCTCGTTTTCGAGTGCTGTTGCGGGTTTATGCTTGTACTATTTCGTTTGCACAATTCCCAGTGTACCACTCTCCCCACTTTGTCATGCCTGTTTTTGTATTCCTTTTGGGCAAGTTTGCTGCATTCACTTACTATATGGTTTATCGTTTCGTCTCTTTGTCCACATAGTCTGCATTTGCTGTTTTCTTGTGTTTTATCGACCCTTGCTTTGATATGGTTGGTTCTTATGGAGTTATCTTGTGTTGCAGTAATTAGAGATTCAGTTTCTCGGTTTATATGTCCTTTTCGCACCCATGTCCAGGTGTTTCCGTTATTCTCATCTTTTGCCATTCTTATGAATCTTCCATGGAGTTGTTTTTCTTCCCATTTCACTTGTCTCGTTTCGTCCTTTGTCTCTCTGTTTTCTTTTTTGTTGTATTTTTCCGTGTCTCTCGCTGCCATAATTATCCTTTCAGTGTTTTGCATTATGTATTTTTCTAGTTCTTTTTTCGTGTCCTTCACACATCAGTCCTCTCCCGCCGTCTTTCCTTTTCACGTATGGTCTGTTAATTCGTCCTTTGGGTGTAGTGCATTATTCATTGTCATGAGTTTCCTGGTTTTCTGGTCGAGTTGTCTCAATTCTTCTTTCGTCCACCCTATAAACGGTCCTGATTATCTTACTAGTGATACTGCCCATGTATTTATACATTTTATTAGGTTCCTGCTATATAATTTCGTTTCCAGGAGTTTTCTTGTTCTCCTGGGGTATTCCTTTCCAATTTTTTCTTTCATCTCTGTTGCTCTGATGGTGTCCGCTTCCAGAATTCCCAATTATTTATAGTCGTCTAGTTCCCCTAGTGCCCTCATTTCTGTTTGGTTAGGTAGTTCCATGCCTTCTGTCGTTTCTAGATTTCCCTTTCTTATAACTAATTGTCCGCACTTTTCCATTCCAAATTCCATTTGGATATCTTGGCTGAAGATGCTGGTAGTGTTAATTAGTGTCTCTAGCTCCTTTTCTGTCCTTGCAAAAAAATTCAGATCGTCCATGTACATCTGGTGGCTCATTTTTTCCTCTGTATTGGAGAACTTGTATCCTGCTTGGGACTTTCTCAGAATACCGTTCAACAATCACGAGGTTGTTTGCTCAGCAACCGAAAAGGTTAACATGCTTGCCAGTCGGTTTGCCTCAAACTCCACACTGGACCCTTCCAACCACCCCCTACCTCAATTTCCTATGCGGACAACGCCATCTAGACGATCTGAAAATCACCCCTGCTCAGGTGCATGCTATCATAAAAAACCTTGACACTTCAAAAGCATGTGGACCCGATCTCATCCCAGCTGTGCTATTACAAAAGTGCTCAGCCGAAGTAGCTTTAGTTCTCTCCAAACTCTACAACAAATGCCTTAATGAATCTTGCTTTCCGGGCTGTTGTAAAACTTCTTCTGTGGTACCAGTATTCAAGAATTCTGGCGAAAGAACTGACCCATAAAATTATCGCCCTATTAGCCTCCTCCCACTTTTTGCCAAAATATTTGAGACCTTAATTAACCATGCTCTAGTCCAGCACCTTACAGATGCTAAACTTCTGACCGACCAACAATATGGATTTAGACAAGCCCGCATATACCATTCACTGGACAAAACGGGAGAGGGCAGAGCGGTAGCTCTAGATATATCTAAGGCTTTTGACAGGGTATGGCATGAGCGTCTCCTCAGGAAGATTAGATCATACGGTATCACTGGTAGAATACTTAACATAATTAATCCTTCTTAGATAAGAGAAAAATCCAGGTTGTCCTCGACGGTCGCACATCTAAACAATATGATATAAATGCGGGAGTGCCCCAGGGATCTATCCTTGGACCTCTACTGTTCCTGATATTCATAAATGACCTCCCTGACAAAATTGCTTCTGAGATGGGTATATATGCTGATGACACCACACTCTATAACAGGCACGACAGGAAACAAATGAACATATATGTAAAGAAATGGCAGAAACACTAGAGGATGACTTCCAATCAGTAGTGGAATAGGGACAAAAATGGATGGTCACGTTCAATGCCACCAAGACTAAACTAGTTTCATTCAATAATTACAAGAAACCTTCTCTACCACCTATAGCAATGGCCAACGATTCTTTATCTGAGAGTACGTCTTTTAAGCTCCTTGGTCTAACGTTCACAGGAAACATGAGTTGAAACAATTACATCGAGGGCATTGCCAGGGCCGCTGCAAGGAAGGTGGGCTCTCTCTACCGTGCTAGAAAACTACTAACACCCGAAAGTATCCTGTACCTATATAAGGCAACCATTCGCCCACGTATGGAGTATTGCTGTCATATTTGGGCTGGAGCATCGGCTACTTGTCTCTCGCTCCTTGACAGGGTTCAAAAGAGAGTCGCAAATCTGATAGGGCCTAAACTGACATCTAAGCTTCAGCCTCTGTCCCATCGACGAAACGTTGCATCCCTCTGCCTGCTCTACAAGTATTTTAATGGTGAATGCTCTGATGAACTGCAAGCACTTGTGCCCCCACGACGTGAACACCCTCGACAGACCCGACACGCTGCAAAATCCCACCCCCACACTGTAGAGATCCCTAGATGTAAAAGATCTTTCTACTCCGGTAGTTTCTTCCCCAGAACCGCTAGACTTTGGAATTCCATTCCAGGTCACTGCTTCCCCAACTGTACTGACATGCAGAAGTTCAAGTGTTACGTGAACCAACATTTTGCTGCCCAAATCCCTACATAGTGCCCCAGTAGTTGTTTCCCCTGATAGTAGCCCCCTACACCAAAGTGGCAATGTGCCTTGTTTGGGGTGAAAATGTAATAAAAAAAGGCATCATGGTTATGATGAACAGTAGTGGTGATAGTGAGTACTCTTGGAAGATGCCTCTTTGTATGTAAATTTCTGTTATGTATTGTTCATCAGCTGTCAATTCCAGTCTCCTTGTTTTCATTGCATTTTCTATTACGTTAGTAGTTCTGCTTGGTATCTTGTACATTATTAATATTATTATTATTATTATTATTATTATTATTATTATTATTATTATTATTTACTAAACAAACCATCATCAAAAATTTCAATGTGAGAACAACTTGTAGCATTCTCTAAAGTTTGTGTGACAAAAAGTCTCTTATGATTTCTAGTACTCTCCACCTCTTTCGATAACTATTGCAGATGCATTTAAATTATCATCACAGCCGCTTACCATTGATTTCTCGTTGGCGGCGAACATAGGTCTTCACCGGAATTTGGATGGAAAAAGACTTCCCAAGGTCCCAGTCCGCTTTGGAGTCGTCCAACCGAGGTCTGACTAGTGCTCTATCTGTCTATACTCCTTGACTCTCCTCGATTTAGTGTGGTGTCAATTTTTGCTAACACACACACAAATCGTTATGTCGACCAGAATATATTTTGGGTGGATTAAGGAAAAAACCTAAAAACTTTTGCATACAGTAAAATTAACCCTGCTACAACTATCATTACTAGCTCGTTATAAATAAATAGCTAAATATCGAAGTCATTTTGAGGTATTGTTTTAACTAAAGAATGGCGCTCTAATTAGCATAGAATCTATCGGAAAGTATATATTAATATGTTTCCATTACGCCATTTTGAATTTTATTAAACAAAGTCACTAAACTATTCGTAGTTGTGTTTAGTGACTTTGTTTGATAAAATTCAAAATGGCGTAATGGAAACATATTAAAGGTATATGTAGCTTCTCTGCCAATTTTCGGATTTTAATCATGTCAAATCACACTTCATTTCCTTTTGACGGATTGATTGTTGCTATTTCCTCTGATGAGTTAAGGGCATAATAGATTCACTGATTAATATAATGATTAAGTGATTGATTTTGCGCTACGAAACAAATAATGTCAAGAATTGTAAAAGTCAACTGAAGTAAAGAAATAAATTAAAAGATTGTCAACATGAATTTTGGAATATAGTTTTTTTTTCATTTATTATATATATATATATATATATATATATATACATATATATATATATATATATATATATATATATATATATATATATATACTAGCAGGCCGCCCGGCATTGTCCATTCATAAAATACGCTTAAATATGATATTTTGATTAATGCAGATTTCGTATTCATTATCATGTTATACTGGATCCAATATATAGTAATGATTAAAAAAGTTTTGTAAAAATGGCTAGTCCGCCACCACCGAGAATATATATATACATACATATATATATATATATATATATATATATATATATATATATATATATATATCGATTTAAAGGTTATGAGGGGTTTTTGAAGCACGAAACACTGTTACATTTTGTATTTAAGATTTTTATTATTTTTTCATATTTCAAGCGGACCTCCGCTCTTAGTCACAAAAAAGTATTGAAAATAATTTTCGATACTTTTTTGTGACCAAGAGCGGAGGTCCGCTTGAAATATAAAACATAGCAATAAAAATCTTAAATACAAAATGTAACATAGTTTTTCATGCTTCAAAAAAGCCTCATAATCTTTAAATCAATATCCTAGCAGCATACGTGGAATTTAACATTATATATATATATATATATATATATATATATGTGTGTGTGTGTGTGTGTGTGTGTGTGTGTGTGTATACTTATTAATGGATATATTATCTTCCCATATAGTGTTAAATGTTATATTAGGTCTACTAAGTAGTTGATTGTTACCCAACATATGTGCTGCTAATTTGAGTCGTCTTACTTTCCACAGTGTTTCTCTGTCTATAATAGTAGATAGTTTCCTTTTTTCAGCAGGTATGGTCCGGCATATCTGTCTTTTCAATCACCCGACGTATTACGGCTTTTCCATGTTATTCTAACCGTATATTTCGTGAACGGCATATCTCACCTTTACATTGGATCTATATACACAGTTTTTAATCGTGGATTTTTCAGTAGGAGGCTTGACTCGCACAAGGAATTTCCGGAGATTGGAATCGCTTCTGAATATTGTCCTGATCTTATATGGCTTATATATTCTTGAAGTTTTCCGACAAGCCTTCATGTATGGTATACATACTGTGGTGTCTGGTCCAGGTTTCTTGGAGTTTATATTATTCTCTCTGGATATTTATTTCGGAGGAGTGTTTCTCTCAAACTGTCTATCTCCTCTTGATATGCATTGCTGTTACTATATATTACTTTTGCACGGTGTTGTGGGCAACAGACGATTCCTTTTTTACAGTGTATAGTTGATGAGAGTTGAAATTAAGAGATAGTTGATTTTCAGTATAGATATGAAATAAACGTCTGACCAGTGCGGGTTATCAGCACATCTAGGAATGATAATTTATTAATTGTGTTTTTATTTTCCATCGTTAATTGTATAGATCAACGAATAGATGTATTGATATCACATGGTCTAGTAATGTTTGAACATATTTCTGTTGAGGCCAGAGTATTAATGTGTCATCCACATATCGCAATCACCTTGTTGGCTTTAGGGATATTGATCCTAACGCCATTTCATCAAAGTATTCCATGTATATATTGTCCAGAACTTGGAACTATTGCAATCCCATCGCAAGATATTTTTCGTGCCGATATATATATCAGATCTTATCACGAAGTATGTAGCTTCTACACAGAAGGTCAACATCTCTATTATATTATCAATTGGGATGCAATGACGTTCCGTCAGTGAAGCGTCCAAAGTAAGCTTGTCACGTACAACTGTCAGAGTCTCATACAGTTCGACAGAAACATTCTCGATTTCGATAAGATACTCTTGAAGAAGGACGAAACATACATCGATCGAAACGATATGAAAATGACACTCAAGATAATAGTCCGAAGATTCCAATACGGAAAATAGCTGTTAAAGGTTCAAAATTGAGAAAGTTCGAACTTGTCCGACTTAAGTCGACAAAGCGCGCCTTTACACATCGGCACATATACATATATATGTAAAATTGAATTATTTTTTAAAGTTAAGGTACCCATCCATATTGTAACGAATAATGCTGGGAATAGGCGTTGGTTTCGATTCCAGCTGAGGGAACCCAAGTCATATTTTTTAAACGTTTTAAACTACTACTATATATTGGGCACGATATAATAATAAATAGATAATTGGTTCAATAATAATAAATACAAAATTTGCATGAATTAAAATATATTAAAACATATTTTACGATCGGACAACGCTGGGCGCCATGCTATTATATATATATATATATATATATATATATATATATATATATATATATATATATATATATATATATATATATACTAGCAAAAGTACCCGTTGTTGACTGGGTTCAAAAACAGCCTACAGAAAATGGACTCTGATTTATGAAAGTATGATAGGTTATGAAAAGGAAGGCTTGTAAAGAGATAGCTTCGGATTTGGGGGTATCAAAACCAAAGCAAAATATGATTAAAGTAAAAATAAAATAGATAAACCCCATAATTTATTATACCATACCTGTTCACACTGAAACACTTATCACAATATTCTGTGGATCTATATTAAAAAACCTTGTTAACTTTGTGACATTTCCATTCTATGGAGGTCAGGTGCGAACGAACACCCCATAAGTTTATTATACCATATTTCTTCAAACTGAAACATAATTATCAAAGTATACTTACGCAGATAGATATAAAAAAGTATTTATTAAAGTTTGTGCCTATTTCCATTCTATGGAGGCCAGGTGCGGACGCAGGCCTCACAATTTTATTATCCATCCCTATTTAAGTTAAAACATAGTTGTCAAAGTATTCTTATGTACATCTATATCAAAAACACTTGTAAACCTTTTTTTTTTTAATTTTTAAATTTTTTATTTCCATACTTTTTGGACCAGACGGGAACACAAACCCCACAATTTTAATGAACCACCGTTCTGCCAGATCAAACATACCCATTCGTTTGTCTCGATACACCTTCTATCATTATATGTAATCATTTTTTAAAAATAGTCAACCATATAGGAGCCTATTCGTGACCAGACACACACCCACACACACACACATTCAGCTTTATATTATATATATATATATATATATATATTATTATTATTATTATTATTATTATTATAATCTATTACAGACTAAACTTTTGAATAAGCAATATCGCATGGACAGGTCTTTAGTTACTAGTAAGTCGCTGACCGAAACATGCTCATGCATGTATAGGGACGTTTATACTTGTGTTAAGCATATAAAAAGTATATTTATTCCTACTATGGTATTGGACACTCTTGTTTTGACCTCGTTAAAACTTAATTGATTGATTTATCCCTGGAAAATATTAACCCGGAATTATATATATATATATATATATATATATATATATATGCGCGCGTGTGTGTGTGTGTGTGTGTGTGTGTGTGTGTGTGTGTGTGTGTGTGTGTGTGTGTGTGTGTGTGTGTGTACAGGCAAAGTACTAACGCGTATATTAGCCAAGCAGTTGCTGCCGCTGTCAGAAAACATCCTATCAGATTTGCAGTATGGTTTTCGTCCTGCCAGATGAACCTCTAATATAATTTTTAAAGCTCGTCAATCGCAGGAAAAATGTCGGGACCAACACCTTCCGCTGTACATGGGGTTCATTGCTCACAAAAGCTTTCAAAGTTGTGAAGAGAACTGCCCTCTGGTAAGTCTTCTTCAAGATTGGATGTCCGGACAAGTATCTAAAACTCTTGTGACTTCTTTATGGCGGCAGTTGTGGTCGGCAATGGCGGATTGGAAACATCTCCTTTCAAAGTTGACACCGGTGTCTAGCAGGGCTGCATCATTGCCCCAACCTTGTTCGCGATCTACATCTTCACAATCTTTTACCTCACTAGCCAGAACCTACCTGAGGGAATCAAACTCATGTGCAGGACAGATGGCGGACTCTTTAACATCAGCAGGTTTAGGGCAAAAAGCAAAGTCTTCACATCGTCCATCATGGAGCTTCAACACGCAGATGACAATGTGCTGGTTGCTTACTCAGAAGCGGACCTCCAGAGCAACTTCGATACCTTTGAGAGAGCCTACCGGCTCCTGAGACTTGACCTCAATATCAAAAAGGCCCAGATCCTACATCTATCAGATCTTGGCACGCACCTACAGCCACACACAATCTTTGTGGAAGGCAGCACCTTAGAAAATGAGGATCAATTTGCCTACAATGGCAGTGTTCTCCCCACAAGATTTATCATCGAAGCAGAGATTCACCATCGTATCGGATGCGTCAGTGCAGCCCTTGCCAGGTTACAGAAATGGGTGTTTGAGAATAGGGACATACAGAGCAGAGTCAAACTGATTGTTTATAAAGCAGTTGTCCTGCCCATTTTTCTAGAGACCCTAGAGCAATATCACCAGAGTGTTTTCCGCAAGATCCTCATGATTGGATGGGAGGGTCGAAGAACAAGCGTGAGCGTCCTGAAGGAAGCCAACATACCTACCATCACCACAACCATCATCCGACACCAGCTGCGGTGGGCGGGCCATGTTTTGCGCATGCCTTACAACCGCTTTCCAAAGCAAATGCTCTACGGTCAGCTAAAAGAGGGAAAGCGGTCCCAGGGAGGACAGAAAAAGAAATATAAGGACAACATAAAGATCCAGCTGAGACAGTGTCACTTTAGCTTCACCAACTGGGGAGGGTGCTGCTCTTAAGAGGGGCATGTTGAGGAGGATGGTCCACAGAGGCACGGATCACTCATAAAAGAACCTCTACAGAGCCGCAGAAAACAGAAGGAAGCAGAAAAAGGATATATATATATATATATTACCAACACAGCTCCTTCCACCTCTTCCACGACCTAGACGACCACCCATACATGCCCCCTCTGCAATAAAGTCTGCGGGTCCAGGACCGGCCTTCACAGCCATCTGAGGACCCACAAATGACTAAACCCAATCTCAAGGACGGGAGAAAAATCATAATCGTCACGAGAGACTGTCGATGATGATACAGGCATATATTATTATATTTCCCATTTCACCATGAGTAATAAAGAATTTTAATATTTGATGTATTAATTCTCAATATGTATTTTAACACTTCTCAATAAGAGAGTATAACATATCGGTAAGTTATGAAAGTATATTTACGACAATTAAGCAACACGGAATCATTCATAGATATATCTATTATTATTATCAGTATAATTGAACACAGTCAGCGCTCGTTTTCTCTCGATTTAAAACTATGATGCTAAACCACTTTGTACTGCTTGTGTCGGATGTATTAGCAATTGAGTTATGTTCCAATACTGAGACTTGAAGAAATTACTTCTTTAAAATGGATTTCTTCATAGTTGACAAATTGTATTACACCAGTATTATTTTCTTTAGGAAAAAATAACGCGTTACGCATACCCGAAATGTGAAACGTGGATTTTAGGTCACTTAACAACGGTGATCATTGGTATAGAAAACTCTAAAATATGAGCTAAAACCACTAAGGATATCAGATTGAATTAACATCAGACCGTTTGTATATGCGTATATATATATATATATATATATATATATATATATATATATATATATATATATATAGAGAGAGAGAGAGAGAGAGAGAGAGAGGATAGAGAGGGGTGGGAGAGAGAGTAATAAAAATGAACAAACCATGTTATGTGTTCATGAAAGTTTCGCTTTTATTGTAAGATATCTTCTGAAAGAATGAGATTAAGAAAATAAATACCAGTAAAATATTTGAAGATTTATTTTTTGTAATGAAAAGTATGACTTTGTTCTATTACAGACTTTTAATTACAACAAAAATATATTTTCAAATATTGTACTCGTATCTATTTTCTTTACTTTCATTCGTCCAGAAGAAATCTTCAATAAAGAAAAAAACGTTTATGGAGGCATAACTCTTCTTTTTTTCCTATTCAATCTCATCTCTCTATCTCGTCGGAATATTATTTCCATTATTCTAATCATATATATATATATATATATATATATATATATATATATATATATATATATATATATGATTAGAATATTGGATATAATAAAAAGCGTTCATACTCATTCATGTATATATATATATAAACATATATATACATACATAATTATATGTATATACGCTTTTTATGCACATTATATGTATATATATATGTATACATATAATATATATGCGTGTATATATTTATATATATATATGTGTGTGTGTGTGTGTGTGTGTGTGTGTGTGTGTGTGTGTGTGTGTGTGTGTGTGTGTGTGGTATTTTTATATTGGGACCTGTTCAAGAAATCTAACTCCCGCCCCGCTCATTTCTAAAAGCGGAGACCCAAGTCTGGAACGCATCTAACTGAGTGAACTTCCGTTCAACCTTTATTCATCTAGCGTTCTTTCTGCATCAACCACAAGTTATTGATTTCCTTTAAGATTTTCACGGTTTTCTATCTAATGGGTAAGCTACTATTCATTCTGATTTACTTTTTCTCTATCTCGTCTTCTTTCTGTAACTCGTGCCATCTTTCCCGTCTAGTTTTCTTCATTTTGTCTTTCACACTCTTTGACGCTTTTATACAGTTTTCGTTCTTTGATATTTTTTTTTATCTTTCTTTCTGTGTCTTTCTCGATTCTGTCTTTGTTTCCTATTTTTCATTTTTTCATATTTTACTTTATTTTATACGTTTTTTTTTTCATTCAGATTTATTATATGTTTAATTACCAACTTATTTTTTTCCTGGGCCAAATTGACTTTTATTCTTACTTTACTCATATTCTATTCGCTTGTATATTTTCTCCTTTGTTTTTTTTACATCAGCTTTGTTTATTCTTCGCTTCACTTTTACAGATTTTGTTTATTTCCACATTCTTTTCCTGTATGAATTCTTACGTTCTATTTTTTCCATGTCTTTTTTTTCAAGTTTCTATCCTTTCTTCTTTCTGTATTTCATTTTTTTTTAAATTTCAATCCATCGTTTATATAATATTACATATGTTTTTTTTTGTTCTTAATTATATTAATTTTTATGGTTATCGTTTCAGACAAGACATGTAGTCACTGATGTAAGCAGCCAAAAATACCAATTCAATGTAAAACATTAGCCAACGATAAATATTTTTTTCAAGTTTCTATCCTTTCTTCTTTCTGTATTTCATTTTTTTTTTAATTTCAATCCATCGTTTATATATTACATATGTTTGTTTCTTTTTTGTTCTTAATTCTATTAATTTTTATGGTTATCGTTTCAGACAAGACATGTAGTCACTGATGTAAGCAGCCAAAAATACCAATTCAATGTAAAACATTAGCCAACGATAAATATTTTTTTCAAGTTTCTATCCTTTCTTCTTTCTGTATTTCATTTTTTTTTTAATTTCAATCCATCGTTTATATATTACATATGTTTGTTTCTTTTTTGTTCTTAATTCTATTAATTTTTATGGTTATCGTTTCAGACAAGACATGTAGTCACTGATGTAAGCAGCCAAAAATACCAATTCAATGTAAAACATTAGCCAACGATAAATATTTTTTTCAAGTTTCTATCCTTTCTTCTTTCTGTATTTCATTCTTTTTAAATTTCAATCCATCGTTTATATATTACATATGTTTGTTTCTTTTTTGTTCTTAATTCTATTAATTTTTATGGTTATCGTTTCAGACAAGACATGTAGTCACTGATGTAAGCAGCCAAAAATACCAATTCAATGTAAAACATTAGCCAACGATAAATATTTTTTTCAAGTTTCTATCCTTTCTTCTTTCTGTATTTCATTCTTTTTAAATTTCAATCCATCGTTTATATATTACATATGTTTGTTTCTTTTTTGTTCTTAATTATATTAATTTTTATGGTTATCGTTTCAGACAAGACATGTAGTCACTGATGTAAGCAGCCAAAAATACCAATTCAATGTAAAACATTTGCCAACGATAAATTTTTTTTTCAAGTTTCTATCCTTTCTTCTTTCTGTATTTCATTTTTTTTTAAATTTCAATCCATCGTTTATATATTACATACGTTTGTTTTTTTGTTCTTAATTATATTAATTTTTATGGTTATCGTTTCAGACAAGACATGTAGTCACTGATGTAAGCAGCCAAAAATACCAATTCAATGTAAAACATTTGCCAACGATAAATATTTTTTTCAAGTTTCTATCCTTTCTTCTTTCTGTATTTCATTTTTTTTAATTTCAATCCATCGTTTATATATTACATACGTTTGTTTTTTTTTGTTCTTAATTATATTAATTTTTATGGTTATCGTTTCAGACAAGACATGTAGTCACTGATGTAAGCAGCCAAAAATACCAATTCAATGTAAAACATTTGCCAACGATAAATATTTTTTTCAAGTTTCTATCCTTTCTTCTTTCTGTATTTCATTTTTTTTAATTTCAATCCATCGTTTATATATTACATACGTTTGTTTTTTTTTTGTTCTTAATTATATTAATTTTTATGGTTATCGTTTCAGACAAGACATGTAGTCACTGATGTAAGCAGCCAAAAATACCAATTCAATGTAAAACATTTGCCAACGATAAATATTTTTTTTCAAGTTTCTATCCTTTCTTCTTTCTGTATTTCATTTTTTTTAATTTCAATCCATCGTTTATATATTACATACGTTTGTTTTTTTTTTGTTCTTAATTATATTAATTTTTATGGTTATCGTTTCAGACAAGACATGTAGTCACTGATGTAAGCAGCCAAAAATATCAATTCAATGTAAAACATTTGCCAACGATAAATATTTTTTTCAAGTTTCTATCCTTTCTTCTTTCTGTATTTCATTTTTTTTAATTTCAATCCATCGTTTATATATTACATACGTTTGTTTTTTTTTTGTTCTTAATTATATTAATTTTTATGGTTATCGTTTCAGACAAGACATGTAGTCACTGATGTAAGCAGCCAAAAATACCAATTCAATGTAAAACATTTGCCAACGATAAATTTTTTTTTTCAAGTTTCTATCCTTTCTTCTTTCTGTATTTCATTTTTTTTTAAATTTCAATCCATCGTTTATATATTACATACGTTTGTTTTTTTTGTTCTTAATTATATTAATTTTTATGGTTATCGTTTCAGACAAGACATGTAGTCACTGATGTAAGCAGCCAAAAATACCAATTCAATGTAAAACATTTGCCAACGATAAATATTTTTTTCAAGTTTCTATCCTTTCTTCTTTCTGTATTTCATTTTTTTTAATTTCAATCCATCGTTTATATATTACATACGTTTTTTTTTTTTTTGTTCTTAATTATATTAATTTTTATGGTTATCGTTTCAGACAAGACATGTAGTCACTGATGTAAGCAGCCAAAAATACCAATTCAATGTAAAACATTTGCCAACGATAAATATTTTTTTCAAGTTTCTATCCTTTCTTCTTTCTGTATTTTATTTTTTTTAATTTCAATCCATCGTTTATATATTACATACGTTTGTTTTTTTTTTGTTCTTAATTATATTAATTTTTATGGTTATCGTTTCAGACAAGACATGTAGTCACTGATGTAAGCAGCCAAAAATACCAATTCAATGTAAAACATTTGCCAACGATAAATATTTTTTTCAAGTTTCTATCCTTTCTTCTTTCTGTATTTCATTTTTTTTAATTTCAATCCATCGTTTATATATTACATACGTTTGTTTTTTTTTGTTCTTAATTATATTAATTTTTATGGTTATCGTTTCAGACAAGACATGTAGTCACTGATGTAAGCAGCCAAAAATATCAATTCAATGTAAAACATTTGCCAACGATAAATATTTTTTTCAAGTTTCTATCCTTTCTTCTTTCTGTATTTCATTTTTTTTAATTTCAATCCATCGTTTATATATTACATACGTTTGTTTTTTTTTTGTTCTTAATTATATTAATTTTTATGGTTATCGTTTCAGACAAGACATGTAGTCACTGATGTAAGCAGCCAAAAATACCAATTCAATGTAAAACATTTGCCAACGATAAATATTTTTTTTCAAGTTTCTATCCTTTCTTCTTTCTGTATTTCATTTTTTTTAAATTTCAATCCATCGTTTATATATTACATATGTTTGTTTCTTTTTTGTTCTTAATTCTATTAATTTTTATGGTTATCGTTTCAGACAAGACATGTAGTCACTGATGTAAGCAGCCAAAAATACCAATTCAATGTAAAACATTTGCCAACGATAAATATTTTTTTTCAAGTTTCTATCCTTTCTTCTTTCTGTATTTAATTTTTTTTTAAATTTCAATCCATCGTTTATATATTACATATGTTTGTTTTTTTGTTCTTAATTATATTAATTTTTATGGTTATCGTTTCAGACAAGACATGTAGTCACTGATGTAAGCAGCCAAAAATATCAATTCAATGCAAAACATTTGCCAACGATAAATATTACATATAACAAACAAGATGTCGCCCGGACTTGCCCGTCTTAAAATACGCTTTATATCTTTTAATTAACAAAGATTTCGTCTTTGTGTAAAAAAAAAATGGAGCTTAAGCATTTTGACAATATTTGAACATTGTTAATTCACATATTAATTTTAGCAGCAGCCGAATAGCATAACGCTTAGAAGCGCCAACTCTCGTCTTGGCGGTCGAATTTAAAGTTGGCTTGAGGTAGTTGCTAAGTCTAGCCGCACGAATGAGCTGTGATACATCGAAACAGTACTGTATGCAGATGAATATTAATGCTCCCTCTCTTAGTTTGGGGATATTGTGAAAGTTATAAACAGACTGCCGGGAGCGTAAAAAAGGACGATCTTTATGTAAATACATTGAGCTTAGGTGTTTGGCCAATGTTTGAAGATTCTTAATTCACATTCTCATCTTATCAGCAGGCAAATAGCGTTACGGTTAGAAGCGCCCACTGTCGCCTAGGCGGTCGAGTTTCAAACCCGGTTAAAGGCAGTTGCTAATCTAGCCTCACTGTTAAGCTGCAAAACAATACTATATGTTGATGACTATATATATATATATATATATATATATATATATATATATATATATATATATATATATATATATATATATATATCAAAAGTTTTGACTTGGGCGTGTCATCGAAACCAAAACATTAACCATTTAAGCTAACGCGACAGATAAATAAGAAAGTTATAAAATTAAACCAATTTCAGCTATGATCAGTTTCCCCATGCGCAAACTGAAAGAAATGTCGGTAAGTTGAAATGAACATTTTGCATTTCAATCTGTTGTGTTATTCATCCGCCCAAACAAAGATTTTATTTGTTATAAACGATCCTTGGTGTATGATTACTATTTCCTGTTAATTTCAGTGTTATGTGATCAATAGTTTAAGAGTTTACCGGTTAAATATGCACACACACACACATATATACACCCACTATTTTACTTGTATAGAATAGATCCAAACCTAGAAAACAGTCGTTCTTTCCTTGACAAATTTTGCTCATTGAAATATGATAAATGAAGTAGAAAATAAATAAATGAACGTAAGTTGTTGCTCGATGGGTCTTCGATAGGACCGAGATCTGTAGATTGTGCACACCAATCTAAACACGGAATATTATGCTCTTGAAGGAACCCCTTGACATTGCCAGCTGTGTGAATGAGAGCATTATCCGGCATGAAGATGAAATCATTATCAAAATTCTGGCCAAAGTATGTTAGAAAATGTTAGTCAACATATTGATGTACTTGGTTGAATTAATTCGACCTTCCAAGCGAACTACACCCCGTGCCAAATCGATATTTTTGTTCTAACTCCGATAGTTTTAAATGAAACACGGCAACACTAACGCATGCGCAGATATAAAATGTTAAGCTGATCTGCGCAATAGCGAGCAAGCGGCAGCCATATTGGTGACTTGCAGTTCGCTGAGCGTGCCAACTTTATATGCAAGATGGGATGTAAAGGTGCTTTAAGGTCTAGCTGAGAAGTCTAAAATTGTTCAACAGCTCCATAATAAGATTTCCACTTTAGAAATTGCCAAAGAATTACATCGTGATCATCGTACAATAAAAAAATATTGTACTAACCCTCAACTTTGCAACGGACGTTCTGACAAAGGGATAATTCGTAAGAAATCATATCTTTCACATCGAACATTGAGCAAAATCAAGAGAGAAGTACGCCACTTAAAACTAGCAAACAAGTTTTTTAAAAAGCTGGCGTTCCTGATGTGGCCAAATCAACTCGTTGCCGTATAATGAGGATGATTGCAAAATTTGGAAAGCCAGAAGTCCGCCCTCAATTGAAGAATATCCACAAGAAAAAGAGGATGGACTTCGCAAGAGATCACATGAAGGTGAATTTTCAAACTGTTATGTTCACTGATGAGTGTCGAACGGCCCTTGATGAAGTCGATGGGTGAAGGGAAGGGTGGTACCATAATGAGGATCTACGTCCCCAAAGGATTAGGCGTCAACAAAGAGGTGGTGGTGTAATGTTCTGGGCTGCAACCCTTGGCAATGGGCTGGTAGGACCATTCAGAGTTGCAGATGGAGTAAAAATTACCACCAAACTCTACATTGACTTCATTAAGGAACACTTGGAACCCTGGCACAAGAATAAGAATTTGGCATTCCGGAAAAAGAGGGTAGTCATGCATAATAATGCACCGTCTCATTCTGCAAGGATAGCCACTGAATATTTGAAGAGAGTTTTTGCCACGCATGGGCAAATAATGTTCTCCAGATTTAAATCCCATCGAAAATTTGTGGAGTATCTTGAAAAAAAATATTTACTCCGGAGGAAAGCAGTACAACTCCAAGCATGACCTCTGGAATGCTATTCAGACTGCTACCAAAGACATTTCATCAGATGAAATCAAAAATTTGAAATCTTCAATGGACCAAAGGCTTTTTTCTCTTCTCAATAAAAAATGGCAATTATATAAGATATGTATTGCACTATGAAACTATATTGAAGTTGCTTGTTCTTTATTATTGTTGTTCTCAATTTACAAATTCCTAGAATAATCAATGTTTCGATGATCATTTAGCACGTCACCATATTTTAGCATTGGTTTGCATATAAAGTTGACACGGTGAAAAAAAAAGCAAATCACCAAAATGGCTGCCAATGGTTTATTACTGTGCAGATTAGCTTAACATTTTAGATATGCGCTTGTGATAGTGTTGCTATATAACGTGCGAAATTTCACAAATTTTCATTGAAAACAAAAATATCGATTTATATATAATTCTGGCACGGGATGTATTGGCCATGAACCATTGGTACTAATAACGCTCCACATCAAAATTGAACCTCCACCACCTTGTAGTACTGAAACTGTGAACCGAGGATAAGATTCTTTGTCCTTCTTTCGACGGACGTTCTGCCTACCATCATTTCCTAGCCTAATGAACTTGCTTTCGTCGCAAAAAATCACTTTCGACTAATATGAAGAGTCATGATCTTCATTGCATCTGCCGAAGTCCAGACGGCGTTTTCTATTCTTTACAGAAATCATTGGCTTGCGCCTTGCAACACGGCCTCACAAATTAAATGCCTTCAATCCGTTCTTAACTGTAGAAAAAGAAAACTTTTTTAACAAGATTGTATTGTTGTTGGGTTTGGGAAGCCGTTTCATATATGTTTCTGAGGCGCAGATCTTGATAGTATTGTCTTTGCTGTAAGAGGAAAATCTGGTACGACTAGATTTAGGGGCATCACAAGCACTGTCGTTGTTTTTGGTGCTTTTTGCATTCGTACCGTTTTCCCATCACATATTAATCTGCGACCGAATTCTTTATTCTATAAATCAGAAAGGTGAAGATTAATGAGATCCTGGCGATTACTTAGAGAGACTCGGGGTATATGGACTAAATGTTATGTTGCATAACCCAGGCACAACACCAATTACGATTAGAAACGCTAAAAGTGGATATTTTACGATTAGAGATGCAAAAAGGTGGATATTTAAAGCTGATTTTAAGCTTATTTGTTGCGCAGAGTTTCTTTTTGCCTTCTAGATTTAAAGCTATTTTTTTTCAATTGCCATTGAAACTTGGGTAGTTCTATTAAAAGTCAAATATGAGCAGGTAAAATCCGAAGTAGATATAGGTTGTTTAAACAGTTACATTCAATTTGGCTTAAATTTACGGTTTTTAAAAAATGACAATGGTGGACATTCTTTTTTGGCGGCACTAGCAAGGCCACAGGGGAGACAAGCAACGCAGTAAAACTAAAGCTGGCTTACAAAAGACTACATATGCAAATGTAGGCACATTTTTGCATGTTTTATTAGTGTTAAAAGATAGTTTTTCCCACCAATTGTTATAAAATTTTAACGATATAGCGTTGTATTATAATATTCAAAAAGCCTGCAAATTTTCGTCTCATAGAAACAAAGATGTAAGCATTTTAATATTCTAAAACTTTTTGCTATAGATTCAAATGATCTGAAATAACAGCAAATATTTCTCATATGTTATATCTCCCCTCTTTGGTTTTCATAGGTAAAGTCCATTTCACAGTGTATCACGATACTCTGATATTGGAGACATTCATAATCGTACCGTTTTTCCAAAAGAAAAACATATGAAAATTATCTGGAATCATGTCCCCTCTTGCTGTTATTTCAGATCATTTGAAACCATAGTAAGTTTTAGTCTCCCTTCCATCAAGGTTAAAGGTATTGAGAAATACATATATATATATATATATATATATATATATATATATATATATATATATATGTATCATCTAAGCTCAAGCCTCTGTCCCATCGTCGAAATGTTGCATCATTCTGCATGTTCTACAAGTACTTTAACGGTGAATGCTCTGACGAACTGCAAGCACTTGTATCCCCTCGACGTAAATACCCGGACAAATCCGATAAGCAGCTAAATCGCACCCCTTCACAGTAGAGATCCCTAGATGTAAGAGAGCCTTCTACTTTGGAATTCCCTTCGGGGCCCCTGCTTCCACAACTGTACTGACATGCAGAAATTCAAGTGTAACGTGAACTAACACCTTGCTGCCAAACTCCCTACAGAGTACCCCTATAGCTTATGTCCCTAATAGTAGCGTCCTACATCAAAGTGGCAACGAGCCTGGTTTGGGGCTTTTATTACATTCGACCGGTCGCAATGATATTACATTCGATGGGTCGCAATGATGTTGACTTCCAGGAATTCAAAGCCGACTACATGATTAAACCTTTCTACCCCTCCGTTTCCAAAGGGGGCCCTCCTCTGCTTCGATCCGGACTCGACTGCCTCCTGTCTATAACTCTGTCTAACTTTGTCTAATATCCTAAAACTAGCAACTATATTGAGAATTCATTTTCTGCTATGACGTCATGTATGGCTTCAAACACGTGCCACACACACGTGGGAAACTCACGTGGGTTTAACATGCATGGTTGGCACATGACCAAACCATTTCTGCAGACAAAGAATTCTTCAACCTATTTTTCGATCTAACTTATTTTTCAACATATTAAAATTTTCCATTGTTCGTTCTTCTAACTGACCTTATTTTAATTCAGTTTTCATAAAAGAGAAATGAACATTCAAATTTCCTTTTACTCAAACATATCTTCTATTTTATATCAAATTGAACAATGCGAATTCCTTCCTGAATCTATTTCCTAACCTTGCTTACCAGGTTCGAATCTTGATCTATCTAAGCTTATTTTCACTTATTTTATGTTTTTCTTACTTGCAACAAAAGGGGACCTTTCTTGTAACAATTAGATCACTGTTCTGACGTAAAGGACATTTAAAATTAAAAATGTTTAAATTCAACGTTATTTCACGCGGTTAATGGTAGCCGATTGGATCCGGTCTTTGCTAATCGAGCCAGTAATGTTTCGTGTTGCTGAGTTCGAATCTGTCGACTGATTTTAATCCTGACACTCTGCATTGAAGATTCCCGAAAGCACGAAACACTAGTGTCTTTTTTTTTTTTACACAGTGATCACCACTTATCAAGGCCCGGAAGCCACTCAGGGATAAGGGTTATTGCAAGTACATTACGTTAGTGAGGAGATTTGCTGAAATGTTTACTTAAGGGGGCGGTTCATTAGGAATTTGTTAACATTGGACTTGAAGACATCCAAATTGTAGTCAGGTGGGAAGCAGGCAGACGGAACAGCGTGCAGTTCTAAAAAAGAAGCTTTGTTCATGGAATCCACGTTTTGATTTAGGCACAGATATAGAGTGGGGGACATTTTTCACAGTGGATTCAGCTAGACGGGTGTTTTTCGTGAAAGATTGGCGAGGGGGACCAGAGATTGGAGTTCAGACGAGCATCTGCCATGGAAATAACGATAAAACAAGGACAGGCTCGCAACGTCTCTTCTGTGGGAGAGAGGTTGCAGGGTAGAGAAAAGGGCATCCCCCACTAAGCCACGAAGTCTATTTTGTACTCTGTCAAGGCAGGATAGGCTGTTTTTTAGCAGCTCCTGCCCAGATATGGCAACAGTATTCCATCCTTGGACGTACTTGGCTTTTATATAGATAGAGAATTGCATCCGTAGTGAGATATCTTCTGGAGCGGTAGAAGGATCCCACCATCTTTCCAGCGACCTTGGCAACAGACTTGATGTACGTGTTCCATTTCAGATCAGGAGTAAAGGTCAAACCCAGAAGCTTGTCAAAACACGGGGCCTCACCCAGACGAGAGCCATCCATCACAATTGATGCCAGATGGGGATCAGAGCGTTGATGATGTAAGGATAGCAGTTTGATTTTGGATGCATTAAAGGTAACCAGCCACCTCTTCCCCCACTGAACCACGCACTCGAGATCAGAGGAGAGAGAATCAGAGAGAACTTTGTCATTTACAGCGTTTGATGTGTTGCCGTAGATGGTCGTGTCATCAGCATAGATGTCAACGAATGATTTAATATGTGTTTAGGGAGGTCATTGATGTAGATCAGGAAGAGAGTTGGGCCCAGGATTGACCCCTGAGGGACTCCAGCATTTATATTGCAGGCCTCCGATTTTTGTCCATCTACCACTACTCTTATGAGCCTATCGGAGAGAAATGATTTAATGATTGAGAAAACATTTCCAGTTATACCGTAGCTGGAAATTTTGTGAAGTAGACCCTTATGCCATACCTTGTCGAAGGCCTTTGATATGTCGAGAGCAATTGCCCTAGAAAGGAAGCCTTTGTCAAGAGATTCACTAATCCTGTGGGATATAACCGTCAACACATCTGCGGTAGATCTTGCAGAGCGGAAACCATATTGTATGTCACTAAGAAGGTTATTCCTGTTGAGGTGGTTGACTACTTCTCTATTTAATATTGATTCCAGCAACTTACTCATAACACACAGGAGACTTATTGGTCTGTATTGAGAGGGAGATGACTTATCACCTGAATTCTTAAATACAGGGCAAACTGATGAGGTCTTCCAGGGAGTCGGAAAGCACTTCTCCTTAAGGCAGCGCTTAAATAGTTTCGTAAGTATGGGAGCAAGTTCTGGTTGAAGCTTTTTTAACACTATAATTGGGATGCCATCAGGGCCAGTTGCTTTACTGGAATCTAGGTGTCTGTAGGTATGTAATTGCTTTACTGGAATATAGGTGTCTGTAGGTATTTAATTTTCGTAGTAAAAAATTATATATATATATATATATATATATATATATATATATATATACATAATATTTCATGACTATTTCATTAACCATAACGAACGTTCCGTTTCTGTTTCAACTCATTTCCAAAATTTTAACAAACCTTTTCAAATTAATCATTTTGTTGTCTTCAACTTCTTTTATTTCTCAATTTGTCGACTAACTTTTGGGTGAATACAATCACAGATCTATATTCATATTCGACACGGGAGTAACAACCGAAAATAGATTCCAACTTTGAAAGAGAAAAAGCGACTATGCTTGGAAAAAGCATAGACGAAGCCAACTGAACACTCAATTCTAATCACACACAATCGTGATCACGCAAACCAAAATAGCCCCAAGGTCTGAAATCACTACAAATTCGCTGTAGACAGCTGAGCGCGCGAAAATCCACAGCAAAACCAATTGTAAAACATATATAATTCTGTCGACAGGTGCGTTGCGCAAAACATTCTCTCTATCAGTTG
Source organism: Euprymna scolopes (assembly GCF_053919585.1). Lineage (NCBI taxonomy): Eukaryota > Metazoa > Mollusca > Cephalopoda > Sepiida > Sepiolidae > Euprymna > Euprymna scolopes. The sequence goes on along the minus strand of NC_136489.1, from coordinate 114,949,848 downwards.
TAATATTATTGAATTTTTTTCATAAGAGTGAAGACTTCTATCGACTGTGTTTTTTAGTTTCAACTACTCACTAAATAGATTTAACGTATAATTTTTAATAAAATTTAAATATTCGTTTAAATAAAATAGCGTGATTATGTAAAAAAAATGTATAGATTCTGATTTTCAGACGAGATGATCGCCCCCTTCCACAAATAAACGTGACATCCGATTATGGAATTGTTAATAAAATTGAAGATTCTTTCCACAATACATGGATACTTTGTGCGAATAATATAATTCTTTATTTGATTTATTCGTTAACTTTAATTAACAAGTGCCCAGCTGTGCTATGATATTAGGAACACTTTAGTGATCATCTCATCAGATACTGGATTGGCTTCACACTCATCGGACTTTAATCCCTTCAGATCTTAATTTGTGTGATTACTCCAAAGAGAATGTACATCAAAATAATCCTCAGATTGAAATTGGTCATCGTAATTAGTATAAGAACAATAACAATACGTTCGTTGTATTTTAAATGGGATTATCATTGAACGGACATTAAACAATGACTTTTGAAAATTTATGACTAAAATCTCTTAGTCAAGTCAGTTTATTTTTACTAAATATGATTTCATTGTAGAAAAGATTCTAGATTGTATGAATGATTCTATTGGTATAATTTAGGGAGGGGTAGGGCATTTTATAAGTTACCATAATTGAAGATTGACGTTTTTAGTTAAGGTGTTGTTACGACTATAACTTCCATGATATATACTTATATATATATATATATATATATATATATATATATGTATATATAACGTACTTACTATATATATATACAACACCATTGAATACAACAGAAAAAAAAATTACTGTTGTTTAGAGTTAAAATTTGTGTGAAAAAGAAAAAACAAACAACAACAAAAAAAAGAAATTTATTTCTTTTGTTTGCATTTAATTTTACTCTATATAAAAAAAATCTCGCATTGTTCTTGGCTTTTAATTTTATCTTATAATTTTCTTCAACAATGCTTCAAGCAAACTACAACCTACTTATATATATATATATAATTTAACTTACTAACTATATATATATACATATACTTATGTATATATATATATATATATATATATACATGGGAGAACGATGAAATTGTTTTCCATAGATCGGCGACATGATTCCATTTCCGTTTTATGATAATCACTTTTCGTTTTATATTGTGCAGACAATCTACTAGTTGGCCAGTTGTGTACAAATCCCAAGAGCGATAAGATCTTTCAAGCATATCTGAAAGTGACGCAATACATACCGAGCGAGGTCAGAGATGCGCCGCGGTATAACTCATGCCATCTACCGATTCAAGTAATGAAAATAGGGCTATTTCCAGACCCCTCAAAATGTAAATGCGGGCTGTTCAACGCTTGAAGGCACAGCTCAACGAAGTTTCCGGACACGCTTATGGTTTTTGCTGTTGTTTCAAGTGTAAGCTACATTATGCCACCTCACATCCTCGAAGTCGGCTTGAAAGTCGACACCAAAGTGTACCTGGATATGCTGAAGAGTGTGGTGATGCCCTGGTGCAATCAGGTGGCCTCTGGAAGATCCTGGGCGTAGCAGCAGGACTCGGTGCCGGACATCAAGTCCAAAGTGTAGTGTTGTTTTCTTTAGGGCGACAAATGTACCGTTCCACTCTGTGTATGTGTATATATATATATATATATATATATATATATATATATATATATATATATATATATATATATATATATATAGCTTAATGCGTAAGAGGAAAAGAGAGAGTTCAATTCCACAAGAGGAGACTTATCTGGATAATGACAAGCTCAGCAATTATTATTGGAGCTTATACACTGGGAAAACAAGAGTATGAAATGAAGTCATAAAAATATATATTGGTTCATATAGAATGGATCATTTATGTAATAATGGAATACAAGCAAAATTTGGGGGATAGAAGGGACTCTTTATGCCAGGGCAAATAACCCCACTGAAAATGCACCATCGGACAGGAACTAGCTTATTACGCTTCTTCGTAAAACGTAACAATAACCCTCACTAACCGTTTCCCCTTGTAAAGGGCTATCGGATAACACCCCAAACAAAATTCTTTTTTTTTTTTGCAACCGCCCCTAAGCACTCGCTATCTGCAAAAATCGCCATAAAAAACTTCAACTTTTTACTATAAAATATTACCACACGTTCTGTTTTGTTGTGTTTTTTTTTTCAGTGTCTCTCGCTGCCATAATTATCCTTTCAGTGTTTTGCATTATGTATTTTCTAGTTCTTTTTTCGTGTCCTTCACACAGTCTTCTATATAGATCAGTCCTCTCCTGCCATCTTTCCTTTCACATAGAGCCTGTCAATATCGTCCTTTGGGTGTAGTGCATTATTCATGGTCATGAGTTTTCTGGGTTTGTGGTCGATTATCTCAGTTCTTCTCTTGTCCATCCTATAAACGGTCCAGAGTATCTTACTAGTGATACTGCCCATGTATTTATACATTTTATTAGGTTTCTGCTATATAATTTCGTTTCCAGGAGTTTTCTTGTTCTCCTGAGGTATTCCTTTCCAATTTTCTCTTTCATTTCTGTTGCTCTGATGGTATCCGCTTCCAGAATCCTCAAGTATTTATAGTCGTATTGTTCTCCTAGTGCCCTCATTTCTGTTTGGTTAGGTAGTTCCATTCCTTCTGTCGTTTCCAGTTTTACCTTTCTTATAACTAGTAGTGCGGACTTTCCCATTCCAAATTCCATTTGGATATCTTGGCTGAAGATCCTGGTAGTGTTAATTAGTGTATTTAGCTCCTTTTCTGTCCTTGCAAAAAGTTTCAAATCGTTCATGTACATCAGGTGGTTTATTTTTCCCTCTATATTAGAGAACTTGTATCCTGCTTGGCACTTTCTCAGAATACTATTCAAGGGTATCATAGCTATAATCAACAGTAGTGGTGATAGTGAGTCTCCTTGGAAGATGCCTCTTTGTATGTTAATTTCTGTTATGTGTTGTCCATCGGCTGTCAATTCCAGTCTCCATGTTTTCATTGCATTTTTTTTTTACACAGTGATCACCACTTATCAAGGCCCGGAAGCCACTCAGGGATAAGGGTTATTGTAAGTACATCACGTTAGTGAGGAGATTTTATGAAGTGTTTTCTATTACGTTGGTGATCCCGCTTGGTATTTTATACATTTTTATGCATTCTAGTATCCATGCTTGGGGGATCCTGTCGTACGCTTTTTAGTAGTCGATCCATGCCATGGCTACATTCTTTCTACTCATTTTTACCTCCTTAGGATCTTTTGATTTATATATAACAGGTCATGCGTTCCTCTTTTTTCTTTTTGACATCCTTTCTTCTCCTCGGGGTGAGTCCACGGTTATTCAGGAAGTGGTAGATTTGTTCCCTCATTTGTGCTGTCAGTATCTTCCACATAGTTGGTGAGCATGTAATTGGCATATAGTTGATAGAAACGGTTCCTTTCTCCGTGTCATTCTGTAGCAGTATGGTTCTACCTTTTGTCATCCAGTCTGGTACGCTTGCTTCCTGTATACATCTACTCAGGTTTTGGGCTAGCCTTTCGTGTAAGGTTGTGAATTTTTTGAACCAGTATGCATGTATCCTGTCGTGTCCTGGTGCTCTCCAGTTTGCCATATTTCCTATGGTTTTCTTTGGGGTTTCCTTGCTAATTTCATTCACTGTTCCTTCTTCTATTTGTTGTAACTCTTCTTTCATGTCTTTCAACCATTCGGCATTTTTATTGTGATCTCGTCGCTCTTCCCATATTTTACTCCAGTAGAGTTTTGTTTCCGTCGGGTTTGGTTGTTCATTTTTTGTTTTTCCTCCGTTAACATTTTGGTAGAATTGGCTTTCATTAGTTTCAAATGTCCTTTTTTGTTTGCATTGTTCAGATTTATATCTATATCGTCTCAATTTCGCTTCTTTTGCTTTTATTTTTTGGTTCAGTTCTTTATGTTTTTTGTTGTGACTCTGCCAGTCAGTTACATTTCCAATATTCCATTTTCCCACATTGCTTTCTTCCTGTTGATCATTTTGGTTTCTTTTTTATGTTTGTGTATTTGGATTTCTAGTCTTATTTCCCATCCAGATTTTGTCGGTCCGCTTGTCCCCGGTTGTTTTTCTAATTTGAGTTTCATTCTTACCATTTTGGCGCCTGCGTAAATCAGGTTGTTTAAGTCTGTGATCGTATTTGTTGGGGCATGTGGGAGGAGCTTGTTAACCTTCTCTGTTTCTGTTTTTAATTTCTTCTGCTCTTGGTTCCTTAACGATGGGAGCTTTGTTTTTCCTCGTTCATCAGCTGTATCATTTTATTTGTTTCATTTGCTTCATTCTCTGTTAGTTTTGTTTCATTGCTCTCGGTTTCCACGTTTTTAGACTTCGTTCTTTGTTGGTCCTCGGCCTTTGGTGTTTTTACTTCTGAGGCTTCAACTTGGGGGGTTGCTCTACGTGCGGTTCCGTTGGGGAATGCTTCTTGTTCAGTTTCATCAATTATTTTTCGCTGAATTTCTATTAGTTCTAGTTTAGAGAGCCAACCTTTCTTGAGTATCAGTCTTGCTTGGTCCGCAATTCTTTGTTCAGTCGTATGGTAGTCACCGGATAGGTCCCATAGTTCTTCCATTCTTTTCCGATAGCCTCCATATCTATATTTAGGATGGCTTCTATAATAGCATTCAATTATGAGTCTATTCTCTTTTGTTGTCCATTTCTGTTTTCGTTTTTTTTGTCTTTTGATAGTTATCATGGGTCTGCTGTGTTGGTTCGGTATCATTTTGTTCCCTGAAATTAGAGGTTATACTTACCTGTTCAGCGTCCATGTTATTTTAGTTTCTGAAATTAGAAAGTTGGCCAACATTCACAGGATGACGACCGGATCCCCCATGCTGGCTACCGAAGGAGCACCTGCCGATCATGACACCGAGATCTTTTTTCTGGGTCCCATGGTTTGGATTATTTGTAATTGACATTTTTCATATTTTGGTGTTCATGGCAACACCGAGCCCAGAATTGTTTTACCTATGGTTCTGATGCAGGGATAGTGTAAAGCTCCCATGTATACAAGAGGTATCGTGCACTATCACACATACATATGGGGCATTAAAAAAATAATTTAACTAAGTATTCTACTTAGTAAACGTCGAAAGTAATACTCTGAAAGAGGGCGTTTGAAGATAGGTCTATCTTACACCATACTGCTTAGCCGCTGGAAATGTTGTATGGGAAAAGAGGAGGAAGGCAATTTTCCCCGCAACTTTGGTAGTATTAAATTCCCTCGTTCAAATGCGGGGAAAATTTCTACGTTAATATCGGATAAAAGTCTGTTTCTGTCATAAATTCGAACTAACATTTAACTAGATAATTCGCCTGTCGCCTGTCTGGATATTTTTGCATTCATTTTTAGAGGATTTTCATTAAATTGGAATTTACAAACAGAAGTATACGTTTATATCGAAACAAAGACTGCTTTCTGAAATAAATTAGAAGTAACATTTAACTTTAAAAAAACATAAACTCACATTTCGTTGGGTTCTTTAAAAAAGTTTTCTGTCAGTTGTGGGCTAATACCTTCCCTCTATGGGCTCTTGTCTTGAGGTAAATGCTAGGTCGTTGGTATGTAGAGGGTAAGGGTTAGGAGTGGGGAGAAGAAATTTCGTTAGTCGCCCGTCTGTCTGTTTTGCATTCATTTTTAGAGGAATTTCTTTAAATTTGAGTTGACAAACAGAATTATACGTTTATATCGAAACCAAGACTGCTTTCTGAAATAAATTCAAAGTAACATTTAACTTTTTTTTGTTTTGTTATTTAAAAAAGACATAAACTCAAATTTCGTTGGTTTCTTTAGTTTTTTTTTTATCACGAGTGTGCTCATCCCTTCCCTCTATGGGTTCCTGTTTTGAGTTAAATGGCAGGTCGTTGGTCAGTAGAGGGTATGGGTTAGGAGAGGGGGAATAGTCCTTTCTAGTACAAACATACGCGCATGTATATATGTATACACATACCCACATACGCAAACATTCTGCCTGTCTTTGCGAAAAAAGAATAAAAAAAGAGTTCCCCTTTTTTCCGCCAAGTAACAAATTTCGCTAGTCGCTCGTCTATATATATAAACACAGTGCCTCACCGGTGTAGCTAGTGTTGGGGAATTCAGCTCCTAGATCAAACAAGATGAGACTTGAGTCCTGCGCTATAATACCTACGGGCCATAATTATATTAGATACATCTATTAGTAGAAAAGGTGGAGACTGTATATGTGTGTTTAGCTGGTTAATATATTGAACACACTTATCAGGCGAAAATGAAAAATCATTAATTGTTTTGATTAGGTTGATTTCGAGGTAAGGAGAAATGTCAATTCGCTTTAAGATTTCGATTGATGACAAAAGAAATTGTCAAGTAAAGAAAATTGGCTTACCATGAATAATTACTCGGGATACGAAATCATATGTGTCTCTGAAAAAACACAAGTCGGGCCAATCAGTCTATCATAAACGATTGACTAATCATCTTTCAACGAGAATCGATGTGACTTGAGTTAATTGGTAGATAGAAAGTAGGAATCACATCCTAAGCGACCATACCCTCAGTATAAATCGCTCCGCATAGCTGTTTTAGTCAGTCAGTCAGTGAGTTCGGTTAATTTCTGTTCGGGAATTCAGGAGACGAGCTCGATTTAGAATTTACTTCCACGTAAGAAGTTAAGTCCCATCCATCCGCAGGATATTCAGAGATTCGTGAAAATTCTGTGGAAAATAGAAACTAAGAATCCCCAAGACCAGGGCGGTTGTACTAACTCGAAACGACAAAGATATTTCCTCGGTATCGTAAAAGAATGCTAGAAAATTTGGTTGTAACAGAGGCCTCGGAAACGTAAATAAAAAAAACCTTAAAATCGAGTTCACAATAACGCATAGGACAACCCTTCCCCGTCTGAATAAAAGAAAAAAAAAAGAAAAACACGAGAGGGAGAGAAATTAAAACCGCCGTCTCTAAATTAAAATATTGGTTCATTCATTGCATCACTTTTTTCTTTTACTGACTATTTTTCTTGTTATCTATTCTTGGTTTTTCTTACTGGCCTGTAGTGTGACAATGTTTTTTTTTTTTAACATATATGTCTGAATAATCAACACAGCGGTTTTCGTCATTATTTTACGTGTGGCGTTGTTGATAGCAAGCGTAGCTTCTTGTTTGTTTTTATCTTTCCACTCTCTCGCCATAAATAACGACACACCAATCTGTCGGGCGAAGACCACTCATTAATAACGACATATTGATCATGACGTGCAAAGAATTTCTATGGAACGTTACGGATTTTTACATCGTGGGCTCAATACCATTATCGCCCCGCCCTTTGTAATCGTACGGAGCTGACTCTATGGATAACATGACCTTCCAGTAATACGAGCCCTGTACGGCGTTACACCCCCCCGCATATATATATATATATATATATATATATATATATATATATATATATATATATATATATATATATATATTAGCAAAACTACCCGTCGTTGACTGGGTTCAAAAACAGCCTACAGAAAATGGACTCTGATTTATGAAAGTATGATAGGTTATGAAAAGGAAGGGTTATAAAGAGATAGCTTCGAATTTGGGGGTATCAAAACCAAAGCAAAATATGATGAAAGTAAAAATAAAATAGATAAACCCCATAATTTATTATACCATACCTGTTCACACTGAAAAACTTATCACAATATTCTGTGGATCTATATTAAAAAAACTTCTTTTTTTTACACAGTGATCACCACTTATCAAGGCTCGGAAGCCACTCAGGGATAAGGGGTATTGCAAGTACAGTACGTTAGTGTGGAGACTTGATGAAGTGTTTACTTAAGGGGGCGGTTCATTAGGAATTTGTTAACATTGGACTTGAAGACATCCAAGTTGTAGTCAGGTGGGAAGCAGGCAGACGGAACAGAGTTCCACAGGCGTGCAGTTCTAAGAAGCTTTGTTCATGGAATCCACGTTTTGATTTAGGCACAGATATAGAGTGGGGGACATTTTTCACAGTGGATTCAGCTAGACGGGTGTTTTTCGTGAAAGATTGGCTAGAGGGGACCAGAGATTGGAGTTCAGACGAGCACCTGCCATGGAAATAACGATAAAACAAGGATAGGCTCGCAACGTCTCTTCTGTGGGAGAGAGGTAGCAGGGTAGAGAAAAGGGCATCCCCCACTAAGCCACGAAGTCTATTTTGTACTCTGTCAAGGCAGGATAGGCTGTTTTTTAGCAGCTCCTGCCCTGATATGTCAGCAGTATTCCATCCTTGGACGTACTTGGCTTTTATATAGATAGAGAATTGCATCAGTAGTGATATATTCTGGAGCGGTAGAAGGATCCCACCATCTTTCCAGCGACCTTGGCAACAGAATTGATGTACGTGTTTCATTTCAGATCAGGAGTAAAGGACAAATCCAGAAGCTTGTCTAAACACGGGGCTTCTCCCAGACGAGAGCCATCCATCCCAATTGATGCCAGATGGGGATCAGAGCGTTTATGGTGTAAAGATAGGAGTTTGGTTTTAGATGCATTAAAGGTAACCAGCCACGACTTCCCTCACTAAACCACGCGCTCGAGATCAGAGGAGAGAGAATCAGAGAACTTTCTCATTTACAGCCTTTGATGTGTTGCCGTAGATGGTCGTGTCATCAGCATAGATGTCAACGAATGATTTAAGTATGTGTTTAGGGAGGTCATTGATGTAGATCAGGAAGAGAGTTGGGCACAGGATTGACCCTTTAGAGACTCCAGCATTTATACTGCAGGCCTCTGATTTTTGTCCATCGACCATTAATCTTATGATCCTATCGGAGAGAAATGATTTAATGATTGAGAAAACATTTCCAGTTATACCGTAGCTGGAAATCTTGTGAAGTAGGCCCTTATGCCATACCTTATCGAAGGCCTTTGATATGTCAAGATCAATTGCCCTAGAAAGGAAGCCTTTGTCAAGAGATTCACTAATCCTGTGAGATATAACCGTTAGCACATCTGCGGTAAATCTTGCAGAACGGAAACCATATTGTGTTAAACTTTGTGACATATTTCCATTCTATAGAGGTCAGGCGCAAACGAACACCCCATAGTTTTATTATACCATATTTCTTCAAACTGAAACATAATTATCAAAGTATACTTACGCAGATAGATATGAAAAGTCTTTATAAAAGTTTGTGCCTATTTCCAATATATGGAGACCAGGCGCGAACGCAAACCCCACAATTATATTATAACATCCCTATTTAAGTTGAAACATACATATCAAAGTATTATTATGTACATCTATATCAAAAACACTTGTAAATGTTTTTTTTTATTTTTAAATTTTTTATTTCCATACTTTGTGGGCCAGGCGCGAACGCAGACAACACAATTTTAACGAACCACTTTTCTGCCAGATCAAATATACCAATTCCTGTGTCTCAATACATCTTCTATCATTTTTTGTAATCAGTTTTTTAAAATAGTCAACCATATAGGAGTCTATTTGTGACCAGACACACACACACTCACACACAGACATTCAGCTTTTTATTATAATATATACAGTGATGATCATATTTATTGGCACGGTAAAATAAAAGTTAAATTTTGTCTAATAAATTCTAAAAAAGGGATTAAATTAAAGAAAATAACAAAGTATATTATGTATTTTAACTGGCCTTTCCGATGCAGCAATCGGATTTTAGAAAAAATAAATAACAAAGGAACAACAAACATAATTGCAAAAAACCCTTGTTCAAAATTATTGGCACGGCTTTGTTTTTCTTTTAGTATCAGTATAATATCAATCAATTTCCGGTTTACGTGCTTTCTGAACTTTTTTATAGCCATATTATGCTTGTTTAACGCTAATTCAGTGAATAATTTTTTTCAGATAATTTTTAGATAGCGATTTATTTAAACTATTATAAGTGACTAAATTATAATTTTCAATCGCCATGGTTAAAACTAAGGAACACAGCGAAGACGTCAGGAAGCTTGTTGTAGCATGCCATACTAATGGGGAGGGCTATGATAAGATTTCAAAGAAGCTAAACCTTCCCAAATCCACTGTTAGAGCCATAATAAACAAGTTCAAATCGCAAGGCCACGTTATGAGTTTAGAGGGTAGAGGGAGAAAAAGGATTCTTTCCCCAAGAGATGAACGGAAAATTGTTCGACAAGTAAAACAAAACCCAAGGATCTCTGTTAGGGAGATTGTTGATGAACAGAGCACCTCTGGAGTGAATGTATCTCGACATACAGTTGGTAGAGTTTTGAAGAGAGCTGGTTTAAAAGCATGTCGTCCGAGAAAGACTCCCTTATTGAAGCCTATGCACCTGAAAGCAAGGCTAGCCTTTGCAAAACGTCATATTGATAAAGATGTTGCATTCTGGAAACGTGTTCTATGGACTGACGAAACGAAAATAGAGTTATTTGGCCATAATAAAATGTCTTATATTTACAGAAAATCTGTCGAAGCTTTCCTGCCTAAGAACACCATACCCACAGTGAAGCACGGTGGAGGCAGTTTGATGTTTTGGGGATCCTTTGCTGCCTCTGGACCAGGGCGACTTGTTAAGGTCACAGGTAGCATAAAAAAGGAAGATTATGTTAAAATATTGGATGAAAACCTGAAAGACTCTGCTAAAGAGCTCTCACTTGGTCGTCGTTGGTGGTTCATGCAAGATAATGACCCAAAGCATTCGGCTAAACTGACTAAGAAATGGCTTGAGGACAATCATATTAATGTTTTGGAGTGGCCATCACAAAGCCCAGACCTTAATCCAATTGAAAATTTATGGAGAACATTAAAATTGAGGGTAATGCAAAGGAAGCCTAAGAATCTTATTCAATTGGAGGATTATTGTCAGGAAGAGTGGGCTAAAATTACTACTGAAGAGTGCAACAACTTGGTTGTAAACTATGAAAAGCGACTGAGGAAGGTAATCAAGGCCAAAGGCTATACAATTGATTATTAAATAAATCGTTCCAATAATTTTGAACAAGAATTAATAAAACATGTTTAAACACTTTAAGAACAGTTAAAAACATATTTAATTTTTGAAATAGGAAACACAAATTAAGGGACTTGTACTTAATCCGCGGGTAGGGATTAGCAAAATGCGGAATCTGATTTTGCTTGCAAAGTATTTAATGAAATTATAAGTATGCCATAGAGCTTACTTGATAAAAGTTTTTAAAATAGTAGAACAGGGGGAATGAGGGAAAAAAGAATAATGATATTACGTGAATGGATGGTCGGATGAAGAGTAGAATATCCAACAACGGTAAAATCCAAAAAAAGTTAGTTAAAGTTCGGTATCCAGAAGTGAAAATCCAAAGGAATCGCGTTACTGTAAGAAATTTCGATATCTTCCAGTAACGCGATTTCTTTGGATTTTCTTTTTCTGGATACCGAACTTTAACTAATTTTTCTTGGATTTTACCGTTATTGGATTATTTTCGATGTCATCTAAAATGCAAGATTCTGTGAAATAATTCACAAATGAGTACAAGCGAAAAAGGTGAGTTCAAAATAATATCAAAAGAAAGATAAATTGTGCTTGGAATGAAGAAATGGAGAGATTTTAAGACCATTGTGCTGAGGCCGACTTTCTAAATGCACAAACACACACACACATATATATATATATATATATATATATATATATATATATATGTGTGTGTGTGTGTGTGTGTGTGTGTGTGTGTACAGAAGGAGAGAGAGAGAGAGAGAGAGAGAGAGAGAGACCCTGAAAGCAATGAGATGAAACAAACCACCGAAGTTGTATTAGGTTCTAGTTTTATATATTAAAATACCGAGTCTTTTCAAGGCTGTTTTGCGTTCATACTGGTTACCGAAAATGTATAAAATCTCAGAATATTTCATCGCTACGAACATATTATAGGGAAGCAAGTGAAACAAAAAGAGAAAACCTAAACGATTAGAACAGACATTGATATATGTGGAGAAAGACTTTCGGCGTTATCCTTATCCATACTAAGTTTCTCTAGCAAGACTTTGTTGTTTAGTCTACCTACTATTTTATGATAAACTTACTGAAGCAGTGATTGAATACCGCTATTCCCATGTCATTAGAGAATGTGCAATTGCAGCCTCTTCTATTCACAACAGAGAAAACTTGTTACTCGCAACTGCCCATTCATTTATGCAAAGACCAAGCTCCATGTTGCTTAACTTTAGTGTTTCGGCATGATATAGACGTATCACCTCGTAGTGATGTACTTGAATTTCTGAAGCAAAGAAAAACTGATTACTTAAGCCATTTCTTATTTCAATCGAACGAATGCATTATTCCTGTAGAGGTTAGCCACTATACGCCATCCGCCATTCGAAATCCGACATATACACGAGACGGCACTTATCGTGGTTGATTCTTCAATTGAGAGTTAAATAACCGATAACTTTATCGCAGCAGAGTTGCCTTATCTCTTTGGACAGAAGCGATCAAATGTTTTATCATAATGGCCACGATAACGCTTATCACTCCAATACATTCAGTATAAAACAGTTTTCGCTATATATATATATATATATATATATATATATATATATATATATATATATATATACATATATAAATATATATTTATATACATATACACACACACACACACACACATATATATATATATAGAGAGAGAGAGAGAGAGAGAAAGAGAGATATGAAAATATGTTTTTTTAATTATATTTCACTTTTCATTCAAATCGTCTGATTTTATTCATATCATTTCTCAATATTTAGTCACAGAGCATATAGCAAATAGATAGCAAAAGTCTATATTCCAAATTTCAAGATGCTGACAATCTTATAGTTTATTTATTTAAGTAAGTTGATATGCACAATTCTTGACAGGACTCGTTTCGCAGTGCAAAACCATTTGTTTAATTATTATATCAAGGCAATGAATCTATTCTCCCCTTAACTCCTCATAAGAAAAATCACCTATCAATTCTTCAAGAAAAAAACTAAAATGCATATAGTGTTTTTTCTGAGGAGTTAAGAGCAGAATACATTCCTTGATTAATATAATAATTAAATGATTCGTTTTGCGCTACAAAACAGATGTTGTCAACAATTGTGCATGTCAACCTAAATAAATAAATTGAAGATTTTCAGAATCTTGAAATTTAGAATACAACCATTTGTCATATATATATATATATATATATATATATATATATATATATATATATATATATATATATATATATACCGTCACTGGATTTTTTATCTTTCACCAGACTATCCATTTATGTGTAATAATCACCTTTTTCTTTACCATATTCCCTCTGCTTAACTTATTTTGTTTTCAAGTAAGATCTTTGGCTTACTTGTTGTTTCATCAAATACTTCTTCATGCAAAATCCGATCCCGCATTTTGCTAATTCCTACCCTCTGATGAGAAGGAGAGTATTTCTTCGAAACTCCGCGGATTAAGGACTATCCATTTATCTAGTGTTTCCTTTTCAGATTAAATATGTTTTTAACTCATTTCAAAGTGTTTTTAAAATATTTTATTAATTGTTTGCTCATATATATATATATATATATATATATATATAAGATAGATAGATAGACATATAGATAGATAGATTTGTTTGACAAAAATATATACGTATATATAAATATATATGGAAACAATTTTGTGTTTACTATAAACTTTTTTCCCAAATATTATAGAAGTATAAATCATGTAGAATATCTGCATGAACATAATTACATGTAATAGTTAACTAAAGATGATTACCCCATTAAAAAACCGAAGCAACTAAAAGGGGATTAATTAAGATGAATGTTTAAAAGAATATGCAAATTAGCTAGATCGTTTGCTAGTGAATGTAATCCCACAACCAAGATATAAGAAAATTGTATTTTCTTTTTAAATAAATAGAAAACAGGGGTTTTAATATGAATATTGATACACATTAAAGTAACCCTAATTTATAGGAGCATAGATAGATAGATAGATAGATTATTTAGATTCTAAATAAGTTTTATAGGCATATATCATTTATAATATCGACCAAATGGTATCAAATAGTGAGCTCAATAAAAATATGAGTCTTGATTCAGAGCCTATATAGTTACGTAGGTTGCATTGCATTAGCGAAAGGAAAAATAATTCCAGGTATTTTATTCCTTATTTTGGCACATATACAGAGTTTTATCGTTTTTCGGTTTGCGCGCGTTTCGTAGCCAAAAACGAAAATAGTTTTATTTAGCAGTTTTTCTGAGACGAACCAAAATAAGCTTAGTAGGAAACACCCAAGAAGAAGATTTATGGCCCACACCTGTGAAAAGTTTAAAAGGTCAACGGTTGACATGATTTTCTCCTTAGGACAACTACAGGAGAATTGTCGAAAGCAGAGGAAACCACTGTACCTCGCTTTTATTGATCTCACACAGGAATTTGATCTGGTTAGCAGGAGCGACCTCTTCCTGTTACTATAAAAAATAGGATGTCCTTCCAAACTACTGAGAATGGCAATATTTTTTCATGACGACATGAAGGGCTCCGTCAAATTTAATTGGTCACTTTCAGAATTTTTTCCCATCCTCAGTCGTGTGAAACAGGATGTGTTATTGCCCAAAATCTTTTTGGCATATTTTTCTCACTTGTGCTACTATACGCTTTTCATAACACTGAAGCTGGCGTCTATATTCTCACAAGAGGAGATGGAAGCCTTTTTAACCTGGCCCGTTTTCGTGTCAAAAGTAAAGTCTGCATGGCCCTCATCAGGGAAATGCAGTTCGCATATGATATAGTATTAGCGGCCCATTCTGAGGAAACCCTCCGCCAATCATTAAGCGCCTCAGCCATACTTGCAATGAGTTTGGTCTTACAATAAGCCTAAAAAAAACAAATGTCATGGCTCAAGATGTCAGCAACTTCTCTTGCATATCCATTGGCGATCGCACACTGGAGGTGGTGAACGACTTCACCTATCTAGGTTCCATTATTCCCAACAACCTCTCACTGGACGATGAGCAAAACACCTGCATTGGGAAAGCAGCAACAGCTATGGCCCGCCTGACCAAGAGATCATGAAGTAACAACATGCTGACCATAAACACAAAGATGAGGATATATAAAGCCTGTGTCCTCAGCATCTTTCTCTACTGCAGAGAGACATGGACCCTCTACAAGCATCAAGAGCGCAGGTTTAATGCCTTCCATCTGCGCAATCTAAGAAAGATCTTAGGCATTACAGGGCAGTACCGCGTTCCGAACAAAGACGTTCTTGCCAAAGCAAATCTTTCAAGCATCTTTGCCCTCCTCTCCTAGAGACGTCTGCGTTGGCTAGGGAACGTCGTTCGCATACAGGATGGCCGTGTCCCCAAGGACATACAGTATGGCAAGCTCTCAGCTGGCAGCATACCAACTGGTAGACCACTTCTCAGATTTAAGGATGTGTGCAAAACGGACTTAAAATCCGGCAACATCAACCCTGTTGATCTCGAATCCTATTCTGCAGACTGTGACTCCTGGAAGGTCAAAGTCAAGAAATCTCTCTGGTTGAGCGACAGAGTAGAGATGAACAGGGGAGGAGAAGAGAGGCAGGCGCAAAAGGACAACATCAGTAGCAGCATCGGCAGAGCATGACTGAGGTTATCCCTGCGTGAAGTGCGACAGAATCTGCCGATCCCCATCGGTCTGCTCAGTCACAGCAACAGTTGCCGCCACTCATGACAACTTTAAGATTCGAGTTTCCATCGTAAACGGAAGGAGGTCAACAAAAATAACAAATGTCCATCTTCTAAAAATGACTTCATTTTTCTTAATATTATGTTTCTTTATTAACTGGTAAACGCACGTAAATCAAAAAAATATATATAAATGTTAGAACTTGCCAAAATAAATAATTGTAATATGGATAAAATTGTTTGTGCACTGATTTATTTTTAACTTAGACAACTATATATATATATATATATATATATATATATATATATATATATATATATATATATACAAACTACTTAATTTACTCACATAAAATTAATATACGAAAGTATAGATTTATGCGTAAACTTTAAGTATTTACTTCTAAAGTGCTCAATACGTAGGTAGAGCTAGTTAGTAAGTTATAAAATGTATATGGCGATTAAGCTACACTGAATATTCCGCGTATCATCCACTTTAGGACTCTTCAGGCTTATGCGCGAATTCTGTGGTTGTTATATATATATATATATATATATATATATATATATATATAGTTGCATTTCATTGATCTAAGAAAAAATTAGTTCACTCTCACCATTTGATTAATGTTGCAATTATTATAATTATATGTATCTAAAGAAGCAGTTGGTAAGATCAGTCGAAGTACTACAGATTATATGTTTTGTCGTAGACGTTTCATACTTGCAAGCACGCTGTCCGTCCGTTATCAAATTGCTTCCTTAATAAACGTCGTTGTGTCGCTATTGAATACGAAGCTGAGGATCTCGTGATAAAAGCGATGATGTAATAAGCAGGAAAATCGCTATTGTTTGATCTTAAATGCGACTAAAAATATATATGCACAAATACATTCAAGTATAATCTTACGTATATGTATCTTTCGTGTTTGTGACATTCTATAGAAACGAGGAAAAGTTTACGCTATGTTCAATAACAGATGCATTATATTAATATATTATTTTACCATTATTAATGTTATCATATTACAAGGAGTATTATTGTATTATATATTGTCTTCCGTCATTCAACAAAACGCATGTAAGGCGAACTACATAAAATAAATAAATAAATAAACGAATAAATGATGAGTGTAAATTAAATAAACTTTTTGCTTTAATAATAAGGAGCTTAAAATTTGTTACATTCCGAAATAGTAATCATAGAATAGTGTATAATTTTCAGAATATATTTTCTCATAAAAGTAAGAAAACATATATATATATATATATATATATATATATATATACATACATACATATATGCATAAGTGTGTGTAAGAACATATATATAACTATATATATATAACTATATATATAACTATATATATATATATATATATATATATATATATATATATATATATATATATATATATATATATATATATATATATATTAGTGGCTTGACAAGGCCACAGGGGAGGAAACCAAGCGAAAGATGTCCGAAGCAAAACTCATCCCAAAGCAGCAAAACTAAATCTGGCTTGCTAGAACACTATCTATCTATCTATCTCTCTCTCTCTCTCTCTCTCTCTCTCTCTATATATATATATATATATATATATATATATATATATATATATATATATATATATATATAAATGGATACTAATTTAGGCATATTTTATAGGTTTGTAAATATGGGTTCCTTTTAAACAATTGTCCTAAAATTTTAACCATAGAATAGTATTAAAATTTTCTAAAAGCCTGCAAATTTTCATGTGGTTTCGGCCTTTACTGCTTTAAATTGGATTAAAATCTGAAGAGCACGGTGACCCCATACCATCAGTTCATCTCTATTTAAAAACCAAAGAGGCCTAAAGTGATGTGGCAGTACAAGCAAAGTGAGAAGATGCGCTGTGATGCATTAAAATACAGTTTTTCAGCAAGGAAAGAGGTATGTCGTCTAGCCATGGATCCAAGGCGTCCTTTAACATGTCATAACATGAGGAAGATGTAATTTTCATACAATTAGGTACTCTGAGAAGACCTACAATCTATCCCTTAGAATAAAAGTACATATTAAAATCCGTCTTTCCTGTTGCTGACGCCTTCATCGTTTATTACGCTCGGTTCCAGAAAGCACCCAGCTCTTAGTCCAACCGTCAGGTCCATCAAAGATTGTTTGGGTCTCATCGGTGGAAAAAATGTTTTTCATGTTGATTTCCATGTATTTTACTGTCTATTCCATCCTCAAAATTTTATGCCTTGAGGTCAGAGGCTGCAACTTCCGAGGGCACCTTGCAGAAGCAATGGAACGAATGATGTTATTTCTTGTGGTTTTAGGCGATTCAGCTGCGGTAAAAATTGATTTACTTCTTTGTCCTCGTTTTTTTAAGTAACTGATGAACCACACCCCTTATATCTCTAGCAGTCCGAGTCCTTGAACGCCCAGAATCTGATGTTTTCTTTTTTCGTGATAAAGAGCCCTTCTATGAATCTTCTTACTGTGTCAATATGGCGTCTTATTTTCTCGGCAATACCATAGGGAAAGGTGCCTTGAGCAGATTCTTTGATGATAATTTCTTTCTCCTTGTTAGTTAGAGCTTATTCCACGTCCCATTGTAGCAGAACATACAAGAAGCTATTATTGCTGTTCACCTGAACAATAGAACAAATTAAAAATCTGCAACCAAGAGACACGGAAAAATGTAAACAAACAGTGTTGACATAACATATCACGATTTCCCTTTAAGTTTTATGAAAATCTATTCACGCAAAACTGACTGAGATGTGGAAATTTTGATAATAATGCTAGTATTTATGTGTGCATATTATTTTATAAACCACACACACACACACACACACACACACATATATATATACATATTTATATATTATGTACACACTTTCTATTTGTTTTTACATAAGATGTAAGATGTTGCTAGACGTTCATGAGCATGTTTCCGTCAGCTAGTTACTAGTAACTACAGACCTCTTCGTGCGATACAGCTTATACTAAAGCAAACTTTGCAATGAACATATCAAGTCTTCAGCGTCATAAGGAATTAATATCAGTGGGCTATGTCACAAAGCCCGGTCGTAACGTACGCTTAAATATCATATTTTAATTCTTTGTGATTTCGTATATATTATTATAGAGTTAATGTTCTATCGATTGACATATAAAGTTGCGGCGTCAAAAATTAAAAAGAATACATCCATATGATTTGGGTGCATTAGCTTGAATCAAAACCGAGATAAAAACTTATGAAAATATCTTTATATATATTGATTTCCTTCAGCCATAATCGAAACCGAAACCATAACTTATGAAAAATTCGTGATAAAATTATTTATAAAAAACATAGATTACTGGAGTGCCATCAGTTAAAATCGAAACCAAAACTTATGAAAAATTCTTGATAAAATTAATTATGACAAAAAATGGAAGTACATAAGAATTAAACGACCCGGATGTAAGCGTGACACAGAAAATAACACACATGCAATCGTATAATATATATATATATATATATATATATATATATATATATATATATATATGTGTGTGTGTGTGTGTGTAATTATTTCCACAGCCGAAGCAAAATCGCAGCCAACAAGAGCCAAGAAAGCCAACAAATCGGAAGTCCAAGACCCAAGTTTCGCCCTCATTTGGGCTCATCAGCTAGACACACCCGGACTCGAGATTTGAAAGCAAAGCCTCTTGCATACAAGGCGAGCACTCTACCAACTGAGGAAACACGCCACACACACAAGAATGTCTATTAACTTACACAGATCAAGTATTCCGCGACACAGATCCGACAGTGGAAAGAACCTACCTCATATGAAATAAGAGACGAGGTATCAAACCAGCTTGAACTGAAGCCGACGTCTCACCAGTAGGAATTTATATACTCGAAAGGACGATGTCACTCCAACAAGCTAACCTAGTGAGCAATCAGTAATAGAATGCTCCGAAAGTTTGAGAGAATATATAATTATTTCCACAGCCGTTTTAAATCCAAAGTCCGGATATATCTAACTGATGAGCCTAAATAGGGGGTGGGGGAACTCGAGTCTTGGACTTCCGGTTTGTTGGCTTTCGTGGCTCTTGTGAGCAGCGATGTTGGTTCGGCTTTAAGTTTTCCATATTTTCTTGCATCAAAATGAATTCCGATTACAATTGGAATGCGAAGTTTCTACATTAGATCTGTTAACATTCTTCAGTAGAAGAATAAACCTACTACTCCGACCGACTGTTGTTCACTGTTGCGGTGGATTAAAAGTTAAATGCAATCTCCCATCGCAGAATCACAAATGTAATATTGTCTAGTCTCTATCCCCTCAAATGTCTTCAGGTATTCACTGGATGCTGGAACCATTCATGCATTGTCAATCTTTGCTCCACAGTGCATAAATGTGCAGACGCTAAGTACATGTGGCAACACAATTTCCACACCAACAAGTTTTCGGACATATTAAAGCAGTGTTGTCATTCTCCAAGATGTTGCTGAAAAAAAAGTGATTAATGAACATTTGTTGTCATGGAGCGTGTTCGAATTTATATTAATAACACAAACAGATGCTAAAATATTGATCAGTTTTGTGATTAAAAACAACAGTAAAAGTTTTACTTTTGCTTATACTAATTAACTGTAATTTTAGATTAAATAGTTAATTGACCCGATTCAATTATTTTGACCAGCTGCATACAGTTTTGATCTCCCACTCTTATTTTGACTATATATATATATATACGGCAAGAGCTTTACTTTTGATTATACTAATATATATATATATATATATATATATATATATATATATATATATATATACTAGCAAAAGTACCCGTTGTTGACTGGGTTCAAAAACAGCCTACAGAAAACTGACTCTGATTTATGAAAGTATGATAGGTTATGGAAAGGAACGGTTGTAAAGAGATAGCTTCGAATTTGCGGGTATCAAAACCAAAGCAAAATATGATGAAAGTAAAAATAAAATAGATAAACCCCATAATTTATTATACCATACCTGTTCACACTGAAACACTTATCACAATATTATGTGGATCTATATTAAAGAACCTTGTTAAACTTTGTGACATATTTCCATTCTATGGTCAGGCGCGAACGAACACCTCATAATTTTATTATACCATATTTCTTCAAACTAAAACATAATTATCAAAGTATACTTACGCAGATAGATATGAAAAGTCTTTATTAAAGTTTGTGCCTATTTCCATTCTATGGAGGCCAGGCGCGAACGCAGACCCCACGATTTTATTATACCATCCCTATTTAAGTTAAAACATACTTATCAAAGTATTATTATGTACATCTATATCAAAAACACTTGTAAACGTTTTTTTTTTAATTCTTAAATTTTTTATTTCCATACTTTGTGGGGGCTGGCGTGTACGTAGACCCCACGATTTTAATGAATCATCATTATGCCAGATCAAACATACCTATTTCTGTGTTTCGACACATCTTCTATCATTATATGTGATCAGTTTTCTATAATAATCAACCATATAGGAGCCTATTCGTGACCAGACACACACACAGACGTTCAGCTTTATATTATAGACTAGCAAAAGTACCCGTGTTCGAATTTATATTCAAAACACAAACAGATGCTAAAATATTTATCAGTTTTGTGATGAAAAACAACGGCAAGAGCTTTACTTTTGATTATACTAATTAACCGTAATTTTAGATTAAATAGTTAATTGACCCTATTCAATTATTTTGACTATATATATATTTTTAAAAAATAATAAATAAATAAATAATACGTCCAAATAAAATTGGGCGACTTTATAAGAAAAACACCGGGTCTCCGAGGCGGAGAATTAAACATTACTATCGTTTAAAAAATCAAAACAAAAACCACTTAAACAGATGAACGATAAAAACGAAGCAGTAAATAATAGTCAACCATATAGGAGCCTATTCGTGACCAGACACACAGGCGGTCAGCTTTATATTATGTATATATATATATATATATATATATATATATATATATATATATATATATATATATATATATATATATTGATCTCGTTTCAGCAACATTATTGTCATACATTTTTCATTGCTTCTGTTGAGATTTGGAATTCAGAGTTACATGCAGGTGGATAAAAAAATGTTATTAAAGAATAATGCATTGTAAAATTCAGAATCATAAAGGAAAACAATATCATAAAAAATGTTTTTTTACGATAAACTATTTTTTATTAAAACAATTTTAAATTGTCAGCCACACCTGAATTAATCAAAAGTAACACACCTTCCAAAAAGTATTATCGCTTGGGGCGCTTTTAAATACGTGTCTTAACTAAAATATGAATCATGATACGCTTTTTAACCAGTTCAGTGAGATTTGAATGCAGTACAGACAGCGCTGCTCTAATATATAAACTAAAGTTAATTTCTCTGTATGTATGTGAGTCAATTACCGAGGATCAATTAAAATGTCTGAACTGCCGTAATAATGCTCAATAACATTCTTTTTTAGAAATGTCGTATCAAAAATGTATTTTTAGGGTGCATTTTCCTCTCTGTTTTGTCATGGAAAATAGTACTAGAAAAACCCTAGGTGTAAGTGAGTGGTCATTCTCACTTCGTCTTTCTAATAACATTGTACATTATGGAGCTCTTCTTCAAAAACTAGCATCTAGCGTGTGTGTGTGTGTGTATGTGTGTGTGTGTGTGTGTGTTTACACAAAATCAGAACATCAACGCTAATAGAGTATGACGTAGTAGTTTCCTAAATAAAAACGATTGTTATTTGCCGCGATCTTTTTCTTTAAATATAGCTTTTGTTGTCATTTGTAGTTTTGAATTAGATTTTTTTTTTTTTATTACATTTTCACCCCAAACAAGGCAAATTGCCACTTTGGTGTAAGGGGCTACTATCAGGGGCAACAACTACTGGGGTACTATGTAGGGATTTGGGCAGCAAGGTGTCGGTTCACGTTACACTTGAACTTCTGCACGTCAGTACTGTTGGGGAAGCAGGGACCTGGAATGGAATTCCAGAGTCTAGCGGTTCTGGGGAAGAAACAATTGGAGTAAAAAGATCTTTTACATCTACAGTGTGGGGGTGGGATTTAGCAGCCTGTCGGGTTTGTCGAGGGTGCTCACGTCGTGGGGGCACAAGTGATTGCAGTTCGTCAGAGCATTCACCACTAAAATACTTGTAGAAAAGGCAGAGGGATGCAACATTTCGTCGATGGGACAGAGGCTGAAGCTTAGATGCCAGTTCAGGGCCTATCAGGTTTGTGACTCTCTTTTGAACCTTGTCAAGGAGCGAGAGACTAGTAGCAGATGCACCAGCCCAGATGTGGCAGCAATACTCCATACATGGGCGAATGGTGGCCTTATAGAGGTACAGGATACTTTCGGGTGTTAGTAGTTTTCTAGCACGGTAGAGAGAGCCCACGGTAGAGAGAGATTAAGAGAAAGTAAGCTGCCTCTTCAGGACAATTGCGTAGAGTGCACACGAATTCAGATCTAAGCAACAATTTTCAGCAGCAATAAAATATTGTCATGGTTAGTTTCGTTCCTATTTCACTGCAAAACATTGCTTCTATTTTGTATTCAAAATGATTAAGGCTTTTAATATTACATTGACATATTGACTATTTCTTGTATCTTTCATTAAATTTATTGCAATTTTAAGTTTTGAATTGATTAATAGAAAGCAAGCCATATCATAAAAAGCAATGCCCATAGTCTACCCAACTATCTATCAGGCTCATGTTTTTTAAGCATAATGATAGGATAATATCAGGGTCAGTTTCTTACCTATTTCATTGCATATCATTGTTTATCTTATTGTATTAAAACAGTTAATTGAAATTTCATTTTTGTATTTATTATTATTTGCCTTTTTTAATGATTCAGACATTTTAACTATTTTCAGTTTAGGATTTATCAACAGAAAGCAAATACTACGATCCTTTGCCCAAATCACCATTGCGCAAAGTTCATACAAATATCTATCCGAGCAGTAATTAAAGCAGCAATAGACTATTATCATGGTCAGTTTCTTACTTATTTCATTGCATACTATTTTTATCTGTTTATATTTAAAAAGTTAAGACTCTCTTTTTTTACATGGTAGTAATCATTTATCAAGGTCAGGAAGCCACTCGGGGATAAGGGTTATTGCGTGTACAGTAATCAATGAGATAATATCGTAGTAATCCTTAGTAATGGAGATTTAATAAAGTGTCTTACTTAAGGGGGGGCGGTTTATCAAGAATTTGTTTATATTGGACTTGAAGACATCCAAATAATATATACCTGACTAGGTGGGGAAAATGCAAACGGAAGAGAGTTCAACAGGCGTGAACTTCGAGGAAAGAAGCTCTGCTTATGGAATCTACGTTTTGATTTTGGCACAGGTAAAGAATGGGGAAAATTATTGACAGTGGTTTCAGCTAGACGGGTGTTTTTCGTGTAAGATTGACGAAGGGGGACAAAGGATTGGAGCTCAGATGAGCATTTTCCATAGAAATAACGATAAAACAAAGATAGGCTTGCAATGTCTCTTATGTGGGAGAGAGGTTGTAAGGAAGAGAAAGGGGCATTCCCCACTAGGCTGTGAAGTCTATTTTGTATTCTGTCAAGACAGGATAGGCTGTTTGTAGCAGCTCCTTCCCAGATGTGGCAGTAGTACTTCATCCTTGGACGTACTTGGCTTTTATATAGAGAATTGCATCAGCAGTGAGATATCTTCTGGGGCGGTAGAAGGATCCTACTATTTTTCCAGCGACCTTAGCAACAGACTTTATGTACGATTTCCATTTCAGGTCAGGAGTAAAGGTCAATCCCAGAAGCTTATCAAAACATGGAGCCTCCCCTAGACGAGAGCCATTCATTTCAATTGATGTCAGGTAGGGATCAGAGCGTTGATGATGTAAAGATAGGAGCTTGGTTTTAGATGCATTAAAAGTAACCAGCCACCTCTTGAAATTATATTGACTTACCATATTTTGTTGTTGTTTTTTTTTTCATATTTTATTTACAGAAATTAATGTTCTTTTCAGTATTTTGAATGCAAGTAGAAAGTATAGGATTAAAAAAAAAATATTTCCAAATTCTTTTACTACTAAATTTATATTTTCTTTTTACGTTTGTAATCGATTCACTTTATTCAAGTAAAGCGCACTATGTATTTTCAACTAAGTACGATGGATATCCTAAATTGACCATGCATAGTTTCCTCGTGATGATGCTTTGATCCATTTAAAAAAAAAGACAAATTGAATTATTTTTTCTGCTGTTTTTTTTAAATCGAGAACGCGTCTAAACTTATATGTCTTTATACAGCCAATAAGCCTCGATCGTACATATATGTGTATTATTTTTTGTAATACAGAATATGTTTTTATTATATACTTCAATTTTTACTTTCTTGCTTAGCTTTTTGGTTGACTAATAAAAAATATTTCACCAAAATTGCAATAAATTAAAAGGAATCTAAACTCCTAAATACGTTTTTCCATGGATTGATTATTAAAAACAAATAGAGTATCTGCATATTATTCAATTATTGGAATTCTTTTGAGATGAGTAATTTGTATATTTGATTTATTTATTTATTTATGTATTTATTTGCGGACTATTATCCTCATCTTTTATAATTGTTGTTTCAACCTGACGAAGGTCAGAGGAATAGTTGGCCGAAACGTTGTGAATAAACAACCATAAAATATTAGGAAAATAGTTTGCAAATAAATAAATAAATAAATGCTCACTGATTCACTAGTGAGCTTTTGTTAAAGTTTTAGTATTTTGCTTTATTTAATGTAATGAACGACACCAATTTTTATTAAATTCATCATTTTTTTTTACTTTTTGATTTTTTAAAAATATCAAATATCATCAAAAAGAACGCAGTTTCTGCAATATCAGTGTTTGTTAAAAATGTTTTTTGTAGTTTTTCAGTTTTCTTTTAAGGTGGCGCAGGGGATCCGGTGAGTGCTTTTTCGAGACAAGAAAGGTTACTTTTTTAAAAATGGGTATCCGAGAAAATTTTAGTAATTATGTCATAAATTCTAATTTTTCACCGAACAATGTTCACTGAACAATCTATTCAATATAATCTAAACTGATATTTTTAATGAAATTTCCATAATCGTGTTCGCCCATCTGTTTTTTTTTTTCGTGTTAGGGGTGTCAAAAATTCCTACAAAAATTCTGATACAGTACACCTAGAGCTAGCTTAGTAATTGTCTGTATTTTTTGAGATGAGGTATTTTCATTTATTGAGATTGTCGGACTGACTTTCTCATCTTGGTTGTTATAGTCACAACGTTTCGGCTTTCATCAGGTGTTTTGTATCGAACTGGGGAACCATTTGTTAGGAGTCTCGAACCCAACCCTTTATTATTATTATTATTATTACGAGGCACCGTGTTCGGACTCCAGCTATAGGCAGTATAGTAATAATATTTTAAAGTGCCTGGGTACGTAACCCTACAGTATATATATATATATATATATATATATATATATATATATATATATATATATATATATATATATATAATCATTCAGGTTTTAAACGAAACAGGAATCAAAATCTGCCTGAAGATGACTGAAGAAAATCAGTTGAAAGTAAAAATTACATAATATATAATAAATAAATTATATTTCCGACTATGTTCACACCTTAGCTTGGCTGAAAAAAAAATGGGGGGGAGTCACCCCTCTATGGCTGTCACCCGGGGCAGACAACATCCCCTGCCCTCACCCCCTTAGCTACGCTAAAACAGATGGATGAAAACGACTATGGAACTTTCTTGCATAAATTCGACTGGGATATTAGAACGACCATACGAAAAATGAATAAATTACAAAAAAAAAAAAAACGAGTAAGCAGAAACACTCCATGCTGGTCAACAATGGATGTCTTAATAAAACATGCTGCATAAATATACAATGTGTATATATAAACTATAATATATATGTATATATATATATATATGTATATATATATATATATGTATATATATATATATATATATTTGTAGTCATCCACATACAGTACTTTTTCGCTATTTCACAGCTCATCAGTGCGGCTAGACAGGCAACCACCTCAAGTCAGGATTGAAACCCGACTGTCTGTATGGCAGTCAAGGCTCCTAACCATTACGCTATTGGCGGCCGCTAATATATATATCTATATAAACTATAATATATATAATATATATATATAAACTATAATATATATACACTATAATATATATATATATATGTGTGTGTGCGTGTGCGTGTGCGTGTGCGTGTGCGTGTGTGTGTGTGTGTGTGTGTGTGTGTGTGTGTGTGTGTGTGTGTGTGTGTGTGTGTGTGTGTGTGTATCTTCTGTATGTGTCGTTGGTGGAGACGTAATGCTGTTCTGCTAATTTTTGAGAAGGGTAATTCCAAATATAATCATGTTTCCAATTTCATTTTCTAGTTTTAGTTTTCCCTTTCTTAGTTGTTTGTTAAATAATTATTTGATGAAAGGAATTTTCTTGTTGCAAATGAATCCATATACAAAGGTCGAGTATTACGGGTTTATTTAATTGCGTGCGTATTTTGCGCAAACTTTTTTTTTTATTTCCTTGATTATTCAGTTCTGTTAACGTGGCCTATAATCAATAACGTGACCTAAAATTAAAAATGTCATTAAACGTTGTATTAAAAACATAATTTTATTTGGAATTTGTAGCAATTTTCAGGGTATATTATTCTACTGAAATATAATTTGTTTTTACACGTTTTCTTAATTATTTAAAAAGCGAATTCTAATATATTACACTGGCTGTATATACTCGTCGTTGTCCGACGAGAAACATAATTCCGGGGCTAGTAGTTAAGGAAAAATTATATTTTAGTTTTCAGTTTTATTAAAAGGATTGTTATATAATGTATCCCGGGTTACGCCGGCATGTTGGAAATTGAAGTTGCTGGCAGGTTGGTTCGTGCCAAAAAACAGTTCAATGGGTTTAGGTTGACGTATATCAAACGGGTTGCTAGGTAGTAATAGAGTTTGTGTGAAAGAAAAACGGTGCATGAAGGAGAAAGAGAGAAAGTGATCTTTTTGTTTGCATGAAAAACGCAGTCGGTTTTCTGAGTTTGGACGGAGCGAAGTGGTCGACAATGCTACGCTTCCCACCCCGTTCACTCGCTAGACGAAATGAAGAAGCAATGCTAGAAATTGGTGTTGTATTTCTTCGTAAGATGTTCTTCCAGCATCCCCAGAAAGGACCAGAAACAGAAAAAAGGTATGGTAACTTTATCGAAATGTATACATACAAACACTAGAAAGGACACTACCACATGTATAGGGCTTCTTAGTGTTTGTCCGAATGAAATGAAACTTTGGTCATAACTAGTTTATTATATTCAAAACATCACATCAAAACACTAGGGTCTTTGACCTTTTTTTCTCCATTTTACAGCATATGTTCTAGATGGCCTCCATTTAGCTTTTGTTTTTTTTTGGGGGGGGGCACCCTGTATAAGTATACATACATAAAAGATCACGGCGCACACAAGAATAGACATTAAATAAGAGACTCGTGTACAAAAACAGATATGAATAACAATAATAAAAAGAATCACCAGATAACCCCCATTCCCCATAACGTTACATGATTAATCATTTGAGTTGTTATTGCTTTTCGACATATTTAATCTAAAATAAAAGGTATTCCAATGTGTATTTATCAAATCAGGAAGCAGCCAGAAGAGCATAATGAAAACGTATCTGCAACAATGATGTCACAATGTTTAGCGTAAAGAAAACGAATCAATATCGTATCCGTGGGAAATTTGAATGTGGTTTTGAAGAGTTTTTCTTGTCTATTCAAACATAATATCTGCCTAAATCACACACACACACACATAAACATATATATATATATATATATATATATATATATATATATATATATATATATATATATATATATTAAGTAGAAATGGTAATTAATAAAAACTGAAGAAATTGCTCAATACTGTTGTAGAGCAAATATGCGTTTTATTTTTTATTACCGTATCTTTCTGTTAAGTTACATTATTGTTTAAGCTACCCGGCCGTTTTTTTTTTGACCGTCTGTAGATTCCTCAGACTTTTACAGAAATACGGTAACAAACATTTCTGTAAAAGTTTGCGGAAGCTACGGACGGCAAAAAAAAAGGCCGGGTAGCTGAAACGATAGTGTAACTTAACAGAAAGATACGGTAATAAAAAATAAAACGTATATATATATATATATATATATATATATACATATATATATATATATATGGCTAAAAACATATATTCAAACATAATATCTGTCTAAAAAACATATATTTAAACATAATATCTGGCTTAAAAAAACATATATTCAAACATA
Source organism: Euprymna scolopes (assembly GCF_053919585.1). Taxonomy (NCBI): domain Eukaryota; kingdom Metazoa; phylum Mollusca; class Cephalopoda; order Sepiida; family Sepiolidae; genus Euprymna; species Euprymna scolopes. The sequence goes on along the minus strand of NC_136489.1, from coordinate 114,920,742 downwards.
ATATCTGGCTAAAAAACATATATTCAAACATAATATCTGGCTAAAAAAACATATATTCAAACATAATATCTGGCTAAAAAAACATATATTTAAACATAATATCTGGCTAAAAAAACATATATTTAAACATAATATCTGGCTAAAAACATATATTCAAACATAATATCTGGCTAAAAAACATATATATTTGGCTAAAAACACATATTCTAACATAATATCTGGCTAAAAAACATATATTCAAACATAATATCTGGCTAAAACAAACATATATTTAAAAATAATATCTGGCTTAAAAACATATATATCTGGCTAAAAAACATATATTCAAGCATAATATCAGGCTAAAAAAACGTATATTCAAACATAATATCTGGCTAAAAAACATATATTCAAACATAATATCTGTCTAAAAAACATATATCCAAACATAATATCTGTCTAAAAAAACATATATTCAAACATAATACCTGGCTAAAAAAAACTATATTCAAACATAATATCTGGCAAAAAACATATATTCAAACAAAAAGTCTGGCTAAAAAACATATTCAAACATAATTTCTGGCTAAAAAACATATATTTAAACTTAATATCTGGCTAAAAAATACATATATTCAAACATGATATCTGGCTAAAAAAACATATATTTAAACATAATATCTGGGTGAAAAACATATATATTTAAACATAATATCTGGCTAAAAAACATACATTCAAACATAATATCTTGCTAAAAAACATATATTTAAGCATAATATCTGGGTGAAAAACATATATATTTACACATAATATCTGGCTAAAAAATCATATATGCAAACATAATATCTAGCTAAAAAACATATATTTAAACATAATATCTGGGTGAAAAACATATATATTTAAACATAATATCTGGCTAAAAATCATATATTCGAACATAATATCTGCTAAAAAAAATATATTCGAACATAATATCTGCTAAAAAAACATATATTCAAACATAATATCTGGCTAAAAAACACTTATATTCAAGCATAATATCTGGCTAAAAAACATATTTAAACATAATATCTGGCTAAAAACATATATTTTTCAAATAAACACATATTCTAACATAATATCTGGCTAAAAAACACATATTTAAACATAATATCTGGCTTAAATCATATATTTAAACTTAATATCTGACTTAAAAAACATATATATCTGGCTAAAAAACATATATTCAAACATAATATCAGGCTAAAAAAACATATATTCAAACATAATATCTGGCTAAAAAAACATATATTCAAACATAATATCTGTCTAAAAATCATATATTCAAACATAATATCTGTCTAAAAAACACATACATTCAAACATAATACCTTGCTAAAAAAACTATATTCAAACATAATATCTGGCTAAAAAACATATATTCAAACATAAAGTCTTGCTAAAAAACATACATTCAAACATAATATCTGGCTAAAAAACATTTATTTAAACTTAATATCTGGCTAAAAAAACATATATTCAAACATAATATCTGGCTAAAAAACATATATTTAAACATAATATCTAGCTAAAAAACATACATTTAAACATAATATCTCGCTAAAAGACATATATATTCAAACATAATATCTGGCTAAAAAACATATATTCAAACATAATATCTGCTAAAAAACATATATTTAAACACATTATCTGGCTAAAAAAAACATAGATTCAAGCATAATATCTTGCTAAAAAACATATATTTAAACATAATATCTGGCTAAAAAACATATATTCGAACATAATATCTGCTAAAAATACATATATTCAAACATAATATCTGGCTAAAAAACATATATATTTGGCTAAAACACATATTCAAACATAATATCTGGCTAAAAAACATATATTCAAACATAATATCAGGCTTAAAAAACATATATCAAACATAATATCGCGCTAAAACACATATATTAAACATAATCTCGCACTTAAAACATATATCTGGCTAAAAAACATATATTCAAACATAATATCAGACTAAAAAACATATATGCAAACATAATATCGCGCTAAAACACATATATTAAACATAATCTCGCACTTAAAACATATACCTGGCTAAAAAACATATATTCAAGCATAATAGCAGGCTAAAAAACATATATTCAAACATAATATCGCGCTAAAACACATATATTTAACATAATCTCGCACTTAAAACATATATCTGGCTAAAAAACATATATTCAAACATAATATCGTGCTCAAAAACATATTATGGCTAAAAAAACGTATATTCAAACATAAATCTGGCTAAAAACATATATCTCTCTAAAAAAAAATATATTCAAACATAATATCATCCTTAAAAACCAATATATTTGGCTAAAAATACATATTCAAACATAATATCTGGCTACAAAACGCATATAAAACAATATATTTATCTGAACAATACTTGAGTCTTTAAAAAAAAAACATCAAAATCTTATTTATATTTAAGAAATTGATAATTATGGAAATCTATTACATAAAAGGGAAGTTTATATATTTTTGTATGTTTGTATGTCAGCTAAAAGTAAAAAAAAAACTACTAACCATAATGTTTATATCTTTTTGATCGGCGTTGTCCATGATGTATATTGTATAGAATTCAGCAAAAAAAATGTATTCTTTGAGGGCAAACTGCGCCTGGTTTCCTTAGAGAGGGAGATATAGAATTTTTTAATATAAAGGAGTTATACACATTAGTTAATCTTTTATGATTCCAAGTAACGCCAGATATACCGGCTAGATAAAAAGTAAAACTACGATAAGAATACTGAATGCGGGGGTGAGAGCAGATCAAATGCATCATCTTTGTAGGGCAATGATGGGTATCCCACGTCTCGATCATTTAAATTGCATTAATTTAATTATGTTATGTAGATCTCATAATTTACATAAAGTAAATATTTTTGCTTCTACGAAATACTCAGTGGCCCACTTAAAAGTAACCCAGTCTCTCTAATCTTTTCCTAATCAATTTTTTTTCAGATTAAGGGGCTCACTCAAAAATAGCCCAATCTCTCCAGACTTTCTCTTATCGACCGACTGCCACCACAAGACAAAATGCAATTCTTTTACCAACAAGATGGCGCTACATGCCACACGTCTCACAGATCACTGACACGAGTTCATGACATGTTTATGGAAGAGAGAACAATAAACAAAAGGTTGTAGCCACAACGTTCCCCGGACTTGTCACCATGTGAGTTTTATTTTCAGTGGACTTTAACACAAAAAGTTGATGCAAATAATTATCACAATCTAAACCAACTAAAGGGGAATATTACCAACGCTATCATGAGAATTACCAGAGAAGATCTACAGGCGATATCTGCAAACATTGTTAAACGAGCCCGGACATTCATAGATATCAACGGGGAGCACTTCCAGTATCTTTTATAAAACTACAGTTAATTTAAATTTAAACAATAAAAGAATGTCCCTTCTCTCTACTACAGTTTTCTGGGCTACTTTTTAGTGGACCATCCAGTACCTGTCCCAGGACAAGTAAAATAAATTCTACAAACAGATCCATTTGTCACACGAGTATTTTACCATGCGAAGATTAAAATCAACATATGATGCTACTTAACCTTATATCTAGAATCCTTATTTTAATTTTAATCAACAATAATTACATGCATTTGATTCTAAAACAATGTCTACAGTTCAGAGCTTGTGTCCAAGTGTTCACAAACAAACTGAAACTGAGTACGTCTTTTCTAATTGGTGTCTAATGATTATAGATCCTATTGAGTACAAACTTAAAATATTTGAATGTTCAAATACGAGCATTTTTATATTGTACGCTTAAACCCCTTAAAGATAATCCACAGAAACTTGTTCATGTCTAAAATGTATTATTAAAATGTCGCCAAAATCGAAAGCATTTGAGCGCTCATAAAATGTTCAGTACGTTTAAAAACAAAATTAAATAAACATAGGCTATATTAGCAACTAGTAAGCTGGGCAGCTCTGGACCAGAATTTTTAATGATTTGTTAATTAGTAATTTCTATACATAGAAATATATAAACACACACACACACACACACCTAACTTTGTATAAATAGAGAAATACTAAACCATAAAACTACGTGATAAAGAGATTAGGCATTAATATGATATTTACTTAATTAAGAAATAGCAATACTTCCAACGCAAGTGCTCGTCTGAACTCCAATCTCTGCTCCCCCTCACCAATCTTTCACGAAAAACACCCGTCTAGCTGCATCCACTGTGAAAAATGTCCCCCACTCTATATCTGTGCCTAAATCAAAACGCGGATTCCATGAACAAAGCTTCTTTCTTAGAACTGCACGCCTGTGGAACTCTGTTCCGTCTGCCTGCTTCCCATCGGACTACAACTTGGATGTCTTCAAGTCCAATGTTAACAAATTCCTAATGAACCGCCCCCTTAAGTAAACACTTCATCAAATCTCCACACTAACGGAATGTACTTGCAATAACCCTTATCCCTGAGTGGCTTCCGGGCCTTGATAAGTGGTGATCACTGTGTAAAAAAAAGAAAAAGAAAAACGAGATTGTGTACAGCATAATGTATATGATAGTAAATAGCGAGTATTTTTCATCTGAAGTGTATCTAAAAGCTAACAAGTATAATTATATAAGTAATTCACTACTATTAGAGTGTACATACTCTACTTTTAGCCATTTCAATCCTGCATCGTAGTAAAGTAATGGAATGGTGCGTTTCTGGTAATGGATATGCAGAAGGAAGTAGAGAAATGTTGTAATATCTGCTGCAACCAGGCAGATGAGATCAAGGGTCGTGTTTAGGATGTTCTAGATAGTTATTAAGTGTTAATGGCGACGGCAACACACTTTGTCTTAACAGCTTCTGCGTGATCTATAAGGCATCGGAAGCTCTTGATAACACGATTAGAATAAACCATTAGCTAAGGCTAAATCTGCTTTCGGGTATTTGTTTTACGGCATGTCAAATCAACTTTATTACACCATTTAATGCTGAAACACATTTTTTTTTCGCGCAATTAAATGCAACTAAAAGCGTGAATATGCCATAAAGCAAACAGGGGAAAAATTGAATACAAGCTTATAATATGAACAAGCTTTATTGGATGTAATCAATTTTAAAAAATCGCTGTTGCGCTGATAACGGGACTTTGGGGTTTATACCTTCAAATCAGTATTAATTCCTAATGAAACACGATAGATCCGATCAGAATTGAACTTGGCATGTCTGATTCTGTAATCTGCTCCCGTATCCTACAGGCGAACAATCATCTATCCAACTGAATCGCACACACACACACACCCACTCACCCCCCACACACACATATATATATATAGATATAGATATAGATATATTTATAGATATATATAGATATATCCAGGCTCGTTTCTATATATGTATTTTTATTATTACATAGAGACGCTAGTGTTTCATGTTTATGAAATTTTCAGTTTAGGAGATTATAATCACTACCGGACGTAGATTTGAACCAAGTAACAAAGCCACCATCAAATAACATAGGAGATAAACTCCATATAATGTCAAATCAATAAATATATACAATAAGATTAGCGACATAATATTCAACAGCAGATGCTGATATATATATATATATATATATATATATATATATATATATATATATATATATATGTATATATATTTATATATATATATATATATTTAAATTATTTTTATCAATAAATATTAATATTTCATATATATATAATTATTTTTTATTAATTAATATTTATATTCCATATATATATATATATATATATATATATATATCTATATTTGAGGTTATTATTTTTCAGAGGTGAGGTAACCAGTGAAATATAACGAGGTTAATCTAAGCGTGCTCAATACCGAAGTAGAGCAAGGTATACTTTCAATTTGTTTTTACATAAGCACTACTATGTTGCTACACAGTTATTAGCATGTTTTGATCCTCTCGTATTTAGTAATTAGATACCTCTTAAGGCAATCACGCTTTTATTGAAAGTCACGTAAGTAATGAAAACCCAAAAGTCATCATACAGAAAAAAAAAAAAATTTTAGGAAAAAGGAAACAGAGGGTGAGGGTCAGCTTTATGTAAAACAGGGTTGGGTGCGTGTGGATTTTTGTCTTTGATGGGGGTGAGGGACTGGAGTAGGTAGGGTTTGGGTTTAAGAATTCAAGTTGGGGACAGGTAAGAGAAGGTGAAAAAGTGGAGAGAGATGTTAACTGCGCACGTGTCTGCTCGCTGCCGGTCGTAAAATATATGTGAACCAGGTAAGTTAAGGAGGTGGGTGTAACCATTTTTATTTTATTTTTTTTATTTTGGTACGCTTTTGCAAAAGGATTAAGATTTACACCGGATTTCATTGACTATTTTCGCTATACCTCTTTTTTTTACATGTAGGTCACCACTTATCAAGGCCCAGAAGCCACTCGGGGATAAGGGTTATTGTGTGTACAGTAATCAATGGGATAGTATCGTAGTAATATTTAGTATTGGAGATTTGATAAAGTGTCATTACTTAAGAGGGCAGTTCATCAGGAATTTGTTTATGTTGGACTTGAAGACATCCAAGTTGAAGTCAGGGGGGAAACAGGCAAGCGGTAGAGAGTTCCACAGCTGTGCAGTTCTAAGAAAGAAGCTTTGTTCATGGAATCTACGTTTTCATTTAGGCACAGATAAGGAGCGGGGAAAATTATTGACAGTGGTTTCAGCTAGACGGGTGTTTTTCGTGAAAGATTGGCAAGGGGCGGACCAGAGATTGGAGCTCACACGAGCACTTGGCATGGAAATGATAAAACAAAAATACGTCTCTTCTGTGGGAGAGAGGTTGCAGGGAAGAGAAAAGGGCTGTTGGACTCAAGGATTCGTAAAAAAAGAGGGAAGAAAAGGGAAAGTAAGAGACGTAATGGAGAATGTGAGAGGAGGAAAGTCAAAAGAGTGTAGGAGAAAGGAAAGTAGAAGGAGGTAGAGGAGAAGAAAAGATGAGAAAAAGAAAGAAGGGAGAGAGAAAAGAAAAACGATGAAGAAAAGAGAGAAGCCTATAATTTGTTTGTTTTCTCTCGTTTAATAATATTTGTTTACTTGGACATTAATTGCCATTACATTCGTTGGTTTTATATTTGTTCATTTATTTGTATATTTATAAATTTGCTATTAATATGTTAGACAGTTTTGTTCTTATACTAATTGGAAACTTACAATATATATCATTACTAAACCTTTAATGATCAGATATAATCATTTGCTATGACAGCGATAACAAATATTGAAAATAGAAGGTAATTGAGAGTTAGGGTTAGGGTTATTTGCTACAGTATTTGTCATAACCAACAACGATAATACTTTACTGAAAGTTATATAGATTATTTCTGTTTAAATATTAATGCCCACGGATCTTGAGACATTAACGTATGCATGTATGCATATGCAAATATATATATATATATGTATATATCACTATATATTAATATAAAAGACCGGAAAGCCCGAGGAGAGAGCACTGACCAGAAACCCGCTGAACAAGTTAGAAAAGAACTGGGACCTTCGGGAGGCCTTATTGCCACTCAAATTCCAATGAGGATAAATGGTCGCTGCTAGTGAGAAATCAATGGTTAGCGGCTGGGACCTTGGGGAGGCCTATTGCCATTCAAATTCCAGTGAGGATAAATGGCCGCTGATAGTGAGAAATCAATGGTAAGCGGATGTTGTGATAATGCAAAGATTTGCAAATGATATCGAAATATATGGAGAGTACTGGTTGTTATCAAGGAGAGATCTTTGATGATCTGTGTGCAAGCGCCCCTGTGAGTTAATAATAATAATAATAATAATAATAATAATAATAATAATAATAATAATAATAATAATGAAAGGTAAAAAAAAAGGAAATGGGAAAATGAAATACATATCTTAACTTTGACAGATGTTGATAATTATATATTTGATCTTTCTCCCCTCTCCTTTTGTTCTCCCTATTCTCCCTCTCTTTCTAATTCTTTGTATTAGTTACCTCACTCTCCTTCCTACATTATTTTATTTATTTGCTTATACCCAATTCTCCTCTCATCGCTCTCTCACCATTTGAAACGTCATGAAGCGTGTAAGTTCACAAGCAAATAAGATTGCAAGAGTTTTAGTATTATAATAAAATCAATCGACATCGAAATATTTTAGCATGTAAACTAGTGGCGCCGAATAATGTCACCAAATGAGTTTTAGATTATATTGGAACTCGGAACGAGAATCCAATGAATGGCACGGCGATGAATATGTCAAATAAAAGGAAATTAATAATAATAAAAAAAAAAAATTCTGACGTATAAAATGAAGTCATCATTGAATTTATTCATACACCGGAAATGTTTTCTAATAAACGTTCACGTTCGTTTTTATTGATTGGGTTTCATTTTTGGAAGCAATATGCAACAATTTATAATTTACTCACGCATAAAATTATCGCAGCTTTTCTGTTGTTTTCTGACGGTTTAACTATAAAGCAATTGAAGAATGCTTCAAATATAAGCAGATCCCTTAATAAATAAATAAAATGGGTCTATGTAGTTTGCTTGGAACATTGTCCGGTGTGTATATAAATGTAGAATTGTAACCAATAGATACAAGCTAAAGCAAATTTAGACGTGACGATGGAATGAGCTATGCAGATACACAGTTAGCAATTCAATATATATGTATTTTTCTTATATTCTATACTTGCACTGTGTTTTACTTGCGTCAACATGGTTAGATGAAAATCTCTATTGTATGATATTTCAGGAAAATCACCTTCTTCAGATGAGTGTTTGACTTTAGTTCAAGTGTGCATACGAAGGTTATTAATAATGAAATGAATTAATAAAAACATATTTATATATTGCATATGAGAGCAGTGGTCTAAAATACAAACAAGTGAAGCGTGTATGGTCCCATGTGAGTGCACAGTTAACGAGGCATAAAAAATGTATAAGTTCAACAGCCCCCCCCCCATTTAGCTCCAAAAGTCCCCAGGGGACGTAAAATCCTGGTGAAAATTAACAAACGGTGCAGTGTTAAGCATTAACATATGTAAATTTTAGTTCTGCATTATCTAAAAAAGAAATGACTAAGTCCATCATTTGTCCTCCCCATTTAGCCCCAAAAGTCTTCAAGGCCTTAACATATTTAAATTTGAGTTCAGAACCATGCAAAACTGCTAACTAGACATACACAGAAAATTTTGGACAAATATGCTAATTGGAGTGTTTTTATTAGCCCTAAAAGAGCCACTGGTACACACCCAAGAGTTATCGCGAAGTATAGACGAACAAAATTATATAGAAATCAGTTAGTTACAACTTTTCAGAAAGTTTTTTAAAAACTCCAAGGTATCCACCTTTTTTTAATAAGCACAAAAGTGTCAATTCCCGAAAGGCACCCCTAGGGGGGGGGCAGAGTTTTCCCTAAAAATTCGTTATGTTACTTTTTTTACTCATATCATGTTTAATGTTTGTGCAAAATTTCTAAAAAATCCAATGCGTAGTTATTGAGAAATGTGCGAACTGACGAACGGATGAACGAGGGTGAATTTACAGGTCCACCCTCCTTTGATCGGGGACCAATTATCAATCCTCATATCAAAAATACAGAAACACAATTAGTCATGTTCTTTATTCTTTTTATTACGGATGTCTTTTCATTGCACCTTAATTTATATCAGAAAATGTTTAGTAACATTTTCTGACCCTTTTACCTGTTATCACTCTCTAAAATGAGATCCCTTCGACTGAAACTTGTCTCTTAGACTATAATATCCTAACCTGATACACTATGAGTCGGTCATTAGTGTGGCCGCTAAATGGTTACAACGAACGTCCTGGAAACGGCAACCAATTACGTTTGCCGGCAGGGAGTCATCTGGTCGTCATCTGGGACTCTTCTGATTCCCTGATGAACGACTCTAGGCTCCGCAGGTGTTAACAAACGGTCTTCTAGAAAACAATAAAACATACCCCAGTCTGTTGGGTTTCTTCTTCTTTCTTATTGTTCATCTCAGATCACAACGGCAACGATTCCGGTGGGGATAGGAAAGTGTAGTATTTTGTTTTTTCATCCAGCTCCTGTCTGTAATGCTTTGGAAAATCAAATGCCTCTTTGGTTGGACTGTCCACGACCTTTCTATCTTATTCTTCTAGCTGTGAATGGGTGATGGCACATTCTTGATGTTTAGGCAGATTAAACAACACACAACACAAATTATAATATATGTAAGAAAATATTAACTATTTATTTTACAAAAAATATCCACAATATATTGCAATTTAAAGAATAATTTATAATTACTTTATACTATTAAACTTTTAAACTAACTAACCTTTACTGGGGAAGAGACAAAAATATGCGTACTCACCCCATGCTTGCAGGCAACGAAAGAGAATGAATTCTGGCGAATTGCATTCTGGTCTCCTTCCCCCGTATCTCTCCGCGTGTAACCAAATCACCTTCCGACTATTGGGGCAGAGATAACATTATGGCGCTTACGTAATATAGTGCCACAAAACTAAGACCGGTGTACGATTTCGTCCGCGTTTTACAGGTTCCTTAAACTCAGTAAGATGAGATGGGGGAATTAATTTATTTTTGATTTTAACGGAAGTCTCTCCAGACAAAACATGATGCTACTAGATATAAGCAGATAACAGGAACGAATGATAAGAGGATATAAAGTAGTCTGGTTTCCCCATTAAAATGACATGCCGAGTAAGCATTTTAAGCCGTGATGAGGGCATGACATCACGAAACGGAATGCATATATAGGCATAGAGACGAGAAGGGAAGAGGATGCGGAAACAGGGAAGAAAAAGAAAAACACGCGTGGGGATTGGAAAATTACGATCGAAAAACATGCGACGGCTCTACTACTTACCCTTTCGATTGACAGCCAGCTATTTCTGGTGCCGTGTATTGAAAACCAGCAGTGTTTGATGCCGTGTATTGACAATCGGTCGATGTGGCAGTCAGAAAGAGAGAATGTACTGACATTAAATAGGTGTCGGGGACTAAATAACTTTTTCTTCCACCTTTAAAGTTTGTGTCGAATTTTTCATTCTCCTTTGCGACTCTCTCTGCATACAACGTAACTCATAACAAGAAGACGCCTATAGGCTTTAGTCTTGTAAAACTGAGACAATAGAGATCGGAAAACAGTCAATAGAACTAGAGTTCTACAAGCCTGCAGTTTTTCAACAAAACTAAAGTCGTATCAGATAAATCAACAGCCATTATAAAGATAGTACGAACTGAGGACTTTTTCCGAGGAGGCAAAGAAGGGGGTGCCAAAACGAGATTGTATAAATTTTGAGACGATAGGAGAAAGAGCACAGTTTTTTCAGCACGACAACCGGAATTGAATCTGGACAGAAATAAAAACCAACAACCATTTTTCAAAGTAATGATGACAGAGCCAAAAATTATACGTTCTGAAAGAAAACTCAGAAGAAAAATCTGTGGCACATCAATACAAAAATTGTCAGCAGAGTGAGGGACAAGAAAATTGCCCTTATCTTTAGAAGATTAAACGTTCCGTGGAACCCTATACCACGGAGCTGCTTTTTAACTAACTACAATATAGTTGTTTTCAAGCCCAATGTAAACAAGTTCTTGCTGAGCCGTCCTTTAAAATAATCATATTCTGCATAATTCTCACTACTGTCTATCATTGCGCATATGTTACACTGACCACGTTACACTGATTAACCCTTAACCTCGACTCTTGATACGTAGTGACTCTCGTATAAAAGAGAGTAGAAATAGCATGGTCGCTACCATTAACAATACTATTGTAAATTAATCTCAAATCACGAGCAACAGCCCTTTCATGGGAGATAGAGTCACGAATCCCCAGAGAATTTCTGTAGAAAAAAGCTTTAGAATTAGCCTCACGATACTTACTAACATAATAGAGAATATCAGAGGCACAAATGAATGGGGAGAAGAATGAGATTTGGTTATCGAATTAATATGCCGCATAAAGCTATCAATGAAAATAAAAAGTCAGTCACTTACGCCTTAAACAGCACGTGAAAAAAACATTATTATTAGCATTGTAAAACGTACCAAAGAACGAGCTCATTGTACATCACAAAATACGTCACGAAGCTTATCTCAGTAAGACTTATTTGAGGTAAACATCTTTCTATGAAAGAAAAGATGGAAATAAAACTTCAGTAAAAGAAACTTATCTTCAACGTCACTAACAGACGAGCCAAGAAGTGAAAAAGAATGGACTAGAGCATGAAATAGGAAGAGATGTAAGAAGAAGATAGAGTACATGGAGTTGCTAAAGGTCTTTATTAGAAAAGTGTGTGGAGAAAGTGACAATCTGAGAGAAGTTATGAGACAAAGAAAAAAGGACATATTTCATCAGTAGAATCTCTGCAAATAAATTGAGAAAGCTCGAACATTGAAGTCAACTAAAACTAAATGGAGAGCTTGGCGTAGGGAGCTACACTGCATGATAAATACTAGTGGATAGAGCATCAATAATAGACCAGTCATTGTCAGAAGAGGAACGATACAAAATTTCCCTATACAGACGGAAGCCACATTTGATGATCTGAAAATCATCTCTTCTCATTTCCGCGATACCATAAAAAACTTGGACACCACCAAGGCATGTGGACATGATCTCATCCATTCTATTATAATTAAGAAATGCTCAGCTAAGCTAGCCCTTATACTTTCCAAGCTCTACAAAAATGCCTTGTTGAATCCTACTTCCCTAATAGCTGAAAGATGGCCTCTGTGGTACCATTGTGCAAAAATTCTAGTGAAAGGACTGACCCGTTCAATTCTCACCTTACAGTCTCCTCCCTATGTGTGCTAAAATCTTTAAGACCTTCATTAATCTAGCACTAGTCCACCACCTCGCAAAAGCAAATCTTCTCTCTGAGAAACAGTATGGATTTAGGCAAGGTCGTTCTACTGTAGACAATATCACAGTCATCTCTGAATGCATATACCATGCACTGGATAAAGCGGGCGAAGCCAGGGCTTTTTGTCTTGATTTATCCAAGGCTTTTGACAAATCCTGGCACACAGCGGATGTACATACATTTAAGACCGTAGTGGAATTGGGCCACAAATGGATGATAACATTTAAAGATAGTAAGATTAAGCTGTTCTCATTTAACAATTACAAGACGCCCCCAACCACCGATCTACATGACAAATAATGCCCTACCTGACAATTCTTCCTTCAATCTCCCCAGCTTAACATTTATAGGAAATCTGAACTGGAAAAATACATAGAGGACATTCCGAAGGCTGCTTACTCACACCTGAGAGTATCCTGTACTTCTATAAGACCACCATTCACCCATGCATGGAGTGTTGTTTCAACATCTGGGCTAGTGCATCTACCATTAGCCGCTCCCTCTTGGATAGGGTCTAAAAAGAGTCTCCAATAGGTCCCACTTTGTCAACTAAGCTCCAACCCCTATCCCATCGCCGCAATGTTGCATCTCTGTGCCTGGTTTACAAATATTTTTATGAAATATTCTCTAATGAACTCGTTGCACTTGTGCCGTCTCGACGTACATATCGCTGACAAACCTGTTCAGCAACAAAATCACGCCCCTTCACTCTTGAGGTCCCTAAATGCCAGAAAGATTTCAACTCTAATAGATTCTACCCTCGAACAGATAGACTTTGGAATTCCCTTCCTGCTACCTGCTTCCCTGACTGCACTGATATGCAGAAGTTTAGATGTAACGTAAACCAACATCTTGTTAATCTTCACTAGGCATGGTCCAAAATAGTAGCCCCTCACGACCAAGTGGCGATATGCCTTGTTAGAGGTGAACTTGAGTAAAAAAAAAAAAATTAAAGAAAGAAATATATAGAAAGTCGAGTACAACTAAAACAACTTCAGATAGATAAGATAAAAAACCTAGGATTCAAGACTGGGGACATGGGCAATAAAGATAAAAGGCAGGACTAGGTAAACGTATGGAAAAGTCTAAGCGGATACGAGGCAAATGACTATCGACATGTAGATCATTGTTATCAATAGACGTATCAAAGGTGTGTGGAGATTGGCGTAAGAGAAAGGATTAAACACTCAGAAGGTCTGATCTGAACCCCCGAATTAAAATAAAGTAATAGTTTGTTATGTGAATTTGCAGAAGCTTGTTGGCTTACATATCTAACTACCTAAGCGTTTGAGGTAGTTAACATTTATAGGCAATCTGTTCATATTAAATAAAGAAGTAGTCATCCACCTCAACAGAAACAACCTTCTTAGTTACATGCAGTATGGTTTCCGCTCTGCAAGATCTACAACAGATGTGCTAACGGTTATATCTATAAGATTAGTGAATCTCTTGACAAAGGCTTTCTTTCCAGGGACAATTGCTCTTGACATATCGAAGGCCTTCGATAAGGTATGGCATAAGGGCCTACTTCACAAGATTTCCAGCTACGGAGTCACTGGAAATATTTACTCAATCATTAAATCATTTCTCCCTGATAGGTTCATAAGAGTAGTGGTTGATGGGCAGAAATCAGAGGCCCACAGTATAAATGGTGGAGTCCCTCAGGGGTCCATCCTGGGCCCAACTCTCTTCCTGATCTACATCAATAATCTCCCAAAACACATACTTAAATCATTCGTTGACATTTATGCTGATGACACGACCATTTATGGCAACACATCAAAGGCCGTAAGTTCTCTCTGATTCTCTCTCCTCGGATCTTGATCGCGTGGAACCGTGGGGGAAGAGGTGGCTGGTCTCTTTTAAGCATCCAAAACCAAACTTCTATCTTTACATCATCGGCGCTCTGATCCCCATCTGGCATCAATTGAAATGGATGGCTCTCGTCTTGGGGAGGCTCCATGTTTTGACAAGCTTCTGGGTTTGGCCTTTACTCCTGATCTGAAATGGAACAAGTACATCAGGTCTGTTGCCAAGAACGCTGGGAAAATGGTGGAATCCTTCTACCGCTCCATAAGATATCTCACTACTGATGTAATTCTCTATCTGTATAAAAGCCAAGTATGCCCAAGGATGGAGTACTGCTGCCACATCTGAGCAGGAGCTGCTAAAAATAGTCTATCCTGCCTTGACAGAGTACAAAATAGACTTCGTGGTTTAGTGGGGATGCCCTTTTCTCTCAGCGCTGACTTCTCAATCTGACTTTCCGACCATTGTGTCTAAGTTCTTGCAGTAGGTTGGTTGGTTGTTTTTGTTTTCGGCATATCAATCTTTTTCAGGTTATTTAATATCGAATCCAAAGATTTTGAAGAAAAATTTTTAATAGAATATATTTGTTGTTTTCAAGTCGGTTTCTATTCAACCCATAGTTTGGACCCTAACAGGTACTACCACTCTGGGTCAGAATGGGCCTCGGAGAAATGGCAATTAAAGAGTGGTTCCACACTCCCCAAAGCCTGCAAGCTGGGGTCTCTCCACTGGATATAGTTTAAGGTCATATCCAGGACCTCTTGCAGTAGGAGAGAACTAAATACCTTCTCTATTTTCCTGGCAATCTTTTATGCTTTTGTCTCTGTTTCTTATTTAACAGCTTTCACAAACGTTTATAAGAAAGAAGTATTGACAAATGAAATCGTGTTTTCTGAATATTTTTAATGTTTTATCCTTTTCTTCATGACACACACTTACAGAAATAACACATTACCTCTTCCTGGCTGAGACCAAGAGTAGGTATCTAATATCCAGACTGTTCTCGTTAGTGGTTAATCGAATTTGTAACATAAAACTGACTGCTTCACCTGTGTGAACTCGCTACCAGAACACGTATTCTTACTCGAATCTTATTGGATATTCTCGCTCTATTTAATTAACACGCTGCTTATTATCTCACTAAATTAACCCTTTCATGCATGATTTTTTCTATAGAAATACTGCGTACCTGATCTAGTTAATTTATGAACTTTGTGGTTTCAAGTTCAGCTTAATTTTAAAAGGATCCGTAAATACTACTAATAGGAGCAGAATGTATTCTATGATGTCACTGATGTTTACATAAATCAATATAATTGGTTATAAAAGTAAGACGTTATTTGCTTAAAGCATTGTTAAAGAATAAAAGGTATTTTTGAAGGCTTACAATGCAGGAATGTACAGTCGTTATGAGCAGATAAATAAATAAATAAATATTTTTATATTATTTTATATTTATTTATTTATCTACCTGAATTTTTTTTAACTGTGGATGGTACTTATTCCAAATGTTCTTTCGGGTAATACCCCATCATCAGTGGGGAAATAAATCCTCTCTCTCTCTCTCTCGCCTGTAAATTGTAAAGCGGCTGTTTTGTTTAGATTTAAAATCCAAACGCTCAAAGATTAATTAGTTCCGTTACATGTCCAGGGGAAATAATTCTTTTTTTATACTTGTCTATCTACTTATCATTTGTTGATTTCTTTATCTGCTGATAACGATTGTACATCTCTGCATTGTAAGCCTTCAAAAATACCGTTTTATAATTGGTTATATAAAAATTCCTGAATTTTTATTTTATTTTAATGAGATTGATTCAGACATAGCACGACGCCACTTGATATAAAGAGCTAAAATAGCACTTGCAATGAAAGACTACCAATGATAAGTGTCGGTAGGTAAACAACAATTCATCTATCTTTGTTAAAAACATTGCTCATCAAATGTGAGGATTGATAGACAAAATAAGGAATGTTAGAATTGCGAAATTAAACCCAAATGCAATTTCCACTCCATTTTTGAACCTATTATTATATTGAAAAGGTGCACATGTCGCTTACTCTGTATTATAATCTAGTTGTTATTGTGGAGCATTATTATACATGAAAGGATTTAGACCAAATCGCCAAGAGATGGAATACTGCTGCCATATCTTAGCAGGAGCTGCAAAAAACAGCCTATCCTGCCTTGACAGAGTACAAAATAGACTTCGTGGTTTAGTGGGGGATGCCCTTTTCTCTACCCTGCAACCTCTCTCCCACAGAAGAGACGTTGCGAGCCTATCCTTGTTTTATCGTTATTTCCATGGCAGATGGTCGTCTGAACTCCAATCTCTAGTCCCGCCTCGCCAATCTTTCACGAGAAACACCCGTCTAGCTGAATCCACTGCCAAAAATTTCCCCCACTCTATATCTGTGCCTAAATCAAAACGTGGATTCGATGAACAAAGCTTCTTTCTTAGAACTGCACGCCTGTGGAACTCTGTTCCGTCTGCCTGCTTCCCACCTGACTACAACTTGGATGTTTTCAAGTCCAACGTTAACAAATTCCTAATGAACCGCCCCCTTAAGTAAACACTTTATCAAATCTCCACACTAACGTACTGTACTTGCAATAACCCTTATCTATGAGTGGCTTTCGGGCCTCCACACTAACGTACTGTACTTGCAATAACCCTTATCTATGAGTGGCTTTCGGGCCTTGATAAGTGATGACTATCGTGTAAAAAAAAAGATGTTTCAAACAAGTCTTGATAAATATAATACCTGAGAATTTCTATTTTCATAAGCACGGTCTGATTAAATGAATAGGACTTTTCATGTTCATGCTCTTTCTGCTTGTTTTGGAGGTTGGATAACTTTTTCAGACAAAAAAAAAACTGAAACTCGTCTCGACTTCATTTTGGTAACCTTCTGAATGCATTGTATAATCAGTTACTTCTTTGACAAGACAGGTTCCGAGTTCTTTCCTAGAATACATACCTTCTCACATATTACTTTATACTTCGGGAAGGGTCTATTCATCGCTGAGCGTTTAACGTGCTTTTAGTTGGGAATAGCGACATTTATGAACATGGTTTTATCCGATTTGACAGGATAATTTCTGGAAGGGTTGGGTTTCTTTTTATCTGACTGAATTATGTCGCATCTTGCTTCAGTTCTAAGCAAGCAAATAATATATAAAAATGTATCTAACTAAATAAGTTCCGAACAGTCTATCACGCTCCAGCTTCTGTCCCATCAAAAACATCCCTGCGCTTGTTTGACAAGTACTTCAACAGAATGTAATAAGTGAATTTACTACACTTGTGCCACCTTAACGAAAATATTCCGATCAACCAAACTAGTAACAAAATCGCACCCCTTCAGTGTAGAGCTCCCCAGAGCCCCAAAACTTTTACTCTAATAGTTTTTTCCTCAGCCACTTGCATTTCGAATACCCACCCTAACCCTAACCCTAACCCTAACCCTAACCCACCTTGCTCACGGTCAGCTCGACCGTATTAATATGGCGAAATTTGAATGTGATTTGAACAAATATCTTGTTACATAACTTCCCATTTTGGATGCCCCTATTAATTTATTTCGCTCCTCGTTTTATTCCCTCTATACGTCTGTGACAAATTCATTTCTTTAGTGTTAACAAACATAAAAAGTGTCATTTACTGTAAGAAGTATTGCGTGGTTTGCTTGAAACCTTGTTAAAGAATAAAAGGTATTTTTGAAGGCTTATAATGCTTGAATGCACAGTTGTTATGACCAGATAAATAAATAAATAATAAATATTTTTTTTTTTAATTTTTAAATTATTTTTTTATTTATATTAAGCTTTTAATATTATATTAAGCATTGAGCGTTTGGATTTAAAATCCAAACAAAAAAGATAGAATTATTTCCCCTGAACATGTAACGGAATTAATCTTTGAGCGTTTGGATTTAAAAAAATCTAAACAAAACAGCAACTTTACAATTTACAGCAGAGAGAGGGGATTTGTTTCTCCACTGATGATGGGTTATTACCCAAAAGGACCTTTGGAATAAGTACCATTCACAGTTTAAAAAAATTCAGGTAGAAAACAAATAAACATGCATAAAATAAATAATATTACAAATAAAAGATTGTTGAATTATTTATCAGTTATTTATTTATTTATTTATCTGCTCATAACGACTGTACATTCATGCATTGTAAGCCTCTAAAAATATCTGTCATTTACTTTGTTTGTTCGGTGTGAAATAATATTTTCAGACTAAAAACAACGTCGGAGATATCGATCGAAATCAAATATTCCAATCGATTTTTTTTATTACTGATTCGGCTTTTTCTATTTGCAAGCATGCTATTTCTTTTTATGTGGTCACTATCAGACTTTAGTTTTATGGTCGCCTTTAAGGAAAGACTTGTTTTCGACGTTAGTGAGACAGTAAATTTGCTAGAGTTAATGCCGTGATTCAGGCGAACATTTTCGGCGGTGGAAATCCGGAAAACGAAAACCAATATCGATTTATTCTCAAGTCTTATATGCAAAAACAAGAGAAAGCGGAAAGCGTGACGTTAATGTTTCCATTACGAATACATGAATTAAACAGGGCCTGACTTTCATGGTCAGACAAGAAAAAAGGGAAATAATAGATGCACTATCAGTGAATTCGACGGGATATCTCAAATGTATGTTAAAGACCAGATACTCTAGGAAGGCGAATTGGACATTTATTCGAGATATAATGAAAATCGAACATCAATATAATTACTTGAAACGCATAGTTTCCAGCGGTTAGTTCTCGCCTAGTCACTAAAGACATTTTAAATGTTTTAATTTATTTGATTGAAGCTACCTATATTGTATTTAATGCAGTCGTACACATCTTTTAAATCATACAACGAAAATATATTCTTTGCTTTTACAGAAAATATTATCTATAATATAAATCTCAACTGTCTGTTTAAATGTATGTATGTATGTATATCTGCCTAAAACCTTCGACAGCGGCGGCGGATTTTCATGAGATCAGTATCGTCTTGAAGCTCCATCCTTCGGACGAGAAATATCGAAAGATTGGCAAAAAGCATTAATTCCGTCACCCTAAACTGGGCACCTTTCTACATATATTGTCGAAAATCATCCCCTTTTTTCGATTGGCGCGCTTTAATTTAAGCCATCGTAACTTCCAGTTTGGCGATGGCCGCAACAGCAAAGACGTTTTTTACACGTTCTTTTCCTCATTTATAGTACGGGTTCGAGCCTGCCTGCCTACTAGTACTTCTTTTTTTTTGTTTGTTTTTTTTGGTCAACACACACGGCCAAACAAACGGGTACGTCGGGAACCCAGGCTAGTCTATAATATAAATCTCACCTGTCTGTTTAAATGTATGTATGTATGTATGTATGTATGTATGTATGTATGCCTAAACTTCGACAGAGGCGACGGATTTTCACAAGATTGGTATCATTCTGAAGCTCGACCCTTCGGACGACAAGTATCGAAACATTGGCTTACAACATTAATTATTTCACCCTCAACTGGACACTTTTCTACAGAGAGGAGTCGCTTTTTTCGCCGATATTTTCGAAAGTCATCCCCTCTTTTTGATTGTTTAACTTTAATTTAGACCTACGTCACTTCCGGTTTGGCGATGGGCGCAGTAACAAAGACGTCATTTTTTTCGCGTTATTTTTCTCTTTCGCGCTACGGGTTCGAGGCTGCCTGCCTCCTACTATTTTTTATTTATTTATTTTTTTGCTCAACACGCACCTCCAAACACCCGGGAAACGCATGGCGCCGAGGCTAGTTAATTAATAAATGCATGCATACTATTTCAAAACAAAACAAAAAAAGGTGAATAACTGAAAGGTATGAATAATGGTATGTTTAAAATAGGAAAATCTATATACCCTCACAAGCATATTTGATACTACGAATATCGGCCTATATAGAGATGATGGACTAGCTATAATAAAAGACTCCAACAAAGTCAATCAAGGGGATAACTTTAACTGTATACACTGAAACACTTATCACAATATTCTGTGGATCTATATTAAAAAAACCTTGTTAAACTTTGTGACATATTTCCATTCTATGGAGGTCAGGTGCGAACGAACACCTCATAATTTTATTATACCATATTTCTTCAAACTGAAACATAATTATCAAATATACTTACACAGATAGATATGAAAAGTCTTTATTAAAGTTTGTGTCTATTTTCATTCTATGGAGGCCAGGCGCGAACGCAGACTCCACAATTTTATCATACCATCCCTATTTAAGTTAAAACATACTTATCAAAGTATTCTTATGTACATCTATATCAAAAACAACTTGTAAACGTTTTTTATTTATTTTTTTTTTATTTCCATACTTGTGGACCAGGCGCAAACGCCGACACCACAATTTTTATGAACCACCGTTCTGCCAGATCAAACATACCCATTCCTGTGTCTCGATACATCTTCTATCATTATATATAATCAGTTTTTTTTTAAATAGTCAACCATATAGGAGCCTATTCATGACCAGACACACACACACACACATTCAGCTTTATATTATATTATATTATATTATATTATATATATATATATACATATATATATTATATATATGCATATATATATAATGTGTGTATGTATGTATGTGTGTGTGTATGTGTATGTGTGTGTGGATGTATTTGCTAACGAGAACTGTAATAAATACATGAGTATAAAGTATTCTAATTAGCGATGGAAAGCACCAACTTCGGCAAACACATCTTGAATAAGCATTAACTTCATTGTGTTAGCTTGTATGAAGCTAATTAGAAGGATTTGTTCAAATTACCCCCCCCCATCAAGGGTGTCGCATATGTGCATAAAGAATTGATCTTCGACTGTTTTATGATTAACGAGGCACGCTAACAATTTTATTTTCATATCTCTCGCGCACTATATATATATATATATATAAATATATATATATATATATATATATATATATATATATATATAACAAATACTTCAAAGAATGGGTTGATAGCAACAGAAAATACTTTGCAGGGCTACGATAGAAGTAAAATAGATTCGCTTGTTTTTTTTCTCTTTATGAAGGAAATGTTTTTCCATAACGTTTAATTTATAAATTGTTTATTATTATATAAGTCTGAAGAAAGACTGTTCTTGTGAAAATTTTCAAACGACATAATGTTTGAATTTGTCCAAATAGTCTTGAAACAATGGTATCTAACAATGAAATGCACTTTTTGTTGCTATCAACCAATTCTTTGAAGTCTGGTTTTTTTGTTAAAACAGTATATGAATGCTCAATTATGAAATATGATAATTTTGTAGCTTACAGTATAAGTCATCTCTTTTTTGTTTAAAATTTATTGGTATATGAACGATTACTGAATTATTATAAACCCAGTATAATTCGCAATACTACAAATAAGACTATATATATATATATATATATATATATATATATATATATATATATATATATATAATTATTTTTTACTATAATAATTAAATACCTAAAGACACTAGTGTTTCATCCTTTCGGGAATCTTCAGTGCAGGGTGTCACAATTAACACCAGTCGACAGATTCGAACTCGGCAACACGAGCCAGTATTAATTCGGCGACCATTAACCGCGTGAAATACCGTTGAATTTAAACATTTTATTTCTTAAATGTTCTTTACGTCAGTCACACAGTGATCTAATCTTTATATGATGATCTATGCATAAGAGCTAAATTGACCGACTTAATTCAACTGAAAGTGCTCAGCGATAAAAAACGTGTTTCTTAAAGTGGCAGTCATAATTATGTTTTTACTATAACAATTACCTAGTGTTTCACTATATATATATGTGTGTGTGTGTGTGTGTGTGTGTGCGCGCGCATGTGTGTGTGGGTGTGTAGAAAATTAAATAAAATCTTTTATATATAGTTAAAAGAATCAATTTTCAAAGCAAAATGAAGATCAATATTTAATTTTTTACTCATGAAAAGTGTGAAATATTGAATGTTGAGCTTAGATTTATTCATATATTGGAAGCGTAATATGAAACGAACCTCATGTTTTAAAACTCAGAATTTGAGATCTACAATAACTTTTTTGCATTTTCACCTCAAGCAAGGAACAGTGCCACTTGGATGTAGGGACATAAGTTGCAGGAATACTATGTAGGGAGTTGAACAACAACGTGTCTATTCATATTACGCTTGAACTTTTGCATGTCAGTTAAATTGGGGAAGCTGAAACCTGGAAGGAAATTCCAAACTCTAGCAGTTCTAGGGAAGAAACTATTAGAGTAGAAGGTCCAATTTTCATGAGAAGACCATCGTACCCTTAACTGTAAAAAGCGTTAGATATATTTACGGCTACTTCTGAGCCTTCCCTGTTTTATCTGGTTCATAGCATATAAACTCTGTGTGTCGCTTTGTTAGAGGTCAATATTTTTTTAATTCTGAAATTGCTATGAAACACAGAGAAATTAAATTTGTTTCACTGGGAAAGCATAACAAGGTGCCTTATTCTTCTGATTTCTGTGACATTTGAACAAATATTTTCAAAATTATGCTAATTTTTTCTATTTTCTGGTAATTTTAAGTGTGTATCAATTTATTGCAGGTCACTAAAATGTTGATTTACAGCTAGTGAAAAGGAGCGTGTTGTTGCAGGCTTTGCAGAAGGTTTATCCTTCGTAGATCTAGCCAAAGAACTTTGAAGGGATCGAAGAACATTGTCTTCATTCGTTGAAAATCCAAACATCAAACCAAGGAAGGACAAAAACACAAGAAATCAGTTTCTGCTCGTGACGTTAGAAAAATTTGCCGTCAACTTATCAGACAGCCGGGCAACAACAGTGCTTCTATATTTGACAGGGCTGGAATATCTTCCTTGTCCAGAAAGACACGCTTCAATGTCTTAACCGAAATTGCAAGAAGCAGTAAGCCCATAGCAAGACGTATTTTAAACCAAACTCATAAGGAAAAACGTTTGGCGTGGGCTTAGAAATACATGAAAACCAGCTTTGAAAGTGTACTTTTCGCCGATGAGGCAAGAGTAACCATAATGGACCAGGTGAGTAGGCCAAAGTTTGGACTCCTCTTGGCTTCCCTATCCCCTCATCGATTCCGTCGTCAACAAGGGGGTGGAGATGCCATGTTTTGGGCTGGAAATATCTGCGATTAACTAATTGGCCTATTTTGAATGCCAGAAGGTGTCAAACTTACAAGCCAGTCATATCATTTTTAACTGAGCATCTGTCCCCATGGCTTGATGACCTGCCATTGGCGCGTCACCGCAAATTGATTTTTATGAATAACAATGCGCCATCCCACTCAAGCAAGGCTACGATATCCTACCTTAAGTCATTAGGTATTAGTGGAGAAAAATTGATGTCATGGCTGCCTTGATCTCCAGATATAAACCCAATTGAGCAGCTCTGATCAATAATAAAGATGAAAGTTTATGAAGGAGGTGTTCAATTTTCATCGAAGGATGGACTGTGGAGGAAGATTTCGGAAGTTTCCTATAGCATTACATCATCTCAAATCCACGGATTGACATCATCAGTTGACAAGATGCTATTCAAAGTCATTTTAAAAAATGGGAGTTATGTTGATAAGTAAATATTTCCTTAAAGAAAATAATGTAAAATTCGTTCTTGTTTTTGGTTAATATTGTTACTGGATTTATTCTTTATTTCATATAAATAGAAATATGAAATTAGAGTATTGTTTTATTACCGAAAGTATACACTTTTAGACACTTGTAATAAAATGATACACACTTAAAATTACCAGAAAATAAGAAAATTAGCATAACTTTCAAAATATTAATTCAAATTTCACAAAAATCAGAGAAATAAGGCACTTTGTTATGTTCTTTCAGTGTACCAAATTTCATTTCTCTGCGTTTCATAGCAATTTCAAAATTTAAAAAAATTGACCTGCAATAAAGCGATCCGCAGGGTTTGCGTTCAGAGCTTGCAGTAAAACGCAATCCATACTGTTCGTCGGGCAGAAGTTCATCAAATATAATGGTGATGGACTAAAGTGGACTCAAATATTCTTGCGAAAAGGAGGAAGGCGAGAAATTAATGGGACATTATTATCGCCAGAATTCCTGTAAAC
This sequence comes from Euprymna scolopes, assembly GCF_053919585.1. Taxonomy (NCBI): domain Eukaryota; kingdom Metazoa; phylum Mollusca; class Cephalopoda; order Sepiida; family Sepiolidae; genus Euprymna; species Euprymna scolopes. Next base: position 114,895,891 of record NC_136489.1, on the reverse strand, counting down.
AGGTACCACATATGCAGTTTTCCAGCAGTCAGGAAAGCAAGATTCGTTAAGGCATGTGTTGAAAAGTATGGCGAGAACTGGAGCAACCTCATCGGAGCAGGTTTTAATAGTACCAGGATGAGATCAGATCCACATGCTTTTGCGGTGTCTATGTTTATTATGATGTACTGTACTTGAAAAGGGGTGATTTTCAGATGATCTAGTTTAGTTTCTGTCCGCGAAGGAAAATCTGGTGGAGTAGTTTGCTGGGCCCAAAGTAGAGTTTCAGACAAACTGGCGGGTAATCACGTTAGCCTTCTCGGTTGCTGTGCAAATAACCTCATGATTGTTGGATTGTGGGGGAATTGTTGATTGCTTATTATTTACTACACCGTTGTAGATTTTCCAGAAATCACGAGTTTCTAATTTTTGCGGTTCAATGCGTTTTCTGGTTGTTTCGGTATATTCTCTCTTCGCTGTCGTTATTTCCTTCCTTCAATTACTTCTAGCTTTTATAAACTTTTGTCTGCTTGTACTGGACATATGTCAGATAAATTATCAGTATGTATGCTGCCTTTGAACAGTGGCAGCTGCGCAAGTAGAAGTAAACCATCGGGGGGTGTGGGATGTGCTATAAATCTTCCGTGTGCGAACATGTGCTCCAATTTCTGCTTTAAACCATTCAGTGGACTCATTTGTGTAGGAGAAAGGTATTTTCTTCATGGAGCATCTCTGATGTGATTTCTGGTGGCATTCCAGTCAGCTTTATTGTAGTACTTTCAGTAGTTTTAGTATTTGCATTTTGACTAGTAGCTATTCAACTTGGGTCGAGAGGTAAACGTGGTGTCTATCATTATTACAGCGTTCTCAGCATTGCCTGGTTGGGCAATGAGCATTTCTTACACAATCTTCAGGAAATGTTCTAAGAAATAGGTCCAGAGGTGAGACTCAATGGTTCTGGCGATTTAACTTGTTATCATCAACCAAGATGTTTGGTTCGACATATGACATTCCTATAGGAGGGAAATACATAGCATATGTACGCATCATCATCATCGTCATCATCAACAATAGCGGGAGTGTTGTAAACAAATTTTCTATTTTAAAAATTGAGCCGTTAACGACGCAAACCTGGTGAATTCTGTCTTCGTTGGATGTATTTATTTATTCATTTTTAAAAATAATCTGTGAGATGAATCATCATCATCATCGCCGCCGCCGCCGCCGCCGCCGCCGCCGCCGCCGTCGTCGTCGTCATCGTCGTCGTCGTCATCGTCGTCGTCATCAGCAGCAGCGTGAGTGTTGTAAATAAACTTTCTATTAAAAATGTATAGTTTACAATGCAAGCCAGGTGAATTCTGTCTTCATTGGATAAATCTGGTTATTCATTTTGGAAATAATCTGTGAGATGCATCATCATCATCATCATCATCATCATCAGCAACAGTTGCGTATTTTAAAGTAATGTTTTCTTAAAAATTCTGAGCTGTTTACAATACAAGTCTGGTATACTTGGCCTTTTGGTCAAGATCAAAGTGTAGTATCTGTTCTTCGGATGCTGCACTTCCATTTCTTGTTCTCTTTCGGTGGAGGATCAGTCCTTTGCGACTGAGACAATTTTTTTTTATTTTTGTACCTTTTCTCCACGTTAAAAAACGACCCTGGTGTCTAACTCTGTCCCGTGGTAAGGCATAGTAAATAGGTACAATAGAAGTCTGGTGAATTCTGTCTTCGTATATATGTATATGTATAATTTATATATTTATTTATATATTTATAATAAATAAAAATCTCTATTAATGAAAATATAATATTTCTGCTAATTTTATCACCGGGCAACACTGCTAGTATATATATATATATATATATATATATATATATATATATATATATATATATATATATATACAAAGCTGAACGTCTGTGTATGCGTGTCTCTGGTCACGAATAGGCTCCTATACGGTTGACTATTTGTAAAAACTGATTACATATGATGATAGAAGGTATATCGAGGATCAGGAATGGGTATGTTTGATCTGGCAGAACGGTGGTTCATAAAAATTGTGGTGTCATATATGGAAATAAAAAATTTACAAACCAAACGTTTACAAGTGTTTTTGATATAGATGTACATAAGAATACTTTGATAAGTATGTTTTAACTTAAATAGGGATGGTATAATAAAATTTTGGGGGCTACGTTCACGCCTGTACTCCATGGAAATATGGCACAAACTTTAATAAAGACTTTTCATATCTATCTGTGTAAGTATACTTTGATAATTATGTTTCAGAAATATGGTATAATAAAATTATTGGGTGTTCGTTCGCGCCTGACCTCCATAGAATGTAAATATATCACAAAGTTTAACAAGGTTGTTTTTTTTGTTTTGAAATAGTTTTTAATGATCTTTACTTGAAATAATTTTAGCGAACCGAAATTAAAACGAAATTTGAGGCGATAACTACTTAAATGTATTTTTATATAAACTACACATGCCATAATCGAATATTCATCAAGCACAAAATAACGGAAAACATTAAAATATGTTTATAAATATGCATTACGTTGACGGAACTCTCTTAAATTGTTAACACAGAATGCCCAGGTACCCCTCCTTTAAATTGAAAACGGGGCTCTCCATTTCAAAGTTGCTGCGATTTTGATTTTTTTAAAACCGGTTCGTGAATTTAAAAAATTATTTTTACAAACTGCTTAAAAATACAAACCAATGAACTTTTTTACAATAAAGGTAACTTTTATTGACTATGGTAACATTTATTTCTTGTATATTTGTATTATAATATATATAACATTTTCTCTTTGAAAGGAAAAATCATTTTGTTGGTCACTCTTGGCTACGAATGGAAACAAATCTGATATAAAAAATATATTTTCGCGAAAATTATCTTTACTTTCATCATATTTTGCTTAGGGAAAATTTTTTAGTATCAAAACCTATGTCTTTACAACCCCCTCCTTTTCATCATAACCTATCATACATTCATCAATCACAGTCCATTTTCTGTAGGCTGTTTTTGAACCCAGTCAACGACGGGTACATCTGCTAGTATATATATATATATATATATATATATATATATATATATATATATATATATATATATTGTGTATAGCTCATTTTAGTCATAGCTTCTTTTCGGTCTCTCGACATTTTAAGGAGCACAACTCAAGCCATATCTAATGTATGATATGAAACGAAATTGGAAATTAAAAGACGTTTCAATTATACCAGTCATCATAGGAGCAACTGGGCTTATGAAAAAAAACTTTAAAAAGTACATAGCAACCATACCCGGAGAACCAAGTGCAAGTGAAATACAAACGATTGCACTGAAAGGGACGGCTAGAATCCTGAAAAGATCTCTTGGTTGGACTCACTAAAATAGGGGTAAATGTCAGACATCTGGTTGGATGTCCCATCCCCTAGAAGAAAAAGTTTAAGAAAAATGAAAAAAAAAGGTAAAGTCATAGACAACTTTTATTTAATAACGAAGAAATTGTACAAGTGGTAAAAAGACAAAACTACTAGAGGTATTTTATATAAATACCAGACGGTCTACTAATAAAAAATATCAATTACGAATTTTTTGTCACGATATCGTAAAGGCCGTAAGTTTGTAAATGATGCCAAAATAGCTTAAGCCGACAAAATATGCACACTTGAATCTTTTAAGTAGCCGCGAACCTAACACGTGACCATGTCCCAAATACGGTACTTCACCACTCATAGTTCTTTTAAAACGTCAACATTGCTGATGCAGTTCGACCGCAGCAAACTTGCACCGTTTCATGCGTCGAATGAAGGGAGCACATGATACCGATTCTGTAATTATGTTCTAGTATTTGAATAAAAGCACCTTCACTTGAATTCATAGACGTATATTAAGTGTGGGTGTGTCTACTCTATTTTGTTTTGGCATCTTTATTTAATGTAAAATATTTAAAGAATTTATATACAATGCCTTTGATTAATTAATGTTTTTTGTTTAATTTCCATATTGATTTGATCGAAACAAAGTAGAATTCGCCTTTGAACTGTAATGCGTTTGTATTTTCTTAGTGTGTATTTTTGCGTGAAATTACTTTAAGTGCTTCATATTTTATTACGAATCCATCAAAGTAGAGCATCTCTCAACTTGAGTCACGCTGCAAGTTCACTATTAATAGACGATGGAAAATCAATTAATGCCATTCATATATTCGATATCTGTTTAGATGTTCATTGACAATTTCAAACAAAGAACACACAAGATTCTATGTGAGTTCTAATTATTATTGTGAAAGAAATGAATGTCTACGGGCATTTACTTCAATTGTAGAAATACTTTCAGGCATTGATTTGTTTTCAAATACGTTTACTGTTATGCTTAGAATGAATAACGACAAACACTTATGTTGGCAATGGTTTATTTTTGTTGCTAGTTTGTGGTGAACGAGTAGAGTTAAAAATAAATGAAGGTAGCACGGACGTTGATATCTTGGATTTGATAACCAGTTGCCTTCTATTGAAACGAGATTAGAATCAGTTAACGTAAGGTTTTGGAACCTATAAAAATCCACAACTTCAACGCCCATTCAGTGATTTCGCCTACGAAGTCGATATATCCACGTGTCCTAGGTTTATGTCTTATTGTTCATTTAGTGACCTATAAAATAAATAGGATTAAAATAGTATGTCACGTAACCGCTGTGGTTGTTTGTTCAAAATGCCTTTGTCAAGTCTATATAATGCTTACATGTACTTTTGCCGCTGGCACACAATATATAAACACACTGTCAGCTAATAAAACATCACAACACAGTTGATCTACAAAAATATATATTGTTTTAATTTTACTCCGGCAATCTACTTTTCTTTGACAAATTGTTTTGGCGTTTACTAGAATACGCGGGAGTGCGTGATTAGACAGTTATCTGATGAAGAAATAGTGACAGGTGCTGTAGTTCTCTTTCTCCCTCTCTCTTTCTCCCCCTCTCTCTCTCTCTATCTGTCTCTCTCTCTGTTGCTCTTTCTGTTTGGGTCTCTTTCTTTTCTCTCTCTGTCTCTCTATCTCTCTCTGACTGACTGGCTTTTTCTCTGTGACGATTTTATTTATAAGCACATTCTTTCCAATTGAGAACTTTTAATAGTTTCTTTGTTTATTGCCTCAACCTTTGACCGATATCTGCTCAAATTTTTGGGTCCAATTATGCATTCCATTAGACAATGGTGATAACACGAATTCCTAACATTTGAATCGATTCGCGTGTGTGCAACCAATCGAATGTTTTTCTTCGCAGCTTTTCCATGCCAATATTTCACAAATAAATCGGCATAAATCAAAGAAGGACATAGTCTTCAAAATTTTTCCACGCTGTTATATTCTCCAGAAAAAAAAAACATAAAGACATCGAAATATCTAACACTGGTTGAATTGGTCTAGTTTGGTTTGATTGTTTTGTTTTACGGCGTATCAACCCCTTTCAAGTTATTTAATGACGAATCCGGTCATTTTCATAAATGTTTTTTTATACATGAAATTCTTTAAATCTTCAAATATGTGTGCAAGGTGTTTTACCTATGTTGTTTTATAGAGGAAAACTATTTTTGTTTTCGGTTTTGTAAAATATTACATGGACTAAACAACTAGCCAATCGCATTGAGGTGTTTAAAAATCACGCAATGCATTCCGTTACTGGACATCACCTGGTCAAATATATATATATATATATATATATATAGGAAATTTATTACTGTGAGTCCAGAATGAGTTTACAAATTGTTTCAACTAGAGGAAAATCCTCAAAGAGAGGAAAAATCCAACTAGCATCATCAGAATTCATAGATGGATTTTTTTCACCACTGGTAAATATATATATATATATATATATATATATATATATATATATATATATATATATATATATATATATAATTTAAAGGAGATAAGAACAATAGTCTAAAGAGCAGAGTGTATTTTAATGTAATAGTGAAATTACTATTTTAATCAAATTACAGGAAAGAAAAAATGCTTGTTGTAATTTAGATATATAATAAGCTCGATAGATAAATTAAATGAAATTAAATTAAATCACATTACTAAATATATATATATGCATACATGTATATATATATATATACCCTCAGTCAAACTACTTCCCTACTTTTGATAAAATCAAAAGTAAAACTCTTATACCTTTTATCCATGTAAAACAATCAATCACTGGTCTGTAATTATGTTATGATTTGAACGTATGTTGAAGGCAGGAGAGGCAGAGGAAAGCGAAGGAGAAGGTAGCAACACCATGTTTTGGACTAAATATCTTTCAACAGTTGGGCGTCCATCAACCGATTTGCTTTGGATCGGAAGGAATGGCGAAAAATAAGTCACGTGGATTCGCAATCCGAACCAAGCGGAAGATGCAACTCATGATGATTTGTAAAATATGATTACGTTTCGCAAAGGGAATGAAAAAACAATAACATAAATGTTTATTGCATTTAAATACCACAACTGCAACGTTTATTCAAGGATTTCACCCACAAAGTCAATATAACCATGCCTTCTTATTTTACGACTTATTGTTCATTTAACGATATGCATAATTCTGTCTGCAGGTGATGTTAGCAAGTGTCATTGCATCATGTTATAAAATATATAACCGTATCAATATATCAGGTTTTATTTTTACCAAGATTTATCTCCGGTACCCCTGATCTATTTTTCAACAGATGCAGTATCAGTAATCAAGAGAAATAAAAATAATGTTTATATTTTAGTCAGTGTGGATACTTCACTGCGAGGTAAAAAATATCAGGTTGAGAAACTGGAGTGATCTATCCTTAACACGAAGGGTAATGGGACTCTCTTAAGCCGTAGTAGTCACCCCATCTAGTGGTGGCGTCACGATAAAAAATATCATTGATGGCCCTGGCGAAGCATCAAGTATCCAGCTACCGAGAAGATTTTAATTGCACTACAAACTCCTGTAGTAAGTTTAATCTCGGCTGCGGTCGCACTGGAGGGATGGTGGATTCTTCCATAAAGTAGTATTTTAATAAAGAAAATATAATTTCAAATATTATAATAAATATCATTCGTGCTTTTTTTGTTTTTGTTGTTATTGTTGTTGTTTTTTTACATAGTGATAACCACTTCTGTTATTCATAAGGAGCTTAAAAGCAACCCTGGTTTCAAACTTGACATTGGTGCTGAATAATGCAAACTCTTATATAATTGTTTCGGTTCTGACTATTATAGATTGTAAGCGTTCTTTTTTTTATAGTTCATAAAAATCTTTTCGTAACAAGCCCTACTGCAACCTACCAGATTTTAAGCTTAATACTGAAGTCAGCCAGATCATATCAAATAATATCAGAGCAACAACAGCGATGATGTTCCTTCCGTTAACTGTCCTGCTCTTTCAATATTTTCTCTTGGGTCTCAGCCGGATTGACATGTTTTCCAATGGGCGTTGTCTCGGCTGTCCAGGTTTAAGCGCACGCCACTAACTAGGTACTTTAAACAAAAACTGTTTTTATTTTGTCGATTTTCGAAAACGTGACCCTTGTCGTTTATATAAAAGCGTTTAATTTTCAGTCCATACGAGTGCAGTTTAAATCTATGAGATATATATATATATATATATATATATATATATATATATATATATATATATATATATATATACTGGTAGCCAAATTTAATATTGAAATGCTCATATCTTCGATCATATTGGACGAAAATTTGAAAGATTTTTTAACATTATAATATTATTAAATATCCCCAAATTTGCCTTCAATTGTATAGAAACTGTCTTGGCAGGTCAGCTTCGGTTTTGTTGCTTTAGGATACATTTGCTTAGCGTTTTTTGACCCAGTTGTCCTCTCTGTGGCCTTGCCAGGAAACTAGTAAACACATTTTTGTTATTTTGTACACTATTATATAAAAAGAAACTTTGCCATTGTGAGCGTGTGACTTCGTTCTCTATGGACTTAGGAACGGCTACGTCGATTTTTAAACTTTCGCACAAAGGCACTTTTTTTTGTACGTTTAACTTTGACTCGAATCAATATGTAAAAGCAATTTAAAAAAAAATGATCAGTTGATTCTTTGTTATGACAGTGACGCGTTTGAAACGAATGTTTCTGTTTATAGCACAATTGAAGAATAGTACTACACTCTTGTCTTTTAAACTTTAAGTGAAGCCATTATTTACAGATAATTTTATAAAAGCAATAGTAGATTTTCTACAGTGCAATGTAGACTACAATGTATTGTGGACTAAATCACTGTGCGGAGGTATGTGAAGCTTCCTCCCTATACACTACGGGGGGCCTCTAAAGCATTCAATCGATTTAAGGAAAACGATTTAAGGAAAACGAAATGGGCATATCTCTGATTTCGATGATAATAAAACATAGGAATATGCAGCATTTTTTTATCCTTGTTCAAAGCTGAACGTTTGCGTGTGTGTCTGGTCACGAATAAGTTCCTATATGGTTTACTATTATAGAAAACTGATCACATATAAGTATGTTTGATCTGGCATAATGATGATTCATTAAAATTGTGGGGGTCTGCGTTCGCACCTGGTCCACAAAGTATGGAAATAAAAAATTTAAAAATTAAAAAAACGTTTAAATGTGTTTTTTGATATAGATGTACATAAGAATACTTTGATAAGTATGTTTTAACTCAAATAGTAAAATTGTGGGGTCTGCGTTCCCGCCTGGCCTCCATAGAATGAAAATAGGGACACACTTTAATAAAGACTTTTCATATCTATCTGCGTAAGTATACTTTGATAATTATATTTCAGTTTGAAGAAATATGGTATAGTAAAATTATGTGGTGTTCGTTCGCGCCTGACCTCCATAGAAAGGAAATATATCACAAAGTTTAACAAGGTTTTTAATATAGATTCACAGAATATTGTGATAGGTGTTTCAGTGTGAACAGGTATGGTATAATAAGTTATGGGGTTTATCTATTTTATTTTTACTTTCATCATATTTTGCTTTCGTTTTGATACTCCCAAATTCGAAGCTATCTCTTTACAACCCTTACTTTTAATAGCCTATCCTACTTTAATAAATCAGAGTCCATTTTTTGTAGGCTGTTTTTGAACCCAGTCTACAACGGGTACTTTTGCTAGTATATATATATATATATATATATATATATATATATATATATATATATATATATATATATATGGCAAGAAGTCCTTATCCCAAATTGCAAGATGTTTTCCATCTTACCGTTTATTACTTTCAGTATATTAAACTATTCAAATTCTTGTTTCGTGACATAGAATCATTCATTTAATTATTATGCCAATTTTTGAATTTTACTCATCAGAAAAATAGAAATCCATTAACTTTAAAATAAAATTAAGAAACATGAGCATGGTTACAAAATCCGAAAAGTGGAATAGAAGTTTCAATTGTGTTTTCTTTTACATTTTTTACAGTTGTTTTACGTTGTACGTTTCAACGTTATTTTGAGTAGATTCGAGAATTAATATCATAATTACATAAATGATTCTACGCTAGGAAACAGGAGCTGTCAAGAATTAAACATTTTAACACGCCGAAAGAAGGAAACGGCAAAATGGACATCTTGAAATTCTGAATATAGACTTTTTGTCATTTATTTGTGTATGCTCTGTAGTTACATCGAGCTTAAATTAAAGGATTGGTTTATGTGAAATATAATTGAATAAACATATTGTTTCCATTAATATATATATATATATATATATATATATATATATATATATATAGTTATCCGCAGATAGACTGTTTAGCTGTATCACAGCTGTATCACAGCTTTTCAGTACAACTAGACTAGCCTCGGCCCAAGCACGGATAAGAACTATGACTAGGTGATAGTTTGCAATTCTAACACGTTACTATGAGGCAAGTGCTGGCATCAAGTGATATGTAAATGTTTTTATAAAACCATTATCAGCCACTAGTCAGATTTTTTATTTATTTACGTATAAAGGACCGTATATTATTTTCCTGTATTATTTTTAAAATATAATTATCCACTGACACGTGTTTCGTCGTCTACGACTCATCAGAGTGCTGAATCTAGCAAGACTCGAAATCGGGACTCCATGATAAGAAACCTAAACCTCTACCATACGGTTGCCTCGCCTGACTACTGAATGTATCGCGTTTTTATGCAGATGTTTTTATTTGTTTTTGTTAGCGGTACTTCTTCGTATGAATAATTGAATTCATTCAAGAAGTATCGCTAACAAAAAACAAATAAAAACCTATATATATATATATATATATATATATATATATATATATATATGTATAAATGTAACTTGCAATTAATAGTCTAAACAAACCACTGGACGGATGGCTTCCACGTTTTGGTATAATATGTTTACTATATCCATGTGTTTTTATATATTTCTTTTTAATTATAACATTATACTTAATTTTTTTATGATAAATATGTGTTTTTCTTTGTATCGATAGGCCATTTTTTTTATTTAGGGACAATTATTTATTACCGCTTCCTGTCACGTGACCAGTGTTACAATTTAGCGGTTTTCCTGCTAGATCTGGAGATTTCGTTTGCAATCTAGCGGGGAAAAAATAAAGAAAAGCGCTTGAAAATACTTAAACATAAAATAAACTCATTCATGTAAGTAAAAAAAGTAGCATTTATTGCCTTTGGTAACAATTATTTATTGATTATTTGTTTTGTTTTTCACCTTTTTTTCGGCTAACCATTCTTAATTCTCGCTATAAAATTGATTTTTCCAAGTACATTTTAGGTGGGGGGCATTCCAACCTCCGAAGTTTAGTTTAAAATACGATCTAAGCAACCCTGCTTTATTTAGAAGTATTTAGTCGAAAATTGTAAAAAGCAAGAAACAACAGCAAAATAAAAAACTATACCAATACAGTAGAATTTAATTATCTACCAACCTAAATACTTTTAATATGCTAAAACAAAGTTTGGTTGTTTTTTATTTTTCTAATTTCAAAATATGTTGCACCATTATTGTGATGTTTAATTTGCAGTATATTTCAATTTAACTTTTATTATAAAAAGTTTGAGTTTATGATTTGTTTCCTGCAAAAAAAATACCCTCTCTGAAAAATAAAACAGGCAAAACTAGCTGATAACATATGGGGAGTAAACCGCTTCAATATAATTCCAGAAACATATAGTGAGAAAACATTGAACATTTTATATATTGAATATACTATATTTATAATTTTTTATGGTAGGAAGTTAAAATATGGAGGGTTTTTTTGGGGGGGGATTAGCGATTTTTGAAAATTTCAGACGATAAAAGTTAAAATCTAGCGATTTTCTGGACATTTCTTTCTCCCGATCTCGCGTTTTTTTTTTAAATCTCAGTTGCTAACATTCCCTAACTAAAAAAAACACTGCAGGCTTAATGTAAACAGAATATGTTTACAATATCGGTAAATTTTCAATGGGTTTAATTACATGATTATTGATAAAGTAACCATGTGATTGAAATTTAATTTAAATTAACCACACGTGGTCGCTTTCCTATCAAATATTCATCGAAAAATGGTAGGTACACACAAAATGAATGCTGACGCTCAAAGTGTATAAACATTTTGGGGTTCGTATTACTGTACATATAGATCCGAAAAAGTTGTCAAAAAACAAATATATAACAAATAAATATTATCAAATGCAAGATAAGTTACTTTTCTACCAAACTGGATACATTTTTTTCTTTTTAATCAATGTAACATGTTTATTCAGCTCGAAAAACATGCAGTGTTTACCGGTGTATTGGAAAATTCAAAATGGCGCCCGACACTCTCTTTAACATGGTAAGTTTGGGAAAAGGTGTTATAAATAATAAGCTAGACAAAATACTATTTAAAAAAACACCGAATATGTGCCAACATATGTCACCGTAACATATATTGAGCGAGTTTCTAACAGTATTTTGTATAGTCTATTATTTATAACATCTTTTCCTGAACTTAACGTGTTAAAGAGAGTGTCGGGCGCCATTTTGAATTTTCCAATACATCGGTAAACACTGCATGCTTTTCGAGCTGAATAAACATGTTACATTGAATAAAAACACGAAATATATATCCAGTTAGGTAGAAAAGTAACTTATCTTGCCTTTGATAACATTTATTGTTATTGTTATTATTTGTTATATATTTGTTTTTGACAACTTTTTCAAATCTATGTGTACAGTAATACAAACCCACATTTTGACTCCTCCCTTTACTTAAGAATTCACCAAAAATCAGTAAATTAACCAATTTTAATGAAAATTGCAGTATTTATCAAATAATGATCGCAGAATATAATGAGCTAATTATTTTTTACTTAACTCTTAGTGAAAATGCTTAATTTTGTTTAAACAAAAATATCTTTACTAAAGTCATGGTTTTCAGTAGTAAATAAAAAACGCAGGAATTTATTTTTGCTTTTTTTATATAAATAAAGCATCGTAATTTGTAACAATAAAAAATAATTTTTACAGTAACATTACGAAGTAGGCCCCTAAAGTCCGTATTAATGAATTCGATATAACTCGAAGAAAAATTAATTCTCGCATACTATTCAGGAAATTAAAGATTCAATTAGATTCCTATTTCAGCTACCTAAATTATTTAGGGTGAAATGAGTTTAGGAATTTATAGCCAAACCTAAATATTTTTTTTTTGCTTAAAAAATATAGCATTAATACAGTAAGTTAGGTAAAATATGCATAGAATGTTCTGCTTTACGGTTGTTGTAAAAATGGAACGGAAATTTGAATTTCGTTCCCTTTTAAATTCGGTACATTTTTACATTACGTCCAACTGATCGTTCACATTCGACACGTAAACTTTTATAGCTTTTCGGGTATTCTGACAAGGTTAGGGGTGTCTATTCCGAAAGCTGTTCTTAACATGGGTAGATTGGTAGGTGTGTCAGAAATTTCGTGAAAAATAGTGAATAATTCCACCCCGTTTTCCAAGCTTATAACTCCTCGAAAAATGTAACTCAAGCCCTAATTTTTGTCCAATTAAAGGAGTAAGGACCAAGGTTTCATTAAAAAAAACCCAAAAAAAAACAAAAAAACGACATGTTCTTAAAGGTTTTAACTTCGGACTTTACAGGTAAATTTCTAAAAAACACTACTTTTTTTGTTTTAAATTTGAATATATTTATTGCCCTTTTCTCTTCAATTTGTGATATATAACACTTTGGTGAATAAATTATTTACTTTTTAATAGACATTTCAAAATGGGAGGCGTGAATTATTCTACCCCTGTCTTTCTAAGCTTATAACTACTCGAAAAATCTAATTGAAGCCCTATTTTTTTTCAATTAAAGGAGCAAGGACCAAGGTTTCATAAAAATAGAAAAGAAAAACAAACAACGTGGTTTAAAAAACGGTTTTAAACTTCGAACTTTACAGGTAATTTTCTAAAAAAAACACTACTTTTTGTTTTAAATTTGAATATATTACTTATTGACCTTTTCTCTTCAATTTGTGATATATAAAAATTTGGTAAGTACATTAATTATTTACTTTGTACTAGACACTTGAAAAAGGGGGGCGTGAATTACAAAAAAAAAACGTTTGTTTAAAATATCATATTCGGTTTATTCGAAAGAGCATAAAATTAACATTAACCCTGAAAATATCGTAAAAATAGAATTAATACAAAAATTTTGATAGATTTTTAAAGTTTAAAAATTGAAAAATATTGAGTTCATAAAAAATAATATTGAGTTCATAAAATTCATTACTGTTTTTTTTAATAAAAAAAATATTTCTATTACTTTATATTTAAATTTAATAATTTATTCTGGAAGTATAATCCATAAAGAAAATAAACAACCCACTTTTAAAAGAGAAATTACGAGATTTTTATATTTTATTCGCAGTTTCGTGATAGGGGTGTCAAAAATTCCTACAAAAATTCTGATACATCTACTAGATTGGAGTGTTTATTAGTTGTAAACGTACCCGACAACCTATAAATGTCGACATTTCCAATGTGAATGGTAAGCTGGACTTATGTAAAAAATAACAAAAAGATATACCTAACTGACTTTTTCGTTTAAAAATGGCATTAGCTCCCTTTCGTTATTAACTTTAAAAAAAATTTTTTTTTTTTAATAAACATTTTCTGTTTTATGTACAATAAGTACAATTGTTGAATGTTACTGTTTTGATTATAATCGTTTGGAGGGGGCACAATTAAAAAATTAAGACAGATTAAAACGAAGCGAAATTTAAGTTTCCGTTCCATTCTTACAACAACCGTAAAACAGCGCATACTCAGCAAGTTTTATCGTAATTTATAAGCATAATATTGAAACACTAAATCAACATTTTATTTATTTTTTTGCATAATTAACGATGAAAGTATTTTTCTGTTTATTTTCTTAACATCTGTTAAAAAACAAAAAATAATTTGTACATTCTCTTGTAAAAAAGAATCAAACTTTTCTCTACTTTCACATGTGTTCGATTTTAACAAACTGAGCCACAGCAACGCGTGGCCGGGTACAGCAGGTATATATATATATATATATATATATATATATATATATATATATATATATATATATATATATATATATACATAACTTGCGTGAAAAAGTATCTTAAATTAAGTGCTTGCCATCTGCATAAAACGAAAAATTAACTTTGGTTTCAGCGATATTGAAGTTGACAAGAAACGTATGTCGTTACACAATGTCGATATGATCATAGCTGGCCAAAAATTGTGCTGCGAACACAGTTGTCAACGACGCTATGATATCTTATTCCTGGTCCCAATGTTACATTCCCTAGCGTTATGTCAGAAGTTTCAAACGCGAACGAAGACAAATGAATCCACACACGTTCACTTTGAAGGATATCGAAATCAATATCTAATCACGTTATTTTTATGTCAACAAATATGGGCGGTATGATTTTAAAGATTGTGTTTATAATCTCTCACGTGCACTGGCCATCGTGACTCTAGGGAATTAAGCGTATACTAAATATAGCTTTCCACTGTTCATGGCAATGTGTTTCCGTTATTTTTGGGGGAAAACCTTGATATATTTAAGTTACATGAAAAATGGAAAAAGAAAAAATAGCATATGGGTTCTAAAACGGTAACAGCGTTAATCTCTTGGGGATTATGCTTATGTGCGTCTTGCCCCGTTCATCAAACATACGTCTTTTAATCTGCTTAAATCTGGGATTATCGTGTCTTATTTTATAAATAAAACAATTGATCTGAGCATATGCACTAAAACTTAACTAGAATTTTTCTTCTTCTTCATATTATTATTATTATTATTAACATTATTAACATTATTATTATTATTAACATTATTATTATTAACATTATTAACATTATTATTATTAACATTATTATTATTAACATTATTATTATTAACATTATTATTATCAATATTATTATTAACAATATTATAAACATTATTATTAACATGATTATAATTAACATTATTATTATCAATATTATTATTAACAATATTATTAACGTTATTATTAACATTATTATTAACATCATTATTATTAATATTATTATTAAAAACATTATTAACGTTATTATTATAAACATTATTATTATTAACATTATTATTATTATTATTATTAACATTATTATTAACATTATTATTAACATTAACATTATTATTGAATTATCAGTTTGCATAGAACAAGCATAACCAGTCAAGATATGCTTCCGAAAGTTTAGGTTGAGTAAAATCATTACGATTCATACTGAATTACTGCCTCCGTCTTGTTTCGGAAGACAAAGGATACCCCTTGTAGAAGCAGCTACGCGTGTGATTATATGGCAAGGGTTGCGCAATCTATAACAACACCTGTCCTGAATCGGCATTGTTTGAGTCCAGTGGCAGGGAGAGGTCCAGGACGATTGGAAACAATGCCGAGAGAAGCGAACAGTACATACAGCATATGGAAGTACAAAATGGTCACCCATTTATAACTGAGCAGGCTCATAGTTGCTTAACTTTAGTGATCTGACGGAAACTGGTGTGTCAGACGTGACTATGTCGTTTATTATATATATATATATATATATATATATATATATATATATATATGTGTGTGTGTGTGTGTGTGTGTACATATATATATATATATATACATATATATATATATATATATATATATATAAACATATATTCAAGTTAAAAATCTAATGTTTTAAACAAGGAATATAAGTAAAGGAATTATATTAAATCTATAATATAAACCTCCTCCGTATGCATGTATGTATGTATGTATGTATGTATGCATGTATGCCTACAACTTTCGACAGAGGCGACGGATTTTCACGAGATCGGTTTCGTTTTGAAGCAGGAGCCTTCAGACAACAAATATCGAAAAATTGGCTAAAAACAAACAAAAAAAGAGGTCGGTTTTTTCGCCGATAATTTCGAAAGTCATCCCCTCATTTCGATTGACTAGGCTTAAGTTAAACCCTCGTAATTTCCGGTTTGGTGATGAACGCAACAGCAGGTCGTGTTCATTTTTTCACGTTCTTTTCCTCCTTCGCGGTACGGGTTCGAGTCTGCCTGCGTACTACCATTTTTGTTTTTTTGCTCAACATACACCTCCACACACCTGGGAAACGAGGCTAATATTCAATATAATTCTTATCCATATATTCCATGTTTCAAACATAAAATTAACTTTATTATATTATATACATATATTAAGCTAATGAATATAAGTTCAATCCTTACACTTATATTTTGCTCTATTTTTATTTATGGAGCTTAAGTTTGTTGCTATGATAGTCTGGAAAATATATTATGTCTGTAATATTAAATAAGAAAATAATTAATTTGAGTATCTAACCTGTTCTGTAACTCCTTTATATATATATATATATATATATATATATATATATATATATATATATATATATAACGTGAACGTGTCTGTGTGTGTGCCTCTGTGTGTGTGTGTACATTTCCCTACGCAATAACTCTGTCAATTTTCAGTCTACAGACTCGAAATTTGATATACAGGGTACAAAGATTTTCCCAAATCTTTGTAATCCGTTTTCGGGCAGAAATTTGGCCGATAAGGAGTCAAAGTTCAACGATTTGACCTTTGAAAACTCTACCAAACCCCTCGCCCAATTTTGGGTCTAAACACTTAAAAATTTTAGAGATAGAGGTTCCTTGGATATGGATCTAACTTAATAACTTGATTTGAGCTCAAAAGAATAAATATCAAGGGGTCATAATAGGGGTAAAAATTAAAAACATTGACATTTTTTTTTTTTTTGCTCAATATACACCTCCAAACACCCGGGCAACGCCGGGCTAAAATGCTAGTACGCATATATTTTTTTTAACAAATTTTGCCTAGAAAACTCCTCCTACAGTTTTTGGTCTACAGACAGGAAACTGTATATATAAGGTATTTTAATCCATGCGAAACTTTATATTTGGGTTTTACCCGGGAAAAATCAGTGCAAAAGTGTGAAAATTAAAAAAAAAGAAATTTGCCAGGTGAATGACGAACGCCGGCATTACGAATATGGATAATGCAGTAGCTAATGGTTAATGTTTTAATTTTTAGCCTTGCGTTGTAAATGTCTTCATAGCCCAGTAATTGACGACAGAGGCAAGCTTAAATCGTGGACTGAACGTTTTGGTTTCGATTCTCGGTAGTAGCGCAAGAGTCTTTTTTTAAAACACTTTTTCAATCATTACTACGTATTGCGTCCAATATATCTACAGGGTGAACAAAAAGTCCTTGGACCAATTCAAAAGTGGTTTATTAATAGAAAATTACAAAAATATAAATTAAACATGAATGAAAATTATAAGTTAGGAAACCAAGAATAAATTCAAATTATTTATTTTCAATGTGATGTCCCTTCCTTTCGATTAGACGTGCAATTCTCTGTCTGAAGTTACAACCGAGGCACGCAGCTTTTCCTGAGGTATTTTAGCCCATTCACTCAGAAGAGATGTCTTCAAAGCATCAACACTTGGATGAGCAACAGAAAAGACCTTTGCCTCCAACAAAGACCACACAGAAAAATCCATGGGATTCAAATCAGGCGATGCAGGAGGCTACATCTCCTTACTCCAGAATCTTGGAAAATGATGTTGGCACCAGTCCTGACTTTTTCTGGAGGTGTGGGATGGTGCTCCATCTTGTTGGAAGGTGAAAGGCTGATCTTTGAAGTGTTTCTTCATCTCTTCAAATGCTGGAACAAAAATATCGTTAATATAGCGATCTGTGTTGATGTTAACCCCCTGCTCCACGAAAATCAGAGGCGACTTCCAAGATTTGGAGACTGCAGCCCACACCATGAGGGAAGGCGGCTTTTGTTGGCGGAAAACTATTCTCACGGAGTCATCAATGTCTGCTGAAGATTTTGCGTAAACTTTGTCGTTCTGATTGTTAACAGTCGCTTCAATTGTGAAGAGTTTTTCATCAGAAAAAACGATCTCTCGCTCTGCCGTGCCAGCCTTCAGTTCTCCAAGAAGAAGCTTTGCTCTTTCAAGTCTCTTGTGCTTTTGGGCAGGTGTGAGGTACTGTCTCTTTCTCATCTTGTAGGGGCACAACTGGAGATCGTTTTTTACGATTGTTCTCATCGAGGTCACGCTCACATTCATGTCTTTAGCCATTGGTCTTGCAGATCTCTTCGGGTTCCTCCTTACCCTCTCTCGGACAGCTTTAATCACCTTCTTTGTTCGAGCAGTGCGAGGTCTTCCACTCCTAGGACGGTCATCAGATGTACCAAGTTCCTTAAATCTGTTCACAACATGGTACAGGGTGGATTTAGCCACTTTCAAGAGCTTAATAATCTCTGAGTTTGTCCTTCCCGCGCAATGAAGTTGAATTATGGCCTCTCGTTTGCTCATTTTTCTGAAAGTTTAAACAAAATTATTTTAATATTTTTGTTGAAAATAATTAGATCAATAGTTAGACTAAATACTTACTTTATTCGAAAAGAGAAAAGGTGATTTTAACAATATTTAATTTTAAAACTAAAAATGGTCCAAGGACTTTCTGTTCACCCTGTATATATATCTATCTATATCTATATGTATATATATATATATATATATATATATATATAAAAGTGAACGTATCTGTGTATCTGTATGTTTGTCTGTGTGTATGTGTGCATTTCCCTACGCAATAACTCTGTTAATTTTCAGTCTACAAACTCTAAATTTGATATACAGGGTACTGAAATTTGGGAAAATCGATGTGATCCGTTTTCGGCCAGAAATTTGTCTGTTAACGGGGTCTGATGTCAACAATTTAACCTTTGAGAACTCTACCAAACTCCTCCGACAATTTGGAGTCTAAACATTTGAAATTTTAGATATAGGTTCCTTTGACATGGATCTAACTTAATAACTCGAATTGAGCCTAAAACAATAAATTTTATGGGGTCCTAATAGGGGTCAAATTTAAAAAAAATTACCTTTTTTTTTTACTCAACATGCACCTCCAAACACCCGGGCAACGCCGGGCCCCCATGCTAGTATATCTATAAAAGTGAACGTGCCTGTGTCTGCGGACCTTACGTTTTAAAGATAATGCAGAAATTATGTTACTGTGAACGTGTCTGTGTGTGTGTCTGTCTGTGTGTGTGTGTGTGTCTGTGTATACTTCCCTACGCAATAACTCTGTCAATTTTCAGTTTTTGGTCTACAGACAGGAAACTTCATATATAAGGTATTTGAATCCATGCGAAATTCTATATTTGGGTTTTAGCCCGGAAAAATCGGCGCAAAAGTGAGAAAAAAAAATTGCCAGGCGAAGGTCGAACGACGACATTACGAATGCATAATGGTTCACTTTTTAAATTTTAGCCTTCATGCCCCAGTCATTGGCAACAGAGGCAAAAATAAATCGTGTGCTGAACGTTTTGGTTTCGATTCTCGGTGATGGCGCACGAGTCTTTTTTCTCTTTTTTTTTTACTTTTTAAATCATTATTATATATTGCGTCCAATATCTATACATTTCTAAAAGTGAAATGTCTGTCTGTCTGCCTGTCTTTCTGTCTGTCTTTCTGTCTGTGTACACTTTCCTACCATACATGTTCACACTTTATATATATACATATGCACATAAATATATGAACAGTACATAGGGCCCGAGCAAAGCTGGGCGGAACTGCTAGTATATCTAGAAAAGTGAAAGTGTCTCTTTGTCTGTGTGTCTGTCTGTGTACATTTCCCTACGCAATACTTCTGTCAATTTTCAATCTACAGACTCGAAATTAGATATACAGGGTATTAAGATTTAGGAAAACCTTTGCAATCGCTGTTCGGGTAGAAATTTGGCTTTTAAGGGGTCAAAGTTCAACGATTTGACTTTTGAAAATTCTACCGAACTCCTCCGACAATTTTGGGTCTAAACACTTAAAATTTTAGATATAGGTTTCTTGGACATGGATCTAACTTACTAACGTGATTTGAGCCAAAAATAATACATTTTAAGGGGTCATAGTAGGGGTCAAAGTGAAAAAAATTTGACCGCTTTTTTTTTGCTCAAAATACACATCCAAACACCCGGCCAACGCTGGGCTGAAATGCTAGTATATCTATAAAAGTGAAAGTGTATTTCTATCTGTATCCCTGTGTGTGTCTGTGTACATTCCCTACGCAATAACTCTGTCAATTTTCAGTTTACAGATTCGAAATTTAATAAACAGTGTACTGAGATTTGGGGAAATCTTTGTAATTCGTTTTCGGATAGAAATTTGGCTGTTAAGGAGTCCAAATTCAACGATTTAACTTTTTAGAACTCTCCCAAACTCCTCCGCCAATTTTGGGTCTAAACACTTGAAATTTCAGATATAGGTTCCTTGGATATAGATTTAACTTATTAACTTGGTTTGAGCCCCCCAACAATACATTTTAAGTGGTCATAATAGGGGTCAAAGTAAAATAAAAATTGACCGCTTTTCTTTGCTCGACATATACCTCAAAACACCCTGTCAACCCCGAGTTTAAATGCTAGTATATATATGTTACAAATGTTAGAAATCGGAAACAACACGAGTCACATAGTGTGATAAAAATAGCAGGTGTTTTTTTTTAAATAATGAAATATAAAATCTTATTGATAATGAGATAATTCCCCTCTAAATTCATTCAAAAATATTCACCATTTTATTAATTCAACGTTGGAATATAACCTCTTTCATGCGATGTCCATTTTCGGTGATGCACGTCTAAGTGCGTATATAAAAGTTCGCATCCATTCTCTGCAGCAGGTGTTTGTCTATTTCTGCACTTACAAAGCGAATCTCTTCTTTTAATTCTTCGACGTTACGTGGTTCTTTCTAATAAACACGTTCTTAAACATATCTTCCCAGACGAAGAAAAAGTCACATTTGGACTAGTAAGAGAAGCTAAGGCGAGTAGAACATGCATGTTCAGGAAATTCGGAAATAAATCTTTTACAAAAAATTGTCGGAGAATGTCCACTGAATTCCTGGCGGTATGCGATGTCGCACCGTTATTCTGAAACAACACACGTCGGATTTGAATTCGATTTTCTCTTGACACAAGCAGAAATAATTATTGATCACCTGGATATCACGTTCTGAGTTAACAGTAACAGAATTTTCTGCATTATCTTTAAAACATAAGGTCCAATCAGTTTCGTCTCGATCATCATGCAGTCCGTCAGTCTTGAAGATGGCTAGTCGTGGCCTCGGTGCTTTATCATTCGGTGTTGACGAAGTCCTATTTCTGTGAGAAATGTCCGGTCACACATGTGGGTGCCGGGGTTGTGTCATCGACTGTGGCTTAACTCTATGGCTTCCTAATCTTTCTCTTTATTTCCTCCTTCACTTTGTGAAGACTGTTTCGCTCCTTTCTTTGGCTTGTTCCTCCCATCTCTCGACATTGATGTTCATCACCTTCAGTTGCCGCTTTATTACATTTGTAGCAAAGCTTCTGACCTACTATCTTGCGGGTTCAATTTCCCAGTTCCCCGTAGAAGACCATCTTTGAAATTCGGTTTCCTTCCATTCTGGCAATGTGCCCGGTCGATCGTAGTTGCATAGTTGCAAGGGTAGCTTCCACGCTTTCTCGGGTAGCTCTCCTGAGAACTTCCACGTTTGATACGCAGTCACTCAATTTGATCTTCATGATCCTTCACAGGTGTTTCTGCTGGACGGTTTCTAGATTACTTATGTGTTCTCTATACAGAGTGTACGTCTCTGCTGAGTACACCATACTGTTAGTTTTGTCTATGCAGTGGTTTTTCATATGGTTCTTGTCGAGTTTCTCCGGCAACAGTTCTGTTCATCAAATGTTTCATCCAGATGCATATGTGCTTCATCACTCATTAAAAAATGAGTTTCGAAAATCTCTTTTGTCTGACATACAGAATAAAGCCGTTTCTCCTAGTCAGCTTGCTGAAACTTTTGTGTGATGGCTAATCTGTATGGATGGGAGTGGAGCACTTTATATAAGATGTACTTGTAGAGCAAATACTAATTCCTAAGGGCGGAAGAATGTTCCCGGGGAGATTGTTTCGGAATCCCAAGAATAGTTTCTCGAACACGCTCCACATTATGTGGGTTCTTATTGTTCTTGGTACTCCAGTATGCGGTTTTTTTTCTGTAATGTACCTTTTGTGCGAAGTGAATGCATCCAGTTAAGAATTGTGTCTGTTTTGGAAATTTCCGAATGTTGAATTAGGTTACAATACCGACGAAATTCTCTGTGAACAGCTATGACTTACTTGTAACTTTTCAAGTAGCTCTCGTATGCAAAAATCTTGGTATTATTATACAAACACCGTGACAGCGTTAGGGTTAGGGTTAGGGTTAGGGTTTAGGGTTAGGGTTAGGGTTAGGGTTAGGGTTTAGGGTTTAGGGTTAGGGTTAAGGTTAGGGTTAGGGTTAGGGTTAGGGTTAATTCGCTGTCACGGTGTTTGTATAAATTTACCAAAATCTTACGTTTAATTCTCAACATTTTGAACTTTTATCTGAAACAACCAAAATAATTAATAATTAAATCATCAAATGGCATTAAATTATCAAATTGACATATTTCTAATAATGTAGGGGATAATAATAGTCATTAAAAACACCTGTTATTTCTGCCCCACCCTGTATAAAATAAGAATACGCACAATGATAAAAATAGAATGTATAAAATAAGAATACGCACAATGATAAAAATAGAATGTATAAAATAAGAACACGCACAAAGGTTTAGTTCTGAGTGAAGGAGTACACACGTTTTCTCTTATATTCCCGGGTAACGCCGATGATGCCTACTTGTCAATATTATGTCTATTTTTAGAAAAGAATTCATACAATAATTAAAATAAGTGTAGTATTCATTTAATTCCATAAAATATATATAATTTATAATAGTTTCTAAGCCACATATATTAAAAAAGCAAATTTGTTCATAGACTTCTAGTCGCTTGCTAATAAGATTATTATTGGCATTTAATTAAAATTCATGCGGTTTTATCGAGCCAATATCATTCCAGACATGATAATCGCATTAAGATGTGTGAAAGAGATGCGTCTGCGTTTTTTTGTTTTTTTTTAAGAATGATAAAATGAATGTTTGCTCCTTTTGCTTCTTTTTTATATCACGGTGGGGGTTGAAGAGGTATAAAGACGGGAATGGTGCCATTAAAACGAGTGACCTTTTTGTGCTCCAGAATCTATTTTTTTCTACATAATAACCACCATCTGAACACACAATTTTCTTAGGAATTCAATTACGGTACTCTGCTTCTTTGCGCTCGTCAATGACAGCGCTGCTTTCTTAGATTCTCATAACATTAATATCTGCAACAGAGAGATGGAACTTGCAGGTCATGAATGCATAAGTTCAATCATCATAACGATGCAATTTTCAATCTGCTCGAATAAATTCCGTTGAAATAAAAATAGGAGGCGTGCTCCTCGCATATTAAACTTGTACAATATCGACTGTACGACGAGTATTTTCTTCATAAATCTAATGAAACTCTATATAGAATCGTTTTGTATAGATTTACTGAACATTGTGTATTCGGACAACAATGTATTTAATAGAATAAGTAAAAGCTTTTCGTGTGTACTGTGACCCAAACCTACCCTACTTATTCGGGCGGAATAAAAAAAAAGGAGGCATTAATCCTGGAACACCCCTCGTAGTAAAAAATATAACAAGAAGAGATAGTGTTGTCTTTTTTTTTACATAGGAGTCACCAGTTATAAAGATCCGGAGGCCACTCGAGGATAAGGGTTATAGAGTGTACAGAAATCAATGGGATAATATTGTAGTAATCGTTAGTAATGGCCATTTGCTAACTTTGATTACTTAAGTGACCGGCTCATCAAGGATTTGTTTATGTTGGACTTGAAGACAACCAAAACAGTTAATAACAAGGATGCTCATCTGCTAATAAAGAATAGATGATATAACGTTTTAAAGAACATCAATTATAGCGTGGGATTCTTTTTTTTTCTTGGATATTGACGACGGTCGCATCTATGGAAACATACCATGATTACAATGTAATGTTATGAAATGGCGATTAATAAAACTGGATATAAATGCATGTTAGCTAAATGATTGAGAACATTTCACCATTTAACACGCGTTATATTCATCATAAACTTTTTAAATTAAATAGAGAAAAACGGAATTAACAATTGCACAATGATGCGAAATATATTTTACATAAATAAACTTGGTTCAGAAAATCCTTGTGTTTGTTGAATAACGAAAAGATTTGCGCATAATTAAATCTCAGTGAAGGCCATCTACTTAGTACGTTCTGCTGGACCAATAGCTGTCGTGCTGACTGTAATATCGGTTTCCCATGTTCCATTTTTTTGCGTATGTGTATTTACTTTATACGCTATGCTGAAATTTTAAGCAATCCTATTTATGAGATTTTGGTACAAATTGTATTTCTTGAAATTTCTCCCAGCCTTGGTTGGACACTGCTGTTGTTGTATCTGTTTAGCGAATCAGACTGCATATAAATCATGCCTCATCTTTTCTTCTCTTTGTAAAGTTTTTCTCGTTGATCGCATTTATTCATTAACCTATACGGTTTTATACCCGATACCGACAACAGTAAGGCTCAACGATAACATGTGAGGGCGAGAAACATTTACTCCAGAAATAACAAAAGAACAGCCAATAAAGAACCTTGTTCATGTCATCCTATTGATTTGAAGGTTTGTTCCTGACGCGTTATTGTTTGACACGTGTAGAGGCAGAGGCGGCGAGAGGACGCGAGAACCTAATGCCAACTCCTTCTGAACTTACACTAGAGTGCTATTAGCCGACCAAAGCAGACACTTCCACGCTGCCATCGCCCTAAAAGGGAAAGAAATGTTTAAACCTTAATGGGTATTATTCTTGCTGTTCTTGTAATTATTATGAGGTCGAAAGGTACATGTGCGTCGATCAAAACAATTCTGATTATTGGCTGTCAAGTACAATTTTCATTTGATTTTTGCATTTCACGCCGGTGTTTTAAGTTTATTACTTGAAACGAGCGGGAACCATTTACATTAGTTGGAAAATCAATGTCTATGCGAATTCTTTACTTTATTTCGAAGACAAGTTAGTACGAACCTCAGAAAAAGCAGCTAGTTTAACAAGCTGCATTCTTTCCATACAGATCGAAGAAATTAAAAAGAAAAAAAAATAATGAGTAAGCTTACTGAAAGGAGAAAAGAAAGGGGGTAGCTCATACATGCTACTATCTTTTTTACGTTCACTCGTCTTACATATTGTGACAATTTTTTCCTGTAGAGACGGTTTGTAAAACTACACAGGCACCGTTAAAAAAACGCTTACATTTATTTAGTGAATCCAGTATGGTGTCCTTGAAAAACAATAGATCTTGCGTAGCTAAGTCGTGAGTGGCTATCGGGTAGTCTATATTATTTAACAAATAGACTTCGTAGCTTAGTGGGGGATGCCCTTTTCTCTTCTCTGCAACCTCTTTTTAATAGAAGAGACGTTGCGAGCCTGTCTCTGCTTTATCGTTTTTTTCATGGCAAGTGCTCAGCTGAGCTTCAATCTATGTTCCCCGCTCGCAAAACTTTCACGAAATACACTCATCTAGCCAAAATCATTACCAATAATTTCCCGCGCTCTTTATCTGTGCCTAAACCTACAGTTAGATTCCATGAATAAAGCTTCTTTCTTAGAACTGCAAGCTTGTGGAATTCTCTTCCGATTGTCTGCTTTCTAGCTGAATACAATCTGATTGTCTTCAAGTCTAACATAAACAAATTCTTGACGAACCGTCTTCCTAAGTAATCCAATTTACAAAATTCCCACTACTTATGTTTACTACGCTATAATCACATTGACTGATGTATACCCATTAACCCTTATCCTCGAGTGGTCTCCGGTCTGATAAGTGCTGATTCCTGTGTAAAAAAAAGACCGATAATAAAGGTACGGTAAAAAGAAGTGAACAGGTTTATGCGATGCAAATGCCTTGCTTGCTAACGTGGCTACTTAATCATTTTTTGATATTTGGGTTTTTTTAATTTTTTACTCTGCGTGGTTTAAAGGCCGCCAAGAATTGCCCTAAATGTCACGTCTTCCTTTTTACATGGACCGGAAATGGAAGGAGGAAGAAGATGCCCTGAGTTAACTCCAAGGTGCAATTTCTAATAATATGTATTTTTAATATGTTACATGGCGCACTTTTATTTAGTATGAAGCATCACAAACAAAAGATAGTGTTTACCCAGAAAGTGTTTTCCTATTCCATTTTTAAAGTGAAGCGTTTCAAAAATGAGCAGGGAGACCTGATGTCGTCCGGGATTGAATGATAAATGAATCTTTCCCATTCCCATATGTTTATTGTCATCAAAATCAGTGAAATCACCCACTTTTCAATCAAATACATTCATAGCATGCTCTAATTAGGAAACCATCGCAGTACACCCGGAAGAAGCTTCACATGCTTTTCGCAGAGACTTAGTTCACAATACATTGTAGTCTACATTGCACTGTAGAGAACTGCTGTTGAGTTTTATGTTTATATATAATAGCTTGAATTAAAGTTTAGAATGCAAAAGTCAAATATCATGCTTCAATTGTCCATTCATTTGAAACGCGCTCCGATCATATCAAAGAACGTACTGTTAATTTTATCTGCCGGAACTTATTGCTTGTGCAGTGATAATGGCTTGAATTTAAGTTTAAAATGAAAAAGTCAAGTATCGTGTTGTAATTGTTCTTTAAACAGAAGCATTCATTTCGAACGCGCCCCTGTCATATAAAAGAAGCTACTGTTGATTTTATATGTCAAGCTTTTCGGCTTTTGCTTTAATAAGACTTATCAAATGCACTTGTGATGTTAGGCTGTGTATTGCGTTAACTTTGGTCAAAATTGTCTGTTCCTTGTTTCATCGGATTATTTCGATTATCGATTATTTATACTTACCAATCGAAGACATTCCGATATAAAACCTTTCTAAGAACACTGTTAGATATATATAGTACCTTCGTGGGAAATTTCATAAAAGTCGGTCGAGCTGTTTTCGAGTCCATAGGGAACGAATTCACTGTAACACGGATAAACAGACAAAGTTCCTTTTTATATAATTGTAGAGATAGAGATAGAGGTAAAACAGTAAAAAAAAAGTTATAAACGATACGAAAAACAATACTGTATTCTCTCTAATAAATCGATTGAATATTTGTCTCTAATAAATCTAAAAACCTAAAAGCAAAAAAAAAAAAAAATTATCACTGTCTTCTATAGTGCATAAAAGATTTTAATTGCCGCGTTAATTGGATCAGTGCGCGAATCTAGAACGTATTTACATAAAAAATATAAATAATTACTGTCTTTAAAATGCGTTAATTGAAAACGCGATAATAATGTTTTGTTCACTTTGCCTATTTACGTGCTATTTTATGCTGAAAATAAGATTATCTTTTCTAGAGCCATCATCGTATTATATTGTATTTATGTTTTTGCCGTCGTTCGGTCAACTCCAGCGCTTAATTCTACGAATAAACTGCAAATTAGCCAATCTTCTTTTCTATATTATCTACTAGGCGCATTACTGAGTAGAATCCATAATGATACGCTCTTTATTTGTTTTAAGCTTTATTTCTGTATAACATCTATATTATGAATAGAAACACTGTCAGATTCATTTATAAAGGCACGTTGTTAAAAAGAAAGAACTCATCTTACACGGCTTTATAAAATAATAGCGAGGGGGGCTTTGCTCGGGCGTAAAATACGTTTAAATATGATATTTCAATTCGTCCAGATTTCGTATATATTATTATAGAGTCGTGATTTAAAAGTAAAAAAAAAGTATTTACGTGCCATTACTAGAATGGAAACTGTAGCATTCAAAGCTGGTAACGTTACCACTGTAACAACGTGACACGCACTGATTAAATCTTAGAAATTAAAAATAAACTATTATGAATGTAAAAAATGTATAATGATTTTTTTTTTCAAGTTTGACCCAGTTTTGATCCCATTAAAACGTTTTTAAAACGGTTAATAAAGATGCACTAAAGAACGGTCCATAAAACATCCAATCATTTGAAGCCCCCAGCGCCGCTCTGCGACTTTTAGTTTCAGAGGAGACAGAGTTTGTAAATATGGACACAGACAGACAGATAGAACGACATATAGCCTTTTATATATTAGATTAACTGAATTTGTTTTATCGTTGCCCTAGGATAGGTAAACTGATATTTAATAAAAAAAAAAAAAAAAACAACTAAATGCAATGTATTTATTAAAGTATCAGTAATCGATTAGATAAATGACCATGTTTAAAGTTTTAAGAAATGTAAAATCGCCGAAAAACACAGATATTTTGTTAAGTACATGGTTTACAAAAAGCAATCGTATTTTGTACATAAAACAAAAAGAAAAAAATGTGGTAGTTTAAAAGATATATATAACAGATTACGAGGGGCGTTCAATAATTTACGCTGTCGATCTACTTTTTATAGCAACAGACAAACGAAACTTCGTATAATTGTTATACTTTCTCTACATAGAAACCATGCAGAGTTACAAATTTGTCCCAGCGTGTAATGCAGTTATTGAAACCGTTTTTGTAGAACATCCCAGGTTGGCTCTCGAACCACAACGTTCCTTAAGAAAGTAAGGCTGCATCATTTGAGAAACGCTTTTCTTTCAAAAACAACTGCATTACTGGGAAAAACGTGAAAGTCAGAAAGTGCAAGGTAACCAGAGTACGATGATCAAGCAAGATTTCATTACAACATGCTGGTACTTCTAATCTGGCAACATGCATGTTGTAAACCGCAGCGTTGTCTTGAAGGCGGAGGATACCTTTGCTGATTATTGGCTGCTTCTTGATCTTATCTTTTTTTTTAATTTCTAGAAAGGTGAAGCAATATATACTCTTGTAATTGTAACACCCATTGCCAAAATATACGTCATCACTACTTCGTCTTGATCCAAGAAGACTGTGAATATGATCATGCCAGCGGAGGGCGGAACCCTAACTTACACTGGAGGTGCTGAGTTCAAACCAAATCGCGAGATTTTGCAAATGTCTTTTTTCACGAGCAATTTATTTTCTACTTCATTGTCTTGAAAATACTATTTTCATTATTTTCATCATATATATATATATATATATATATATATATATATATATATATATATATATATATACAAATGTAACTCTGGGTTCGTTCGCAATTAATAGTCTAAAAAACCACTGGACGGATGGCTTTCACGTTTTGGTATAATATGTTTGCTATATCCATGTGTGTTTTTATATATTTCTTTTTAATTATAACATTATACTTAATTTTTCTATGATAAATAGGTGGTTTTCTTTGTACCGATAGGCCATTATTTTTTATCAACGCTTCCTGTCACGTGACCAGTGTTTCTAATTTAGCGGTTTTCCTGCTAGATCTGGAGATTTCGTTTGCAATCTAGCGAGGAATTCTAGAAAATCTGGAGATATTTGGCTTCCACACACCCGCACTTTTAAATTAAAAAATAAAGAAAAGCGCTTGAAAATACTTTAAAACATAAAATAAACTCATTCATGTAAGTAAAAAAAAGGGTAAAACTATACAAACACCGTGACAGCGAATTAACCCTAACCCTAACCCTAACCCTAACCCCTAACCCTAACCCTAAACCTAACCCTAACCCTAACCCTAACCCTAAACCCTAACCCTAACCCTAACCCTAACCCTAACCCTAACCCTAACCCTAACGCTGTCACGGTGTTTGTATAATAATACCAAAAAAAGTAGCATTTATTGCCTTTGGTAACAATTATTTATTGATTATTTGTTTTGTTTTTCACGTTTTTTTCGGCTAACCATTCTTAAATCTCGCTATAAAATTGATTTTTCCAAGTACATTTTAGGTGGGGGGGGGGCATTCCAACCTCCGAAGTTTTGTTTAAAATACGATCTAAGCAACCCTGCTTAATTTAGAAGTATTTAGTCGAAAATTGTAAAAAGCAAGAAACAACAGCAAAAAAAAACCACAACTTATACCAATACAGTAGAATTTAATTATTTACCAACCTAAATACTTTTAACATGCTAAAACAAAGTTTTTTTTTTTTTTCTAACTTCAAAATATGTTGCACCATTATTGTGATGTTTAATTTGTAGTATATTTCAATTTAACTTTTATTATAAAAAGTTTGAGTTTATGATTTGTTTCCTGCAAAAAAAATACCCTCGCTGAAAAAAAAAACAGGTAAAACTAGCTGATAAAATATGTAAGCCTTCTGGGAAGCTAACCGCTTCAATAAAATACCAGAAACATATAATGAGAAAACACGGAACATTTCATATATTGAATATACTATATTTATATTTTTTATGGTAGGAAGTTAAAATATAGAGTTTTTTTGGGGGGGGATTAGCGATTTTTGAAAATTTCAGATGATAAAAGTTAAAAATCTAGCGATTTTATGGACATCTCTTTCTCCTGATCTCGCGGTTTTTTTTTAATCTCAGTTGCCAACACTGCATCATTAAAAAAACACTACAGGCTTAATGTAAACAGAATGTGTTTACAATATCGGTAAATTTCCAATGGGTTTAATCACATGATTATTGAAAAAGTAACCATGGGATTGAAATTTAATTTAAATTAACCACACGTGGTCGCTTTCCTATCAAATATTCATCGAAAAATTGTAGGTACAGACAAAATGAATGCCGACGCTCAAAGTGTATAAACATTTTGACCCCTCCCTTTACTTAAAACTTCACCCAAAATCAGGAAATAAACAATTTTAATGAAAATTGCAGTATTTATCAAATAATGATCGCAGAATATAATGAACTAATTATTTTTTACTTAACTCTTATTGAAAATGTTTTATTTTGTTTAAACAAAAAATACCTTTACTAAAGTTATGGTTTTCAGTAGTAAATAAATAACGCAGGAATTTATTTTTGCTTTTTTTATATAAATGAAGCATCGTAATTTGTAACAATAAAAATAATTTTTACAGTAACATTACGAAAAAGGCCCCTAAAGTGCGTATTAATGAATTCGATATAACTCGAAGAAAAATGAATTCTCGCATACTATTCAGGAAATTAAAGATTCAATTAGATTCCTAAATTATTTCGGGTGAAATGAGTTTAGGAATTTATATCCAAACCTAAATATTTTTTTTTGCCTAAAAAATAGCATTAATACAGTAAGTTAGGTAAAATTTGCATAGAATGCTCTGCTTTACGGTTGTTGTAAAAATGGAACAGAAATTTGAATTTCGTTTCCTTTTAAATTCGGTACATTTTTACATTATGTCCAACTCATCGTTCACATTCGGCACGTAAACTTTTATAGCTTTTCGGGTATGCTGGCAAGGTTAGAGGGGTATATTCCGAAAGCCGTTCTTAACATGGGTAGATTGGTAGGTGTGTCAGAAATTTCGTGAAAAATAGTGAATAATTCAACCCCGTCTTTTCAAGCTTATAACTCCACGAAAAATGTAACGCAAGCCCTAATTTTTTCCAATTAAAGGAGAAAGGACCAAGGTTTCATTAAAAAAACAAAAAAACAAACACCGTGGTTAAAAAAATAGTTTTAAACTCCGGACTTTACAGGTAAATTTCTAAAAAACACTACGTTTTTATTTTAAATTTGAATATATTATTTATTGACCTTTTCTCTTCAATTTGTGATATATAACACTTTGGTGAATAAATTATTTACTTTTTAATAGATATTTCAAAATGGGAGGCGTGAATAATTCGATTCCCTGTCTTTCCAAGTTTATAACTACTCGAAAAATGTAATTCAAGCCCTAATTTTTTTTTCAATTAAAGGAGCAAGGACCAAGGTTTCATAAAAAAAAGAAAAGAAAAAATAAACAACGTGGTTTAAAAAAATTTTTAAACTTCGAACTTTACAGGTAAATTTCTAAAAAACACTACTTTTTTGTTTTAAATTTGAATATATTACTTATTGACTTTTTCCATTCAATTTGTGATATATAAATCTTTGGTGAGTAAATTAATTATTTACTTTTTAATAGACACTTGAAGAGGGGGGACGTGAATTAAAAAAAACGTTTGTCTAAAATATTATATTCAGTTTATTGGAAAGAGCATAAAATTTCACATTCACCCTTAAAATATCGTAAAAATAGAATAAATAGAAAAATTTTGATAGATTTTTAAAGTTTAAAAATTGAAAAATATTTAGTTCGTTAAATTCATTACTGTTTTTTAAAAAATAAAAAAATATTTCTAACAACTCAATTTTAAAAGAGAAATTACGAGATTTTTTTATATTTTATTCGCAGTTTCGTGATAGGGTGTCAAAAATTCCTACAAAAATTCTGATACATCTACTAGATTGGAGTGTTTATTTGTTGTAAACGTACCCTACAATATATATATATATATACATGGGCCTATAAACAATATATATATGTATATGATGAAAATAATGAAAATAGTATTCAGACAAAACAAAATAGAGAAATAAAAAAGAACAAACCAAGTTAAGTGTTCATCAATGTTTCGTCTTTATTTCGAGACTTTCTGTGGAAGGATAAATAAACAAAAATCATATACACCAGAGTTTTCTCTCATAAACAGAAATATTTTACCTACACACACCAATAATACAATAATTTTCAACACACTAAACAAAGTAGGAATTCCAATAATACAAACCACATTACAAACTATAAGACAAATATAAAAAGCAACAAAACATCCTAAAAAGAAACAGTTTCCCATGCAGGCATATACACTATTTCTTGCCGAAATTGCCATCATAGATACGTTGGTGAAACCCAGCGTGAACTAGAAAAAAATCTCAGTGAACATAAAACAGATATAAGAAATATCAATTCTTCAAGTGAATTATTCTCTCCTTCATTGCAGCATAATCACACTTTTGACTTTAAACAACCAAAAATGGTTAAATTTATTTCAAATAAACAGCGCTTATCGCAAATTCAAGCACTATTAAACAACGTTGAAGCTTCTATAATATAGCGCCATTAATAATAAAATTTTATTAAAAGAACATAATTTAATTGTAGAGAGAGCTTAACCCTCTCACACCATAGAAACATCTCCTATAATAATTAATGCATATAATCTTGATCAACAAATTACATAACAAAAAAACACACTCATTTTTTTTGTTACACATCTTTATTTGAATTTTAACAGACATATTTTTTTATAGAAAGAATATTAACTGCGTTCATATATTTTAAAAACATAGTTACGACTATATGACGTTATTAAAAACCTCCCTCCTTTTAACATCGCACGCATCCACCTTTTTTTGGAATTTCCAACGTCT
Source organism: Euprymna scolopes (assembly GCF_053919585.1). Classification (NCBI taxonomy): domain Eukaryota; kingdom Metazoa; phylum Mollusca; class Cephalopoda; order Sepiida; family Sepiolidae; genus Euprymna; species Euprymna scolopes. The sequence continues at coordinate 114,862,062 of NC_136489.1, read as the reverse complement.
TTTTCCGTTTCTGAAATAGAACAGCGTCACACTTTGCATATGAAATTTTTTTTTCAAATATTTGTACTTGTGTTTTTGTTTTCTTAATCACATTCATTCAGAGGGAGTCTCGAAATAAAGACGAAACGTTGATGAACACATAATTCGGTTTGTTTCTTTTTATCTCCTCTCTCTTTCTCTTATATATATATATATATATATGTATATATATATATATATGTGTGTGTGTGTGTGTATGCGTGCGTGTGTGTGTGTGGGCGTGTGTGCGAGTGAGGGTGTATATCTTGTTTCTAGTCCTGTACATTATGATTATAATCCTATGCCTATAGGTGTATGTGTTTGTTTTTTCAGACACTTTTCTTCGTATTGTTGTTTTGCCCATATCAATCACTCGTCATTTCTTGTCTATTTTAAAAAATGTAATTCTTCTCTCAGGGACCATTGAATTGCCAAGTCAGATTATGTTGGTCGGCATCCAATTTTGGCGAACGGGAAGACAAGTGTGTGAAGTGCCAAATAAACAAACATACTCAGCAATGGACAAATCTATATAAATAAAAATTTATGTATGTTTTTCTATGCTTATTTATTTTTGCGTGATAGTAGCCAACAATATAAACAAATGAATATGACATTCGTTTGGATTTTGATTCGTCTCTTATATTTGTAACGAAATGTATGGTTGGAGTATCCGTGCCAGTGCTACCACAATGTCGGTAGTGTCAATTATGGTTACCGTCACCAACTAGCATTACGAATGTGATATCTACGTCGACATCTTTCTCTGTTCCCCTTAGATAACGAACTATTAATTGTATATATATATATACGCTTACGCTTGGGTTTGGTTTCTTTTATTTACGAGTATCGATTCTTTTTTTTTTTTTTTTAGTTATTTTATACCTAAGTACAATACAAATACCCCGTACTTGTAGCGAAGCGGTACACACACTATATGGGTTGAGTCGGCTTTCTCTGAGGGAGTAAGTTACATGGAAATATCTAATCGACAAGCGGTCCCCAATAGTTGGGGACATGACGACGTTGAGATTTTGCATATCTCGCGTGCTGACGTCGTTCAACATACAGCGCATGATATTCCCAAATCGTATCCATCTAATACTAGCCAGGCTCAACATTGCTTAACTTCGGTGATCTAACGATAACCGGTGTGTTGTCAACGTAATTATTGCAGTAGCAATAAGAAACAATTCATGCTCAACTATTGTCTTTAGTATAATTGTTTTTATTGATAGGTGCGAGCAGTTGCTAATACCATTTCCAACATTATAACAATGTCAGTGACATAATTATATTAATTTATCAGGTCTCGTAAGATCAATGAAGTTAAGCTACGTTGAGAACGATCAAAGCCAAATGGGTGATCATTTAGGAGAACTAGGTGCTTTATGTGGGAGGATATCAACTCGTCTCCGTAAAAGTTATATTGTCATATATCATATCCTTTGACCATGTTATACACATTGCATATCCCTTGTCTGTAGCGTTTATAATTCTGTATAACACATGTTTTCTCCTGCTCTCTAATCGTGGTATAACCGAGGCTTATTTAAAATGTAGTCTTCATTATTTAGGCAGTCAGAATATTACAGAGACTGTATATATATATATATATATATATATATATATATATATATATATATATATATATATATATATATATATATATATATAGCGAGAAAGAGAAATAATTATTTTACGGTTTGTATACAGAGTTGTCTTTGAAATTTATCGTACAATGCAATTTAAATTTGCATGATAATAATTATAATAATAATAATAATAATAACAATAATATATATATATATATATAGCATATATATATATATATATATATATAGCATATATATATATATATATATATATATATATATCAGAACTGGTAAATGCTGAAAACTTGAAGAAGGTGCTCTATACTATTGCAGAGCAAATATATATTTTAGTTATTCTGTTGTCGATTTATCTGTTAAGTTACACATGTTTCCGCTAGCGAATCGTATCAACGATCCAGTAACTTCGTCAGACTGACATGTGCAACTAAACAGATAAAATGGTAACAAAATAAAAAAATATATATATACACATGTATATTGTAATATATATATATATATATACATGCATATATATATATATATATATATATATATATATATATATATATATATATATATATTAAACGTGGCATCCAGGAACAACTTACTCTCGAGCAAAAAAAAATGTCTTCCACATTTTATTAAGCCATTTCGGGCTCCCACTCCTAACAGCGTTTATTTATTTATTTATTTATTTATTTATTGCATGGTCACTCTGGTCTAGTTATCACACTGTTCCAGGTTAGCGCCCAAGTGCCAGCAATGTTTCCTTGCAGCGGGCGCGTGCTAATCGTGTCAACTTATTCTTCTGTTTCTCTGCAGCGTCAGCACACAGCTTCTACATTATACATCCCAAGTGCACCTAATTCCTAAATAGAATTATGAAAAGAAATGTTAGAAAAGAGCAAACAAGCAACTCAATAATTCGTTTATTTTTGTTTGTTTGTTTGTTTGTTTGTTTGTTTAATCCGGTAAACTTGTTGGTTATTATTTGTTTAATTATTGTAATACACTTCTAGCTGTAACAAGCGGAATCCAAAGTAGACGACTTAAGATATTATTCCCGCTCAATTGCTAATGTTAAGCTTGTCTCTTGATAAGTTTGAAGTTAGTGGCGCCATTCTTATTGCTCCCAATTTGTTGTATTCAATCGACTGAAATTGCGTATCTGTCAAAGTAGAATTACTCGTGTCACACGTGTTTATCTGGATAGTTTTTCGCTTGAATATTTTCACCTCATTCAAATACACGAATTATTGTAAAAAAAAAAACACTCGTTAATTCTAAGTCAGCCACATTTTTTTTATATTCAACATTGCCAGTCGGTATTTGGCGTTATATTCACAAGTTTCCCAACACACTTTCCTTTTCTGCATTCTTCCCCCTTTCTTTCTTTTAATTTATTTCTACTTCTCTTTCTACGGCTATATCTATACCTTATTGTTACTATAATTACCCTATTAAAGTACGTGTGATCTCATTAAAGAATGCGACCTAAATAGATTATTGCTGCTTTATTGAGCACTATAAAGTAGAGGTCAAAACGTTCACATTTCATAGGCTCGTTTGTGGGTGCCGATTCCATGGGTAAAGCTATCGACTAGTAACTAGATGGATGTAGGTTCAATTTTTGACTCGGAATGGCCGCTAGTATAGCCGTACTGAAAAGCTGTAATACAGCAGCACAGTCGCTCGCTAGATGACTTCGATATAAAGACCGCGTTTTTAGGTTTAGGACTGTCGGAAATGGTTACGTAAATCTCTCTGCTTGTAAGTAAACAAACAAATTGATGGCTATAAAATTCTCAGTTAAAATGTACATATATGAGTTATAATGCTCATATCAGTTAAAATGTTTATATAAACATCTCATCGGCCAGTGGATAGAGCTAATAGATTGTTGAGGATTCGATCCCTGACTCGAGGTGGGTGCTAGTCTAGCCGTACTGAAGATATATATATATATATATATATATATATATATATATATATATGGTAGTCATCTTCAGACTGTTTCACTGTATCACAGCTCATATATATATATCTATAATATAAAGCTGAATGTCTGTGTGTATGTGTGTCTGGTCACGAATCGGCTCCTATATGGTTAACTATTTTAAAAAACTGATTACATATAACGATAGAATATTATCTAGACACAGGAATGGGTATGTTTGATCTGGCAGAACGGTGATTCATTAAAATTGTGGGGTCTGCGTTCGCGCCTTGTCCACAAAGTATGGAAATAAAAAAATTAAAAATTAACAATAAAACGTTTACAAGTGTTTTTGATATAGATGTACGTAAGAATATTTTGATTAGTATGTTTTAACTTAAAGAGGGATGGTATAATAAAATTGTGGGGTCTGCGTTCGCGCCTGGCCTCCGTAGAATGGAAATAGGCACAAACTTTAATAAGGACTTTTCATATCTATCTGCGTAAGTATACTTTGATAATTATATTTCAGTTTGAAGAAATATGGTATAATAAAATTATGGGGTGTTCGTTCGCACCTGACCTCCATAGAATGGAAATATGTCACAAAGTGTAACAAGGTTTTTTTAACATAGATCCACAGAATATTGTGATAGGTGTTTCAGTGTGAAAAGGTATGATATAATAAATTATGGGATGCATCTATTTTATTTTTACTTTAAACATATTCTGATTTGGTTTTGATACCCTCAAATTCGAAGCTATCTCTTTATAACCCTTCCTTTTCATAACCTATCATACTTTCATAAATCAGAGTCCATTTTCTGTAGGCTGTTTTTGACCTAGTCAACGAAGGGTACTTTTGCTAATATATATATATATATATATATATATATATATATATATATATATATGGGGGTTGTATTGTAAGCGTTGAATAAAAAAATTTCGAGCAAAACAGAAAAAAGAAAAACAAAGCTGCATCCTTTAATACAACCATTTCGAGTTCCCATTCCCAGCAGCGTTTTTTTTTTTTATGCACTGTCATTCTCATCTAGTAATCACACGGTTCGAGGTTTGCCCCGCGTGTTAGCAAAATTTCCATGCAGGGGGCGCGTGCTAATCGTGGTCATTCCGCCGTTTCTGCGAACTGTCACCACACGTTTACGTTATCCCCCCGAGAATATCTTATTTTAAATTAGAATTGTGAAAACAAATGCTAGCAAAGAACACACAAGCAACTTAATAGGTTACTGACTGATACATACGACTTACGTATGTTTATTTTTATATTTTTACTCCGATAAGGTTGTTGTTTATTAATTGTTAATTACTTCTACACACTTTCAGGTGTAACAGGAGAAAGCTGACTTCGAGTATTATTCCCGTAAATGCTGATATTAAGGTTGTTTTCTGATAAGTTTAAAATTAAATAGCGCCACTCTTATAACTTCGATTTCGTGTTTATTCAATCCAAGTGGGTGTCTGTCAAAATAGAATTACACGTTTCACACGTGTTTATCTGGATTCTCTCTAATTCTTATTCTATCGATACACCTTACTGTCTCTATTCTATCTATTTCCTCTTTGTTTTCCTTTCTATTAGCCACTTTTTGTTTCTATTTATAAAAACCCTTTTCTCATATTCTTCTCGAATTTTTCCTCTTTCTTTCTAGTGCGTCAAGCTCATTTACCAAAAATACCAATTTTATTATTATTATTATTATTATTATTATTATTATTATTACAACAACAACAACAACAACAACAATAATAATAATAATAATAATAATAATAATAATAATAATAATAATAATAATAATAATAATACGAGGCATAGGCAGACCTAAGCTCAGGTTTCGTGACACCGTCAAACGACATCTAAATGACAGGTTGATCCCTACTGGAAGCTGGCAGACCCTCAATCGCGATCGTGACAAGTGGAGAAGGATTGTTCACAGGAAGTCGTCCTCGGACACGAAGGAAAGCACATGATGATGATGATATTATTATTATTATTATTATTATTATTGTTATTATTTTTATTGTTGTTCTGATTGTTATTATTATTAGTATTGGTACTAGGAGTTATCACACAGGTAATTATCAGAGATTGCTCACTGACAACAACCGTTACTGTTTCCATTACTCTTTACCTTTTCCGTTTACCTTTACAAATGGATTTGTATCCTCGCAAAAGCCGTTTTCCATTGACTTCTTATTTGCAATGACCATTTGCACTCACTGAAATTTGAATGGCAGTTAACCTCCTCAAAGACCAAGTTTTCCTCGCACTCATCGACTTGAGGTATGGTTAGTAATTATTACTAGCCGGATTACCCAGTGTTACCCAAGGTCATAAAAGCTAAATGAATATTAATTAGTTTGTGTTACATTTTTTATATTAAACATTCTTTCTGTTCGTCTATCATTCCAGTCTCTTACAAAAACCAGGCCCAGTTTATCTTCTAATGATTTCTTTTTTCTAAATTCTAGACATTACACATCCGGAACACGCCAATTAGGAGGCTATAAAATGTATGGTCTGTAGTTTTGGACTTTCAGGTCCACATATAAATATAAAAACACATAGAAACTCTCCCTGTGTGTGTGTGTGTGTGTGTGTGTGTGTGTGTGTGTGTGTGTGTGTGTGTGTGTGTGTGAATCGGCACTAACCCTATTTAACTGGCTTTCTCCGAAGGAGAAAGTTCCGTGGGAGTATGAAATTCACCAGCGATCCCCAGTCGCGATCCACAGACGTGATCTCCAATCACGATCCCCAATAGCATGTATATCCCCCTTAGGGGAGATGACGACATAAGGTTTTTGCAACTCTTGCAGGGAGGTATCGACGTCATCTACATTCAGCGGCTGGAATTCCCAAATTGTTCATTCATTTTAGTAATGGCCAGGATCAACGTTGCTTAACTTCGGTGATCTGACGAGAACCTGTGTGGCAACGTGATAATGCCGTATAAACTGCCCTTTATATAATATATTTTCATAATTATCATTTTTTAGCAATAAATAAGACATACCGTCGTTACTGCCTTATGCACGATGACTGGCAATGAAATTAATTTTATTGAAGAATTATATGTACCAGGAATAGCGAGGATCATGAAGAAAAAGGAAATTTACCGATTAACTAACTGTCTACACAAAGCGGAAAACATATTGAATGCTTTTTAAAGGTGTAAAAAAGCTAGGGAACGAGTGTTGTGGGAAGTCCTCTGTGCACTAGACATGAACTGTAGAAATAAACCGAGGAGTACTTATGTTGGTGTTGTCTGTGTACTCCGTAGTTCATTATTTTGGCAGTATGTGCTTCTTTGTATATTCTATTTTTGTTTCAAGATACTTTACGTTGCTAACACACATATCCGTATCCGTGTTTTTCCTCTGTAACCCTTCTGGGCTACAACACAAATATAAGAAATATAATGTAAAAGAAAAAGTCTTACATGTGATTGCTTTTGGCTCCTTTGGACACCAAACCAACTTATGTTTACATCACATTTGATGAGCAATTTTTGAAAAACACAAAGTTTTTGAATTGCCCGAAAACAATATAGAAATAAAGTAAAGACATGAAATCCTAGTGAGGTTGCTATCACGTAGATATATTTTTTACATTAATTGCATTGAAATTAATCATCTCAAGCCCTTAGTACTTGTGAATGTCCATAAACGTCTGCTGATAAAATTTAGAGAATATAGAGAGTTTTCTTGATAAATAGCTAAATATATTTAATACTATACGACTCACTAGCATCTATTGGTATCCAACCACGCCAGAAAGGCTTACGAAACCTCTTATTATCATTTCCCCTCAAGTCCTTCCCACGGAACTATGTCTTCAATCAGACACGGCCGGTTTAATATATTTGAAAAACGCGCAAAAACAAATTTCATTAAAGCAGGATCATTCTGGTTCATTTTATTACCTAATGAAATTATTTTTTAAATGTTTTTAATGTTTGCTTATTTTGCCATGTTATTGCATTTGTATCTTACGTAAATAATCGATGAAATGAAATAAAAATGTATAAGTTACGTAGATGCGAAAAATAAAAACGCAATGAAATGACACACAATACTTCACCTATATAGATTTGAATTCTAGTAAAATATTTCTTTTAATCGAAGATTTATCGAAATAAACACACACTAAAACAAAAATAAAACTTTATTTAACAATCCTGAGAGACGAAATTGGAAACATGATTATAAATGGATTTGTTCTTATCAATGTAAGTCATCCAGAAAAAACGGCATGTAAATCCAATTAATATATATATATATATATATATATATATATATATATATATATATATACACACACACATATATACACACATATATATACACACACAAACACACACACACATACACACACACACACACACACACACATATATATATATATATATATATATATATATATATATATAGTAGTCACAAAATAATGTGTCTATCTTCATGACCATTTCAACTAAACTCAAAGTGTGTTATTTGTTGCCTATACGGTATGTAACGATAAATTGTCGCCCTAGAAGAAACATCATTTCATTTCTGTTTTCTTTTTTGTTGTTGCAGACCATCTACTAGTTGGACAGTTGTATACAAATCCCAAGAGCGATAATAGCCTTCAATCATGCCTAACCGTGATACAATCTTCTACGAGCGAGATTAGAGATGCGCTACTGCACAACTCGTGTTCTCTACGGATTCAAGTTATGACAATAGGACGGTTCTAACGCATGAGAGAACAGCTCAACGCATCGGGCGACCCATGGTTATGGTCTTTGGTGTTGTTTCAACTGAGAACCACATCTTCGAAGTCGGTGTGAAAGGAAACACCAAAGTGTACTTGGATGTGCCGAAAAGTTTGGTGATCCCCTGGTGTAATCAGGTAGTCGCTGGCAGATCCTGGGTGTGACAGCAGAACGCTGTGCCGTACCACAAGTGCAAAAAGACCCAGGCTTTGCTTAAGAAGGAGCGCTACAACTATGTTCCCTTTTCTCACTGGCCTCCCTCCTTCCCCGACCTGAACCCGCTTGACTACTTCGTTTGGTCATACGTCGAGAACATCACCAACATGACCTCCCACAACACTAAAACCAACCTTATCGCCGAGTGTTCGCCGAGCGTCCGACGGCGCTAGTGATAAAAGCATGCTCCCATTTTCGAAACCGTATCGAAGAGGTGATTGATGCTGAAGGCGGCTACATTGAGTAGATGTCAGCTCTACTATATAATCAAGGCATCTGAATTTAATTTTTCAATAAAAGTTTTAAATTACAGCAGTGTTCTTTCTTTAGGGCGAAAATATTATCGGTCTACTCCGTAATTGTCTCTCCCCCTCTCTCTATACATGTATATACATCAATATATATCTATATATATAAAGCTGAATGTCTGTGTGTGTCTGTCTGGTCACGAATAGGCTCCTATATGGTTGACTATTATAGAAAACTAATCACATATAATGACAGAAGATATATCGAGACACAGGACTGGGTATATTTGATCTGGCATAATTATGATTCATTAAAATTGTGGGGTCTGCGTACGCGCCTGGTCCACAAAGTATCGAAATAAAAAAATTGAAAAAAAACATTTGCAAGTGTTTTTGATATAGATGTACATAAGAATACTTTGATAAGTATGTTTTAACTTAAATAGGGAGGGTATAATAAAATTTTTGGGTCTTATAGTTCGCGCCTGGCCTCCATAGAATGGAAATAGGCACAAACTTTAATAAAGACTTTTCATATCTATCTGTGTAAGTATACTTTGATAATTATGTTTCAGTTTGAAGAAATATGGTATAATAAAATCATGGAGTGTTCGTCCGCGCCTGACCTCCATATAATGGAAATATGTCACAAAGTTTAACAAGGATTTTAATATAGATCCACAGAATACTGTGATAAGTGTTTCAGTGTGAACAGGTATGGTATAATAAATTATGGGGTTTATCTATTTTATTTTTATTTTCATAATATTCTGATTTGGTTTTGATACCCCCAAATTCAAAGCTATCTCTTTACAACCCTTCCTTTTCATAAACTATCATACTTTCATAAACTAGAGTCCATTTTCTGTAGGCTGTTTTTGAACCCAGTCAACGGCGGGTATTTTGCTAGTATATATATATATATATATATATATATATATATATATATATATATATATATAATCTAAGGTTATTGTTTTTCCAGAGGTTAAGTAACAAATGAAGTTTAATGAGGTAAATTCAAAAGTGCTCAATACCAAAGTAGAGCATGGCATATTCTTTATTTGTTTTTACATGAGCAGTACTGTTTTGTTACAGTCATGAGCATGTTTCGGTTAGCTAGTTACGAGTAACTAGAGATCGTTTCTGCAGAAGAATTAGCTTTGATTCCTCATCTAAGGAAATATTCGATAAACATAAGATATTTTAAAACAAGACTTCTGGAAACAGTGGGTATAAAATAAAATAAATTAGAATATATAGAGCTGCAAAGAAAACACCCACATCAAATAAAAACCGTAAAAGGAAAATAATTTTGTTAACCTCTCCCTTTAGTCAAACGGTTAAATCAAACCTAGAAAAAATGCTTAAATCCCATTTAGCTACACTTCCCCACCAACAATATCCTCTACAAAATATTTAAGAAATCCCTGTTTAATATCGCTACAGTTGCAGTAATTACAAGGAAAAATAATAAAAAAACGATGACAATAAATTTTTCAATGATGAAACAATGTGACCAGAGTAAAAAACTAAAAACTTGTAATTGTATAGATACATTGTATTTTTCCCCATTAAAAAAGCAGCTGTCTGGCTAACTCGGTTTATACATTGCTAACATTAGAGTAAAGGAGGATCATTCCCCTACCAAATTCTAAATAGGTCACACTAGCAATAATATCAAGCAAACATAAACTGTCTATAAAAGTTCCTCCATACATCCAAACTATACTGATAAGACACTATAGACTGCATATTACAGTTGACAAATAGAAAAAAATTAACACCAATAGTTATTTGCGAAATCCTGACAAAAACAGAACTTGTCAATCACTTAATACCCCTTGTTCCCTTTGCTTAAATAAACCCCTCTTTATCACTAAATTTAAAGATGAGGATAAACTCCTAAATAAGAAACGAGAAACATCAATAAATGGTAGACATTAAAACAGGCGTCTTAGACTATATATACCAAGATCACACAAAAATGTACCTTTTTACTTAAATCTACACAAAAATAAAAAAAATTAGATAATTTCGTTACTACACCGTCTTTGTTAGCACCGCTTCGGAAAATCATTCCGTGTTACTATACCCATTACTTCTAAGCAATTTCTTTATTTGTATCTCTTAGCCTTTACGTTTATGTTATAGAAATCCTATCATCTTTAACACGAAATTAACCTAAACAAATAAAACGGAATTAATAATTAGCGTAAACTTAAACTTTAATTTGAACTTTTTGTTCTTATTGAAACCAATAGTTTTCTCTTCTATAGGAAAGCACTCTTACACAAAACTTTCTAATCGCCAACTATACTCTGACTAATGTCAACCTCTCACAACTATCAAATACATTATAAATTAAAACAGTTAAGAATATGCACCGTTATATATCATAAACTTAAAAACTAACTCAGAAATATTTTTATTTGAATCTACTCCAAATGAATAAAAACATATATTTCTTTATATATATATATATATATATATATATATATATATGTACACACTCATATATATATATATGTATGTGTATACACGCATCCATATATATATATATATATATATATATATATATATATATATATATATATATATATATTTAAATATTTTTTGCGGGGTACAAAATTTTATTATGGCTATGTAAAGACTAAATTAAAACTTGTTCGAAAACATTATTTTTGATTGTGAAATTAAAAAAAATAAAATTGATGTGTCAGCTGACGGGTTTTGAAGCTTAATTACGTTTTAAAAAGAAAAGGGGGAACAATGAATCGGAGATGAAAAAGTAGGGGGGGGGGAAATAAAATAAAAAAAGAGGGGATGGATTAATTATTAAATAGAAACCTGATTAAGCCCTAAGAGATTATCTTTTTGTTTGCAAATGAAAGGTCTCAGAGTCTTAATATATATATAGTTTCTAGAATTTTAAGAAGATAAAGAGAGTGCAACTTACTAAGGATGGAAAAAAAGTCCGAACTAAAATTCAAAGCGCAAATACGATTATTTATAAGGTGCTCTCCTATAGATGAGCCATGAGTATTGTTCAAAACGTCCGAAGATAGGCAGTTTCCATTTCGAATTTTGGATGGACATGTTGTTTTACCCTATTATCTCATCTTTGAGACGTCCTCCCGACGTAGCGCAAACCGCAGCTACATTTAAATGAATAAATAATAGAATTGTTATGGTGGGGGGGGGGGAAACGTCTTTACAAATTGAAGACAAAATAGGTTTACAAGAAAAAACAACACGGGTATTTGATGCAAAGTAACATTGTTGTACGACAGAAGAAATTTGCTTGTCAAATCTTTCACTAATATTACCTAGCCAAGGTAGGCGTAGGTAGATAGGGCATTTGTCGACAGATGCCTGTTAAATTTTATTGAAATTAGAAATTTTATTTTTAATTGTAGATTCCACGATTTGCAATGAAAAACCATTATTGCAAAGAGTCTCGGTAATAAATTTGACTTCATTTAATTTGTTATCTGAACATATCATACACGCTCTATGGATAAGGGTGTTGATAAGATTATATTTTTGTTTGGTGGGGGAAAAAGAGTCCCAACGTGTGTAAAGACCAGTGAATGTAGGTTTACGATAGATGGAAGTCAAGAAAACGGAAGATGTTTTACACACCATCACATCTAGAAAAGGAAGGGAAGAATTACTTTCCTTTTCTATAGTAAATTTTAGAACTGGGTGAATATTATTAAGGGATGTAAAAAAGGTATCTGCTTCCGTTTCATTGTTGAACAGACAAAAAGTGTCGTCAACATAACGAAAATAAATATCTGGTTTTTGAAAGCCAGATAAAAGACTCTTTTCGTGGAAACCTACGTAAATATTTGCCAGAGCAGGTCCCAGGGGAGAACGTATCGAAACACCATCTATCTGCCTGTACATAATGTTATTAAAACTGAATTCGACCGACGTGGTGGCGAATTCCATAAGTTCCACAAAAATATTCTCAGGAATAGGGGGAGTTGGGAGTTGACTGCGATAAAGGGCATCGGCACATATATGAATAGTCTCTGAGAGTGGAACGCAGGTAAATAGGCTTTCAATATCAAAAGAACACATAAATTTGTCAGTCTGAGTATAATTCTGCATAAATTTAGCAAAAGAAAAAGAATCTTTAATGCAGAAAGAACTATACTCTTCTAAAACTGGTTCTAAAATATTAGTAAGCCATTTGGCTACCTTCGGACGTTTTGAGCAATACCCATGACTCATCTATAGGAGAGCACATTATAAATAATCGTATTTGCGCTTTGAATTTTAGTGCGGTCTTTTTTTCCATCCTTAGTAAGTCGCACTCTCTTTATCATCTTAAAATTCTAGAAACTATATATATTAAGACTCTGAGACCTTCTCTTTGCAAACAAAAAGAGAATCTCTTAGGGCTTAATCTAGTTTCTATTTAATAATTAATCCACCCCCTCTATTTTTCTTCCCCCCCCTACTTTTTCATCTCCGATTCATTGTTCCCCCCTTTTCTTTTTAAAACCTAATTAAGCTCGATTTTAGCTCTGTTGAGCGAGCTTCGAAACCGGTCAGCTGACACATCAATTTTATTTTTTTCATTTCACAATCTAAAATAATGTTTTCGAACAAGTTTAAATTTAGTCTTTACATAGCCATAATATATATATATATATATATGTGTGTGTGTGTGTGTGTGTGTGTGTGTGTGTGTGTGTAGATCTAGATTTATTTTATATCTTGTCTTATTTTATCTTTTGCTGTTTACATCTTATCTTCTATTTTTTGACATCCATTATTCTTTACATTTTCACTTTTGAATATTACTTTAAATACTTTCTCCCCATTATTGTTAGCATGATTAATCATTATTAAAAATTATCGTTATCAATTATCATAAATATCACAGTCACCAACAATATTTGATTTCCCCTGATTAGTAAATTCCCCCTAAATGCTTTTCTGCCTTATTGGTTCCTTTTGGTTGAACTTTTTGTATCCTTTCCAAATATGTTCGACAAGGAATCTCGCTCTTTCGCCTATGTGTTTAGGGAGATAATTGATGTAAATCAGGAAGAGAGTTGGGCCCAGGATTGACCCTTAAGGGACTCCAGCATTAATACTGCAGGCCTCTGATTTTTGTCCATCAACTACTACACTAATGAGAAATGATTAAAGTATAGAGAGAATATTTCCACTTATACCGTAGCTGGAGATCTTGTGAAGTAGGGCTTTATGTCATAACTTATCGAAGTCCTTTGATATGTCAAGAGCAATTGCTCTGGAAAGAAATCCTTTGCCAAGAGATTCACTAATCCTATGAGATATAACCGTTGTCACATCTGCGGTAGATCTTGCAGAACGGAAACCATATTGCATGTCACTAAGAAGGTTATTTCTGCTGAGGTGGTTGAGTATTTCTCTATTTAATATTGATTCCAGCAACTTAATCATGACACACAGGAGACTTATTGGTCTGTACTAAGAGGGAGATGATTTATCACCTGAGTTCTTAAATACAGGGCATACTGATGAGGTTTTCTAGGGTGTTGGAAAGCACTTCTCCTTAAGGCAACGTTTAAACAGTTTCGTAAGTATGGGAGCAACTTCTGGTTCAAGCTTTTTTAACACTATAATTGGGATGCCGTCACGGCCAATAGCTTTACTGGAATCAAGGTTCTTGATTAGCTTGGCGACCTCATGCACAGATATTTGTATGTTACCTAGCGTGTTCTGTGTTATAGGAGGAAATATGGGGAGTTGATGGCCTTCGTCGCATAGGGTAGAATTAGCTGCAAAGTTCTTTGCAAATAGTTTGGCCATCTCTGAAGCTGAGGAGATTACCTCTGGTCCGTTGATCATGGTTGGGATAAAACGCAAACGTTCAGGATCCTATTTGTTATTTGCCAAAACTGGTGGGAACCAAGCCGCTGATCAGCTACTTTGGATTTCACAGACTGGGCATATAGCTTTCTTGCATTTTTTATTACTCTTTTACAGTGGTTGCTGGCGTTCCTGAAATCAACTTTAGTCTCAGTGCATTTATTACGTTGGTAGCTATGGAAAAAGTGATTTCTGTGCGCGATGGTAGCAGCACATTCTGGGGAGAACCATGGCTGGCTGTTAGGTTTTTGTTGGAATTTTTCAGATGGTATGAATCGGTCTATGCCTACAATTAAGCATTCGGTCAGGTCTGATACTATAGAGGACACGTCCTTTTAAAACATGGAATGCATAGGTAGATCAGATATAAATGTACGGAAGCTATCTCAGTCAGCCATGGAGTATCGGTATACAGTGCGGTGGAGGGGTACGTCTGGGGACATTACATTTCATTTTTATCTTAACTGATACGACGGAGTGATCGGAGGATCCTATAGGAGAAAGAACGGAACATGAACATAGCTCCGGGGAAGTTGAGAGAAAAAGGTCTAGGAGACTTGCATATTGACCGGGTGTATCGGGCACACGGGTGGGCTCGCGAACAATCTGAGTGAGGTCATAAGCAATGGCAAAATCATGACAGAACCTCCCCTCATCGTCCATTTTATTTGAGTGGGTCAGCCATTCCACGTTATGGACGTTGAAGTCACCACAGATGTGGATGTTAGCCGAGGGATGTGCAGACAGGATGTGGTCTATTTTCTCAGATATGTTCTTAAAGATAGTAACTCCGCTGTTGTGGGGCCGATAGAGGGAAAATATAAATGCAGTGGTGTAAGCAAGTGCAACCCGGAAGCACATAAGATAAATTAGGGTCTTCTCTGGAGATATCCCTGCCATCTTTAATGTAGGCACATATTCCATGCCTATGGCGATCTTGGGGGTCAGATATTGATGTTAAGTTAGAGTATCCGTTAATTATGAACTCATCTAGGGAAGTGGTCGGCCCTATTCCAGTTTATCTTAGAAAGAATATGTCCGGTGTCGTCTCCTGTAATTGTGTTTCAACCTCTGGAAGGTTGGAACGTAGACCCCTGATGTTGGAGAAGGAGACATGGTTGTAGGGGTCTACGTTGGAAGATGGTGTTCTAGGTTTATTCGAGTTTTTTTTTCTAGAGATGTTTCATGTTGAGGTTTTGGGATTTGTGGAACAGGTCGGCATACTTGGTTACAGCAGTACAGAGAGGGAAAGTAATAGAGAAAAAAACAGGATTTTTTGTAGCACATGAAAAGGTAAAGCCGTAACAATTACCCACTAGTATGGCATCGAGAGGCCCTACCAGAGACTACTGCATGGTCCAGAGTCCATTCACCAAATGGCAATACAGCAGTCCCAGTACTTTGCGCCTGCTGATAAGACAGCCTCCTTAGTGGTTAATCCAAAGTTCGGGTCCCTGACTATCAGGTGGATAACGTAAGCCCAGACAAAACGTTTACCTTCAGCACCCTTACTAGTGACATGGACACAAGGATAGACATAGAGACAGAAAATTTCCGACATCTCAGACTACTGTTTCCCAAGTACTACCGACTTTAAAGCAGCTTTTTCTTCACCCTTTTTCAGAAAAATCACTCATTTGCATGAGGACTGAGGGACAAAAAAGGAGAAGCGATAGTTACTGGAGCTGCCGATAATACATGCACTGTATTATCTACTCTCCATTAAAAAAGGGGGGAATGGGTACAAGGGTCTTCTTAATATCTACTTATAGTAAGTCCGGTGCTCAATTATCAATTCAGGACGCTTTTGAAGATAACTCACCTCCCATATTAATGGGTGGATATTTTGGCATTATATATCTCGAGTTTGAATAATTCAAGCTTCATCTCATAATTAAAATCCAATAATTAACTTTTATCAATTTGTGAAGTCGGCTTAATATTAATTTAACTTTGAGTTTAGATAATTATTCAAGATTTTAATTTGGGAGGTTCTCGTTTTCATAGGTGACTTTTTTTTTCTTTCCGTTTTACATGTAACAAGACGATATTGGTTAACAGCATAGTTGACAAAGATTTCAGAACAGAACAAAAAAAGCAAGACAAGATAGGTAAAATTTAATTACGAGTTTTTAAGTCAAAGCTGTAATAAGAAAACAGTTAGCGGTAATTAGTACAAATTAGTTCCAAAGTTGGAAACATTTTTTAACCTTAGCTGAAAAGTCTGGAAACAGCGACCTACCCTTTATTAGGGTCATATCGGAAGTGGGAACCTAGCAGACTCATTCTAGCTACATAAGGATATGGTGGGCGTTGTGTGTGTATTTTGGAGGCGGGAGGTGATGCTTTTATTTATTTTTTATTTTATTTCTTTGTCTATTTTTATTCTTTTTTTTTTTTTGCTTTATCTATCGGGATTGAAATCTTCGAACTTCACCTTATATTTAAAATCCAATAATTACCTTTTATCAAATTGTGAAGTCGGTTTAATATTAATTTACATTTGAGTTTAGATAATTATTCAAGATTTTAATTTGGGAGGTTCTCGTTTTCATAGGTGACTTTTTTTTTCTTTCCGTTTTACATGTAACAAGACGATATTGGTTAACAGCATATTTGACAAAGATTTCAGAACAGAACAAAAAAGCAAGACAAGATATCAGTGCATTTCCCCTGTACTGTTAAGTAAAGCCCTCAGTTTTGCTAAAAAGCATTCAAACTTACAAATTAAATTCATTCTCTTTGCCAAACGCTCTCTCATTCAGTTTCATAATAAATACTGGACCAGAAGGGATACCAGCAATAATTTTGATATCCTAATGGTTCGGCCGACCTTGCACAATAACTGATCTAGTAGGGCTTTTCTTTTTGAAAGAGCTAAAAATATATTTCAATCAAATTCAGGGAGGCCTTTATAGAGATGATGCCCTCCTAGCTACAAGAGCAAGACCTAGAGAATACAATAAGACCATTAAAAACTCCATGATTTCTTCAAGAACTTTGGTCTCTCTATAACTATTGAACCAAGTAATAAGACCTCTAACTTCTTGGATATTTCTCTCCACCTTAATTCGGAATCATATAGCCATTATCATAGACCTACCCTCTCAATTTTATACGTACATAAATACTTTAACCATCCCCAGTCAATCAAAAAATCTATAATCCCTTCTATCTCCTCAAGAATATCTAAACTATCCAGTGACAAAAAGCATTTGAACAAAATTCTATGTTCTATAATAATGCCCTAAGAAACTAAAGATAAACTGAAAAGATAAATTATATCCATAACAACTTTCATGGCGCTTTTTTGCCTTCGTTAATCACCCATTAGATGTACCGCATTAAAAGGAAATACCAAAATAACGACAAAAAGAGTAGTTTTCACCACCCCCTCACCAACAACAGAACCAGCCAGCTTCCTAACCACAATAAATCTGACCCGAAGAAAAGATTAACAAGTAAAAATAATATATTGTTCAACCCCTCTTTTAGTACAAATGTTAAAACCAATATTTCTAAAGGATTTTTCGAAATCCTGGACAAAATTTCAAATCTCCCCATAAATACGCTACTTTACTAAACAAAGAATCCATCAAGATATCATACTCTACTATGCCTAAATTAGCACAAATAATAATTTCATCCAACAATACAAAAATTAAAAATTCCCAGGCAATCCCTTTCCTATTACCCCATAAAGCAAAATGTAATCGCCGAAGGAAACGTGAATCACCACTTGACAATAACTGTGTGCATAAATATGTTCTTTACTCTTGTACAGTTATGGAGATATCTTTAACCCACCTCCAGCAAAATACTTGGTGACTCCTATACTATCTCCAATAAGCAATTTGAATCATTTGGAATCTTTAACCCAGGCACTACCTAACCCACAACAGCCATCCGGTTCCCTTCATATCCAAAATTGTATTCCCTATCAATAAATACACTATGAATCCCCACAACCGGACTTACTTAATAATGCCACCTGTAATCTGAATAATAATATAACCCACCAAGAAGATCAGCACGAAACGAATAATAATAGTCTCCTCCCCAGATGAACCGGACATGCCCCCAATTTCTAGCCACTTCCGTAGCAACCCTGACGCCCACAATAATGCTACCAATAACAATAGAGCGACTCCCAAAATTTACACTTATATCGGTTCTACTCTCACTTTGATAAAATTGAGAATATCCAACCACACTTCTTCATTCAAAAATACTAATATTAACCAGGGTACTTCTTTAAAGTCTCTAATCAACAAACTTAGATTCAAAGACAAAAATTTCTCTGCTAAAACAAGATATAATTAAAAAGTCTAAACCGTATACCCCAGGCTCCAAAGCATGCCAACTATGCTTATCCGAAGCAGTTTGTATAATAACTGCTCCCCCAGATAAAATCAAATGAAAACCAAAAATGAGCTGATTTTCTAATGTAAACATGGAGTCAAATATAAATATAGGAATTTCAAGCTCACTCCACCTTCCCTTCTTTTTCTTTCTCCCAATCAATTTCAACTTTTTATTCGGCCAAAATGGAAGCGTTTTCTTAAACTCCAATTTCGGACGCTTTGTTTTTCAATGTCAACAACTGAGGCGAGCACCTGCTATGGTTCATGTACCTGCAAATAATAACCTCCATTACACCGGACTTCTTTAATTACTGCTGGTTATTTTTATTTTGATGTTGAACTCTCTATAAACTGTCCGCATCAGCTATTTTCAATATTTATATTCTTATGTTTTTAATTATATAACTACAAACTTTTAGCTTCATCCTATGCAACAACCAGCAAATACATAAAAATGTTTTAAAAAATTTAGCGTGACTTTTGGATTATTTTGCTAACAGTTTTTACTCTGATGAGAAGATTTTGAATTCTTTGAAATACCGCGGATTAAGGGGCACCTGGCTACTAGCTTTGGAATATTCTACCGAACAATAAAAACTTTTTGTACATTTCTACTTTACATCTCTGTTCTTATTCCTATATATATATATATATATATATATATATATATATATATATATATATATATATATATATATATAATTATTTTTTTACTATAATAATTAAATACGTACAGACACTAATGTTTCATCCTTTCGGGAATCTTCAGTGCAGGGTGTCACGATTAATACCAGTCGAACGATTCGAACCCCGACATCTCTGGCTCGGTTTAGCGAAGACCTAATCCATTCGGCTACCATCAACCGCGTGAAATAACGTCGAATTTAAACATTTTAATTTAAATGTTCATTTACGTCAGTCAGAGAGTAATCTAACCGTTGATATATATATATATATATATATATATATATATATATATATATATATATATATATGAGGATAGACAGATGAAAGAGGAACAAACCAAGTTACATGTTCATCAATGTTCCGTGTTTATCATAAGACTTCTTCTGAATGAATTTTTATCTCTATCTCCGTAGAGTATTATTTTCATTGTTCTTATCGTATATGAGGGTGTGTGAGTGAGAGATTGCGTGTGTGTGCGTGTGCGTGTGCGTGTGCGCGCAGTTTTGCATGTTCTCTCCGGTGCATATCTAATTATTTTGAGTTTACGTTCAAGCCTTTACAAATCAAACAATGAAGATTGTCTGCTTATTACGTCAGCGTCTTCATCACGAGATTCTCCACGTCGTGTTCAACAGCGAAACAATGACCTTTATTAAGGAAGCAGTTTGATAATGGACGTACGACCTGCTGACAAGGAAGAAGAATCATCAAGAACAAAAATAAATGCGCACGACGATCGTCGTGCAATTAGAATACTTACTGCTCGCATGCAACAAATGAGATACGACGCGAGATTAGACTACGAAAGTTAAAAATAACAACGTACTACCACCCGCCTCAGTTCTTATCGCTTCCTCAGCCCACCCTCCTCTTTGTCGTTAAATGTTCGCTTTGTTTTCGGCTTCTCCGAAACAATGGCACCGAAAGGAGAATAAGACTGCGTACAGTCGTCACAAATGTGATCGTCAAAGAAAACACGTGGTGCCGAGTAGATAGCAATAAAAATTGAAACTTCCTTTTTCAAGTAAAAGAGAGGAACAGCATTCGTTAGGTTGTACAAGAACGTCGCGCAAAGACAGACGTGTTGTCAGCAAGCAATAAACACTGCAAAACAAGGAAATCACTATTAATCATGTCAGAATAAGGAGAGGTGGAGAAAGAGGAGGATGTGAGGAAAGAGTGAGAGGTAGAGTAAGAAACTGCCAAATAAAACGAAAATGAAACCCATAAATTGTCAGTTTCTGTCGAGAAAAGCGCCCAATAAAAGTTACAACTAAAAAAATAAAAACAAGATTAATACTCAGAAAAAAACAAAATACTAGTAACGAAATAAAGATTACTTTGCAGAATGAGTTGCGCTGTGCAGTCGTTTAATTTGTTTATAAATTTCGTATATAGCAACAAAGAATTCCTCAGAATGTATGACGCAACAAGCAAGCTGGTGAATGAATGTTGAACTGTGTCTTAATAAGTGAATGAATAGCTCGATAGAGATTCAATACATCGAGAAGAAGATGACGCAAAACGTTAAGGTCAGCAACACAGTCAAACCCAGAAAAAAAGAATCGTTTTATAAAACTGAGTGAGAATATACCTGACTGTCAGAAAATTCGATCAAAAATAGACATTTAAGCAATAAACTTCGGTAAACAAGTAACTCGTAATTGTTCATGTCAAAGGTATATATATATATATATATATATATATATGTGTGTGTGTGTGTGTGTGTGTGTGTGTGTGTGCGTATTTTGTGTATATATATTCACGCACGTCTGGCTGAACACAACAGAGTTATTCTTTTTGCCGATTTTTCCGGATACCTTTTCCATTCACCGAGCGGTCTTTTTTTTAATTTCAGCTAGCATGTTGTACAAAATGGCGCCCACAATGGAAAGTAAAAGAACACTATAACAACAATAATTGCTCCTGATAATAATCGGATGCACCGATAGAAAGTGCTTGAGAAGAACATGGCTGAACAACAACGCTTGGGCGCCATTTTATACCATATGCCAGCTGAAATTAAAAAAGACTTCTCAGCGAATGGGAAAGATATCTAGAAAGATCGGTAAAGGGAAAACTCTTTCGTTCAATCAAACGTGATTGAATAATGATCTGCTACCAAAATGTAATATAATATAATATATATATAACTACTTCATTTAGTCACATAAAATAATATACAAAAGTATAGATTTATGCGTAAACTTTAAGTATTTACTTCAAAAGTGCTCAATACGTAGGTAGCGCTAGTTAGTAATATAAAATATATATGGCGATTAAGTTACACTGAATATTCTGCGTTTCATCCACTCTATGATTCTTCAGGCTTATGCGCATAAGCCTGAAGAATCCTAGAGTGGATGAAACGCGGAATATTCAGTGTAACTTAATCGCCATATATATTTATAAATTACTATATATATGTGTGTGTGTGTGTGTGTGTGTGTGTGTGTGTGTGTGTGTGTGTGTGTGTGTGTGTGTGTGTTCGTTGAGGCAGATGTTATTAAAGCACTGAGTTTTTTTTGGGGGGGAGGGGCTTTTTTTTTTTGCTTGAATATTTTCTTTTTTACCTGTTCCAATCTCCGGATTTTTCTTTTTATATTTTCATCAAAATTGTATGCGTGTAATCAATATGTTTGTTTTTGCATAGCGAGCGCTTTCGACCGAAACATTTACGTCATCATCAGGCAGATTATGTTATTTAGATTCTTAAAATGACCTCCTTTTCTTTTCTTTTTTTTTAATATTACGTTTGTTCATTACATGTGTTAAATAATTCATATATTTTTCCGTGGTCACGTGTCGGGGTGATTTATTAAATGGGTGGACATTTGTTATTGGACTTTACTTCGTCCAATAATTGTAGATGCTTTCCCTTTACTCTTCACATATTACATAGTTCAATATATTCACGTTTTATGGCTTTTCGATGATCGTCTCACCTTAAGTGACCGAACACTGTAAAAATGACACTGAAGACGAGAATAGTAGCTCGAAGCATCCAAATAAAGCGAATTATAAATCACCATCCCAAAGAATCAGAAACACAAGCCTTTGCCTATTTTACCAATAATCTCCGTCCAAATTCCATAACAAATATGTGTCGTAGGTTGTTTTCGAATGCATACGAGAATATGTGTTGTGGCTTCTTTG